>NC_091795.1:6629375-7251562 GCF_041296235.1 Equus asinus
GCTTGTGGTCTGGTGCCGTGCCAGGCCCGCCAGGAGCTTCTCTTTGTTCTGGCTTCTGGGTGGGGCCTCCCTGCTAATGGCGAGCAGAGGCTTTCCCTGCTGGGGAGATGCGGGACCCTGGATCCTTCCCCCATGCCACAGAGCCAGGCGCTGGAGCCCCAACCGTGTCCCCAAGCACGTCTACAGGAAGTCCGGGCACCCCCTGCACCGAGCTCTGCTCCGGGGACCGTGAGCCCAGTGGCAGCTTGCAGTCTGGAGCCACCCCAGGGGATCTGCCCACCGGGAGCCTCCTTTTTTTCTGGATTCTGGGTGTGGCCTCCCTGCTAATGGTGAGCAGAGGCTTTCCCTGCCAGGGAGGTGTGGGACCCTGAAGCCTTCCCCCGCACCACAGAGCCAGGCGCTGGAGATCCAAACGTGTCCCCAAGCACTTCTATGGGAAGTCAGGGTGCCCCCTGTACCGAGCTGTGTTCCAGAGACCATGAGCTCAGTGGCAGCTTGTGGTCTGGTGCCATGCTGGGCCCGCCAGGAGCTTCTCTTTGTTCTGGTTTCTGGGCGGGGCCTCCCTGCTAATGGCGAGTGGAAGCCTTCTCTGACAGTGGTTGTGGGGCCCTGAGGATTTCCGCCTGGGCCTAGGTGTGATCAGGGGGGGCTTGGGTAGCGGTGTGGTCACCTGTTTCCACCGTTGCTCTGCTGGTGAGTGCACACTCCTGTCCTTGGTGTCTGGCGATGCTATGGTGGAGTCCATTGGAAGAGAGCCTCCTGCAGGAACTAGGCTGTCCAGGGGTCGGGGGTCGGGGGTTGGAGAGCTTTCACCTATTTCCACCTCCTCCCCCGGGGGGGGGGGGAGGTCTGTCCGCATTCTGATGTGTAGTAGCATGAGACTTTTAGACGTCTTGAGATGCTATCTGGATATCCTTTGTTAATCGGTGAATGTCCAATTAGTTGTAGATTCGACGGGGGAGAGACAAAGAAGACCTCTCACTCTGCCATCTTGGTCCCGCCAGCCCGGTATTTTATTATTTTTGATGCTACTGTAAATGGAAAATTTTCTTAATTTCTCTTTCTGATAGTTCATTGTTACTATTTAGAACTGGTTTTTGCATATTGATTTTGTATCCTGAAACTTTACAGAATTCATTTATTAGTTCTAACAGATTTTTGGCGGTGACTTTTCATATATATAAGTTTATGTCATCTTCAACAGAGAAAATTTTACTTCTTTCTTTCTGATTTGTATGCCTTTTATTTATTTTTTTATTGCCTAATTTCTCTGGCTGGGACTTTTAGTACTAAGTTGAATAAAAGTGCCAAGAGTGGGCATCCTTGTCTTGTTTCTTGTTTTGGAGGAAAAGCTTTTAGCTTTTCACCGCTAAGTATGATGTTAACTGTGGGCTTGTCATCTATAGCCTTTATTATGTTGAGGTATGTTCCCTCTATGCCTAGTTTATCGACAGGTTTTGTCATGACTGAGTTCTTTATATATTTTTGATATTAATCTCTTATTCAATATATCATTTGCAAGATTTTTCTCCTATTCTGTAGGTTGTCTTCATTCTTTTATTTGTTAAATGTTGCCAAATACTTTTTCTGCATCTATTAAGATGATCATATAATTTTTATCCTTTATTTTTTAATGTGGTATGTCATATTGATTGATTTGTGTACATTGAACCATTCTTGCATCCTTGGAATAAATCACATTTGATCATGGTTATGATCCTTTTAATGTACTGTTGAATTTGCTTTTTCTAAATTGATACATTTGACATGTAACATTGTATAAGTTTAAGGTGTACAGCATGTTGCTTTGCTACATTTATATATTGTAATATAATTACCAAAGTAGTAATATTTATCACATTAGCTAATTATAGTACAATATTATTGTTTGTATTCATTATACTGTGCATTAGATCTCTGTGGCTTATTTACTATCTGTAACAAGTTTGTACCCTTAAGCATCATCACTCTTATTCCCCTCATCCTCTGGTAACCATCATTTTACTCTCTGTTTTATGCAAGTTTAACTTTTTTAGATTCCACATGTGAGTGATATCATAGTACTTGTCTTGTTACGTCTGACTTATCTTGCTTAGCATACTGTGCTCAAGGTTCATCCATGTTGTCACAAATGGGAGGATATCCTCCTTTCTTATGGCTGAATATTATTCTGTGGTGTATATATACCACATCTTTTTAATCCTTTCATCTGTTGATGGGCATTTGTATTGTCTCCATATCTTGGCTATTGCAAATAATGCTGTGATAAACATGGCAATGCATATATTTTTCTGAAATTCTGTTTTTATTTCCTTTGGGTATATATCCAGAAGTGGAATTGCTGGATTGCATGGTAGATCTATTTTTAATTTTTGCGTAATCTCCATATTGTTTTCCATAGTAGTTAGATCAATTTACATTCCCACCAACAATGCAGAAGCGTTCCCTTTTCACCATATCCTCACCAGTCCCTGTTGTCTCTTGTCTTCTTGATAATAGCCATTCTAACAGGTGTGAGTTGATATCTTATTGTGGTTTTCTTTTTGCATTTCCCTGATGACTAATGCCATTGAGCATGTTTTTATGTGTCTGTTGGCAATTTGATGTCCTCTTTGGAAAAATATCTGTTTAGTTTTTCTGTCTATTTTTTAATTGGATTCTTTGTTTTTTTGTTATTAAGTTGACTGAGTTCTTTATATATTTTTGATATTAATCTCTTATTCAATATACCGTTTGCAAGATTTTTCTCCTATTCTGTAGGTTGTCTTCATTCTTTTATTTGTTAATTTTATTGTGCAGAATCTTTTGAGTTTTATGTAGTCCCATTTGTTGATTTATGCTTTTGCTGTTTGTGCTTTTGGCATCATGTCCAAAAAATTAATGCCAAGAGCAATATCAATGAGCTTCTTCTCTATGTTTTCTTCTAAAAGTTTTATGATATCAGGTCTAATGTTTAAGTCTTTGATCCATTTTGAGTTAATCGTTATGAGTGGTGTGAGATGGGGGTCCAATTTTATTGTTCTGGATGTGTTTCTCTACTTTTCCCATTACCATTTGTTGAAGAGACTATCCTTTCCCCATTGGGTATTCTTGGCTACCTTGTTGACTATTAGTTAATGGTATATGCTTGGATTAATTCTGTTCCATTGGTCAATGTGTCTATTTTTGTGTCAGTAGAATACCATTTTTATTACTATGGCTTTGTAGCATAGTTTGAAATCTGGAAGTATGATTCCTCTGGCTTCATTCTGTTGTCTCAAGATTACTTTGGCTATTTGGGGTCTTTGTAGTTCCACACAGATTTTAGGATTATTTCTTCTTATTTCTATGGAGAATGCCTTTGGTATTTTGGTGGGGATTGCATTGAATCTGCAGATGACTTTAGGTAGTATGGCCATTTTAACAATATTAATTGTTTCAGTCCATGAGCATGAGATATCTTTCCATTTGTTGTTTCTTTCAGCAAAGTCTTGTAGTTTTCATTGTATAGATCTTTCACTTCCTTGGTTAAATTTATTCCTGTGTTTTATTGTTTTTGATACTATTGTGAATATGATAGTTTTCTTTATTTCTTTTTGAGATGATTTATCATTAGTGAAAAGGAAAGCAATTGATTTCTGTATGTTGATTTTGTATCCTGTCATTTTACTGAAATCATTGATTAAAAGCAACAGTTTTTTGACTGACTCTTTGAGATTTCCTATATACAAGGTCGTATCACTAGCAAATAGCAAAAATTTTACTTCTTCCTTTCTGATTTGGATACCTTTTATTTCTTTGTCTTGCCTAATTCTTCTAGCTAGGACTTCCAGTACAACATTGAATTGAAGTGCTGAGAGTGGGCCTCCTTGTCTCATTCCTGATCTTAGAGGAAACACTTTCCATTTTTCTCCATTGATTATAATGTTAGCTGTGGGTTTGTTGTACACGGCCTTTATTATTTTGAGGTATGTATTTGGTTTGCTAATATTTTGTTGACAATTTTTACCTCTTTGTTCTTCAGGGATTTTAGTCTATAGTTTTCTTTTCTTGTAGAGTCCTTGTCTGGCTCTGGTATCAGGGTAAGACTGGACTTGTAATACGAGTTTGGAAGTGATCCCTTTTATTTTATTTTTTGAAAGAATTTGAGGAGAATTGGTATTAAGTCTTTTAATGTTTTGTAAAATTCACCAGTGAAGCCAGGATTTTTCTTTTGGGATGCTTTTGATGACTTATTTTTAAATACAAGATTTTCCATTTAAGAATGCTGCTTTCCACTGATTTTTGTTGGTTATCCTCTATAAAGTTACCAAGTTTCCTTCTATTCCTAAGAATTTTTTTAATTTTAAACTATGAATTTTTTGGTGAATTTTATCATATGATTTTTAGGCAGCTGTGGGGATGATCACAATTTTCTCCTTTAGTACATTAGTGGGATTGAATTATGCTGTCGGCAATGGGGTTCTTGGTGGTAGGGGGAGCAGGGTAGTATTGCCACTGGAGTGGCAAGGAGAGCCAAGTTTTCAGTGATGGTCCTCATTAAATGACTTTTCTTGTTTTTTATGCCTGGTTCTTTATTCCTCCCATCAGTTCTGTGAGCCACCAGAGAGCCCTCCAATAACTTCCGCTTATACTTAGGTCTTTTTCCCTCTTTTTGGTTACTAAAGGGGATAACTGATTGAGACTATCCCTTCAAACTGAGAATGCGGACTAGATGCACATGAATGATTCCAGTGGGAGGAGAAAACTACAGCCTCTTTCCTCTGAAATCAAAGAAAGAGTTGCTAGATTTGTGTAAACTTGACTGTCCCAGATCCCACTAAATGGATACAGACAAATTGAGTCCTGGATAACTGGGTTCCCTCCCTCATCTGCTCAGATGGTGTGGTTTTGGAAGATACTTAAAACTGCCTGGAAGTCCCTTGTCTGAAAAATGAGGCATGGTGAAGGAAAACCTATTGGCCTGGTTCCCAGGGGAGATTCAACAGGTTCACTGGTCCAGTCACCACCTGAGAGTCCTGGTCCTGGGCTGGCTTTTTGTCCATCTTACCCCAGCTTATCCATCCCGTCACTGTGATCTCAGGCATCAGAAGGAGAGTATAGCTCATTTTGTCTCTAGGTTGCACAGATAATCCACAGGAACTGGGCATGTGAACCTGTGTAGAAACATGGGTAGGCCTGCTTGATGTATAATTTTGAAATATTTAGACATTTTGATATAGGAGCCTCCATTTGTACTCACCCAATACCCTGAAATGTTGAGAGTGGGACTAGAGTTCCGGCAAAGAGACACAGTGCATTGTTATAGGCAGAGGTCTAGCCCCTTTTCTGCAGAGTGTGAATTTGGTATAAGTTGCCAAGTCCTGGAGTCCTGTCTGGAACTTTCATATGGAGCTGGATGCTCAAGCTGGGACCACATTGCTCTGGCATTTCAGATGTCTGTGTTTGCTTAGTCAACCAGAGAGATATTTATTTCTATTCTTATCTCATCAGTTTGGAATTAAGTCTTCATGACTGTGTATATGGATTTCAGGAACTACTTGGTGACTTGAAAAACTCTAGACTATACTTTCAGCACTTTTCTCTAGCATTGTATGATAAAAGAATAACATGATGGAAGTTAAGTGAATAACTTTTCAAACATTAAATCAAAGCTTCACCCAATCAGGATGACTATGTCCCATTTCATAGCTTAGTCCACCTGGGGATGAGAAAAATACTTTTGGTTGGTTTGCTTGTTTTAAAGAAATCAACCTGATGTGGAAATCATATCAGAACAGAAGGATGAGGGAGTGGGGAAAAAAAGGCCATGAGACTTTAACTAACTTACCCAGGGACTCAATTTTAAAAGCCTTAGGGGCCAGGAGTTAAATGTACAGCAGATTCGGGGCAAGACAACAGATAAACATGGGGATCATCATGATCTGGAGAGTATACGCCTCACCTAAATGCATTAAAAGCGAGTGCATTCTTTAGTAGTTTTTTTTTTTCATAGAATTACAACTTATAAACATAAGAGTGTACAACCCAATGGAATTCAAAGTGAACACTTCTGTGTAACTGACATACAGATCAAGAAATAGAATATTGCTAGCATTGCAGAAGCCCACCTCTGCCCCTTCAAGTCACATCCTCCCTGCCCTGTTGCTCCCCTGGCATAGTGTCACCACTATTCTGTTCTTATACCATAGATAAGTTTTCTTGGTTTTGAATTAGAAATAGATAGATAAATAGATGATAAGAGATTCATGTTTGGCTTCTTTCACTCAATTTATATTTTGGGGGTTCATCTATCCTGTATTTAGCTACAATTTATTCATTCTTATATCTATATGATATTCCATGGTATGAATCATGTGTGAAAGTTATTCATTCCATGTGTTGGGCTTTGGGGTTGTTTTCAGTTAGTGCCTGCTGCAAATAGTGCGGCAGTGCTTTATGAACATTCTGGTCCATATGTTTTAGTGCACACATGTATTTATTTATGTTAGGGACATACATAGATGGGGATTTGCTGAGCTGTAAGGTGGATGTTTCTTTTACTTTGGGAAATCTTGCCAATTTTCCATAGTGCTTGTGTCGGTGTACACTCCTCCCAGCAATGCTTGGGCATTCTGGCTGCTCTATACACTCACCAACTCTTGGAACATTTCCTCTTTTTATTTTGACTGTTCTGGTGGGTGGTAAAGCTATTTCATGTTGTTTTACCTTGCATTTCCCTGAAGACTAATGAAGTTGATTTCCTTTACATATATTTATTGGCCATTTGGATATCTTCTTTGGAGAAGAGCCTGTTCAAGCTTTTTCTTTTCTTTTCTTTTTTAGGCTTATATTTCTGTTGAGGTTTCTATCTTTTCCTATTGAGTTATGGGAGTTCTTTTAACACATTTATATTCTGGATAAGACATCTTTTATTGGAGATGTGCATTGCCCATATTATTTCTTACTCTATGGCTTGCCTTTTTATTCTCTTAATAGTGTCTTCTAAGATGAATGGAAGTTATTAATTTTAATCCAAACTATTGATCCATTTTTTTCTTTATAATTAGTGCTTTTTTTATCCTGTGTAAGAAATCTTTGCCTGGGTGTTCTAAAAGCTTTATGTTTTATGTTTTACATTTAGATCTACAATTCATCTGGAACTGATTCCTGTATATGGTGTGAAGTCATGGGAAGGAATTAGTTAGAAGTCGGTCTGTAACTCATTCTCTCTTTCCTCTTAAGGCTTTTTTTTCACCTCAACTAAACCTCTGTTAACACATTGGTAGGATTTTCTAGCTCCGACTGTTGGGAGATGCTATATGATAAATTCTTATCTAAAAATGCTTAGCAGAACATACCTGATTTGATTAGATTGTTTACTATAGGTAATCCTGTAATTTATGACTATGGGGTGCAGCTGTACTGAACAAAAAGGGATAGTCATGAAGGCCCTCTGGATGTGCAATCAATGAGTTTAGGAACCTGGAGACCCTGAATCTGAGCACCTTCCCTGAGGTGGTTTGTGCTGCACAGAGAGTGCTCTTCTGTTCCTCCAAAACCAAATGTCTCCCAGCACAGAGAATGTGACCTTTAGGATACTGAGTCTGATAGTTTTGGGCCTCCCAAATCATGAGCTGTGTGGGTGGCCATTGTTTCTTTCTTTTATCCTTTGATAATGCTAAGTAAAGCTCAGTGTTGGGAAAGACTCATACCCTATGTGAGTCTGTCTGAAAATTCAGGCCTTTGTACTTAGGGCAGGTAGAGGTCAAATTCACTATTTCCCATGTAGATATACATTTGACTCAGCCAACATGAAGGCCCTGAGGGGAGGGTTCTCTGCATGTTTGGGGAACAGCGAGGACACCCCTGTGGCTGAAGCAGAGAGGGCAAGGAGAAAGTGGCAGGGGATCAAGTAGGGTAGAGTGTCTGTTGGAATGTGTGTCTGGGAACGGATCCCTCAGGTATTACAAGCTGTTATAGGAATTGGCAATTTTTCTGAGCTTACATGTCACTGCAGGATTCTGAGTTCAGGAGTGGATCACTCTTCTGTCACATTGAGAAGAAACTGCAGAGGATCCAGGGCAAAAGCAGAGTGACCAGTCATAAAGTTCTTGTGATAATCCAGACAAGGCATGATGGCAGCTTGGACTAGGGTGGTGCAATGGAAGAGGTGAGATGTGGTCCAACTAGGATGGGCTTTGAGGTTGGAGAACAAGAAAGGAGTCAAGGATTTGAGCCTGATCATCTAGAATGGACCTTCTATTCAGAAAGGCAGTAATGTGTGTTAGGATCATGGGTATGAGCCAGGCTGCCTAGGGTTGCTTCTTGGTTCTGCTATTTACTTTGTGCAGCCCTTGGCAAGTTACTTCACTATGCCTCAATTTCCTCATTTATAAAATGGTATTAGTGTATTGCTTACTTATAGTCTGGTTGCAATCATTTAATTAGTTAATATATGCAAAGTAAGTAGAATATATTATAAACATTGCCAAAATGTTTACATTTATAGTTTACTGAAATGAGGAAGACTTCATGGGATTCTTTTGGAAGGAAAATTACTCATTAATTTTGCGTCCAGTGTTGCTATTTTTTCAAGTGCCTGTCAGTCTTATATATCTGTGAGCCCCTTGAGATGGTCAGGAGGTGACCCACTCTCTGACAAAACTTTGTGCAGCCCCTGGAAGGGAGGAATGCATTGGGGAATGCCTGCTGAGAATGTGAAGCATTGGAGATGCCATGGTAGTCCAGGGGATAACCTGAATGGGGAAACCTTACTTCCCTGTAGTCTCCCTGGTCTCCCAAACATAACGAATGCCGCACAAAACAAGAGAAACACTGTATTTGCCATGGAAATTCATTTCAAGTCACCCCAAATGAAGGTACAATCCTACAAAAAGGGCAAGTAAAAGCAGTTTAAAGAATTGCGTAGCCTCCTTGTTCAGACAGAATGGCCTTTCCTGGGTAGAAATTCTGGAGCTACTGTTGTTGAAGGCTTTTGAGGCTGAGGCTTAGCATTTTGAATGCTGTTGGTCATCTGTTAAGGAGCTTCGGGGATGGGAGGATAGCTGATAAATCATTCTGAGCCTTCTAAATTTGAGCCCTCTAAAGGTAACTATTACCACTATCAACATCACAAGATTTGGAATCAAACAAAATTAATTTTGCATCCCATCTCCGCTACTTGTTCAGTGTTGGACTATGGGTGGGCTGTGTTTTCTGGGTATGCTTTCTCTTGCCTAAAATGATGAGCATGACAATAATGACTGACTTACGGGGTTATTGTGAGGATTAAATGATGACGTATGTAAAGGCCTTATCATAGTGTCTGGCATATAGTAAGTATTAAACAAATATTAATTGCAATTATTGTTATTATTATGTCAATTCTTCTGCTATTATAGTCACTATGAAAGCTGGCCTCTTGAAACCAAAGCCAACAATATATTCTCTCTTTCTGCTAAGCATGGGAGGAAGAGATAAAGGATTGTAAAGCATCTTATGTTTTAGAAATATGAAATAGAAATAGATGTATTTAATTGCCCTTGCTACTTCTGAAAAACTTTGCAAACCACTGCTGGATACTGAGTCAAAGAGAGAAGTCCCTGAGTGTGATGGAGGAGCAGCATTCCAGTAAGGGGCAGAAGATGTCAAGAAAGCATAGCATTCATGAATCATTGGTGTTGGAAAAGACCTTGATGTTCATCTAGTGCAAACTGCTCATTTCACCATTGAGAAACTGTGATCCAGAGATTAAATATCCCACTTCAGGTCACACAGCAGAGCTAAGAACAGAACCCTGGTTCTGGAACCCTGAGTAAGTTTGGTGGTTATTCTTTTACATCACTGGTTCTCAAATTGTAGCCCCTGGATTAGTAGCATCAGCATCACTTGTGAACTGGTTAGAAATGCAAAGGCTCCAGTTTCACTCTAGACCTGTGGAGTTAGAAACTTTTGGAGTCAGGTGCAGGAATCTGTGTTAAAAGAAACTCCCTCCCAAGTGCTCCTGCAAATGACACATGATCAAATTTGAGAACCACTGCTCTTCGGGATGTTGGCTTGTTATTTTCTAACCTAATAATGTCTATTTCTGCAAAGCAAGGCAGGGATGTAAGAAAAACATGAATACAAAAAAATGTACAGAAAGAAGAGTAAAACAGGGATCTTTTGATGTTAATCAAGACAGACATATATATGTATATATATAATTTTTTTCTCAGAGGACAAATATATATTTATTTTATCATCTTTAGGTCCATTACTAAAAGAGCTGCTCTCCTCTTGTGATTTATTACAAAGATACAAGGACATTCTCAGTTCCAGCACTGTTGGTTGGATACAGTAATGGACTATTAGCTCTTCCAACCATGTAAACACAAAATACACCAGAGAAGGCAGCAGGGATGTATGTGTGTGTATGTGAGAGAGAGAGAAACATTGTTTGGCCTAATTTTTTATTTTTCTCTGAAAATATGACAACATGAAAAACTAATGTGAAAGTGCCAAGAAATTTTGTTTCATGGCAAAATCACCACTCTCTGGAATACTTAAATCACGTTACATACAGCTGTCATTTTTTTCTCCCCATAGTATCTGTGGGTGGTGTATGAAAACAGTGAGTTTAATATAATAATGATTTTTTTTTCTTGCTGAGAAAGATTCCCCATGAGCTAACATCTGTTGCCAATCTTCCTCTCTTTTGTATGTGGTTTGCTGCCACAGCATGGCCCCCGACAAGTGGTGTAGGTCTGCACCCAGGAATCAAACCCAGGCCGTTGAAGTGGAGTGTGCTGAACTTAACCACTAGGCCACAGGGCCAGCCCCAATAATGATTTTTCATGGATTTGTCTGGACAGATCTTTCTCACTCATTATCAAACACTATAAAAGTAACTGGTGTAGTTTTAGCTACTGAATTTTGATTATTTAGGACAGAACCGTATAATAAAAGCATTGAATGGGCTTCTGACAATCTTAGAACAAAACAGTTGCATAATTTTTGGAAAAGTTTGAGATGAGCTAGTTTAATGTATTGATGAACCCTGAAAACACGTCAACGAGTGAGATTATTGCCTTAGATTCTGACTAAACTTAAGGGGTCGTAGTTTCTATATGAATGTCTTTAAAACTTTGTGTTTGCGGGCAGGCATTTTAGTTTAAATTGGAGTATTAATCTTAACCAGGGGTTATGGGTATGGATCATTGAATTGTAGGAAGGATTACACATGTCTGGAGCCTCTTGTATGTTCTGAGCACCTTGATAGTCCTTACCTTTGCTCTTGTTCGTGACCATCATCATCATCAGTATTATCACACTTGGCATTTATTGAACATTAGCAATGTGCCAGGCACTATAATAAGAGTTTTCATGTGCCAATTCATGTAATCCTCACCAGAACTTTAAAGATAAATGCTACCATTGCCCATTTTACAGATGAAGGAATTTAAACAAGAGGTTAAGTAATCTGCCCAGGATTATACAGCTAGTAAGAGAGAGAGTCAGGATAGAAATCCAGGTAGTTTGTTTCCAGAGGCCACTCTCTTGACATTTATATGATGCTGCCTTTACATTTCATTTAATCCTGCTATCAATGTTAAATTATGTGGCTTGCTATTCCCTCTATACAGATGAGGATACTGAGGCTCAGAGAAAGGAAGAAACTTGCTAAGGTCACAGGGCCAACAAGTGGCGAGACTAGTCTGTGTGCCACTTGAGCTTCCTACACTGCCTTTCTCAGTGCCTCACACACATTTTCAGGTGTCTTGTGCTTTTTGTGTTTTGACCTTGGTGCCAGTGTGTGACGGCTTTCACATTTGTCCAAGAATCAGACAGGTTTCTGATATTCTGTCCTTTTCAAGTGAAAAAGAGAGTGTACCTGAATACCCAGACTCTAAGAGTTGCTGTTAGTGCTGTCGAGTCCAGCTCCTAGCAACCCCTGTGTACAGCAGAGTGGATGCCTTTTTGCACCATCCTCTCACCTTCTAGTGCTGTGTCAGATAATGCTCTGCTGCTATACATGTTTTCATGGCCAATTTTTTCAGAAGTGGGTGGCCAGGTGTGTCTTCTTAGTCTGTCTATTCTGGAAACTCTGCTGAAAACTGTCCACCATAGGTGACTTTGCTGATATTTGAAATACTGGTGGCATAATTTTCAGCATCATAGCAACATGCAGATGACAACTGACAGATGGGTGGTGTGTTTCCCTGAGTGGGAAACAACCCGGGCCATTGCTATGAGAGCGCTGAATCTTAAGACCACCAGGGCTGGCTACTCTGTTAAGAGACAGTGCAAATCTCCTGATTCCATAAAAAATTATTTTGTAGAATGTGTGAATCGTGCTCCAGAGGAAACAGAAGATTGAATTCCAATGTGAATTCCTGTTGTTTATTTGTGTGGTGGCAGGCTGGTCATCATACCAATATCTGCTTGCATTTATGCTGGCTGCCACCAGATACATTTTTGATATTACTTTTTTTTAAGTAATAAATAAGAAGAGTAAGTATTATCATTTAGTAGACATTCATGAATATGTATATGTATTTATGAATGATGTAATGACCTTTCAACCTTTTGAACCTCCATTTCCTAATCCACAGAAAGCTAGATGATCATAACTTGCAGGGGTGCAGTGACGATTAGAGACTGGTCATGTAAAGTGCTTACTCTATAAATTCTCAAGCTCTGCTATTAATCCACCATTCTGTCCCCTTAGCTGGATAACTCTGGGAAGGTGACATTATTTGCCTTTGCTCCGTAAGTGCAGCTCTGATGCCCACAGGACTGTAAGCTGAGCATTTTACCACATGTTTGGTTCAGCATGGATTTGTGTTACCACCTGGAAGAGACAGAGATGGAAAGCAGGGCTTTTTCTTTTATATCCTAAACTCTGAGGATCTGGAGAAGGTTTAGGTTGCTCAGAGAAGGGAGTTTATTACTCAGTTTCTCCAGGGCTCCTGGGATTTTCCCAGGAGCTTGGGAAAAGGAAATCACTTATGTTCAATTTTTCCAAACTTTCATTAACTCCCTACCACTGAACATCCGTCTAAGCCAGTTTTCTCCAAAGTGGAGCGTGCTCTTAGATTTCAGACAAATGTAAGAGGGTCCACTGGGTTGATACATTATATTGGAATCTATTTCTATATATTTTTATTTAACACAAAAAAAGAACTATTATTAACCTGTAATACTGGCACTCTCCCTCGCAGCTGTACGTTGGAAAGTTTGTCACAATCTGTCATTCTATTTGCTTTTGGCACATAGTGATTTATGGCAGTTTGCTTGGAAACCAATCAAATGGATCTTGAGACTTTGGCTAATGATAACAATATACATATATAATTTGTCAATAAATAAGTCAATATCCCAACTCTCCTATTTATTTCTTTCCTCCGTCAGATTAATGCCTCTAATTTTCCCAATCTTGTTTCCCTAATTCTTCACACTGTAGCCAGATTCATGGTTCTCAAACGTAAATCAAATCACATCAGTCCTCTTCGCCCTTGCCCTGGCTTAAAACACTTCAGTTGTACTTAGGACTAAATACCAAATCTTCACCCTGACCTGTGAGGTCCTATGATCTGACTCTTGCCTACCCCTTCAACCTCGTTATATACCAAACTTCCTTCCTGCTCCCTACTCTGTGGTCACCCTGGCTTCCTCTCCATTCCTTCTCAAGTCAAGCTGTTCTCTGCCTCAGGATAGTTGCACCAGCTATTTTGTCTTCTAGGAATAGCTTTCATCTCTTTATTCCCTTAGAGTTTATATATATATACTTCCTTTATAATTTATATTAATAAATACGTACATATATTTGAAAAATATAAAGTATTGTACCTCTTTTGTATTCACGTTTCATTTTATTTTATGTTCTTATAGTCAGTGCTAAGTGTAGCAACTCTCTTTCACTTTAGAGGTTACAGCTTATACTACCAAGACCACTGCATCCCTAGTAAGTTTACTGAGTCATGCTGCTGACTTTTATGGGTTTTGCCATTCTCATTCTTACACCAAGGTAACTAGGCTACTTCTTATTTCCTGTTGCTATGCCTATAATTTAATTAACGTGCTTGATCAGATGATCAGTCTCTGTCAACTCTCTAGTGGCAGAGGAGGAGAGTTGCCATAGCCAATGGTTCTGGTTAGCCAATAAGAACGTACTGCTGTCTCTAGTAGATGAAGGCAAACTGCTTTTAATTGTACTGAGTAATTGGGATCAAAAATGTGTATGCCAAGTCAATATCTGCATACCAGGTGCCAGGGGTTTTCTTGGTTTCCTTAGTAAACAAACTACATTTATAATCATAGCTTGGCTAAATATATAACTCATAGTCAATCTAGAAGTAAAATTTGTTTTCACCATTCTTGCATCTTTAATGCCTTTTGAGGTAATACTAAACTCTGCTTTTCTTCTCAGAAATGCAGTGTTACTTTTGGTTTACCATTTTGCCCAGGGGTGGAGCAGGTGGTTCCAGGGGCTTTCACTTGGCCATAGGACCATACTAGTCTTTGCTCCATAGGGGAGGGGATAAATGTGGGAGTTATGCCAGTTCCAAGTCTATTTGTTCCAATTATACATGCAGAAACTAGGGACATAAGCACAGGGTGGATCTGTGAGCCCACAGGCATATTGTGAGACAAATTTAGATCAAGACTCTATTTGTCAAGTGTTTTTCCATAAGCCCCACTCTAACCATTCAAGTACAAGTGGCATTTGTGTCCCCTGGGACTAGCGTCAGTTGGGAGCTAATACCTAATAATCCCCTGAAGATCTGAGCATCTCTCCTTCACACAATCACCCTTTTGAAGGGCTGCAGGTTTTTCTGGGAAAGAATTGGCAATATTTACAATATGTGCTTGAGGCCATGTTTTCAGGTCCATCCCTAATGGTTCCCTGACTATCTTCTCACTCAAGGGGTTCAGGATGTGTGAACTGGCTTAGGTATCTAGAATCTAGGTGTGGATTCATACCAGCACCTTGCCTGGTATTTTTTTTCGGTCATCAGACATAGTGATTTCTGGATTATATTAATCAAGGAATATCCTAGTAGGTCACCCAGCTATTTCATTAATAGGGAACCAGTAACAAACCGCTATGGATTTCCAAGTGTCAGTATACTCTGATTGCTACTGCATCTCTGTGGTGCATTATGTTAATTGGGGCAGCTTTGTCTCTGATAGTTAAGCCTCACGACTGGGTCCCTGCTACCCTGAGATATCATCATTCCCATTGAAATCAAAGCATCCAAGTCAATGGCAGAGTCTCGCATCAACATCTGCAGGCTATATAGGGCAGCCATACAGAGAGGTTCAGGGATTTTGGGGCCCCTCACCCATGTGTTTCTTTTTGCCTTGCTGTGGAGTAAGGTTCGGATGTAGCTATGAGTCTTGCACATGAGAGGTCTACTCCCACATTTCCATCTATTTAAGATTCCAGTTGCCTGTAATTACAATATGCCAGTGAAGTTCCCATACCTCAGCTCAATTAATCAACCAGTTAGAACCACTCCCTACCATGTGAGCTAACACAATAAATCCCAAATAGTGTACTCTTTCATCTAATACCTTTAGAATATATTTCATAATGATTTTTATATTTATATAAGAATATGTGTTATAGGAAATTTAGATATGATATTAATATAATATAATAATAATATATAGTATAATATATATTTGTATAATATATAAAAATATATATGTATTTAATTATATACAATATCTACTGATATAAATTATCAAGACCTTCCACTTCCTGGAGGAGTGATTAGATACCCAGAGATTAGCCCTAGAATAAAACTATTAACAACCCTAGAGCAAAGAGACAAGTGGAATTGTGATAGCTGAAGCCATGGAAGAAGGACCATTTAGAGACAGCTGTAGTTGTGAAAGAGTCTGGATACTTCCAGAGTACAGGATCAGGGAATAAATACCCCGATCTCTCTCTCCTCTGTTTTCTGACCTTTGGTTGATGTCATTCACTGGGTGAAACCAACTGGAAACAAGCCAGCAAAGGAGCCCCAATGATGTCCTCTGTGTCGGTTAGCCTCCCAGGCACAGAGCAAGATAGAAAAGATTGGAGAATGTTCTAGAAACATGCAAATAGTATGCAAATTGAGAATAGCTAACAGATTATTTTTTAAAAAACCCAAATTCAATATAAAACATCCTGAGTTTAAGTTTTAGAGGCTCATAAATTATAATTCTCACTAGCAGAACATGAAACTTTTTTTGGAATTTGTCAAAGACTTATAAAGGTGCTGTCTGACCAAGGAAAACTTTTATTGCTTCATGGCCATAATTGAAGGTAGGAAAAGTTACTCACAGCTGTAAAATTTCCAGTTTGCCCCCAAATATATTGAGAAAACATTAATCTAAGCATTTTCATCCATTTCTGTTTCTGACATGCACACTGAGATGGGGGGGTGGGGTGGCGCGGAGGTAAAGAGAACTGCATCAAGGGAATTTCCATCTCCATGCTTTAATTCTTTCTTTTCTGCCTCTTTAAATCCATGCCTGCTGGAAATCATATTCCTGGAAGTGTCTAGTTTTCATCCTTAATCAAATTGTGATTAAGAGGGATTTGCTTGTTAATGGTAATTGACAGTTTGAATTTATTTGAGTACTGTAATGTTCATAAACGCTACCAGCCCAAGGAACTTCTAAGTGATGCTATTAAAAGCATTGCAGACATCCTCCCTTACCTACCTTGTAACCCCAGGTGGGCTGCTGCTAATACCTCATCTATACAAGACCTTGATTCTACGGCTCTTTGGAGCTTACGCCACCACAGACATGAAAAATGTGCTGTTATAACAAGAGATGGGCTTAGATACAGTGAGTATTTTTTAAACCTTAGTAGAAGATGCTGACAATAAACCAAGGTGTAGATTGAGATAGAAATTTATGTAGACTGCATTGTGAATATTTTTCTTATATAAACATTACATGTTACTTTAGGAATTTGGGGAGAAATATAGAAACATATAGGAGAGCTAAAAAATCACCCATATTTCTACTGTGGGATGTCTACTGTTAACATTTTTGTGTGTATAAGTTTAGTTTTCTTATCAATGTACCTATATCTACATTTCTATCGATATCCATAGTGCTATCAAACCTATCTTATTTATACTCATACATATATTTGATATAAAATTGATATCAAACAATTTACAAATCTTTTTTATGTAATATTTTGTCTCTATATATTTTAAATAATTTAAAATGTGATTTAAAATGATTTCATGGTATTTCATCTTTTTAATTAGTTATACTAAGCAATTCTCTAGTTTTAAAAATTGTAAACAACATGGTAACAAGCCCTTTAATTTTATAATGTAATTCTATGTATTTAGAATAAACACTTTGAAGTGTAATTACTGAGTTAAAAGGATTACATGGATTATTAATTTTTTAAATCGTATTTTTACATGTAAAAGAAATGTCATCGGTTGTTTTGTCTGGATTCATCACAGACACTTTTGTATGCACTAGGAATGCAATGTGTCAGAAGGTTTGAAAACCTGACAGATTAGTCTAGGCAGAACATTTTCTTTTTCTGACAGAATGGTTGGCTTCCCAGGCCTCTCTCTGCTTCATTGAACGGGAGGGCCTGTTATGTTTGACTTCATCTATTTTGAAGTTTGAAATGGTCACAGCCTATAAGGCAGAGTGACAAAAGGCCATCAATCAACGCAAATTGGTGCTCATCCCATGGATCTGGTCTTGGGTTGGTGAGATTCTCAAAATGTAAATCTGTCTTTCATACTGAGGTGGCCAGTCCAGAAGCAGCAGGTTGTGATGCAAAATGGAGACTCTGACATTAAGTGCATTTTTTAAAACCTGAAATACACGTATGTAAATTGAATTTTCAGAGTATTCTGTTTCCTCCTATCAACGCTGTTCAGTAGTTCAACAGCAATGCTGTTCACTAGCGGGTCAATATCATTTTTGAAAGTATTGATTTTCAAAGGCCATAGAACAATCCCCTTGTGCCTACTGGTAGGGAGAAATGAAACAGCTCAGTTATTAATTTTGTTGTTCTTTTTAAAACTATTACCTTTGAGCACCTGAAGATTGGCCTGGAGAATCAGCATTAAAATCAATGCCAGAAAGAGTCCCCAGCTGGGCCTTAAGTTAGGCAATATTAGAAGAATCTTCAACAGCTCTTGTCTTGAATGAGTACGAAGGAAAAAATGACATTTTCCCATTTTGTCTGGGTAAAAGGGTATAAGAGAAGGGATACATGATCATATAAGTTCATTATTGAGTTTTCCTAGATGCTTCCTCCAAGCTATCTGAGAGAAGAGATTGTAGCATGACTGACTTACCTTAGGGTTAAGATGGAGTATGTTTAAAATGTGTTCAAGAGTAAAATCTATTCAGAGCCAGCCTTAATTGCCTAGTGGTTAAAGTTTTGTGCTCATCACTTCAGTGGCCTGGGTTCACTTCCTGGTCACGGAACCACACCACCCATCTGTCAGTTGCCATGCTGTGGCTTACCACTAGCATATACAACTATGTACTGGGGCTTTGGGGAGGAAAAAAAAGGGGAAGATTGGCAATAGATGTTAGCCCAGGGTGAATCTTTCCCTGTAAAAAAAAAAAAAGAAAATAATAAAATTGATTCAGAGACCTCGCTCAGAGGCATTTAAAATGTCTTTAGGCACAAAGTCAGGCTCTGAGCACTGTAATGCCCCAAAGGAGGATCTGTGAGGACAGGAAATGTTCCAGTAATAAACTGCCTCTTACAGGAGATGCTCTGGTACTACCATCTTCCCCCTTCCCCTCAGCAGGGCATTCAGCCTGCTGAGATGGCTGAGTTGTGGACTGGCTGTGCTTTCTGAGCTACATAAAGAGAGAGGAAAAGAAGCCAGTTGCATACATGGAGCCTCAGAAGTTGAAACGCAGCAGTTCTTACAATGAACTTACTCTGGGCTCACTACGTTTTTGTTTAATTGTAAATATGAACAGGAGAGAAATTACTTCCAGAGCTATTATTATTTTCTCTCAGTAGATGGCACTGTTTTGAATAAATAGATTTTGGTTGAGGTAGCTTGAAAAAGTGGAATAGAATAAGGCTTCTTTGAATGAAGAGGATTTTGTTGTCATAAATTACAAAGCTTTGTTACCAAAGATAGAAATAGTAAAGCAGTGAGAGAATGTTTACTAGGTCTTAGATGTAGAAATATAATGCAAACCACATATGTACTTTTAAAGTTTCTAGTAGCAACACTGAAAAAAGTAAAATAAAAAGTGAAATTAATTTTAACAAAATATTTTATTTAACCGATATATGTCAAAATGTCAACATGTGATAAATATAAAAATCATTCATGAGATATTTTGCATTCAAATGAGCAATATTTCAATACCTCAATAATGTGCAAATAATGGCTGATTTTTCCCCTTCTCTTTTTCTTCCAGAAAGAGGGGTGATTCTCCAGAATAATTGGCCTGAACAGATGTTTCCTCACTTTGTTTAGGGTAAATGGTAATATTGAATTTGATCCTTGCCAAAGAAGAGTCTTTGTCCGTGCAAAAAGTATATATATAAATATATAGTATATATATACAATACCACTTTTTCCTCCTCCCTAGAAGACTGCCATGCCAGCATCTAGGTATACCTGTTAGAAAGTACTCTGCCATCTGCTGAACAAACATCTATCGAATTTCTACTATGTACGAGTCACTGTTCTAACAGATAAAATTTATCCTTCTGTTTCTAAAAAGACCAGCATTAGGTAAAATGTTTGAATAGACACAGTGTGACTTGTACCTTTTTTCAACCATTGCTCTCCATTCAGTTCATCATATTAACATTTACTGAGTTCCTAACTTCCTCCAAGAAATTTGCCAGGTGTTGAGGGTGCACAAATGAATACAGTTGCTACCCAGAAGATCACAGTCCAGTGGGGGAGGGGACAAGGAAGCAGACAATTACACAGGATGGCATTCATGTTATGATTAAAACATGCTCAGGGTCAAACCTACAGCCAATATCTTACTTGGTGGTGAAAAACTGAAAGCCATTCCTCTGAGAACAGGAACAGGATAAGGATGCCCATTCTTGCCACTCTTTTTCAACATAGTATTGAAAATTTTAGCAAGAGCAATTAGGCAAGAAAAAGAAATAAAAGGGATCCAAATAGGAAAGGAAGAAGTAGAACTGTCACTATTTGCAGATGACATGATTCTATATATGGAAAACCCTAAAGAATTCACCAGAAAACTATTAGAAACAATCAATGAATACAGTGAAGTTGCAAGGTACAAAATCAACATACGAAAATTAGTTGCATTTCTATACACTAACAATGAACTAGCAGAAAGAGAAATAAAAAATACAATCTTATTTGCAATTGTAACAAAAAGGGTAAAATAACTAGAAATAAATTTAACCAAGGCTATGAAAGACCTACGCACTGAAAACAATGACATTATTGAAGGAAATTGAAGAAGACATAAAGAAATGGAAAGATTCCATGCTTATGGATTGAAAGAATACACATAGATAAAATGTCCATATTACCTAAAGCAATCTACAGAGTCAATGAAATCCCAATAAAAATTCCAATGATGTTCTCACAGAAATAGAACAAAGAATCCTAAAATTTATGTGGAACAACGAAAGACCCCAAATAGCCAAAGCAATCCTGAGAAAAAAGAACAAAGCTGGAGGTATCAACACTCCCTTATTTCAAAATATACTACAGAGCTATAGTAATCAAAACAGCATGGTACTGGCACAAAAACAGGGACACAGATCAGTGGAACAGAACTGAAAGCCCAGATATAAAACCACACATCTATGGACAGCTAATCTTCAACAAAGGAGCCCTGAATGTACAATGGAGAAAGGAAAGTCTCTTCAATAAATAGTATTGGGAAAACTGGACAGCCACATGCAAAAGAATGAAAGTAGACCATTATCTTACTCCATACACAAAAATTAACTCAAAATGGATTAAAGACTTGACTATAGGGCCTGAAACCATAAAACTCCTAGAAGAAAATATAGTCAGTACACTCTTTGACATCAATCTTAGCAATATCTTTTCAAATACCACGTCTACTCAGGCAAGGAAACAAAAGAAAAAATAAACAAATGGGACTACATCAGACTAAAAAGCTTCTACAAGGCAAAGGAAACTATCAACAAAATGAAAAGACAACCCACAAAGTGAGAGAGAATATTTGCAAATTACATATCTGACAAGGGGTTAATTTCCAAAATATATACAGAACTCATACAACTCAACAACAAAAAAATGAACAACCCAATCAAAAAATAGGCAGAAGATATGAACAGACATTATTCCAGAGAAAATATACAGAAGGCCAATAGGCACATGGAAAGATATTCAACACCACCAATTATTAGGGAAATGCAAATCAAAACTACATTGAGGTATCACCTCACATCCGTCAGAATGGCTATAATTAACAAGACAAGAAATAACAAGTGTTGGAGAGGATGTGAAGAAAAGGGAACCCTCTTACACTGTTGGTGGGAATGCAAACTGGTGCAGCCACTATGGAAAACAGTATAGAGATTTCCCCAAAAATTAAAAATAGAAATACCATATGATCCAGCTATTCTACTACTGGGTATTTATCCAAAGAACATGAAATCAGTAATTAAAAAAGATATATGCACAGCTATGTTCATCAAAGCATTATTCACAATAGCCAAGATGTGGAAGAAACCCAAGTGCCCATCAATGGATGAATGGATAAAGAAGATGTGGTATATATACACAATGGAATACTACTCAGCCATAAAAAGACAAAATTGTGCCATTTATGACACCATGCATGGACCTTGAGGGTATTATGCTGAGCTAAATAAGTCAGACAAAGAAAGACAAATACCATATGATTTCACTCGTATGTGAAAGATAAACAAACAGCTAGATAAGGAGATCAGATTAGTGGTTATCAGAGAAGAAGGGGTTAGGCATGGGCAAAAAGGGTAAAGGGGTACATATGTATGGTGACACATAAAACCTAGACTCTTGGTGGTGAACATGATGCAGTCTATACAGAAACTGAAATGTAGTGATGTACACCTTAAATTTATACAATGTTGTAAGCCAATATGACCCCAATAATGTAATTTAAAAAAGACATGCTCAGGGTGTTATGAGAGTTAAGAACAGGAGCCCAGATGCAAATTGGTGATGCTTGTGGTGGAGGAGAGGAAGTGGGTGAAGTTTCTTGAAGGATTTGGTGTCTGAGCTGAGTCATAAAAGGATGAGTAGGACTAGAATTGGAAGACAGCATCTTCAGTGGGGTGAGGATGCGTCAGGCAAGGGAGCAGCATATGGTTTGCTCAGAGGCATAAGAGAATGTCATGTGGTTGGAGAAGTACAAGTAGATGAGGTTTTCTGGTGTGTAGGGCTGAGGGTAGTGTACAGAGTGGCAAGAGATGAACAATTCTTGGTTCATCAAAGTGTCTAAATCAAACTCCCTCATGTTACAGATGAGGAAACTAAAGTCTGGAGAGGGTAAGCAGATGCCAATCACGTGTCTTATCTTGGTCCCTCAAGTGACAGCTAAATATTCCAGATATAGATCTAAGGCTGCTGACAGGGATATAGTTGTTCATTTACCATTTATTTTAATGAGAATATAATCCCAATGGCTCTGATATAAGTCTGCCCTTAATGAGTTGAGAGTCTTGGACATGACATAGGACATGTCTGAGGCAAATACAAAGGAAGAAGAGGCTGAAGCAGAATTCCTAATTCTAGGGGTGCATGTAGCATGGACAGAGCTGAGAGAAGGCAGTGAATATTACTGGGCCTGTCAGCTCAGAAGAGGTCCAGAGCCCAGTTATGCTATGTACTGATATGAAACTGGTGTATAGATATTTACACAGACTGCACTGACTGAAGGATGGAAAAAACTGTTTTCAGTGAGGCCCTAATCCACTTGCTATCCATGGCCCTGCCCACAGAAGGAAGCATAAAGTGACTGTCAAGTGCTGGGAGAACTATGGTGAAGCATTCAGGAGGAATGTAGCACATTTAGCAGAACAGCAAAGTTGTCTGGCTTCTGACCTAGGCACCGTGCAATGTCAGGTCCCAGCCCACCGTATAGCCAGAGTAGGGAGAAGAGCACAAGTATTTAGTGACCTTGGATGCCTAGGAAGGAATTAAAAAAAATTTTAGTATTTGTATTTAATGTTTATACTTAAGGTCCTTGCTGACCACTTCTTACATATTTCTTTCAGAGCTCATTTTTCTTTAAAGATCTAAAAATAATTGTATTATTTGTAATCAAATGACTATTTCTATTTGGCGTATAAAGTCAGACTTTTCTGTACATTTTTATCTTTTTATGTGACTTTTAATAAAACTGGTGTCCTGAACTTCTTGGTGTCTCTTGAATTCACTGCTTCTCCCTTGTTCTCTTTAATTCCAGAGCAGAGGGAAAAAGATTAACAGACACATATCTCTGCTGCCCTTTCCAATAAAAAAAACCCTTTTTCCTAAAACTCTAAAAGCCAGAAACTGAGTATGATTTTTCTTGTGGTGTGGGTTGCACATTTAATCTACCAGGCTGTTGAATTATTGATGCTACATTTCTTTTTTCTTAATTTTGTAATACTTCCTGTAAACTCAACTTCACTGTGGGCTTTCATCCTGATTTCATGCTTTATTTTAGCCCATGACAACCATTAATAATTTAGTGTCCAAAGTTACATGTTATCGATCTTTGGAGATTTTCAAGGCAACATTGATTGAAATGAAATTCTCTCTGCATTCCTGGATGTTTATTATGGAAAGATATAGCCGCACTGTTTGTCTAACGTGTAAGCACATGACCGTATATCAATATGGTCACCCAGCACGCACATATGTTAAGGTAGAGATGCAGAGAGGTTGTTTTTACTTATTTGGTTTAGTGCATTTATTATGATAAAGATGGCCAAAGGGATTAGCAAGAAGGCTGCTTGGGAGACTTCCACCTCAGTTGTAACGGGGCCAAGATATATGCCCTCTGTAATCTAAAAGAAATTTGTTTAAGAGAATTATGTGCATGATCATCTCAAGAGGTGGGTATGGCTGACAGAAATAATTGAACATTTGTGTCTTTTCCTACAGCTAGAGTGGATGATGGGTAATGATATGAGGAATTGGGAGTATTTTCTTTCACTTCAGTAGGCCACGGGAAAGATATTTTTCTTTTACTTTGAAAGGGAATTAAAGTTTCTACTCAACCTCAGTCTGACAATGCTGCAAGAGCCGAGCTTAAATTATTAAAATTTTCTGTGTTAAATTTATAGATGCCAAGGAGCCACCACTAATTCCTTTCTTCTCTTTAACATTTACTCAAGTGGCTGCTATGTACTTCTAAAAATCACAAGTGTCTGTGATTGTATTGTAAGTGCAGTTCTGCCACTGGAATGTTCTAACACCAGAAAGCTAAGCTTAGAGAGTTACAGCAGCTTGTTTTCTGTGAGAGAGCCTGCTGGGCGTACTCATGAAGGAATTCAGCCTGGTTAGAACTGAGTGCACTGCAAAAATAATTTTCACCTTTCTGCCTGCTAAATTATCAGCAAGTACAAGGCTCAAAGCAGGGAAGGAAATGCCTTTTTATTCATTGTTCCTATTAGTTGGCAATAATATACACGTGTTTGCATAGATTTCAGCCAGTAAAGGCTGCCTGTGTTGAGAAATCATAAGCATTTTGTCGAAGTCTTTACAGAAGTGAGGAGACATCATTAGGGAGCATCATCAGGGTAAGCACATGTGCCTCTATTTACCATCCTGTTCCTGGACCATTGTACAACGCCGAGCACGGACTGGGCGTGCTCAGAATATATTATATCGTTTGTCTAGTGCATAAGCAAGTTAAAGACACTTAAACCTACATGCCATGACTTGAATTACATTGGTAACATCTCACACTAGATCCACCTTTGCAATACAAATATTTCCTCCAGGCTGAGTCTCAGGGCCTTTCACTACATAGCCAATTTCTTACACTTTTTATATCTCCTTTACTTATAAACTGTGAACTTTTATTTGTGCTTCCTGAATTTTCTGAAACTTGAAGGAAGTCTGCCTCTCATTGCCTGCTTTCTGTGTGTCTTTTGCTTCCTCCTGTCTCACACGCCTCTTTCGTCTGAAGTGGTTATGCCACTTTGTGTCCTAGGTCCTCCTCGACCCTTCTCCACCTCAATTTCTAGCTCTTCCTTCCTCTCTAGAATGATGCAGACTCAGACTTTATTTGGCCCTAGGAGCTCCACCATTAACTTTACGCTTCTGCATTTTAAAGTCCTGTTAGTCTTACAAGAATTGTGCCTTGAGATGTTAGAAGTGGAAGATGTATTTGAGATGCTCCTGTTAAATCTGTTCCCTATTCAAATGACTAAAGTCTTTTTCTGTCTGACTTCTTTAACTTAGCATAATGCCCTCAAGTTTCATCAACTATGTTGAAAATTGCAGAATTTCCTTCTTTTTTTGGCTAAGTAATATTCCATTGTATATATACGCCATATATTGATTATCTATTCATTTGTCGACACTTTGGTTGTTTCCATGACTAGGATATTGTGAACTATGGTGCAGTGAACATGGGGGTGCAGATATCTTTTTGAGAGAGTGTTTTCATTGTCTTTGGATATAAAGTGGAATTGCTAGATTATATGGTAGTTCTATTTTTAATTTCTTGAGGAACTTCCATACTGTTTGCCATAGTGGCTTTAGCAATTTTCATATCTGCCAACAGTGTACAAAGTTTCCCATTTCACAGAATCCTCACTGGCACTTGATATCTCTTGTCTTTTTGAGAATGGCCATTCTAATGGGTATGAGGTAATACCTCATTGTGGTTTCGATGTACATTTCCCTGACGATTAGTGATGTTGAGCACCTTTTCATGTATCCATTGGCCATTTGTATATTTTCTTGGGAAAAATGTCTATTGAGGTCTTTGGCTCATTTTCTAATTGGATTATTTGTTTTTTTTGCTATTGAGTTGTAGGAGTTCCTTGTATGTGTTGAATATTAACCACTTATCAGATATATAGTTTTCAAAGTTTTCTCCCATTCTATAGGTTCACTTTCCGTTTTGTTGATTCTTTCTTTTGTTAGGCAGAAGCTTTGTAGTTAGATGTAGTCCCATTTGTTGATTATTGCTTTTGTTGCTTATGCTTTATATATTATATCTCAAAGCTCATCGCCAAGATCAGTGTCAAGGAACTTATTCCCTATGTTTTCTTCTTGGAGTTTTATAGTTTCAGGTCTTACATTTAAATCTTTAAACTATTTTGAGTTAATTTTTATGAGTGATGTAAAATAGGGATCCAGTTTCATTCTTTTGCATGTGAATATCCATTTCCCCAACACCATTTATCAAAAGAGCTATCCTTTCCCTGTTGAGTATTCTTGGGCCTTTTGTCAAATATTAGTTATCATATAAGTGTGGGTTTATTTATTGTCTCGATTCTGATCCATTGGTCTATGTGTCTGTTTTTATGCTAGTGCCATACTGTTTTATAATATAGTTTGAAATCAGGAAATGTAATGCCTCTAGCTTTATTCTTCTTTCTCAAGATTGCTTTGACTATTTGGGGTCTTTGTGGTTTTTTACAAATTTTAGGATTGTATGTTCTATTTCCATGTAAAATGCCATTGGGATTTTGTTAGGGATTTCACTGAATCTAAGATGGCTTTTTGAAGTGTGCATATTCTAACAATATTAAATCTTCTGATCCGTGAACATGGGATATTTTTCCATTTATTTGTATGTTCTTCAATTTTTTCATCAGTCTTCTAATTTTCACTGTAGAGATCTTTTACTTCCTTAGTTAATTTAATCCTAAGTATTTTATTCTTTTTGATATTATTGTAAATGGGATTGTTATCTTTATTATTTTTCAGATATTTCATTGTTGGTATATAGAAATGCAACTGACTTTTGTATTTTGATTTTGTATCCTGTAACTTTACTGGATTTGTTGATTAATTGTAACAATTTTGGGGGGAGAAGTGTGAGGAAGATTGGCCCTGACCCAACATCTGTTGCCAATCTTGCTACTTTTTCCTGAGGAAGATTGTCCCTGAGCTAACATCTGTACCAATCTTCCTCCACTTTGCATGTGGGATGCCACCACAGCATGGCCTGATGAGCCGTGTGCAGGTCTGTGCTGTGATCCAAACCCGTGAACGCGAGGCCACCAAAGCAGTGTGCATGAACTTAACCACTATGCCACTGGGCTGGCCCCCTAACAGTTTTTTTTTAAATGGAGTCTTTAGGGTGTTCTTTGTATAAGATCGTGTTATCTGCTAACAGAGACTATTTTACTTCTTCCTTTGTGATTTGCATGCTTTTTACTACTTTTTCTCACCTTATTGCTTTGGCTAAGGCTTTCAGCACTATGTTGAATAGGAGTGGTGAAAGTGGGCACCCTGTTATGTTCCTGATCTTATAGAGAAAGCTTCTAACTTTTCACCACGGAGTCTGATGTTAGCTGTGGGCTTGTCATTAATGGCCTTTATTATGTTGAGATATGTTCCTTCCATACCCAATTTGTTGAGAGTTGTATGAAAAGATGTTGAATTTCGTCAAATGCTTTTTCTGCATCTATTGGTATTATCATATGATTGTTATCTTTCTTTCTGCTAATGTGATTTGTTGCATTTATTGATTTGCATATGTTGAACCATCCTTGAATCCCAGGGATGAATTCCACTTGATCCTAGTGTATGATCTTTTAAAGTGCTGTTGAATTTAGTTTATTAATATTTTGTTGAGAATATTTGCACTTATATCCATCAGGGATATTGGCTTGTAGTTTTTTTTCTCATAGTGTCCTTATTTTATCAGAATAATGATGGCTTTGTGAAATGAGTTTAGGAGGGTTTCCTTTTCTTCAGTTTTCTGGAAGTGTTTGAGAAGGATTGACTTTCATTCTTCTTTACATGCTTAGAACACATAAATAGTAGACTTTGCCAGTGAAACCATCTAATTCTTGGCTTTTCTTTTTTGGGAGGTTTTTGATACTGATTTAATCTCCTTAATCATTACTGGTCTGTTCATATTTTCTATTTCTTCATGATTCAATCTTGGTAGGTTGTATCTTTCTAGGAGTTTATTTATTTTTTATAGACTATCCAATATGAATATAATTTTGCATATTAATCTTTTACGATCTTTTGTATTTCTGTGGTATCAGTTGTAATGTCTCCTCTTTCATTTATAATTTTATTTATTTGTGTCCTCTCTCTTTTGTTCTTAGTTAGTCTATCTAAAGGGTTGTCAATTTTGTTTATCTTTTTAAAGAACCAACGCTTACTTTTGTTAATCTTTTCTATTGTTTTCCTAGTCTCTATTTTATGTATTTTACTCTTTATTTTATCCTTCCTTCTGCTAATTTTTGGCTTAATTTGTTCTTCTTTTTCTAGTTCCTTGAAGTGCAAAGCTGGGTTATTTTTTTGAGATCTTTCTTTTTTCTTGATGTATGCGTTTACAGATATAAATTTTCCTCTAAGTACTGCTTTTGCTGCATCTTATAAGTTTTGGTATGATGTATTCCAGTTTTCATTTGTTTCAGAGTATTTTTATATTTCCTTTTTGATCCATTGGTAGTTCAGAAGTGCATTAATTCCCTTGTCTTGGTAAATTTTCCAGCTTTCCTCCTATTATTAATTTCTAGTTTCAGACCAATGTGGTCAGAAAATGTGCTTGATATAATTTCTACCTTGAATTTCTTGAGACTGGTTTTGTGGTCTACCATATGATCTATCTGAGCAAATAATCTGTGTGCATTTGGGGAGAATGTGTATTCTGCTGCTGTTGGATATAGTATTTTGTATATGTCGGTTAGGTCCCTTTGGTATATAGTATTGTCCAAATCCACTGTTTCCTTATTGATTCTCTGTCTGGATGGTCTATCCACTTTTGAGAATGAAGTATTAAAGTTCCCAACTATTATTGTATTGCCGTTTATTTCTACTTTTAGTTCTGTTAGTATTTCCTTTATATATTTAGGTGTTCCAGTGTTGGATGCATAAATATTTACAATTATTCTATCTTCTTGATTAATTGATTACTTATTATTGCATAGTGACCTCTTTTTCTCTTGTGACCATTTTTAGCTTAAAGTCTATTTTGTCTTTTTTGTCTTAAATACTTCAGGTAGTACTTCCTAAGAAAAGGATATTGTCTTATTTAAAAACAATACAATTATCAACATCAGTAAATTTTACATTGATTTCTTTTATCTAACCTACCTCTTATACTCCAATTTTGTCAATTTTTCCAGTCACGTTAATTATAGCATTTTCTTCCCTTGCAGTACAGGTTTCAGTCTGGAATTGGGTATTGCATCTAGTTACTTCTCTTTGGCCTTCTCTAATTTGGAAAATTTCTATAACCTTTCTTTTCCTTTTAAAACATTGAGATTTCTGAAGAATCCCAAACCACCCTTTCTTTTTTTTTTTCTTTTTATAGTACTGTTCTCACTTTGGGTTCGTCTGAAGTTTCCTTGGGATTAGATACAGGTTTTACAGTTTTGTTATGAATACTCTATAGTTTGTTGTGTCCTTCTGAGAGTTTAACATCTGGAATCACACTATATCTATATGTTCATTATCAATTGATATTAATTTTGATTCATTGGTGTGATGGTCAGTGTTATACATCAATTTGACTAGGGTATGGTCTTCAGTTATCCAATCAAACACTAATCTAGGTGTTACTCTGAAGGTGTTTTGTAGATGTGATTAATTTCTATAAGTAAGGGAGATTATCCCAGATAATCTGGGTAGGTTTAATTTAATTAGTTAAAAGGACTTAAAAGCAGAGCTTTGGCTTCCCTGAAGGAGAAGAAATTCTTCCTGTGGAGAGCAGCTTCAGTTTATGCCCAAGACTTCTAGCCTACCCTTCTTGATGATCTGTCCTATGAATATTTGGGCATACCTAGTAACTCTCCCTAATTGTGTAAGCCAACTTCTTGCAATAAATCTCTTTATATGTCTCCTAGGGGTTTTGTTTCTCTGGTTGAAGACTTATGATGTATATTTAAATCTGTATTAATTTCCTATTGCTGCTGTAACAAATGACCATAAACTTAGTGGCTTAAAACAACCCAAATTTATTCTTTTAGAGTTCTGGAGTTCAGAAGTCTAATATATGTTGGCAGGGCTACATTCTTTCTAAAGGCTCTGTCTAGTCCATTCTTTTTACAGCTTCTGGTACATTCTTTACAGACTTTGGCTCATGGTCCTGTACAATTCTGATCTTTACTTCTCTTCCTTCTTTTACTTTGTCTTTCCTGAATACCTCTTTCCATTATAAAGAACCTTGTGATTACATTGGGCCCACCTAGATAATCCAGGAAAACTTCTCCATCTTGAAGTTCTTAATCACATCAGCAAGGTCCCTTTTGCCATGCAAAGTAACATATTCACAGTTTCTGGAAGTTTGGAGGTGGCTGTCTTTGAGGTGCTATCATTTTGCCCACCATAGTCTGCTGACTCCCAAAGATTTACATTTGTTTCATATGCAAAATATATTCACCTCATTTCAAGGTCTCCCAAAGTCTCAGCCCATTATAGCAACAAATAGAAATCTCATTTTAAGTTTCACCAGCTCAAATGTTGCCAATTTCATCATCTAAATTATCTACATTAGGTAAAATGAGGCTATGGGTATAATCCATCCTAGGGTCAAATTCCTCTCCATCTATGGATCTGTGAAACCAGAAAACAATTTTGTGTCAAACTTTTTATATGGACATATATTCCTTTTTCTCTTGGGTAAATTCCTTGGGGTGGAATGACTGGATCCTATAATAGATGTCTATTTAACTTTTTAAGAAATGGTCAAACTGTTTTTCAAGGTGGTTGTAACATTTTACATTCCCATGAGAAACATATGAGTATTTCAGCTCTTCAACAGCCTTGATGATACTTGATGTGTTCAGTCACTTAAATTTTAGCCATTCTAATAGGAAAGTTATAGTATCTCATTGTGGTTTTAATTCTCACTTCTCTAATGACTAATAATATTGAGCATGTTTTCATGTGCCTACATGCCACTGATGTCTCTTCTTTAATGAAATTTCTTTTGAGATCTTTTGCTTGTTTAAAAAAATTGAGTTTTTTTCTTATTAATGAGTTTTGAGCATTCTTTATATATTCTGGGTGCAAGTCCCTTGTGTGATATATGATTTGCAAATATTTTCTCCTAGTGTGTAGCTTCTCTTCCATTATCAAAATGGTGTGTTTAAAAGGCAATTTTAATTTGGATGAAGTTCACTCTGTCAAAATTTTCTCTTTATGGACTGTGTTTTTGGTGTCATATCTAAGGAATCTTTGCCTAACCAAAGATTAAAAAAATATTCTCTTATGTTTTGTTCTAGAAGTGCTGTGGTTTAGGTTTCACATTTAGGCCCATGATCCATTTTGTGTTAAGTTTTTAAATAAGATGTGAGGTGTGGGTTAAAGTTCATTTTCTTTTCCTTTTTGAATACTGATTTTTCCTGCAAAATTTGTTGAAAAGACTCTCTTTTCTCTACTGAATTGCTTTCTCACGTTTGTCAAAAATGAGTTGTCCATATATGTGTGGGTCTATTTCTAGACAGTATTTTGTTCTATTGATAAATTTATCATAATTTTTATTGATAACATTTTGTTCTATTGATAAATTTAAATAATTAATGCCTTACCATCTTGATTACTGTAGATTTGTAATAACTCTTGAAATCCTGATAGTGGTAGTCTTCCAACTTTGTTTGCTTTTTTCAGCATTGTTTTGATTATTTGAGGTCCTTTATATTTATATATGAATTTTAGAATCTGTCAATTTATCAAAAATTGTTGCTGGAAATTTGGGGGCAATTTAATTTATAATTTGATTTGAACATCTTCTCATAATTGAGTTTTCTGACTCGTGCACTTAAATTTTCTTAAATTTCTTATATCATTCTTTTGTAGTTTTCAGTGCACAAGTCTTGCACGTCTTTTGTTAGATCTATCCCTAAATATTTCATGTTTTCTGATGCTTTTGAAAGTGGTATTGCTTTTAACTTCACTTTCTGATTGTTTGTTGCTAACATATAGAAATATAATCATTTTCTGCTTATTAAACTTATATCCTGTGTCTTGATTAAAATCACTTAATAGTTCTAGTGGAATATTTGCAGTTTCTACTGGATTTTCCACATAGTTGGTTAAGTCATCCATGAATAGAGAAAATTTCAGTTCTTTCTTTCAATCTACATTTAAAGATCTAAAATCACTTTTGTTATTTTTCTTGTCTTATTGCCCTTCCTAGAACTACTAATACGATGTTAAGAAGTAGTGAGAGTGTTCATCCTTCCTTTGTTTTCTTGTCTACTTCATCTGATATTAACTTTGCCACTCCCACTTTCTTTTGACTAGTGTTAGCATGACATATCTTTGCATCCTTTTACTGTTAACCTATTTGTGTTTTTATGTTTAAAGTGGATTTCTTGTAGGCAGCATTTGCATGTGTTGCTTTTTATGTCATCTGACAATCTCTGTCTTTTAATTGGGGTGTTTAAAGCATTTATGTTCAATGTTATTATTGATGTGGTTAGGTTTAAGTCTTCCTATTTATTTTATATCGTCTCATTTGTTCTTTACTACTCTTTTCTTCTTTTTATGTCTTCTTGTGCCTAAATCAAATATTTTTAAATGATCATACTTCATCTCCCTTGTCAGCTCATTAGCTATCATTCTTTGTTTTGTTATTTTAATTGTCAATTTAGAGTTTTCTGTACATATTTCTAACTTACCATAGTCTACCTTTAAGTGATATTATACCACTTTGTGAATAGTATCTTACAATTGTATACTTCCATTTCTCCCCTCCCAGCCCTTAAGCTATCATTGTCATGCATACTACTTTTATATGGCATAAATGCCACAATATATTGTTATTGTTTTTATTTAGTCAATTATCTTCTATAGAGATTTAAATAACTCTAATACATTTACTCTTGTGGTTACGATTTCCAATGCTCTTGCCTTTGAAGGCAGAGATTTCCCCATACTGTCGTTTTCCCTTTGCCAGCAGGACTTTCTTTAGTATAAAGCAGGTCTACTGGTTCCGGGTTCCTTCAGCTTTTGAACATCTAAAGATGACTTTATTTCAAGTTTGTTTTTAGGAGATATTTGGATAGAATACTCAGGAAGATCTTGCCTCATTAGTGAGAAATAATGAGGAGATATTTTTGTCAAATGTAGAATTCTAGGTTGATGTGTGTTTTCTTTTCTCTCTGTACTTTAAAGATGTTGCTCCAATGTCTTCTCACTTGCATATTTTTTTTGATGCGTAATCAGATATCATTCTTATTTTAATCTCTGTGTGTAACATGCCTGTTTAATTTGGCTGCTTTTAAGATTTTCTCTTTATCACTTTTGTTTTGTTTTGTTTTGTGTAATTTGATTATGTTGGGCTCTGGTTTTCTTCTTCTTGGGGTTCATTTAAATCTTTGGATCTGTGGGTTTATAGTTTTCATAAAGTTTGGATAGATTTTGGCCACTTTCTTCAAATATTTTTTCTGTCCCGCTTCTCCACTTTGGTGTCTCCGATTAACCACACATTAAGCCTTTTAAGCACTTTTAATGTTTTTTTATTCCTTTTTCTCTGAGTTTCATTTTAGATAGTTTCTAATGCTAGACTTTCAACATCATTGATATTGTAGGGGAGGAAGACATTTCCTCTACCCTCTCTGGGTTTGTCTGGCCGGAGAATGAATTAAATTCACATGAGACAGAATAGCAGGAGAAAATTAAACAAATCTTTATAACATGTATACATGGGAGAGGCTCAGGCAAGCTTAGCAACTCGCCAAAATGGCTGAAGCCCCCACCTTAAATATCATATCCAGGTGAAGACAAAGGAGGATGTTGGGGGTAGGGGGAGTCAGTTACAGGAGGTTACCAGAGACGGGAATAAGATTATTATGCAGATTTAAGTCCTTGCCTTTGGCATTGATTAAGAGTTTCTAGAGATAAGCTCACCCCCGCTTCTTCCTGGTAGAGAGGGAGATATCTTTACAGATGGAGATTTCCTTTACAATGTAAATGTCTCCTAACAAAGGGCAAGCAAGTTCCACCCCTCAGAGCCTCCTTCCCTGTCCCAGTTAATTAAAAGCAATCAGCCCCAAATAATCATCATGCCAAAGAGACATATCTTGGGGTGGCCAATTCCAGGCCCCCACAATATCCACCCCCCAACAATATCTAATGGGCCATTAATTCCATCCAGTGTATTTTTCACCTTAGAAATTGTAGTTTTCATCTCTGGAAGTTTTATTTGGGTCTTTTTGCTATCTTCCATGTCTGTCCTTAACATTTTGGACATATGGAATACAATTACTGGCTGCTTTAATATCATGTGACAGTTCTGGTTTGATTTCAATTTATTGATTATTGCCCCATTATGGGTCATCTTCGCCTGATTTATGTATGCTTGCTCATCTTTAATTGGAAATCAAACATTATACTCCTTACCTGGTTGGGTGATGGATATGTTTTTCAATAAATATTAAGGTTTTTAAAAATCTTTCATGATACGGTGGTACAATTAACTTAGAAACAGTTTGATTTTTTTTGTTCTTGCTGATATGATTTGTTACACAAGTCTGGAGCAAAGCTTATTATTCCCCATTACTGAAGCAAGATCTTCCTGAGTACTTTACTCAAAGCCCTGTAAATTATGAGATTATCTAGCCTGGCTGGTGGGAATAGGCACTATTTCTGGACCTCTGTGAGTGCAAGGTACTGCTCTCTCTAGCCTTTTTACGTAATTCTCTTCCTGGCTGTGGATAGTTTCCTCACATTCATGTGTTGATCAATACTGCTGAATGCTTGAGGGGGAACTTCTGCAGATATCCAGAATTCTTTCTTGGTGCAGCTCTCTTGTCCCAATACTCTGCCTTACAAACTGTCAATGACTTGGTCCCCCTGATTCTTAAACCTGTCTGTTCAAATATGGGAGTTCACCAGGGTTTTTCCTCCTTGTGCCGTGTCCAGGAAGCCCACTCAAGGCTGTGAAATGGAATGATGACATGCCTTATCTCATTTGTTTCTCAAATATCAAGAACCATTGCCTTTTGTTGCTTGATGAGCATGTTTTCAAGAGATTTTTTCTGCTTTTTAAAAGTTGTTTCAGGAGAATGTAAATTCATCCCCTGTTACTCCATCTTGCTTGGGAACAGAAATATTTTTCCCTTAATTTTGAAAACTTTGTAAGTTAAAGACTTTAGTTTATTATCTGTAATATATATTATTAATATTTTCCCTCAGATCATCATGTCTTTTGAATTTGATTATGATGTACTTTACTATGCATTTTTTTTCACTTTTAGGTAGTAAAACTTTTCAATACTTTCTTTTATTGAGCCTGGAATTTTAATCATAGCTAGGAAGCATTTCCTAAAAGTTTCTACTAATACCCTGGTATATTTCCAAGTTTTTATGAATGTCCCATGCATTTGAAAAGAAATAATGTACTTTATTATCATTGTATAGTGTTTGGTATATTTCCAAAAGATTAATCTTATTGATTATATTGTTTAAATCTTTTATTATTTTTGTCTATTTGCTTTGTCTCATATTGAGAGTGATATGTTAAAATCTATTACTACTGTATTTCTATTTCTCTTTACATTGCCTATAGTTTTTGTTTTATATCTGTAGTTGCTGGGTTGTTCAATGCATAGTTATTCAAACTATCAGATCTTTATGTGGAATGTGTCTTTTAATATTAAAAAGTATCATTCTTTGTCTCATTTAATGTTCTATGACTTGAAGTCTACCATGTCTGGTATCAGGATTGCAACCTCTAGTTTCTTATTGCTTCTGTTTGCATAGCACATATTTATCCATCTCTTTATTTTTAGCTTTAGTACATCACTGCATTTTATTTATTTTTTCTGCTTTATCTCCTCAAACCCCCCCTGTACATAGTTGTATATCTTAGTTGCAGGTCCTTCCAGTTGTGGCATGTGGGACGCCACCTCAACGTGGCCTGACAAGCGGTGCCATGTCCACGCCCGGCATCTGAACCCTGGGCCATTGCAGCGGAGCGTGTGAACTTAACCACTCAGCCACGGAGCGTGTGAACTTAACCACTCAGCCACGGAGCGTGTGAACTTAACCACTCAGCCACGGAGCCGGCCCAATCATCACTGCATTTTAAGCGTGTCTTGTATATAGTAGAGAGTTGTATTTTGTTTTATGGGCCAATTTGAAAATCTTTTTCTTTTCATAGGCATTTTCTTTGATCCTATTTACATTTATTGATATAACTATTATGTATGGTCTCAATTCTGTCTGTTATTTTATGCAGAAACTAATTTGCATATATGCTATATTTCCTGTGCCTATTTCTTTATTTGGTGTGGTCATCTTGTTTTTTAAAATTTTTCTTTGGGATTTAAGAAGGTAAATGTTTATTTTAGTGGTTACCTTTGGATTAATACTTTTCATAGTGCCTTTAAGTCCTCTTTCTTTTTTTTTTTTACTTAACTTCTCACCATCTGTCAGCTTTAAATGGTACCCTTTCACTCCCGTTGACAATCGTCAATGATCTTATCCTTCTTTCTCCCTTTCCTCTTCTGTCCTGTCTTGTTTTTAGTTGCACTTTCTACTTTGCCAGAATATGTTGACATATTATACTTTAATTCATGACCCTGTCCTTTTATTGTTCTAAGCTCTTCAATTAAAAATATGAAACTTTTACTCCAAGTCCTTTTGCAAAGTTTTGGAGCTATCCTTTGGCTGGATGAAAGCCATCCTCTGGAAGATTCCTCTGGAAGTATTCATGTATTCCCTGAATTATGGCATATAAAATACTGTTTTTCTATGGCCTTACTACTTTTAGGGAGTTTTGGCTGGATAAATATCTTTGATCCTCTCTCCTTAAGTTTCTTGAAACTTATACTCCCCTCCTGCCTTTCTTTGTATTTTATTTTGAGAAATCTCAGTCTGCTTCCTCTACTTTTGTAAATTCTTCCTTCCTTCTTTCCTTCCTTCCTCTCTTTTTCTTTCTTTCCTTTTTTCTTTTTCCCTGGAGACACAAATGATTTTTTTTCTTTATCTTTAAAGTTTACTAGCTTTACTAGAATGTGTTGGGGCATTTATTTTATTTCTGGGAGATTTTTCTTGAATTTCTAGTTTCAAATATTAGATCTGTTCAGTTGTTTTGATTTTCCTCCCCAGAACACCTGTTGTATATAGGTTTAACCTCACTTGTCTGTCTTCCATTTCTATTTACTTTCTTTCTGACACTTTTATTCCCTTCTTTATCTCATATTTCTTCTCTTGATTTTTTTTATTTTCTTAATTCCTTTTATTAACTTTTTATTTGAATTTATTCTCCATTGGATACCTTGTAATTTAATCTTAACTTTATAAGATTTTGTTTTATCTTTTCTTTCTTTCCTGAATCCAATCAGCTCTCATTTCATCTCTTCCTGCTTTTCTATGCATTTCTTTTCTGGCTTTTTTATTTCTGATGCAAGGCATTTTGCCATATCCCCAGAGTCTTGATTGAGGATTTGTAATATAGTCTGAAGTCTTGTACTACAGTTTCTTCAATTTCATGTCTAGTTTTTTGGTCAGATCTTTTCAAGGCAGGAAGGTTTTTTTATTTATGTATTTATTTATTTATTTTCCCTCATGTTGCAGTCATTTTATATGAGGGTGATCTGTTGTTCTTTATTCCTACTCATTTCATGAACAGGATTCCTAGTTTGTGCCCCTTCTGTGCCATTTATTTTATGGATAGTAGTATTGGTGGTGGGTAAGGCAGGGAAGGGTTGACATGTCTTTTGTTTCTGAAAAATTCTTAATTTTTCTGTCTCATTTCCTCCTTTTCTTCACTGAGTCATCTCAAAGGTGTATCACCTCTGTGTATATCTAATTTTTCTTACAAGCAATCATTCCTCTAAGCTGCCCCTTCTGGTTCCCTTCCCCTACTTCAGGCTATAAACTATGAAGTCCTGGTCTGGGTTCCTTATTGGGCATTTATTCTTGCAATTTTTCTTTCTGAAGGTGGTCGTCTGCTTTTCTACAAGGAGTCTTTTAAGCCTTCCCTTGTCCAAGCTTCACACCGAGGGGATTGCTGTGGCAAGAGCTCTGGGTTTCCTTTTCTTTTTTTCTTTTTCTGTCTAGTAACAAGTAATTTGAAGGTTGCATTTTCTCAGTTTCTTAGAAATGCTGAATTTGTCCTCCTTGTTGATTGTCATGTTTTTTGGGAGAAATAAGAGAGAGGGAGATTAAAAATCTAGTTTTTGCCATTTTTCTCCAGACCTGAAATTCCTCATGTATCTATCATCTTTTATCTAATTTCTTTAAATATTTCTTCTACCTTTGCTGTTATTATCTTAGGCCTCTGCTGAATTCTAATAATTTGTTTCTTAGCAAGTCTATTTATATTCTTGCTTTTTCTTATACAATAATTAATTCTCTAATGGTCTTGTAATTTTCAACTTGCTTTCTTCACTCTAAGATTTTTCTTCTCATCTTATTCTTTTGTTTTGCCATCTGGATTTGGAATTCTTCAAGTTTTATTGAGTTTCCATTCATAAGTTCTTCTGTAGCTTAAAGCATTTGTAGGTTTTATTTCCTCCCTGGGGTAGTGTCTTCTTCCAGAATGAGTTCTTCTTTTTTAGTGACTCACTTTTATTTGTTATCTTTTTTCCTTTATTCCTTCTTTCCTTCCTTCCTCCATTATTTCTCTTTCATTTTTTTTACCTAGTTGCCATACTATTTATTGTCATCTTGCTAATATTATAATTGGCATTGCTCTCTAGACCTGTACTTTTCAATGACATAGTATAGGTGAATACTTCATGACCCCCTTCTTGCTTGTTCTGAGGTGGTTTGCTTTTCTTTCTGAGTATGCCAAATGTTGTTCATTGATACTTACCATCTCAAATCTTCCAAACTCTAACTTGTATCCTAATGGCTAGAAACCCAAAAACTATATTTCCATATTCCTTTGACATTTCTGGTTTACATTTCACCAAAAGAGTCATCTGAATGATATTTGAAGGGAGGAAAAGAAAGGGAAGACATTACTCTCCTGTGGCAGCAGCTGATAGAGCCATAGTCAGATGGGGATGTGAGGTTTGCAGTGACTTCCAAATAAGTTCCTGTGAATCACCTTCTTTGACACTGCAAGAAGCTAAAACACTCAGATTGGTTTCCATTTTCCTGACCAAACACTTACTGATGCACTTAGCCTTATTGTGAGGGCTTAATATGGTTTTCTATCCACTTTCATGAAGCCCATTGTATGAGAATTTGATGTGGGGATGTCAGATAATAAATGTATGATCTTTGCAGTACAACCTTGGCTCTCTCTTCAGAGAAGCCACTAGGTATTCTAAGCTTGAGACCGTTTCGTTTACACCAGGGGTGTACGTAACTTCTGTGAACATCGGTTACGCTAGTCTTGATTTCAGAGATAACTATCTGATAAGTCCCAGGATTACCGTGTATAATGACAAAGTAAAAATGTTTAAGATGACAGGTTTATAACTTGCTGTCAATAAAAAATGGGTCTTGTGTGGGTCTTCTCTGTGTCATCATTTAATTCTCAGCATTTGACTGAAAATCTGACCAAATTTTCAAAATTCTAATCCCTTTTGACTCCCCCTCCCTTTGGCTGACTTTGATTCCTGGGAAAATAAGGCTAGCTCAAAGTTAGTGGGAACATCAAGTTTATCTGAGATTTCTAAGTCAACTCTTAAAGGAAAAATTGAAATTAATGTGGCTCAATTAGATCCCTCAGAGGTTGCCATATTTGAAGGGAAGCTGGTCAATAACATTGCAGTGAGTAAGTGTCCAAAATCAACTGGTAATCAAACTCAATGAGATGCAATCTAATATGGCACATACTTAGCCTTATGGAAACATACAACAAGAAACACAGTCCATATGGCATCCCAATCTCATTGGGCAGCACAGTACTACCAAGTACCCTAGATCTTTAGTGCCTAACCCATGTAGGGCAGATGCATCTGCTGTAGATAATAGCCAAAGTGTGTGTGCTGCCTTGACAGAGAAGTTGTGGCTAGGTCCCCCCCATTTTTATATTATTCTACAACACAGGCCCGAGGCTCACCTGCCTCCCCAAGTTCAGGTGCTGACCCACAGGAAAAAATGTTCAAGCAAACAAAACAACATAACATTCCCTACTTTTCTTAACTCCATTTCCAAGTATTACTGTGAAAAGACAGATCAGTCCAGGCCTGACATTCACCATCTTCCCAGAATTAGATTGTCATTCCAGGAATACTAGCCCAGACTTTAATTTGGAAGTTGTCATTTCCCAAACAAAATAAGGTGGAAATACAAGATGCACCTTGCCTTGTCTTCTAGTCATAATCCTATGACTGTGGAGGATTCAGGATGCTCCCAGGAAGAGGCAAGGCAGCACCATTTTGGAACAATTCTAACTTAAGTTCTATAGCTCTAAGTGTAGGTTGCTATGCACAATTGGATGAATGTAGGAGCAGTCAACGCAAGTAACAATAGCTTGAACTGGCTTTGATTTAGAATGAGATGAAGTCTACTTACAAGAGATGGAGTTAGAATTTTGCTTTGTTTTGTTTCTGACTCCTCATCAAAAGATCATCATGAAAAAAAATACTCTGCATGACTTTTCCATACCACATGCTGCTGATGAATTAATCAGAAGAAAGGTTCTTGAGCTGTCTCTCTCCTGGTTCTTTAGTCCACAGCTGACTGGGCTCTTTGCTGATCTTTTATTAGCATTGATGAGCCCAGGGTGGAAAGGTACTTCTCTCTTTGTTCCTGAGAGAATCTCATCTTGGTTGTCTCACACTTCTAATCACTGCTAATAGCTATTTTGGCACACATTCAGAGTAGGCTCAGTTAGGGGCGGAGGAAATATTTTGCATTAACTAGATTACTTTACGTTTCCAGCCCTACAATCTTGCTTCAGGAGAAAATAGATGGTGCCAGAAAAGACAGCTTGCTTTGCTCAGAGCCTGCAAGGAAATGGCTCCTGCAACACTAAGCTGTGTTGAATTTCATTTAGTTGTCCACTGGATACTGTGCTTTGGAGGCATTTCTTTCAGGCTGTGGAAATGGCAACTGTGATTGTGATGTGTTCACTATATGGCTAGTTTGATGGTCTACTGGTGATTGATGACAGAGGCTGAAAAAGAAAAAAAGGAAAAAGCCATAAAAGTATGTTTTGATGATTCCTTTCAGATGTAACATATTAGACTTAAATACTTCCATGCTGAGTCCCTGTAGGTTTCCCTGCAAAACATTCAGAGGAGTTTGTTGTGGGTAAATATGGAAAAGACTGAGAATATATATAGGTTGGGTTTGAAGCTTCTTACATAACCTGATTTGAGAAGCTTACCTCCTCCTAGTGCCCAACATGTGACTGAAATGGACATATCTGGGATTAACAGGGATCTGGGTCAAGGTAGTTCTGATTAGTCTGAAGGCATGCAGCACAAAAGACATTCTGACATAACCCCAAAGATAGACCCTTTGCCGAGATTCAGTAGAAGATAATGGTTGAAAGGAGAGACTTTGGAGATCAGGCTTTAGATCTTAGATCCACTAGGTGTGTACATTTTGGCAAATTGCTCAACATTTCTGAGACTCAATTTCATGAATCATTAGAATGGGGGAAATGATATCAATCTGATAGAATTACACTGAGGATTTAACGTGAGTGTGAGTGCATTATGTGCATGTGTGTGCTCTCATGTGTGCAAGCATGCGTGTGTGAGTGTGGTTGTACAGCACAGTCCCTGGCTTTAATCACTCAATAAATGACAGCTAAAATTTTCTGTCAGATTGGGACACTTTCTAAAACATTCCAGGTTGCTCCAGGGCTGCTTAAGTCTCATAATAGACTCTTGTCTTTCTTACTGACAAAATCCTTGATGAAAGCTGTCTTAGTCTGCTTGGGCTGTCATGACAAAATACCATAGACTGAGTGGCTTAAACAACAGAAGTTTATTTTCTCATTCTTCTGGAGGCTAGAGAGTCTAAGATCAAGGTTCCCACAGGGTTTGGTTTGTGGTGAGGGCCCTCTTCCTGGCTTGTAGAAGCTACCTTCTTGCTGTTTGCTCACATGTCAGAAAGAGAGAGACGTCTGTCTCTCTCTTCTTCTAAGACCACAGTCCTATTGGATTAGATCTTCACCCTTATGACTTCATTTAACCTTAATTAACTCCTAAAGATTCTACCTCCAAATAACAGTCATATTTGGGGTTAGGGCTTAAACATGTGCATTTTTGGGGATACAATTCAGTCTACAACAAAAGCCAAGCTATCCTTGGAAATGACATCATTGATGAAGGCAGTGAGTCATCTCTGATTCACAGAGACCTTTGCTTCCAGCTTCTAGTGTGTCTCTTCCTGTTTATTATTTGAGTCATTGGCTTCTGTGACCCACCAGGCAAGAAGAGAAAAGGGAGTGTTAGGACCTTGAGACATTATATAAAATTATAGTTATATGCAAAAACATATGAATTAGCTTCTTTAATGGTGTTCTTTCTCTGAGGCATGGGGAAATAGAAAGTGAGAAAATAAACCTTGAAGGAGTTGGAGGCAGTGACACTTACAGCTACTTCATAGGTTTGAGTTTGGAAGATTAGATATACAGAGCCTGATCTTTTTACCACTGGGTTTGAAGCGTGGAAAAAGAAGAGCTTCCACCAGTTGGGTGCTAGCTCCCTGTTAGAGTCTGCACGTCAGATGGAGAGAACAGCTCCAAGCATAGATAATTTCACCCTTCCCCGACCCTTTAAGTCAAAATGTCTCATTATTGTACCAGGAAATATCTCGCTAATACATTTGAATCTCTAAGACCAGATGGTTCAAGGACACTCCCCAGCACCTTCCCTCCCTCCTGCCCTCACTTCCCCACCTTTCTCATCTTCACCTTGCTTCCAGGGCCTCTTGCTCTGACCCCACCTCTGGTTCCTCCCGATTTGGTGAACACATGCAACGCTCTCCCTAGGGCTTGAGCCTTCTCCTGCAGGCTTAAGTTTTGTTTATGCATTAGGTTAAAGGTATCTTCTGACTTGGTCAGGAACGGTCCATCTTAATCCATCAGAACAAATCCTTGGTCCAGCTCCTGTCATCGTCAGGCCAGCCTTGATACTCTGCTGGGTGCTGGAGAACAACTGAGAATAAAACATGAAAACAGCAGATATCTAGTCAATTGGGCATTACTAAAAATCAGCATGTTGCCTTTTTGTGAAAATAATGGATATTATCTTCTCTCTATGTGATTTGATTGAAAAATAATGGTGTAAGAGTTAAAGAAGTGTAGATACTTTGGTAAGACGGTTTTTTAAAATTAGTGAACTCAACTGTTATCAATGTGTAATGCACTAAATGTTGACCTTTTTGTTTTAACAAAAGCTTTAATGTTCTCCCACTCACAGCGGATGAGCACTCCTCACCCTTAGTTCTAGACCTTTCTTCTCTGTGATTTGGGTCAGGTCTCCATGCCTAGTTTCCTCATCTAGGTGTCATTAGAGCATATACTTAATAGGGTTGCTATTAGGATGAAATGAGATAATTTATAGTATGTAATGTATATTAAAACAGTATCTGCTAAATGGTGTTATTTCCATTTTCCCAAATTTAAATTTCTTTTCCTCAAACTGGAGCTAAAATTCCTGGAAGTTCTGCAGAGGGGTGCGGCAGGGGGCTCCACAATCCGAATTCTGTGGTTTGCTCTGGGGAGGGGGAGTGGGCCCGTGGTGGAAGGAAGAGAGAAGGGGAAGGAACGTTTTCAGTGTTAGACGAGTTAGACTCATATCAACTCCTGTAAACCCCAAACAGCCCAGTGAAGGTAAGTCTTAACTTCTTAATTTTATAAATGGGAAAACCAGGGTAAAATCAGGCTTTGATTCCAGGTCTTTGTGATCCCAGAATCTAAGCTGTTTCTATTGCCCATAGCACTATGACTTTTGGACAAAGCAGAAAAATAAGACAGAGCATGACTATTGGCTTGCATCTTTGGTGCTGTTTTTCTTCAACTTAGAGATTTCCTGACACCCAGATTACTGTTGTGCATGTTTCCAGCTCACTTGTTCGAAGTTAGTGACCCATCCCTTACATAATCTATTAATTTTGAGGTATAATTTAAAAAAAAATTAAAGTTGATGTTTCACCAATTTTTATGACTTTCTAGAACCCCTTAGAATCAAATGTTTGGGGCCATACATTTCATTCAGCCCATTGTGTCTGCACATTCAAGCCACATTTTTTTATTCCAGGTTTGATAAATAGTAAAACTACTGTTTTTCCTGTCTCCATCTAATATTCATGTACATCCCTCAATTGGTCCAAGCCCAATTGGAGAGTAATGTATTAGAGAATGGAGAATAATGTATTGTTTAGTCTTTTTAAACAGCATCATATGTAAATGGTGGAATTGTTTGTGATACTTTATTAACTTAACAAAATTGACCATCTTACGAGAACAACAGACAAATGATCTTTGCATGATGATTTGAGAATCATCAGGAAAGTCACAGAACATTTTTAGTTCATAGTGAAATAGTTCATGGCCAGAAATTTCACCATCAAAGTTTTTATTCCCTTAGAGTCCTCTCCTATAGTTCTTTCTTAAAAAATAGAAGTATTATGAAAAGAAATTCAAAACTTTAAATCATACAGTTTCCTAATCATCATTAATGCTTTCCTTTCCCACTTGGAATAGTGGAAGAAGCCTGGGTCCTGGGAAAAGGAGTACTTCTGAAGGTAGAGGGATAGAACAAAGAGGGCTGAGGGATCCTGAAACCAAGTGTTACCTAATGCATAGTATTGCCCTGGTCAGTCTAACAGAACTTTGTCCACAGTCCCTATAAGAAAATTCATGTGCAATAAGTGTGGGATGAATGAATGAACATTCTTATAGATCTGCTCAGTGGAAATACAAATACCAACTCACACTGCTGTTAAATTATGAGGAGTCGCTGCCTTGAAAGGGTGCACCCATGCTACTTGACTCATTGCATGTGAAAGGAGAAGGTGACCCATGCATATGTGTTACTGTGAATAAAATCAAGTAAATATTTCATTGTGAGAGCTGTAAATAAGATGAAAAGTTTGAGTTAAAAAGTTTTTAAGGTAACTGAAAATTTGCAATAATGAAAGAATAAAGTGCTGATTATACTTTATTTATTTCCAATGATAAAATATATCCCATACAAAATCCTTAAATCATGGAATAAAGAGTTTTGCCCAATAACAATCCTATATCTCTAAAAATTTAATATTAGAAGGGATCTTACTTATGCGAGACCCAATACCTGTTCATGGTTAATGAGCTCATGGACTTTATTTCATAAATGAAAACTGTATTTCATGCATATGTATTGTTTCAAATGATGCCCTGGTGCTAGATGGGACTTGCGGCCAGTGTGACTAAATTGCCTGTAAGTTCCAAACTGCTGAAGCGAAGCTCTTTTAACAAGACGATCTGTCATCCTATCAGGTTTTGTTTTGACAGTTACAGACAATGATAATGTCGAGTCTAGCATTGAAATGTTCTATTTTGATCCCAAAATGAATTCTCATATTTGTCATCCATGAAAAATGAGATGTATAAAATGGCTACACTTCAATCAAAATTTCCAAAGTGTGCAGGATAGCTAGGCCCTGCTGAGAGAAGACGGTGTACATTGTCAGAAAGTGTATGTAAGAATTAACCTGGGACCTGTGTGATGAGTCAAAGTCTGGAAAATAATTTTTTTTTTTTGGAGGGGGCAGAGGATGGAATGGAAATGCCTTGCAGTTTTTTCCTTTTATAATGATATTAAGTTATATTTCATACTATGGAAACTACTGCAGTTGACCCTGATTACAACTCTTGGAGACAACTTTATTATTCTGACTAAATATGCAGAGCTTGCCATATTTAGCAAGAGGTAAATATTTTTAAATCTCTAAATGGATTTGCTGGCAACCAAATGCTCTTTTAAATTAGCTTAGCCCTTACATTGGCTTAAGTCAGGTCAATTTATCAAAGAAGTGTTCTGCTCCAAGACCCAGATGAAGAGCTTTGGGGAAATTAAAGAAGGAAAGCAATGCTGCAAAAATTGGTAGGACACTAACTTCCCGGAATTCCATGTTGGGATAAAGAGCTTTCCAACAAGGAGACCCCCATGGCTTCCTCCAGCATATACTAAAGAGCATTCAGTCACAGCTGCCACCCATTTAAGTCGTGGAGGAACTGATCTTATTCAGCTCTGCAGATGTGTATTGAAGACCTGTACATCTAGCAATTTCTAGTTCCTTATCTACCTGTGACAGTCAAGAACAGTAGGAAGCAATAGTTACATAATTATAACCTGGCCTATTCATCAGAGATTTAGAAAACCACCCTCAAATTTTTGGGTGGTGGAAAACTCTTGACTTTCTCCAAAAAGAAATTGGATCTGTTTTGCATTGGATCACCAGAAGGTCCCTTGCTGGGTAACAGAATCATTTTCATGAACTTCTAATTTATTTCAACTCTTTGGTAACTACACCAAAAATAAAAGTCAAACATTCATTATTGCATTCGCTATGATAATGTTGCTATGGACTTCCACATGAGAAACTTCTTTTAGAATTTTGCTTTTCTTGAGAAATTTGTATGTTTCTCACTTTTCGTTAAAGAGAAATGCAAAACTTCTTGCTTCCATTTGGGCCTCAGGCTAACAGGAAGCACAGAAATAAAATTAAAAGTTGTTGAACTTCTTGGGGCCAGTCCTGTGGCCGAGTGGTTAACTTCGCTCGCTCTGCTTCAGCGGCCCAGGGTTTCACTTGTTCGGATCCTGGGCGCGGACATGGCACGGCTCATCAGGCCATGCTGAAGCAGTGTCCCACATACACAACCGAAGGCACTCCCAACTGTAATATACAACTATGTACTGGGGGTTTGGGGAGAAGGAAAAAAAAAAAAGAAAGAAGATTGGTTACAGATGTTAGCACAGGTGCCAATCTTTAAAAGAAAAAAAAAAGTTGTTGAACTTCTCAAATTCTTCTTTTCTTTGAGCCCTTCTAGCAATTTTTATATTATAATATTTTTTCACAGAGCATATTTTCCGCAAACACATTATATAGTTTCTAATGACTTTAGTTTTGACTACGTTGTATATACATGTGCATGTTTTTATTGTGAAGTATCTGAAACTTTTTGGAAGTTTCAAAAATGTCATCAAGGAAATGTTAAAATTAGAACTTTTATAAATGCTTCCAAAAGTGTATATTTTTAAGTATTAAGGCAGTTATTAAATTTGAAAGGTAATATATAAGTTAAAATTAATATCTACCAAAATTTAAAATAAAAATTGTTTTAGAAAGCTTATACATAATTTTTTGAAATTTTTATTTAAATATTATTAGTTGATAAGAGTTTTTAAGGACTATGTACGTTCGTAAAAGTAAACTAACCACAGTTTAGTGTTTGATGTCCATATAGTTGCCAATACAAAGAATTGGTTATAAGACATTTGCAGCCCCAGGTTCACTGCAGCATTATTCACAACAGCCAAGACATGGAAACAACCTAAGTGTCCATTGATGGATAAAGAAAATACACACACACACACACACTCACGTGTGTGTATATATATATATATATATATATATATACACATATATATATGTAGGAATATTATTCAATCATAAAGAAGAAGGAAATCCTGCCATTTGCAACAACATGGATGGACCTTGAGGGCATTATGCCAAGTAAAATAAGTCAGACAGAGAGACCCAAATACTGTACGATCTCACTTATATGTGGACTCTCAAAAAAAACCAAGAAAAAACAAAGCCAAACGCACAGATACAGAGAACAGATTGGTGGTTACCGGAGATGGGGGTTGGAGGGTGAGCAAAATGGGTGAAGGTGGTTAAAAGGTACAAACTTCCAGTTATAAGATAAATAAGTCATGGGATGTAATGTACAACATGGTGACATTATATACATTATATTACATGAATATTATACATACATTAATTATACATACATACATTAATATAATACATTAATATTGTATATTTGAAAGTTAAGAGTAGACCTTAAAAGTTCTCATCACAAGAAAAAATTTGTAACTATGTGTGGTTATGAATGTCAACTAAACTTATTTTGGTGATTATTTCTTAACATACATATATGCACACACACACACACATATAATCATTACGCTGTACACCTAAAACTAATAAAATGTTATATGTCGATTATAATTATATCTCAATAAAAGGAAAAAGAATCAGTATTATTCTTTGCATCATATGTCAAAACTACATATATACATGTATTTGTAATATAATTTTTAGAGTTACATTATTTGTTTAATATTGTAAATTGCTCCTAAGCTGCCACATGTAACTATTGTGAATACCATAGTAATTTGTGGATATTTCTGGGAACACGAAGAGAAGCAAGACAAGGGGTACTCAGTGCTCTTGGGAGATGGTCGTACTGAAGACCCTCTGACTTCATGCTGTCAGAAGAAAGATTCAGCGAGTTAAAATCTTCTTTTTTCTTGTTTTCCCTGTTCAAACCATTCTTGCACTGTGGAAGGGTGTTTGTCTGATGGTGGCAGTGGCACATCGACAAACCTACTCAGCATGGAGGCGCAGTAGCCTTTTCAAAACACAGGGCATGCAATGTGGAGCAGTGTTTCTTTGGGGCCTGACCAGTGTTAGTCACTTGAGTGGATTGTTAGGATTATAAATAATGATGCCAGCACAGAGCACTGAATCCCAAGTGACCAACATGCCCAGGGGCTCTTTAAATCCCTTATTTTATTGGTTTTTGTGCTGTAGGAGGGCCTCTAAAATGTGGGGCCTGGGGTAGGGCCCTCTCTTGCCGGGACAGAACAGAAGCCCTGTCTTTTACAAGCCTTCCAATGACCCCCATCATTGTCTGTGAGATGTTCTGCAGAACAAAACTACTTGAGTTACCCATTTCTCCAAAACACCTGGTGGAAAGAGTTTCATGGAGAAGGATGTCTACCATACCAGCTGTAGTGGCAAAAGGTGGGAAACAGCCTAAATTGAGTTTTTGGGGTCTCAGTTATGGGTCTATACAAAAAATGCAGGTAAAAAGGATGAGGTAAACCTATGATTTATTGAATTGGAAAAACTTCTAAGATATATTTTTGAGTTGAAAAGGTAAATTACAAAACAACATGTGTAATAAAAAAACCCAAAACTAAATGATATCTCTAAATTTATGTATATAAACGCACAGCAGAGATCCTGGAAGAGTACGGAACCACTGCTGGTCTTTGATGAATTGGAAAAGGGGAAACTTCTTCTGGACAGTGGCAGTCCCGCACCAGGGCACACATCTTGGAGTGTGGGCACAAGCTGGGTTTCAGCACCCACCCTCCAACTCCCAGCAAGCAGCTGCGGAGGCTCGGGAAGGTGCTAACCTGATTACAGCAGTGACTCCTGGGGAGGTGCCTGGAATTTGAGGAAGGACAGTTAAGGACTACTTTTGGTTTAACGCTATTATTGAATATTTTATAACTATTTGTATATTTTAGACAAAATGAAATAAAATTACTGTGATTTTCCCAGGGACTAGGAGAATCTGTGACAGAATAGCCTCAAGAAAAGCCTTACAATTCCCAGGCACTGTTTTTTTCCTCTACCATTGTTTCCATTCCACCACTAATTCTCCTTCCTGCTTTTCTCCTTTCTCAACCTGTCTCAGAGGCTGATCTTTTCTATCCCATGGCAGTTGGTCTCCCTGCCTCAGGAAAACCATCTTTTATAGTCCCCTCCCTTTCTTTACTGTTACTCAGAAGGTCTGAGGTGGTGGGGCCATTTCCTTATGGGTATGAGCTCAACAGACTCCAGCATCTGGGCTCTGGTTTCACAGATTTGTACCTAGGAAAGGTAGCCTTTTTGATTTATAAGGCTGCAGATTAAATAGCTGGCACTGATGCATATTATCTCCTGTCTCTAAGATGCTCCTAGAACTCAGAGTGGCCAATAGCAGTTGTCCTCATTATTTAACAGGATTAAACTGAATAAATTCTAGCTTGGAAAAAGCCAAAACCCTTTCAAAGCATGCCTTGGGTAAATGAAGAATAAAGCCCTATATCTATGCAACCTACACAGCAAATAAGAATATAGGTCTTGGATTGAGATAATCTGATTCCTTTATTTCAGCAAAGACGCATGTCCCACCAAAGTAGATGCATAAAATGAGAAGTGAAAGAGATTTTCTCGTGGATAAAACTCAGCATTTCCAGACAAAGTTCACTAAACAGAATTCCTTTGTTTCACTCTTCTAAGAACACAGACACCAAACAGTCCTTGATTAACGTGGGTAGTGTCTATTTGGTTAAGGCATAACAAAATCTCCTTCCATCAAACCAACATTGGCTGGAGCAGGCTGTCCACCAGATTTATCATTCACGCTCAGGGGAAATGACCGTTTCTTATAACATGCTTCATTCATAATGAAATCTGTACCCGGTATTCCATTTAAGTCCAACACAATTGTTTTCTACCACAGCCTGGCCCGATGAGGCCAGATTACATATGTTCTAATTATGTGGTCATGTCAGCTAGTATTTCATTTGTTAAAGATATATTTGCAAAGTAAAAAACTAACAACTCCAGTGCCATGAGACCAAGATGTCTTCCCTGTGAGGACAAACCTACACTCCAAAATGACTCTGCAGACGGGAGCCTCAGATGCATAATTTGGATCCATTTCCATTAAATACTCTTCCACTATGCCCCATAATGTAATTAACATTGCAGGTCTCATGGCTCTTTTTAAGAGGATTAGAAGCCATGAGTCATTTGGGCATCATCAGAACAAGCTCTCCTAATGCAAAATGACTCAATCGCAGAGATTGCTATCTGGCAGCATTCCGAGATATGAAGACCTGAAAGTCAGCACTTAATCTGATTTAGGGCCTCTTAAAATATTCTTCAAACTTGACTAACATTGTTCTGGTAAAAAGATTGAGAATTATTTTAGGAACCAACCGTGGTGGTCTGAACTGTCTTAGCTGTGTTATTGATTCCTTTTAAGTAATTGCATTTAATTTGGAAACTTATGGAAAAACAAGCTAATGAAGAAATATGACTAAGTAAAATAAGACTGAAGGTGAAGAGCAAAGATAATATAAAATTAGAAGTCTTTGAATAGATAGGCTGTTGTTTTACTCTTGTGTTCTTAATGTTGGGACTTAGTCTATTGATCTACATAAAAAACAATTTCATGGTGATTTTAGTAATATTGAAAATAAAGTCTTAACAAGTGTCAAGATAGTGTTTTAAAGGCTTATAAAAGTTAGCCCATTAGAGTGATAGCCTTTCAGAATGGAAAGTTGGTGTAGATGTAAGGTATTGCTTTAATACTTAAAATGTTTCCAATATGGTGCTGTATTTTGTTGCTTTGGGTCATATTGCCCCTTTCTAACTATAATCAAATTGAAGAAACATAATGTGACAGCAGGATGGCTCATGATTAGCTTCGGTAGAATAGGAGGGCAAATTTGTAAAACACTCAAATAGGGATGGAAATGAACAAAATGAATCAAACCTCCATGTTTCATTAGGAATGGGTGATGATACTCCATATTTCTCAACCAACATTAATAGTGACTTTCACTGTTCATCAAGATTCTTATTAGAACTAGTAAACTGATATCTTTGCATATCAAATTATGTTTTCAATTTGAGTAGGATTTTGTAATTCCATAGCTATTTGTTGAGAACCTACTATGTGCAAATTCCCCATCCATTCACCCCATGCAGACTCCTCCCCTAGATTTCATAGAGTCAGCTTTGACTTCCTGTGTTTCCCATCGGGAAGCACTTTGTCACCTGCATGTAGAAGCCACAGAAAGAGCTTGTGTTAAAAAGTGACGTATGGCATAGCAAACCTATTCACTAGGTATTCATAAGGAAGAGGGGCCATAATATCTATCCTCAAATGTCTTACCTGTTGCTACATTTAATATTTTTTGAGAAAACGAGAACAGAGTTAAAATGTCAAACAAATGAACTCTTTTCCGTTGGCTTTTGGGCGATAGTCTCTAAGACCTGACTGAAACACACAGAGAAATTTTTGGAGGAGGTGAAAGGGAGGATGGTCATGATGTCAGAAGATAAATAAAACAACTAATTCAACATTAAGATTGTAAGATGAATAATTATGGAAAATGTGATTGATATTTTGTTTTGGTGAGTTCTATCTCTAATCGTATCTGGTCTGTCTGATTTTTTTTTCTTTTTTTTCAAGGAAGATTAGCCCTGAGCTAACATCTGCCAATCCTCCTCGTTTTTCTGAGGAAGACTGGCTCTGAGCTAACACCCATGCCCATCTTCCTCTACTTTATACGTGGGACGCCTGCCACAGCATGGCTTGTCACTTGGTGCCATGTCTGCACCCGGGATCTGAATTGGTGAACCCCGGGCCACCAAAGTGGAACATTCGCATTTAACCACTTCGCCACCGGGCCGGCCCTGATTTATTTTTTGCAGGTTTAATCCTTAGGTAGATTTCCTTCATCCCTTTCTGTTTATAGAAACTATTAACTGGGACTAGGTTTTCATTATAGGAAGTAAAACTATCTGGATTGAAAATTTTCATGGCAATAATTCACATTAAAATTGGAGCATTAAACTAGCTACAAGACACTGAAATGCTGCTGAACTCCGGTTGATGACAGAGTCGTTTAAAACCATGAGTGCTATTAATTTTTACATGATTTATCTGGGTACTATAAAATAGACATACACACACAAACACCAATTTTCAGCTGGAAGGGAACTTAGGAACTTAATCTAAAACACCCTATTTCAAGAGATTGAAGCCCAGAGAATTAAGTGACTTGTCAAGGCCACATTGCTATTTAGCACTAGTTCCAAGACTAAAACTCAAGCCTTCTTTTCTCTGGTCCATTGTTCTTTGTTTGATATCCATTTTCTTTTACCTTAACAGATAGCAATAAGTGACCAATAGCCATGTTTGGAATTAAAATAAACTAGAGGTTATTAACAAATAACTGGGTAGAGTGGTGATTTTCAGATGCTCCTGTGGTACTTATAAAACCTGCTTGGCCCCATAAGTCAATCTCAAGGTTCTCACCCAAGTTGATTAAGGATGCTACTCTATAATCTTTATTTTTAAGCAGTTAATGTGAAGCTAAGATTGAGAATCAGTGAGCCAGAGCATGCAAAGTTCCCAGAGTTCTAGCAATTACAAAAATTGAGCATATGTATATGAAATATATGTACACATTTATTTATATAAAGTAAGTTATATGACTAATGACGTCACAGATAGTTAAAAAATTGAAAAGAAATAATATTGCACCCAAAAAAGCATAGACTAAACAAGTACCTTCTTAAATAGCTACTCAATTTTCTCACACTACTGATGTGTTGCTTCAGAATATGACCATTATGAGGATCTCTGAATATAGTAAGGGTTAAATTATTTTTAAGAAGGCTTTTAAGGGAATTTGTAGATAACAGTTTTTGTAAATATCTTTCGCGCAGGCATTGAATTACGGTTCCCAGCACAAAACTGTCCGTGGTGCTGAAAACAGTTCTGCATAGATATATTGTCTTCTCTCATGTCCCTTCCTTCACCTCCTTTCCCTTTAAAGCAACACCCTGGAGCAGTAGGACCAGACACTGAAGCTGGGATAAATAATAAAATTAATTCCTGGCCCGAAATCAGCAGGCACTCAATTTTCATCCAGGAATTATTTAGGACGGCTGTGGGGGTCACCTTCCTGATTTCTTATTTGGAACAAGAATGATTGGTAGCATTGACTGTGTAAAAGGAAAGGAGGTAGAATGTGTAAGTTTGTCTTCCTGTAAGCATTTATTTCTGTTTGAGTAGGGAAAGTCCCCAAGAGGTCCAGTAGGCCAAGGAGAGGAGTCCTCGCCATCCTGAGAAACAACTAGTATGTGATCGAGAGCTGTGAATTTCTTTGCAGAATCCTTGAAGAACATTTGGGGTTTTATGATGGGAGCAATGACATTCCTAGGTAGCTCACATTTCTGCAACTAGAGCAACAGATCAACGTCAAAAATGCCTTTCTCTCTCTCCTCTTCTTTCTTTTCCTTTTCCTCCCTCGCCTTCCAACCCCTACCCCCTTCTCCACCACTATTCAGGCCTCTCAACATGAGTATGATTTTAAGTTTTCAATGTTATCTCCTCTTTTCCCTTTAGTGGTTAGGATTTTCTTCAGAATCACGTGTATTTCTAATTCAGCACATGACATTGTGGACTCTACCCTGCATCACAGTCAGATAAGTGCAGAAGCCAACTCCATTGATGTGTACTCCATGGGACCATGTTATCAGAAAAGTATAACATAACTGTAGGCATGAGCTTAGCTCAGGTCTAGTAGGGGCATATTCTCCTTTTGGGAATCATTGTAGCAGTCCAAACCTCAAAACTATTTCAAGTAAAATATGATTTTCAACCTGGTAGAGAATAACAAAATTAGATTGCCCACCTGTTGCCCCTGGGCTCTGTGACTATTGGGTGGCTGCCTCAGTTACTAGTAACAGATGCTTTTCTGAATGATTTGAAGGGTCTAGTTACTGCTTTTTATTCTGTGAAAATAATTGTCAGCGGGGCTTCAGAATGTGCAATGGCTATAAGATCACACCCAAGGAAAGATTGTGACTCCAAGATCATCATGAAATAGCAGTTGCAATAGATGATGTCTTAAGGAGTTATGAATTTATTTTTCAGCAGATGTCCAAAATCCAGAAGATTTTTAAATAGGAAGCAGAAAGTCTAGTTGGTGTTAACAGAGATTTGTTTCCAAATAAAATAATTTTACAAATGTTTACTCAGCAATTAGTTAATTTTTAACATATCATCGCTTCTGCTAGAATCTGTTGGTCTCTGAAGGCAAAGAAACTGAAGAAAATGATGAAATCAGAAATTGTTTTCATGGGAATGTTTTAATGAAGTAGTTCAGGGTCTGAAGAATAGAAGCATATGCTGGACCAAATGTGTCTGCCCCTTCTGGGCAGAGGGCAGGGAGTGTAATGACTAGGTCTTTGGTTGTACCTACCCACGCATGTTGACCCAGCCACACTCTATTTAGAATAACAGTGTGGTCAAGCAGCATGTTTACTCAGTTTGTGTTATGTCCAGTCTCTCCCACATCCTATTCATTTCAGCATGCATTCTAAAGTGCTGGCTTGTTTCCAGCACAGATCTAGGCACTTTCAGCAGAGGGAGAGAGAAGGTTTTCTGTCTTTTCTTGGGATATAAGAACTTCCTAGAATAAACAGACAGAAACTAACCGGAGACCCATCCTGAAGCACCACAGAGACAAATCTGAGAAAGAGAATGGATTGAAAATGGTGCACAAATTGAATTCAAAGTAAAGAAATGGTTTTTTGGGGGTATAGTTAGTCAGGAAAAGTTGTGTGGGAAAATTAGTACATTCCCTTATATATATTAAAGTATTTAATATATTAATAATATCAAGAAAATTGAGTCAAAACGGTATAAATAGAAATTTATAGTGACTAGAGCTTGTCATGGGATAAGCTGAGGGAAAGTGAAGGTATAAAAATGATGACTTACATGTCTTGTATTTCACTTTTTGGTATGGGCATTGACTATTCCCTTTTTGACTGTCTTCCACCTCCACTGCCTCCTACTCTTCCCATTTAGCATTCAATAAGTACTTATTGGATTGAAGCAAGTTAAACTGAAGTATGTGCAATCTCTCATATGTAAAGGGATAAAACAAAATTACTCTAAGTGAAAAGTTGTATTCTTTTCTTTGATGTTTATTATTGGAAACCAAGCTAACATTGCTCTCAGATGTCTTCCCTTTATTTGGGAATTTTACATCTAGCCAAGAAGCAGTGATTACTCATTTCTGGTAAAACCTAATGTTGTGTTTGAACATGGCATGGTGGTGCATAAAATTTAATTTGCACATCAGAGACAAAGAGAGTGAAACACTGAGCATATATAATTTCTGTCTCACTCATTAAAAAAAGTAAAATTAGCAGTTATATTTACTTATAATCTACTATACTACTTTAGAATAATATCAACTTTATTTATTGGATTCCTGCCATAAGCAGATCACTTTATGCATGCACATATATTAGACTCCTCTATTGAGAATTGTCAGAGCCATAGTTGAAGTTTAGGAATTAGGGCATCTTAAAAATCATGTAGTAAAGTTACAACTGGTTTCTGGAGCACAGGCTTCCTTGACTGAGGCTATGTTGATGCTAAACACATGTATTTAAAAATGCAAACAGGGGCCGGCTCTGTGGCCCAGTGGATAAGTTTGTACTCTCCGCTTTGGTGGCCCAGAGTTTCGCCGGTTCGGATCCTGGACGTGGAAATGGCACTGCTCATCAGGCCATGTTGAGGTGGTGTCCCACACAGCACAACTAGAGGCACTCACAACTAGAATGTACAACTATGTACTGGGGGGCTTTGGGGAGAAGAAGAAAAAAAAGTAAAGAAAAAGATTGGCAACAGTTGATAGCTCAGGTGCCAATCTTTAAAAATAAGTAAAAAAAAAAGTAAATAAAAATGGAAACAGTAGTTTGTCTCGATAGTCCTTAGTCACCTTAAGAAAAGAAGCCACTTACCTCTTATTAATTTTATTTTATTCCTAGCACTGACTGTATTTGATACAATTTTGTTTGATTATTGTGTGTCTCTCCCCATTGGATAGTAAGCTCTCTGAGGGAAGAGACCTTGTCTGTCTTTTGCACTTCAATATCCTTGGAAGATCATTTGACTATTACCAATATTGCCAATAACACTGTGTAACAAATCATCCCCAAACTCAATGGCTTAAGTCATAGCCATTTAATCTCATAGATCTGTGGATCAGCTAGAGTGTCTCTTTTTCAGGCTGCGGTGTTTGGGATGGTCTTCTTTACAATGCAATTCTACATGTCCAGATCTTGTTCCACATTTCTCTCTCCTCCTTCTGGGACGTAATTTTTTTTTATTTATTATTTTTATGGCTACATAAAAATAACATAAGGTACAAGAGGGCAAGCAGAACACACAGGCTTCTTTAGGCCTACTTTCAGAACTGGCAAACCTTGCCTTCCACCCATATGCCTTAGCAAAATCAAGTTACATGTCCGAATATAACGTCAAGGAATGGGGAAGTACAATTGCCCATCATAAGGCCATAGCAAGGCTGTGGATGACAGGCATGGAGAAGACTGCATGAATTCCCCTAACTGTATACTTCTTCTTGTATCATAACTTTTGCAGTGTGATTTTGATTATTCTTTCATCAAGAGGTGGAATGTGTTTCCCTACTCCTTGAATCTGGGCTGGATTTGTGACTTACATTGGCAATGAGGCTGCGTCAGAATGTGATGTGCCAGTTCTAAGCCTACACTTCAATGGACTTTGAATGTTTTTACTCTCTCGACACCTTGCTACTGCCATATCAGTAAGCCCGAGCTAGCCTGCTGGATGATGAAGGACGTATGGCTCAGTTACCACAATTGGTCTGGGGAGGGAGCTGTCAGACATGTGCGTAAGGCTGTTCTAGACCTTCCGGTTCCCAGACAACCTACCAGCTGTCCACAAATGTAAGAGGAAGCCCTTCTGTGATCAATGAAGCCTGGCACGAATCAGTACTGCCCAGCTGACCCACAGACTCATGAGCAAAAATAAATTCTTACTGTTTTAAGGCAATAGGTTTGGGGACTTTTAATTTTATACAAAAATAGTTTGTTGACACAATCACATCCAGCATCTAGCATGGCACAGAGGAGGGACTGACTGTTGAATAAATCATGGAACTCTCTAAGTTATAGAAGCAATGAACTCTCTCCTTGGAAAGATGAACACGTGTACAAACACACAGAATGTTGCATATGATATCAAGGAAGTCATGGACCACCTGGCTTGTCTATGGACTCCAGTGCATTATCTTTTTAGACCTATAATAAGTGAAAAAAAAGAAGAAAACCACCCCATTGTTTTTACATATCTATACCTGCCTACGCATAAAACATGCTGTATTTAAAATGCATATGCAAATTATATGTATGGTTAGTATGAGTACTGATAAAAAGCACAGCTCTAAAGTACTCTTACACATTTTCTTATGAAATGTGAAGCAATTTTATTTCAGTTATGCCTCACACATTGAGCTAATAACAAGTGGAAGAACACTGGGGGACCAAAGAGAGGCTAGCCAGGAGCCTCTTAGGGAAGCTGAGACTAGAAAGTCACATAAACAGTTTATGGAGACAAGAAATAAACTTATTTCATGACAAATTTAACATTTTTCTAAGGTGGAAGCTGCAAATTTCCCTATATATGACCTCTGCTTGAGCCCTCTATCTGACATTAGATAGTTGTATGACCAGGATGCTCCTTATTGTTTGAAATCTCCAATTAAAAAAATCTGTAAAATGTTAAGTAAGGGGGTTGATGTACCATATTTGCTGACTTTTAAGGTTCTTACTCATTCTAGACTTTTTATGCTTTTTTTTTTCTCTTCTGGGCCCACTTAGGAATCAGGTTTATCTCTATTATTAAAATATCAAAGAATGGAGATCCATTTCAATATTAGTAGTATAAAGAGCTCCATGGTCCTGTTCCCCAGTGAAATAAACATAACTGATTAAAATTATACTAAAAAACATCATTTAAATTCAGGAAATTGTCTTAAGAACACATAGCAAGTGAAGAAACTTTTGTTTTCTATTAAAACTTGGTAAAAACAATGAGAAATGGTGGAATTTGAATCATGACTCACTTCCTCTTTCCTTTCTCACAGCTCAAAATGATGGAAATTCCACTCCAGGTGTATGCAGCCAAGAACACAATGATCTCTCTCTCCACCACTCTCAGTTGAGGGCTATGCTGTCTCCCTGTGAGGGGCAGGCTATCAGAATTTCTCACCCCCTCAGCTTTTTGTTGTAGAGCCCAAATTCTGGGCAAGTCCTTCTGAGCGGTCAGGGCACCCATTCTCCACCCAGCCTCTGCTAATAGAACAGAGACTGTACCTCAGGACCTCAGGTGTGGCACTCCAGCAACACTGGGACTCTGATGCCCTTGACCTAGTTTACTTGTAGGGAAAGTAAGCTGGGAAAACCTGAGGCTACTGCTCTCACCCAGTGCCCTACTCTTAAAGCAGGGTGACACTCCAAGAGAAGCAGGACACTGTATCCACCTCTAGCTCCAGAGCCGTGGCTCAGAAATTTTAGCCAGGAGAAGAGGTAGGACATAAAAACAGAGAGTTCTAAAGCTCTCTCCAAAGGAACTGACTTTATTTAAAAGAGTGTAAAGAAGTTCAAGCTTAAGGGCACTCTCAAAAACAATGGGGATGTGGGTGGTAGGCAATTAAAAGGAGGCTGGAAGCCTCTTGATAGCAAAAGCCAACTTGTAGGCCAGCTGCTTTACCAGACAGAACTGGGAAAAAGACAGCTGGGAAGAGCTCTTCTGGGGTCAGAGCAAACCTCAAAGACTGGCCTCAAAGGCACCTGTATTTAATTGGATCAGACTGGCCTGGAGTATTATTGAAAACAATAGAGCAATCATCTGGAAGTTAGTGGAGGCTAATTTTGGCTGTGATTATGGAAAAAGACAGTCAAAGAGTGCCTCATAACATCTCTGTCAGCACAGGTTGACATCATATGCCCAAGGTGAGCCCTCTGAGAAGTGATATCAGAGGCTTTATACTTTGGGAGAAATAGACTACCAAAATAGTTCAGCCAGTCATGAAACAGATAAATAAGCAAATGGTACAAAAACCAAGTAACAAGCCCATGATGGGGAGGATCAGTATCTAGAGTTGCTACAATATATTAACCAAAATGTCCAGATTAAAAAAAAATGAGGCTTTCAAAGAAACAGGAAAGTATGTTTATACACAGAAAGAAAATCAAGAAACTGCCTATCAGAAAGCTCAAATGTCAAATCTAAAAGGAAAGACAATGAAAGCAGCTATTATAAATATGTTCAAAGAACTAAATGAAACCATGCTTAAAGAAGTAAAAGAAAGTATGATGACAGGTCTCACCAAACAGTGAATCTTAATAAAGGGAGAGAAATAATTAAAAAAAGAACCAAATGGAAACTCTGGACTTGAAAAGTAAAGTAATTGCAATAAAAATTTTACCAGAGGGTCTCAACAATAGCTTTGAACTGGCAGATGAAAGAATTAGTAAATCTGAAGATAAATTGATAGAAAATATGTAATGTGAAAAACAGAGAAAAAGAATGAAGAAAGTGAGAAATGTGGCACACCATTAAACACACCAATATATGCACAGTGTGAGTACCGGGGGAGAGGGAAAAAAAGCAGCAGAAGATATTTAAAGAAATAATGGCTGAAAGCTTCCCAAATTTGATGAAAAATGTTAATATACATATCAAGAGGCTCAACAAGCTACAATTAGGATAAACAGAAAGCAATCTACACACAGACACATTATAGCAAAAATGCCAAAAGCAGAAGACAAAGGAGAAAAATGTTAAATATGGCAAGAGAAAAATGACTCCTCACTTACAAGGGAACCCCAAAAAGATTAGCAGCTGACTGCTCAGCAGAAACAACAGAGGCCAGAGGTAGTGGGGTGACATACTCAATGTGCTGAAAGAAAAAAATTGTCAACAACAATTTTATATCCAGCAAAATAATCTTTCAAAAATGGAGAAAAGACATCCCCAAATTAAAAAAACGGAGAGAATTTGTTCTTAATAGACCTCCTTTGTAAGAAATACTAACGGGAGTTTTTTTTCTGGCTGAAAGAGAGTGACTACACACAGTAATTCAAATTCACATGAAAAACAAAGAGTTCCATTAAGACAATCATATAATTATAAATGATAGTAGAAATGCATATTTTTTCTCTTTTGTCCTCTTAACTTATTTAAAAAGTAATTATATAAAACAATATGTATATAATTGTATTGTTGGGTTATAACATAGAAAAATGCTATATATTTGCTAATAACAGTACAACGGAGGTGAGTAGGAGCAAAGCTATAATAGAGTAAGAATTGAAACCACATGGTACCTCAAATCTGCAGGAACAAATGAGGAGAACCAGAAGTGATGAATAAGAAGGGCAATGCAGCATATTCTTGACAGAGTTTGTATACTTATATACTTTGTATACTTTCTCTCCTTTCATCTCTCAGTTACTTTAGTAGACATGAAATTATATAAAGTAATAATTATAACAATGTCTTGCTGGGGTTGTAAATAAGTAGGTGTACCATCAATAACAATAACGCCACTAAAAGGGGAAAAAAGGAATAGAGCCATATAGTAGTAACATTTCTAGATATTACTGAAATTAAATTAGTATCAATTTGACGTTGATTCTGATAAGATGTATATTGTAAGACCCAGAGCAAACACTAAGAAAAGAACTCAGAAAATATAGTGAAAAAACATTAACAGAATTAAAATGTTACAACAGAAAATATTCAACTAATGCAAAAGAAAGACTAAAGGAGAAATAGAGGAACAAAAAAGACAGTAGGCACATAGAGAACAAAACGTAAAATGGCAGACTAAATCTAACTAACCAATAAGAATATTAAATGTGAATGTAATCAACAATCCAATCAAAAGGCAGAGACTGGCAGAATAAAAAATTACAAGACCTGACTATATCCTTTCTGCAATAAGAACACTAAAGATACAAAGATATACATAGGTTGCAAGTAAAAAGATGGAAAAAGGTATATTGTGTAATCAGTAACCATAAAAAAGCTTGAGTGGCTATATTACTATCAGACAAAATGGACTTTTAAACAAAATATGTTACTGAGGTATATAGCGACATTTTATAATGATAAAAAGGCCAATCTATAAAAAAGATATAATAATTATAAACACATGTGTACCTAAAAATAGAGCCCCCAAACACATGAAGTAAAAACTGACAGAATGGAGGGTGGACTAGACAATTCTAGAACAACAGATGGACACTTCAAAACTCTAATTTCTTTAAAAAATAGAGCAAATAGACAGAAGATCAACAAGGAACTAGAGACTTGAATAACACCATAAATAGATGTCTGTAGAACACTACACCACCAACAATAGAATACACATTGTTTTCAAGGGAAAATGGAATATTCTCGAGAATAGACGAGATGCTTTGCCACAAAACAAACCTGAACATGTTTGCATGGATTAAAATAATACCAAGTTTAATGGGGCCGGCCCAGTGGCATAGTGGTTAAGTCTGTGTGCTCTGCTTCGGTGGCCCAGGGTTTGAGGTATGGATCCCTGGCGTGGACTTACACACTGCTCATCAACCCATGCTGTGGCAGCATCCCATACACAAAAATACAGGAAGATGTGCATGAATGTTAGCTCAGGGCCAATCTTCCTCATCCCCCTCCCCAAAAAAGTCATAACAAGTATTGTTTCAAATTACAGTGGAATGAAATTAGAAATCAATAACAGAAGGAAATGTAGGAAATTCACAAAAATGTGGAGATTAATAACTTATTCCTAAATAACCAATGGGCCAAAGAAGTCATAAAGGAAATTAGAAAATACCTTGAGATGAAAGAAAATGAGGACCCAATATTCTCAAACTTACTAGAAGCAGTGCTTAGAAAAATTTTCAGCTATAAATACCTAGTTAAAAAAAGAAAGATATTAGTTAAATAACATGACCTTCCACTTTAAGACATGGAAAAAAGAAGAGCAAACTAAACCTAAAGCAAACGGAAGGAAGGAAATAATAAAGATTAATAAAACAGAGGCTAGGAAAACAATAGGAAAAAGCAATGCAAACAAAAGTTGCTTCTTTGAAGAGATCAACCAAATGGGCAAACCTTTAGCGTGATTGACAGAGAGAACTTGAGCTCAAATTACTAAATTCAGGAATTAAAGAGGAGATATTACAAATGACCTCACAGAAAGTAAAAGGATTATAAGGGAATATTATGAACAACGCATGCCAATTGTTAGATAACTTAGATGAAATCAACACATTTCTAGAAAGAGACAAACTATTGACACTGACTCAAAAAGAAATAGAAAATCTATGTAGATCTCTCCACTCCTATAAAGATAGCCAAAAGAATTGAAAATATGTACTTAAACAAATACTTGCACATGAATATTCATAGCAGTACTATTCACAGTAGCCAAAAGGTGAAAAGAACTCAAATGAACCAGTGTATGGATTAAAAAAGTTGTGGTATACATATATCATTGAATATTATTCAACCATACAAAGGAATGTAGTACTGATACACACTACAAGGCAGTGAACTTGGAAAACACGCCATTTGAAAGAAGCCAGACACAAGAGGTCACATATTGTATACTTCCATGCGAAATATCCAAAGCAAGCAAATCCATAGAGAACACAGATTGGTGGTTGCCAGGGGCTAGAGAAAGGGAGGAAGGGGGGGTAATGGCTTAATGGGTATGCGGTTTTATTTTGGGGTGATGAAAATATTTTAGAACTAGAGGTGGTGGTATCACCACATTGTAAATATACTAAATGCCGCTGAATTGTTCATTTTAAAATGTATACTTTGTCATGTGAATTTCACCTTAGTTTAAAAAAATAAAGGAAAGAGATGGATAATTGGGAAAAGAAGACATATTCTAGAACTTAATTTTTAAAAAATCTTAAGAAACTTTCATCCTGTAGAGTGGGAAATAGAGCAATGAATTACTAAACTGGTATTTCTGTGTTTTTGAGTTAGTCTGACATTGTTATTTTGGGGTCAGAAATCTCATTTTCAAATATTCGATGTTTCTGGTTGTGCGTAATTGATTAGCCTTAGTACCCCTATCTGAAAAATGGGAATAACAGCAATCATACCTGCTCTGTGTACTTCGTTGAGTAGTTTTAAAGATCAAATGAGATATGCCCACGGGAGGAAATCGCTTTGTAATGTGTATGAATGCAGGATGTTACTCAGTCCTGCCGTGTGGCCCTGTTCCGGGGGTTACCATCTATTTAGACTACTGTTAATGCACCTCTGCTATGGCGCATTGCAGCCAACTTGACCATTATTGTACACTGTGCCTCGCTTGAATGCAGGTATAGCATTAGTAATAAGTGAATCTTATTTACTCTATTTTTATTTAGAAAATAGGAAGTCATTTGGAAAAATAAGTTTTTGGAAAGATAAACGGGAAGAGTTTTTCAGGGCAATGCTTTTTTCTCTTGGGATCTTATTCTAAGGTATTCAAAGCTGCTTTAGGACATATTTTAGTTTGGTGGCTTCTGCCTTAACTTGTTTTACTTTCCTGGTTTCTGCTACTTCTGCCACCAACAGAATGAGGTATTTAATGGATGTATTTTCCCAGTTACCCATCTTGATCTGTTTAATGTGCTTTCTCCTTTTAAAAAGTGAATCAAGGAGAGAAATAACAGACTCTTTGTCCCCAGCTGTAAATCTGATCTTGCCAGTGACAGGGTTAAATGTCGTGGGTGGGTCAAGTTGTTATTTTACTGTTGCCATTTTGAACAGCCTATGACCTACCAGTTCTTTACTCTCAAAGCTGCTACAGTGCTAATGCAGGGTCAGCTATAGTCAGTGTAAGACTCTGCTTAAATGAACACCTGGTCCCACTCAGCTGGCGGGGGGGGGGGGGGTGGATGTCCACAGGTGGATCTTATTAAGCCTACCAAGCCAGGGTTATTTATTGACAGCCTCACCGTAGTGGTTTAGAGCTCAGAACAGCTTCCTCTGGGAAGGTCTAATACACACCAATAAATCTCAGTCTAAGCAATGTCGCCATTCAAGATGTATTGTGTTTTGTTCATTGCACAGAGGGTCTGTCTCCTTAGGATACTTTAAAAGTATATTTGCTTACATTGTAGAATTAATACATATTCATTATGAAAAAATAAAAAAAACCATACAAACTAATAAAATGCTTTACTATTCAGAAGTAATCAGCTATCATATTGTGTATACACAGAGAGATGCACAAACACATTTTAAAATTGCACCATAACTGGATATTGTTTTGGAACACACTTTTTACCTCCAAAATGCATAATTTGCACCTTTCCATTCAGCAAATGTTTCCAGGATATTATTTTTAATTACTATGCAACATTCCATTGTACATATCATGGCACACTTAATCAATCCTGTTTTTATGTATTTTGGTTATTTTCTTCAACTGCTTCTGAAAACGCAAACATTTATTTCATTCCAGGAATGATTTTAGGATAGAAACAGGCTTTTTGAAGAATTAGTCACGATTGACGATTTTGTATCCCTCTTCATTAAAAAATGATGACACTTTACTTAGTGTCTTTCACTCCCTCTTGGAGGCAGCTCTTCTCCATAGCAGCTTTCCTCCTCAGTGGGAAGCACACCTTTTATAACCTCATTGTCTCTAACGCATTCCCATTCTTTCTTTTCTGAGATTCACTTTTTTGCCTAAGCCCCCAAAACATGGTAATTATGTCTTGCTTTTTGTACCCATTCTTGGGGAATGTCTCCTGAGCCTCCTGGTGAGAATTCGGCTTTAGAAGAAGAAAACTTAGAGATTTCTATTCAGTGGGGGCATGCAAGAGAAGCAGCACTTCACAGCCTCAGCTGTCTTTGAACATTCACATTGGAGTCTGTTTTCCTGTGATTAATGAACGCTAATGGTTTCCTCCAAGATTTGTAAAGGGATTGGTTTGTTGACTTCTTTTTTATCACAAAGGTGTTAGAACAAATTCCCAGAAAAGGGGATTTGCGTTTTCTACTAGGACTTTCCTTGGAGGAATTAAAGCTCTATCTATTCAGAAACACACCATGAGTTTAGTTTCCAAAAATAGGTAAAGAGAGCTCAAGAAGGAAATTGGAAAATCATGCCTTGGCTTTAGACAAAACAATAGAAGATCTGTAAAGTTTGTGTGCTCATACACTCGTACACTTAGAATAATGGCAAAGATTGATAGAAGTTTTACTGATATAAGGGCCTTTTAAGTTACCTAGTATACCTGCATTTTATAATTAAGGAGATCAAGCCCATGATATATTAAAAGCCTGTTTTAAGCTCACATAAACTAATTATAATTAGTTTTACCTAAATCAGAATCAAGGTCTTTATTTTCTGATTTCCATTTTCTTTTCCATAAAATCCAGTTGTAGACTAGTATGCAATTCATACCACAGTAAAAGGTAGTTACCATTCTCCAATTGCCTAGAAAGCCAAGGGAAGTTTCAAGAGGAGGTAAGGAATAATGGTCTTGGGAGTAGTGCACTGAGAAATCAAGAGTGTGAACTCCAGAGCCCATGCAGTTTTTAGATTCCAATACCTCCAGTACAACCACTAGATAGCTATGTGATCTGGTCACCTAACAGCTTCTTTGTGTCTTCTGCTCAGTAAAATGGAAATAATAGTAATAACAATAATATTTCATAGGGTTGTGAGAATTAAGCTATTTAAAGCACTTGCAAGAATGCCTGTGCATTTATGCTCAATGCCTGTTAGACTCGGTTGTGCTGCTGTTTCTTTGCCAGGGTGGTCGAGGTGAAATGGTCTGAACTTGTATGGCTATGGGTTAACCCTACTCCTCAAGTTACCAATTGTGTGACCTAGGGTAAGTTACAATTTTCTTTAAGCATCAAGTTTCTTCATCTATAAAATAAGCACAATGATATGTCTTTGTCACAGAGTCAATATGAGGATTAAATGACACAATCCATGCAAAGTGTTTACTAAAGTATCTGGCACATAGTAAATGCTCACTAGTTGTTGTTACTAATGGTTATTGTCATTAATATTAAACTGAACTTTTCCAACCTAGCCTTTGAGCGGTTACTATTACTTATTAGCCTTAAATTCTACCATATGGTTGCTCACAGAATGACAGTTGAAGGTCATGCATATTTGCCATAAGAAAACAAGCTGAAAATAGGCCATATGGTTGTTAAATTGTATTGGATTTCTCTCCAGATCACCATGCCCAGAGCTCTGCAAGTACTAAGTGTATAGAACTGTTTTCTTTTTGATGATGGTGGTGCCTGTGGCACTTCATGTTCATGGCCTTGCCAATGGCACTTCTACATTTAGAGAAAACATTGCAGTGGATGAGTAGGTTCAAGGTTGTTTTAATTTTAACAAATACTGATATTCTGTCAGATACATTCTGTAGCAGCAGAACTACAGGCTTCTTATTGTGAATTAAATGGGGTTGAAACAATCAATCTCTTTAATTTGGCATAGTTCCTATGCTCATTACTTTTAGAAACTGTCATTTTTTTCTCAGATTCTCAAGGACGAGAGCTAAAAATTCACATGTTTTCTCCTGATTCTCAGGCTGTCCACTAGGACCTGCTGGGGAATGGATAGCTTATTTGCCCTCCCTTCTACCTATTTGAAATGTTCAGACATCAAAGAGTGAACGTGATGCTTTTGGCATTTCTGGTCACAAAGAATGTGTCTGGTTGAAGCTTACTGTTGAGACAGTTTTATCACCAGAATAATTAATGTTTTAGCTGGGATACTCATTCCATGTTGCTTCTGGCTGTGAATTTTGATTAGATGTTAAGAGAAGAGGATTTCATTAGCAGCTCACCAGAGATGTTGTTACTCAATTGCTTATGAAAACAAATAAGGTACTTTGTGACTGAGTGTGATTGTCCTGGGTTTGTTTTTCCCCCGTTTTGACCCAGCTGGTTGGCTGCTACTGTAATAAAAATGATACGATTTGAGCTACTTTAGTAGCAGACGTGATTAGGCCATGAAGGTCACGAGCTTACGTCATCAGATTCTCTTCTCAGCACTCTGCCTCCGACCCTGGAATTACTAATCTCATTACTGGAAAAGACTCTTCCCTTGATTTATAATTGCATAATGACTCCATTCCTTAGTTCCAAAAGAAATTAGCCATCACAGCTTGTTCTTTTGGTTTCTTTGAGCAAGGTCAAAAGAGGGTCCCAAAGAAGGCTGAACAAGACTGAATTCTTCATCATCCTCCAGGTTATAACTTATTTCACTAAAACTATAATTTCCCTTTACTTTTCTATATTAAACCTTGGTTTATAACATTATCTCAGCAGCACACATAAAAAATCCTTAGGAAGTGAAATTAGTTATTGTAAGCCCAGACTCCACAAAGTGTATGCTCTGTCGAGAGGTGGGGAAAATGTATTGTCTAACCTGGGTCTCTCTTTAGAGAAAGCTGTATATAAAGGAAGATTCCTGGGTTATCAATTCATATTTGTGGATATTTTGTTTAGGTACATTTTGTTCCTTGCCTAAATTTATTTGCGTACATAATAATATTTTTAGGTTGCACTATTATACAACCTAAAATTTTTTGGGTTTTAACATTTTTGGTTTCTTAAGCCCTTATGATACTTCTGGATTATGAGAGCCACATTTTGAGTTCATTTTGTTTTTCTCAGATGGTGATAGTAGGCAAGAAATGTGGCAAAGAGGTTGACAGTTGATTTTTATTATGATATTCATTTCTGCCTATAAAGAAAGTCAGAACAACCCATTTACTTAGTCATGGCAATTAAGCAGCCTGCTTTACATGGCTAGCTCTAGAGTTCTTTGTTCCAAGCTGGTGCATAAAAAGGTGAGAAGAACCTATCTGTTCAGGCTCAAGAAGAGCTTCAACTAATCCAGTGATGTAGAAATTTCTATCAGTTTGATTAAAAAAAAAGTTAATACTGGAAGAAACAAATAGATTAAAAAAAAAACAACAAAGAAAGCTATAAATAAATGACAATAATAGAAAGATTTGTTGCATGCCTACTGTGTGCCTACAGTGTACCAGATACTATGCTAAGCACTTTACCTGCATTTTATCATCAAACCACACAATAAAACTTCAGGTAGGTTTAATTCTTATATGAACACAACTTGACCACGTTGCACGGATGACTGGCTTGCTCCATTGCAATCAATGAATGTGGTCTATCACTCCACTTACTTAGATCTTTAATATCTCTTAGCAATGTTCTGTAGTTCTCCGTGTAGGAGATCCCATATATTTTTTAAAATTTATTCTCAAGTATTTTATTTTTTTTGCCACTACTATAAATTAATCAATATTCTAATTTCAATGTCTCATTGTTTACTTCTAATATATAAAAATGAAATAGAATTTTCTATATTCACTTTGTTTCCAGTGACCTTGCTAAATTCACTAGTAATTTTTGCATATATTCCTGAGGATTTTAAAAGTAAATAAACATGCTATCTGCAAATGGAGAGAGTTTTACTTCTTAACTTCAGATTGTAATGCATTTTATTCTCTTGCATTATTGCAGTGGTTAATAATGGGGCTGATTTTGCCCCCTTGGGGACACTTGGCATTGTCTTGTTGTCCGGTTTTCACAACTGAGAAGGGTGCTACTCGCATGCAGTGGGTAGAGACGAGGCATGCTACGAAACATTGTACAAAAAATATCTAGCCAAATATATTTGGTTTAGAAATTTTGCATCTGTAACGTTTAGGGATATTGATTTACAGTTTTCTTGTAATATTTTTGGGTGATAGTGTTAAGGTAAAGTTGGCCTCATAAAACCAGTTGGGAAGAATTCTATTATTTTCTATTTTCTGAAAGATTTTTGGTAGAATTGGCATTGTTACTTAAAGTTTTGGTAGAATTCATTAGTGAAGCCATCTGAGCCTGCAGTTTTCTTACAGGAAGGCTTTTTGTTTTTAAGATTGGCACCTGAGCTAACATCTGTTGCCAATCTTTTCTTCTTCTTTTTTTCTTCTTCTCGCCAAAGACCCCAGTACATAGCTGTATATTTTAATTGTAGGTCCTTCTAGTTCTGCTATGTGGGATACCTGATGAGTGGTGCCATGTCTGTGCCCAGGATCCAAACTGGCGAAACCCTGGTCCACCGAAGTGGAGTGCATGAACTCAACCACTCGGCCCCCAGGCAGGCTTTTAATTGTGAAAAATTTCTTTAATAGATATAAAGCTATTTTATTTGTCTTTGGTTATGTTTTGGTAGTTTGCACTTTCACCTATTTCATGTAGATTTTCAAATTTATTAGCATAAATTTGTTGATAATGTTTTCTTACTATCCTTACCTATAGCTGTAAGTCATGTTCCATTCCTGATAGTAGTAATTTGTATTTTATCTCTGTCTGTTTTTTTCTGTCTTGATAAGTCTAGCTAGAAGTTTATCAATTTTGTTGATGTTTTCAACTAACCAGCTCCTGCATTGTAATTTTTGTTCTCTCAACTGCCTATTTCCAATTTCATCAATTTCTGTTCACATCTCCATTATCTCCTTTCCTCTATTATTTTGGATTTACTTTGCTCCTCTTTTTATAATGTCTTAAAGTGGATTTTTAGATAATTATTCTTGGATGTTTCTTCTTTTCTAACATAAGTATTTAAAGCTACAAAGTTCTCCCTAAGTACTGCCTCAGCTGCATCCCCCAAATTGTGATATATTGTTTGGGAGGCTGAATCACGGCCGTTAAATATGTCCAGGTCCTAATCTCCATACCCTTTGAATATTATCTTAGAGGGAAAAAGGGACTTTGAAGATGTGATTAAATTAAGGACCTTGTGATTACTTTGGATTATCTATGTGGGTCCTATGTGATCACAATGGACCTTGTAAGATGGATACAGAAGGAGTCAGATTAGAGGTGAAGACGACATGATGATGGAAAGAGATTGGAGCGACACACTTTGAAGATGGAGGACAGGCCACAAGACAAGGAATGCAGGTGGCCACTGGAAGCTCAAAAAGGCAAGAAATTATCCCCTCAGAAGCTCCAGATGGAGCCAGCCCTGCTGACACCTTGACGTTAGCCCAGTGAAACCGATTTCGGACTTCTAAGCCTTCTAAACCATGAGATAATAAATTTGTGTAGTTTCAGGCCACAACTTATGCAGCAATTTGTTGCAGCAGAACCAGAATAATACATATTTTGGTACCTGGAAATGAAGTGCTTTTAGCCTGAAGGACTCTATTATTTTTTGTAGGGCAGGTATGCCAGTAATAAATTGCCTCAATTTTTATTTTATTTATCTAGATATGTCTTAATTTCTCTTTTATTTTTGAGCGATGATTTTCCTGGATATAGAATTGGTTGATAGCATTTTTCCTTTCATTGCTGTCAATATGTCTTCCCACTGCCCTCTGGGCCCCATGGCTTCTGATGAGAAGTCAGCTATTAATCTTATAAGGATTTTTTTTTCCTGTGATGAGTTGCTTTTCTCTTGCTGCTTTCAAGACTCTCTCTTTGTTTTTGGTTTTCCATAGTCTTACTATAATGTGTCTAGGTGAGGACCTCTTTGAGGTTATCCTACTTGGAGTTTTTGAAATTCTTTGTGTGTAGATTAGTGTTTTTAATCAATTTTGGGAAGTTTTGAGCCATTATTTCTTCAAATATTCTGTCTTTCTTATTCTCTTTCTCCTCTCTTTCTGGGATTCCTATTATGATCTGCTAGTACATTTGAAGATGTTCCACATTTCTCTGAGGCTCTGTTCATTTTTCTTCATACTTGTTTCTTTTTGTTGTCCATATTGGATAATCTCAACTCGTCTGTTTAAAGTTATCTGATTCTTTCTTCTGCCTCTCCAAATCTACTGTTTAGTCACATTTGTGTATTTTTCATTTCAGTAATTGTACTTTTCAGGTTCAGAATTTCTATTGAAAAAACAATTTCTATCTCTTGATAGTTTTGTAATTCATGAGACATAATTCTCTTGCTTTTAAAAACTTCTTTAGACATCATTTTCTTAATTCTTTGATTATATTTGTAACAGTTGATTTAAAATCTTTTCCTAGTAAGGCCACTGTCTGCGTTTCCACTAGGGTAGTTTTCTTCTTCTTTTTTTCTCCTGTGTGTGGGTCATGCTTCCTTTTTCTTTGCATGTCTCATATTTTTTTTGCTGTTGTTGAAACTGGACATTTTAAACAATGTAAACTGACAACTCTGGGGGAGATCCTTCCACTTCCTTCAGGGCTTTTGTTGTAGCTGTTTGGTCTCATTTTTGTTGTTGTTGCTGTTTGTTTAGCGACTTTCCTTGACTAATTTTCAACATCTATGTTTTTTAATGTTTTCAGCCACTGACTTCTCTGCTCATTTAGCTTAGTGGTCAGCTAATTGTTAGATGGAGATTTCCTTAAATGCTGTGAACCAACAGGTCTTCCTTTGTCTAGGGACTCTGTGTGTTTGTCATGGGCTTTCTTTCAATGCCCCAACCAGGCGGCTTACAACTCTGCCTTAGCCTTCACTTCCTATTTGTGCAGAGCCTCAAGATTTGCTGGAAGTGAGAGATTTGGGCCTTCTCAGGTATTTCTTGGGCATGTAGACAGCTCTGCACATGCATATGGCCTTCTAGATTCCAAGAAACATATTAAAGCTTTTTGAAGTTCCCTGTGTGCATTTCATTCCTCAGTTTTTACTTTTCTTAATTTTTGTCAGTCTCTTGTTAGTCTCAATTGGTATTGCTCCCTTGGGTAGCTGCAGTGCTAAATAACTTCTGCTGGTCGTTTTTGACGGATGCCCTGGAAATGGAGTTCATCACCCTTAATGAGATCTAATTCAGGTAAAATAAAGACAGGCTCTGAGAATGAAGCTTTTCATGGAGATTTCAGAATGTTCAAATGGTGAGAATTCTCTGGGGTGAGGCTTTCTGGGGAGTTTCAAACTTCTTACGCCCCCTCCAATCCTTGCTAAGCTACTGATTTTCCTAGGAGTTCCAAGTTCTTGTAGATGCAAGGCTGTTGGTTTTCAAGGCTACTGTGGAGTTGGAGAGAGGATGATAAGAATAGGGCAAGTTAAAATGCCTCAAACCTCACTGCTGTCATTCAGATTCAGACAATTTTCTTGAGCAAACACTCCTCAGATCATTGCAAGTATTTGGCTAATTTATAGAGTTACGAAAAAGTAGATTGTAACAATTTTTCCCGAGTTTTCATTGTTTTTATGGAGGAGCAGATATTTGGATGTCTCTGCTCCATTATTCCAGAAGTACCATTTACCTTCATTCTTGAAGAATATTTTTGCTGCTTATAAATTTCATGATTGGCTTTTTTTTTTTTTAGAACTTTAAATATATTATTTCTTTGTGCTTTGACCGCCATAGTTTCAGGTGAGCAATGACTGGATTTTTGAATCTTTGTTTCCCTGTTTGTAATTTTCTTTGCTTAAAATCTTTTCCCTTTATTTTGTTTTTGTTAGCAGCTGATTATGATGTCCCTAGGCATGGTTTACTTCAAATTTATCCTATTGTGTTTGGTCAAGATTCTTAAAAATTGGCAAATTTATGTTGATCACAAAATTTAGAAAGTTTTGACTGTTGTTTCTTACTACCTCTTTTTCTTTTCTGTCTCATTATTTCTCCTGTTTTATGGGACTCCGACTGAATCTTCATTGGGCTTTTAAAACTTGTCCCACTAATCTTTGAGGTTTTGGTAATTTAAAAATATTTTTTCTCTCTCTCCTCTTAAGAATGAATGATTTCTATTTATCTTTTTTCTACCTCACTGACTGTCTTTTCAGTCATAACCATTTTGTTATGAAGAAAGTTTTGAGAAATACCAGATATTGTGATTTTAATTTTTAAATTTCCATTTGATTCTTTTTATATTTTATAATCCCCTGTTGAAAATTTCTATTCTTTTCATTTATTAAGAGCACATTTTTTCTTACCTCATTTGATTAGTTATAGAACCTGCCATAATTTCTTGTCTGGTAATTCCAGTATCAGAGTCATCTCAGAGCTGCTTATTTTGATTGTCTTTTCCTTTGGAATGAATCACACATTTTTGAATCATCATATACAAGTAATTTTGGATCGAAACCATGTGAATGTCATGTCATATAATTCTGGGTTCTATTATAATCTTCCACCAAATAACTTGGTTAGACTCATACTGAAGTTGTAACGTCTACAGGAACTGGAAGGAGGTGGGAAGTTTAGAGCTTAGACCAGTTCTTTAAGCCTTAACTGCAAACTGCTTTCAGTTTATCACACACATCTGTGGCTCAAGGGTTAGCAAGAGGCTTAGTCTGAGCTTATACACAGAATTAGGGAACCCCAGAAGGGGTTCACTGGTTGTCTCTATTTTGAGGTTTTCCTTTCAGTCTCCAGTGAACCTGGTTGTTTTGGCCTTTGTCCTGCTCCTTCTGGTCTGGAAAATGGTGGACTTTCTATCAGGGTTTGAGCTGCTCTGCATCAATCCTGCCACAACAGTAGTTGCTGTCCAGATAATCCCCATGCTGGTACCTCGGTCCAAGTTTTGACTCCCTTCCATAATTTGTCTGCTTTTGTTCAATCTCCAGAGCTTTCAGGTAGTTGTGTTTTATATTCTGCCCAGAGTCTATAGCTGTTATTTGTGGGAGGATTGATTTGTTATGTGCTTTCTTCTGCATATAAGACATGGAACTCTTGGCTTGATTTTGAATTTCTCTTCCCCTAAGATTAAAGTATTCAACACAATGATCTGTCCTGTCTGAGGATTTACCAGATGTCATTGTCAATGTGCGTGTGTGTGTGTGTGTGTGTGTGTGTGTGTGTGTATGCAGGCTCTTGTGTTCTGTTGTCTCTTTCCTACTTCCAGAACTCAGCTGCAATTTTGGCTTATCAGCTCTGCTGAAGTCCGGGGCCTGAAATGGGTCTGGTCTTGAGGCAGTGTGGGTGGTGTGCTGCTGTGGAAGCTCCCCTGTGAATGTAGCTTGTTCTGGGCTGAGCAGGGGACAGGGGAATCTAGGCCACTCAAAACTTTAGGTGGAACATGAGCAGATTTCATACTTTCAGTGTCTTACCTTCTGCTTTCCTATAAGATGCCCTTTATTTAATTGGTATCAGCATCTAGAGCCTGGACACCATAATATCATACTTATGAACACTCTAAATATAGTAAGCACAGTAGCAAAGGGTTACTCTCTTGGTGGAAAGACTGCTGATAGTATGAAAAACTGGTGGAGCTCTTGATGGTTCCAAGAAATGAAATTCTCCAGTTCAAAGTCTGAAAGGGCCAGGTTGATATAAAGAATATCTTCCTTTCTCTGCCTCTCTCCCTTTCCCATTGACTTCCTGCCAATACAAGAAGCTTTGCCCACTCTAATTATGTAGGCTAGATCAATAATGGAAATGAATGTACTAATGCTAAGGTAATAAAGTTAACAGCTGACTTAAATTATTCAGTATTGATTCTCAATCTCCTTATGTTTGACCATTTCCATATGAATGCTTGTTTCAAGGGAGTTAATATGGGCTCATAGCCAATTCTGAAGTATAGTTACACACCCCCTCCACACACGTGTGTATATAAGTATGTATATATGTGTGTATATGTATGTTAGAAACACATATGTATATTTATACTTATTTTTCTTATAATAACTCCTCAAAGAAGGGTCTGATTAAAGGGGAACAATAATCTGCCTTTCCCTGCCTTGAAACGCTTGTTATGTATGAAGATAAATGCTTCTGCATTTTTTTGAGTCAGAAAATAATCAGACTACACTTTAATAATGGAAACTCAGTGACAAGAACAGGCAAGATGAGAATATTGCTTGTTTCTGTGCTGATCTGACCAAACATAAGGATTACTCAGTGATGCAGGAAGGGTGTGGATAGACTTGAGATTGTTAGAGCAAAGAAACTGAAGTAGGGATAAAGCCCAATGCCCAAAGACTACCAGGAATACACACGTAGTGAAAAGTTCAATTTATTAACTTGCTACAGCAAGATAGCACCAGAAGCATGGGCATCTCCGCAAGAGGAACGAAGAACGGATATGTTACAAGGCTTGTGCTTGTGCTGGGTGATTCAGGGGACGCTTAAAGAAATGAGGGTTTATTCCAGATTGGATGCTGCAGGAAGCAGATGCAATTGGATAATCAGGGTATTTTTTCTTCTCCCCTTGAATTTTTAAGAAGAGTTTTATTGAGATATAAGTCACGTAACATACAATCCACCCATGGGAAGTATACAATTAAAGGATTTTAGTAAATTCACAGTGAGAGATTGAATAAACAAATGGGCTATGGTCAGACCATATATAAAAATAGAACTCTGACCCACAATCTTCAGCAACCAACCCAGGAAGCCAGCCTACTCTCTCTGTCAGACTTGAAGGAAATCAGGCCACTATCTGTAGCAAACAGTACAGAAGGCTAAATAATAACACCTATAGAAACCAGCGGCAAATGGCCAGCAGTTGATTAATAACTGACAGATTTCCTAATTTTTATCCTTGCTTCCAACTTATGATCAACCAGATAAAGCCAAAAATGCACCCCTAACCAATTACATAGCATTCCTTGCTTCTGATTAGCCTACCTACAGCTTCCCCATGCCAACAGCCTCCAATCAGGGCACGCCTGAAGCCTTCCTTTTTTTCCATAACAAAGCCTTCCCACTCCGACTACATTTGAGTCTGCCAAACACAGGTGATGGTGGCCGACTTCTTTGCTGTATCAAGCTCTGAACAAGTAGCCCTTATTTGTTTTCATTTAATTGGCCTTGCTTTACTTCCACAACAGTCGTGTGCATCCACCACCACAATCATTTTAGAACATTTTCCACTACCCCTAAAGAAACCCTGTACCTGGTGTTATCTCCCCTATACCCCAATCTCCCCACAGGACCTAAGCAATCATGAATCTACTTTCTGATCTGTAGATCTCCTGACTCTCTACTTTCCTTTGAATGGAATCATATAATATGTGGTCTTTTGTTCTTGGTTTCTTTCACTTAGAATAATTTTTTCAAGATTCATCCATGTTGTAGTATGTACCAGTACTTCATTTCTTTTTACAGCTGAATACTATTTCATTGTATGGATAAACGACACTTTGTTTATCCATTGTCCTTCAATAGATACTTAAGTTGTTTCTACCTTTTGTCTGTATGGATAATGCTGTTATAAAGACTGGGGTATCTTAATTTTTATTTATCATCCTGGATGAATTAAGTGAGGTTAGAGTTGTCACCGATAAAGAAGCAATAGTCACTCATGTTAGGAGGGGAAGAAGAGCGTTTGGATACTTTGTGGTACCATAGCATCCTTGTTTTTGTTTCGTGTTCAGACATGACTGCAGAGTGGTCTTGTTTTGTCTTGTTCCATCACAATCACAGAGTGGCCTTGTCTGTTTATTGTTGGGATTATTTATGCTCATTATGGAAGACTACAGCCTAGCTCCTAATTGCCAGATAAGGGTAGGTTTTCTACTTTCTTTCTTGTTCTCAGAGGTAAGTGGTCTCTCAAGCATGATATGTAAGGAATAGTTAAAGGAAATATAGATGATATGCTAGAAAAGATGTCAGTGAAAAATGAACACAGAAGCTGCACCATGACAAAAAAATGACACAGAATCTGTTTGATTCTGATTTACATAACTAGGAACTGTGAGGTGGAAGTTGTAGGTGGGCCAATTTCAGCTCAGTACCAGACAGTCCTGTTTACCAGCTTAACTGCCTGAAAATGGAGTTGAATGTCTAGGAAGCAAATGAATTTTTTACCTCTAGGTGTGTTTAAGTAAACCTGGCTTTCCTTTTATTTTAAAGATTGGCACCTGAGCTAACAACTGTTGCCAATCTTTTTTTTTCTGCTTTTTCTCCCCAAATCCCCCCAGTACATAGTTGTATATTTTAGTTGTGGGTCCTTGTAGTTGTGGCATGTGGGACGCTGCTTCAGTGTGGCCTGACTGAGCGGTGCCATGCCCGTGCCCAAGGATCCGAACCAGCAAAACCCTGGGCTGCTGAAGGGGAGCACGCAAATGTAACTGCTCAGCCTCGGGAGCCAGCCCCTGGCTGTCCTTTTGTTGGTGATTTTGCAAAGGAATTTCAGGCAAATGATAAAATCTTACCTCAAGATCTCTTCAAAGATTTTATTGAGTCTAAGTACTCTGAAGTTACTTCTCAAGAGGTGCCTCACACCTATAAGTGTTTCTCAGCTCTATTCTCCCACATAGTAGAGGAAAGGCAGCCTTTGTGATCTCTTACTGGCATAGACCATGTGGATTTAAAGCTAAAAGAGATAGAATTACCCTTCGTTTCTATGTATGTGTAGATAAATTGTTTTCTGGCAAATGTTACAAGATATTAAGAGAAACACAGTGACAAAGCACTAGAGAGAACGTGACCAACCTCTAAACATTCCTATTTACTTGGGTGATAGTTATTTTCTACAGCAGCTGTCCAAGACAAATGGCTCAGTGTTGTCACTTTCCTCTGGTTTCCATTATCCCCACCTGTACTGCCATTAGCAAACCTGGGACACCTGAGCACAGTGTTTTGCTTTGTTTTTGTCGAAAAGATCTTTTTAGACTCAGATTAAATGAAGTCAGTTTGACTCTATTTCCTCATTTGTTCTTCTGCATGACTGAATTGACCACTTGGTCTACTTCATGGCATTTTTCAGCTCATTCTACAGTTTCTGCAAAGATGTACAAGCAAGGAAAAAAGAATAGACAAATCATGCCAGTGGGCAATTATTTACTAACTCTAATATGATAACTGGGTTCTCCCCACTGCCACCCCAGTCTCTGCCTTTTAACAAAAATGGTTCTCCATTAAATCAACTTTTTCCATTTATATTTTAAAATATTGGAGCCAGCCCAGTGGTATACTGGTTAAGTTTGCATGCTCTGTTTTGGCAGCCTGGGGTTTGGGGATTCAGATCCCAGGTGCAAACCTATACGCAGTTCGTCAAGCCATGCTGTGATGGCATTCCACATACAAAAAATAGAGGAAGACTGGCATAGATGTTGGCTCAGTGACAATCTTCCTCAAGCAAAAAGAGGAAGATTGGTAACAAATGTTAGCTCAGGGTCAATCTCCCTCACCAAATAAATAAATAAACAATAAAATAAAATATTGTTGCCCTCCATTTAGAGAGTGATTGCAGAGACACACTGACAATGGGCACCTAGGAAAACCTACAGTGGCTTCATATTATCTTCAGAATAAGAATTTCTCCTTGGTACAGCATTCCCTGTAATCTAATCCCAACGCGCGTTTTTACGCTAATAACAATGGTGATGATGATGATAACAAAATTTACTGAATATTTTCCATGTTCCAAGCACTATTGAAGTCCTTCACAAAGATTATCTCATCCAAGCTCTGCATCATACCTGTAAATTTGGGAAGTTCTATTATATCTATTTTACAAATGAGAAAATTGAGGTTCAGACAAGTTAAATAACAATTTGCCCAAGAATACAGTTATTAAGTGGTGGATTTATATATAAATCCAGATATGGTTCTCAAGTTTATTCTTGTCTTTTTTTTTTGTTTAATTCTGCCTTGTGTATAACCTCTACCTTCCAGGAATATTCTCCTCTAGTGCATGACTACTGTCCCCCCAAATACTATAAGTTCTCTGTTTTTTCTTTCCTGTTCATGATCTGTCCACTGTCTCTTCTCCATTCCATTGAAAATCTTTCCTTCCAGTTAGTTCACTAGGAAAGCATCAGGGCAAATGTTATCTCTAGGAAAAGAGTCTCCAAAATTGACTGGAACAATCTCTGAAGCATAATTCATGGAAACTCATATGGTTGGGCCAATGTAGGTGCAGAGCCCCAACAAAAGTAATTGAGGACAATGACAATTAAGGAAAAGAAGGTATCCTGACAATGGGCAGGAACTAATATTTACCAAGAGTTTACTATGAGATGTATGACTTAACATTCACAGTAATCTCACAAGGGAGGGAACCATTTGTGGCAAGGAAACTTTAAGATGGCTCCCAATGATTCCCACCAACTGGCATTTATACCTTTGTGTAATCCTATCCCTTAAGTTTGGGTGGAACCCATGAACTTGCTTCTGACCAACACAATGTGGCAAAGGTCATGGGATGTCACTTCTGTGGTTAAGTTACTTACGATTGTGACTTCTGTTTTGCTAATCAAATCTCTCTTGCCTTCTTGGCTTGCATGCTTTGATGAAACAAGCTGCCATGTTGGAGAAGGCCAAGTGTCAAGGAAATGAAGTGACCTCTGGTCAAAAGTCAGCTAGAAATGGAGGCCCTCAGTCTAACAGCTCTTGGAAAATTGAATTCTGCCAACAACTGCACGAGCTTGGAAACAAATCCTTCCCAAGTCAAGACTTCAGATGAGAGCCCTCGATTGTGACCTTGCAAGAGTCCATGTTTCAGATGCAGATGTGGCTTACTCTAAGTACTCAAGCTTTCTTTCTTTTAAAACCGCTCTATATTTCTTCCTACAGTTTATGACAGATTTCTACTTAATGCCTTAAAATATTTCAAAAGTCTCTTTGTATGTGAACACATGAAAACCATACATTCTGTTCTCTGAAAGGCAGATGAAGTATGTAAGAAGAATGGCAGCATTTATTTGATAAATATTTCTCTTCAACATGTTAAATGTTACAATGGAGGTGAAGGAAGAAAGGCCAGACTAGTACTGTTGTGGAATTCTTTCCTTTAAAATGACTGTCATTATATCTTTAGTCTCAGGTAATGAGATTTATTCCTTCAAGAAGGTGTTTACCAAACACATCAAAAAAGTACACTTGCTCTTTAAAAACCTTCTACTTGGGGACAGCACAGTAAATATTTACAAGGCTAGGACATTTGACTGACATTGAGTTCGGTCTTTTGCCCTCTCTATTTACTGGTATTCACTGTTCTTTTTCTCTGATGCTTTACTTGATTGAGCTAAACCGGAAAACTATAAACAATTTATTGTAACACTGGGCGAATTTTATCTTCACTGCCTTTCACAGGTTTGTTTGTCTTGCTGTGACCTTGAGTTGAAGGAAATATTTCCATTTATCAAGTAGGGATGTGAAAAAGCTATTTGATGATTGCATTCTCAAGGAAAAAGCGCAATCTTTGTCCTGCAATTGGAAAACAGACACTTCAAAAATATTTTACTAGCTTCTTATTTCCTGCTTATTAAAATAAACATTAATATGCTGTAGTTCAATTATAAAAGTTCACTGTTGTATACATATGTGTGTTTTTTTGAGGAAGATTAACTCTGAGCTAACATCCACCACCAATCCTCTTCTTTTAGCTGAGGAAGATTGACCCTGAGCTAACATCTGTGCCCATCTTCCTCCACTTTATGTGTGGGACACCTGCCACAGCATGGCTTGACTAGTGGTGCTTAGGTCTGTGCCCAGGATTCCCGGGCTGCCAAAGGGGAGCGTGTGAGCTTAATGGCTATGCCACGGGGTGGGCCCCACTTTTGTACTGTTTAATTGTGATGAATAGAAAAATATTTTGATCATGAATCTTAATATTGAATGTAAATATCATTAATCTCAGAGGGTGCTGAAAAGTTTGTCCTTCTCTGCAAGCATGATGCTTCCAACGAGTATGAAATTCTTATCCGATTGTTATTCTTCTCTTCTCTCCTACTGGTCTGTGCATTTATTTCATCCTAAGAACAATTGCTATTGAAGCTGACTGGTCTGGAGGCAGATCCACAGAGGAACCTTTGGTTTCTGCCCTGACAGTGGACATTTCCTTTGAATTAACTATTGTCCAGGGCGCTCCACTTTGAAGAACCTAATCAGTTTGCAGCAGGCGTTAATGTCCACTGGAATATTCCATTAGATGAGACAGGAGAGTGAAGATAGGCTAGTCCAGTTGGACTTCAAAAGGAGAAAATGCAGAAAATTCAAGGATGCCATTTCCTTCTAGCTCTGAGAATCATTCTTTCAGTTCTGTAAATTGGAATGGAATAAATAAAACCTGACTATTAGCCAGCAAAGTGAAGTTTTTGCCTCAAAATATTAAAGTCAGTGGTAAGTGCAACAACATTTTTTGCCTGAAACCTTCCACAGGTGTGTGAATATTGTTCCAGTACAGATTTTATAAATATATATATATTTTTATAAATATATATATAAAAAATATAATTTACCTGAAAGCATAAACATTTCATTATGATCGTTTACTTTCTATTGCACTTTTGATCTAAGTCCAATTTTTCTTGGATCCATCTTAGCTTTGCATTACACCACATTAGCAAACTGCAGAATTAGAAGCCAAGTCTACCAGATTCAGAGAACAGTGATGGATCACCGAAAACTTGTGCCACGTACACTGGGAAGAATACATGGTGTGTCTTTTTTTCCAAGAAAACATTAACTTGCCAACTGATCTATACTTTTTTTTGAGGAGGTAGAGTTTGTTTGGTTAATATTTACAGATTCAAAGCAGTGCATTTCTTACAGCTAAATTTGTCACCCTATTTTGAATTAACACTTTAATTTTGTTTGTCTTCAGTTATTAGGCTAAACATCAATGCCTTAGGGGCTTCCCTCTAGCCAAGCTCTGTTTATCCTATTGTTACTCTAATGTTGATGAAGAGGTCATCACATCTTATTGTTTCTGTTCTTCTTGGCTTCCTCCACGTTAGGATATAGCACGGATGGGAATCTTCAACTCATTAGAGGCAGTTAATTTAACACTGACCCCATCAGTCTAGTCTATTTTTACATTAGAGACACCATAAGAATTTCTACCTCAAAGAGTTTATCATTATAGTTTAGCCATTGTGTGTGCACCCAGGTGAGAAGTCTCTAAGCTAGTGAGGCAGAACTAGGGAAGTAGATGTGTCATTGTGGGATGAATAGGAAAGCTTGAGGCAATTTACTAAGAATCTGAAAGTAGATTAGATTTATAATGTGCCTAGAGTTATTTAAAAATACACACACAGCTCATACAGATCGATATTCTTGAAATGCAAGCTGGTTAGTGTTTTCTCTTCTAAAAAAAGGAGTCTAGATTGATGAAGAGCCCATTACTTCCAAATTTAATCACCTCAAGGTAATTAAAGCAATTTTGTGTTTTCTACTTTAGTGCTCCCCTGAAACGACAGCATCTGGACAACTTTAATTACCGTTTCAATTCAGTAAAATGCACAAAAAAATGGTAAGCTTGGTGACTAACAATGGCTCTTTTACTCACTATTTTTCTGATTTCTTGACTGTGGGGTTTTAGCTTATTTTCTATTAGTGCTTGGGGAAGTGACTACACATTTGAGGCTGCTTGTGCTCCCAGGCAATGTGGAGATGAGAACTCTGAAGGAAGGTCGCCATAAGGAAGCTGAAAGGATGGACGTTTAAGTCTTTAATGTACACAGTGTGGCTGTGGATTCTCTCTCTGACATAATTCTTGACAACATCATTTTAGTTGACTCTTCCAGTCCCCTGCTCATATTCTCTCAGAACTAACTGTATGAAAAGTAGTCCCTGGTATGCGACTAGACCTTAGCAGAGACTAAGTACCTGACCCTGGACATAAAGTGACTAGGTCACTGGAACTGTCCATCATGAATGGGGTGCTGCTGTTCACCAGGTGATAAAGTTGGGTGAGCGCAGCAGCAATCCACCATATATTGGAAATGGTATATTACGGATCATGTCGAAGCAGGTCCATGGGGCACAAATAAGTTTCACAAACGGATCATGCAACAGGAGCTCACATCTCCATATCAAAGCTTCTATTTCACTGACACTTCTTCCTCGGGTCACACCTGTGGTCCCAAGGAAGATCGTCTACAACCAGCTGACAGAAGATTAAAAATTTCATGTTTAGTTAATGAATAAATCAGTTTGATATATTGATGTGGATAGAAAATGGGTTGCTGCCACATTACATCCCTACTAGAGTAGCTCTGAGAGACCCTGGATAGGGAACATCTTCCCAATGGGCAGAACTTGGAGCAATAAACTTGGTCATAAACTTGATTTGTAGAGAGATACGGCCTGAGCTAAGGATCTACAAAGACTCCTGAGTGTGGCTGATGACTTGACTTGTTGGTCAGGGGACTGGAAGGAACAATATTGGAAGGGTGGAGATAAGGAAACGTAGGGCACAGGCATATGAATGAGTCTATGGGAGTGGGCACAAAGTCTGCAAATATTTGTGCCTCATGTCAATGCCTGGTAGACAGCATCCACCTCAGATGAGGTACTAAATAACCAAGTAGGTGGATGACTTGTCCAAAGGATGAACACTGGCCTCTGTAATTGGACATCTCCCCACTTGCCTAATGGAGCTATGCATGCAGTTCTGCCATAGAGGCAGAGGCGATGGCAGCATGGACTTCTCCTTCCCCACGTTGGTCTAGCTATTGCTACCATTGAATTTGTGAACTGTTAGCAGCAGACATCAAAACTGAGGGCTCAATATGATACCATCCCTTATATCCTTCAACTTGCTGGCAAGTTGATTTCCATTTTAGAGAAAGTAGTTATTTGTCCATACTGGGATTGATATATGTGCTAGGTCTGGGTTTGCCTCCCTCCCCACAATGCCTCAGCTTACACTATTTGAGGGTTTGTAGAGTTTCTGATTTATCAACATGAGATCCCACAGAACCATGGATGCATGATTACAGGATCTGTTGGTTGTTCCATTTGCTGCATGACCCAGCAGCTGCTGGCATTGGAATTGCCTCCTTAAGGTACAGCAGAAGTGTCACTTTAGAGATGATACTGCGTTAATTAGGCTTCTGTTCTTTAGACATAGTCTGTACTTTGAACCAATAAACCTCATACAGTGTTGTGTCCACCATACAGTTTTGGAAGGAGGAGTGGTCTTCTTTACCGCCACTCAAAATTGCCTATGTTCCTGTTACTTTAATCTATGTGGTATTAGAGACCCTTGTTTCAGATGTGAGTGGGATGCTTCTAACGGGGAATATAGTAAGGATTCCACTGAACCGAAAGCTATGCCCAGGCTTCTTACACTAGTAGACCAGCAGGCAGTGAAAGAAGTCATCCTGGCAGGGGTAATGGGCATTTATAATCTTTATCAGATTAGCTTGCTGCTACTTTATGTCGGTGGGCAGGAATATGGAGGAGTATAGGTGATTCAGTGGGGTGCTTCTTGGTGCTTCCATTCCAAGTAAAAATCATAACGGGCAATTGCCCCAATCACAGCCTGACAAGGATATGGTAAGATGGGTGGTAAAAGAGAGAAATAATGAATATAAATTATCGTCTGAAAAAAACAACAAAAAAAAAAAAGAAAAGAAAAAGATTGGGGGGCCGGCTCCGTGGCCGAGTGGTTAAGTTCGCGCGCTCTGCTGCAGTGGCCCAGGGTTCGGATCCTGGGCGCGGACATGGCACCGCTCGTCAGGCCACGTTGAGGCGGTGTCCCTCATCCCACAACTAGAAGGACCTGCAACTAAGATGTACAACTATGCACGGCGGCGGTTGGGGGGGGGGGGTTGGGGAGATAAAGCAGAAAAAAAAAAAAAAAGATTGGCAACAGTTGTCAGCCCAGGTGCCAATCTTTAAAAAAAAAAAAAGAAAAATTATCACCCGTCTGAGGATCAATTCTATGAGCAGGGACTGGAACTCGTGAGAATAACCCTTTTGTTGTAGATCATGCAAAACTCTTTTGTTATCAGAGACTGTAACTGCCCACTATATTGAAAAATCAGAGAAAGGATGAAATGACCTTAACATGGGATCTGAGAGGATCTGAGCAGTGCAGGAGGCGCACTGCAGTGCATACTTGTGCTGTCCCGCCTGTATCCCTTCAACATTCCATTCTCATTGAGGGTTTCTTCCTGCAAGCACATAAAATCTCCTGACTGAAAAATTCTTCAGTGAAGGGAACATATTTGACTTATATACAACGCAGGCCAGAATTATAGGGAATTAATAGTTCCAGGCACATCCTTCAAACAGTGACAAAAAGCAGTAGGTGTATACTTGCCCTGGGTTTCTCGCCTTTTGAGAAGGCCATCTGTTGGCATATTCTACACTATATCTCAGAGATTTTCCATGGGACTTTCTCCAGATGCTGATAGTGGTAACCTGCTCAGTAATGATTCCTGTATGTTTTTCCTTGTTTCCTTTCACATTGTCCTAGTAGTGCTTTCTGGGATCATCTTTCAAAAAATGACTTGCACTCATATCTTTGTCTCAAGGTAGATTTCTAAGGGAACCCAACTTGAGACAATCACCATTTGCCGCTGCGTGTCCCAGATTTTGATTCGTATAACCAATGCTCTCTATACTGATTGAGGGCTATACATATTAATAGAAACTGGTGATGGTCCAGTCACAATTGCTGAATGCTGCCTTAGTCTCTGAGTTTCTGTGTTGTCAAGTTCACTTGCCTTCAATCCAGGCTCCACGCTCTCCTACCTCACCACGCTTCATCTCAGGCCATAGTACTGGATTCCTATCTTTCTTCAGCCCTGGACTAGTTGCCCTGATGAGCACTCCAGTCTTCTCTAAGACTGCAGTCCTTCTGTCTTAGTCAGTTCGGGCTGCTACAGCAAAGTACCACAGACTGAGCAGCTTCTAAACAACAGAAATTTAATTTCTCACAGTTCTGGAGGCTGGAAGCCAGAGATCAGGGTGCCAGCATGGTAGGGTTCTGGTGAGAACTCTCTTGTGGGTCACAGACTGCTGACTTGTCTTATCCTCACATGGAAGAAAGAGAGTGAGCTAGCCTCTTCTTATAAGGGCACTGATTCCATTCATGAGGGTTCCACTCCCATGACTTAACAACCTCCCAAAGGCTCCGCCTCCAAATACCATCGCACTGGATGATGACTAGATTTCAACATATGAATTTTGGGGAGATACAGACATTAAGTTCATAACACCTTCTCTGAAGAGCCATGTAGTGAAGGCTCTGATGCCTCCTGTTACTGCTGCTAATTTTCCTCCCTTCACTGGATTGTAGTCTCAAGCCTCTGACACCTATGCGTGTATTTTCCAGACGGTATTCATTCTTCCACCTGACTAGGTGTGCAGTTCCCTGCCCAAATACCTGACCATTGTCTTCTATCCTCCTCCTGGATGTCAAGTGCTCACTTAGAAATTGTTGTGAAGATCATTGGGTTCCCCATGGAGGGACACTGTACTTCTACTACCTGGATATCCTGCAGCTGGGCGGGATCTCCCACCTCTCTCTCATTCTAGTATTTAGTTGATCAACCCAGATACTCTCTACTACCAGTCCATGGTTTACAAAGATAAACTATAACACTGCTGCCACTGGAAATACCAACATAAGAGTAACCCAAGAGATTTCTCTTTCACAAAGTCTTATAAGTTTCTTTTAATTTATAAAAAGTTTCTTTTCATCTTATAAGTAATTTAACTCTCCTTTGAATTATTTATATTATTTTGTGAAGTTTTTCCTTTATGGCTTGATTTATAGTTATTCTTGTATGAATCTATTTTTTTAATATTTTATACACTTTTCATTTAGTCCTATGATCCATGTTGAGTTAATTTTTGTGTTTACTATGAGTTAAGGGTTAGTGTTCTTTTTTCCCCCCAAAAGATATCGAGTAGCTCACCACTAAAATTTGCTGAAAAACTTTCCACATTGAATTTCCTTGGCATCTTTGTAGAAAATCATTTAACTGTAATAAATCATCAGTCACTTGAAGGTAGTTTTGTCTAAATTTTACTTGCATTCTTTCCAGCATCCAGTCTGATGTGCTAAATGTAGAGGGTGTTCAAGAAAATAGTGTATGGGCAAGAAACATTTGTCAAAATTATATACATCTATGATTTTGCTTGACTTTATGATCAGAACAACCCATTTGATCATTCTTTAACCCTGTGCCAGTGCTGCCCTGTGCTCCCATGCCCTGTGATTTGTCTCTGGACACCTTGACAGCACCCATTGCTACCATGTCTCATCCAGGAAGATCTCTACTTGACTGGAAGTATTCTCAGCTCTGACAGTAATGAGTGCCTATAGTTGTCTGCTTTTTGGAAAGCTGCTGTGCCGTGGAAGCTTTGTTCACCCTCTGAGTCTCGCTTCTCCCAGGCTACGTGAGAGTTACTGTTTGAGAATCTGATTCTCTGTACCTTTACGTTTTCATACTGAAGCAAATCCCTTTTCTTTCATGCTTCTGACTCGAATCTTTCCAAAGCACTAGATTAGAACAGCCCTCTTTCATTATTTCTTCAAAATGAGTAATGGAAACTTTGAATACCATTTTTGGTGTCTTCTAACTACACAAAGTGGCTGCAACTAAACTCACGGCTTTCTCAATACTCCTGGAACATTGTTTACTATATTTCTTTCTCTAAATTTGAACGACTTTATTCTAGAAAGCTGTTATAAATAACAGTGGAGCAAAATGGTAGGGAAAATACATAAAATACAGAAAATACTTCATTTGCCTTCTCTCAGATTGAGAGCTGTGTAACAACAGACTACGAAAGTTATTTGATAAGTAGTATCGAATTAGACATATTAAATTATCAGGCGCAGATAAATATAAGTCTGACAAGTGTGGCAAATTCGATTGAACTAACTAAATGGAACTCTCAGCAGTGTTCTGTAGGTTTCAGAGTAAAGGTTTTTAAGTCTTTCATTAGGTATTTTTCTAGATACTGTTAAAATGGAATTTTCAAATTTCATTTTTTTATTGTTTGCTGCTAATGTAACATACTCTAGTTTCTATTTGCTAACCTCAGGTTCTGTATCCTGCTAAATTTACTGTTAGTTTCTTCAGGTGTTTTGTTGATTTCTGAAGATTTACTGTGTAAACAAACGTTATTTACAAATAGATACAGCCTTATGTCTTATATCTGAATCTTCATAATCTTTTTTTGGTCTTATTGTACTGCCTTGGAGTTTGGTACAATGTTAAATATTTAAGTGGAAATGGTGGTCATTCCTAACCTGTTTCCAATCATAGGGAGCAAACGTTCAATATTTCAACATTACATATCATGGGACTAAAGGTGTTTTTTTGTAGTTGCTGTTTAGCAATTTGAGTAAGTTGTATTCTAGTCCTAGTTTCCTGAGGGGGGGAAATTCAAGTTTACATTTAAATGGCTGATTGAATTTAGTCAACACTTTCTCTGTATGTATGCAATTATCATATTTTTCTCCTTTATTCCTGTTAACGTGCTGAATTTGTTGATTAACAATCAATACTCAAAAAATCTTGCATTGCACTTATAAACCGGCTTTATGATATTTCATCCTTTTTATGTATTCCTGGATTTATTTTGATAATATCTTGTTGAGAATTTTTATGATACATTTATGAGGGGTATTGGTCTCTAGTTTTGTCCATTTAATTTAAATTCTAGAATTTGTTTGCATTAAATTGTTTATAATTTATTCCTATTCTTTTAATGTCTCCAGGAGCTGTAGTGATCACTTTTCTTTTGTTTCTAATATTGGCAATTTGTGTTTTCTCTCTGTCTTATTTTCTTCATGACTCTACCTAGGTGTTGTAAATTTTGTCCATCTTTTCAAAGAATCAAATTTTGGCTTTGTCAATTTTCTCTCTTGTATGATTTTCTTTTTACTTGATTTTAGATCTTATTTTTATTTATTCGTTTTTTTCCTAAGGTACCTGGGGCTATGGGTTCTTTTAAAATCATTTTTTCCATATCCCTTATTTAGATTGGATACTTTTTGTTGATCTGTTTTTTCCTCTATCTCCATTCTTCTGTTAAACACATTCAGTGAACTTTTTTCAGCTATTGTAATCTCATGTTCTAAAACTCTCTTTGGCTCTTGTAAAAATTTTCTTTTTTTCCCTACTGAGACTTTTTATCTTTTTATTCAATATATATAAAATGTTAAAAATATGCCTAGCTATATACTCATGCAATACATGTTATACAATATATACGTTCTATATAAAATATGTATGTGCTATATACACACCCGTGAGTGTATGTATGTATATGTCATTTTTACCTTTTTGAGCATAGTTTTAATAGCTGCTTTAAAGTCTTTGTCTGATAATTACAACATTCGATTGATTTAGTATATTAATTAATTGGCTTTTCTTCTAAAATAGTTTTATAATTTTCCATTATAAAATTATACTTGTATATGAAGTAGTTCCAGATTGCATTCTTGATGTTGTAAATGTTGTAAATGTGGAAATTCTGGATTTTCTCATTGCTCTGAAGAATACTGATGTCTTGTTTTAGAAGAGAGTTAACTTAGATTCAAACTGCACCCTTTCACAACTGTGGTGGGCTACAGCTCAGTTCTCAGTTCGGGTCTTCATGCCTTAGCTGCAAATCACTTTCAGTTTTCCCTACCCATGCATAGTTTAGGAATCTGAGAGATTTGGGCTGAGTTTAAAACATATTTGGGATTTATTTTTCCTCCAGATCTCTCTGTTCTGACGCTGCCACATAACTCTCTGGTGGACCAGGCTGCCCTGATTCCTTGCCCTGGTTCCTTCAGCCATAAAGACAGTGGGTTTTGCATTGAAACTTTAGATGACATTATGCTGCCACCATGGTGACTGTGTCTGCCCAAAGGGCAAAGCTGTGCTCTGACAATTGCTTGCTCCAAATTTAGACTTCCCTCCAAATCTGTCTTTTTAAAATTATTTTATTGAGACCTTATTGTTTTATAACATTGTGTAAATTTCCAGTGTACATTATTATATTTCAGCTTCTGTATAGACTGCATTGTGCTGCCCCTCAATAGTCTAGTTTTTATCTGTCACCATATGTATGTACCCCTTTACCTCTTTTGCCCTCTCCCACTCCCTTCCCCTCTAGTAACCATGAATCTTTTCTCCTTATCTATGTGTTTGCTTGTTTATCTCCTACATATGAGTGAAATCATGAGGTATTTATCTTTCTCTGTCTGACTTATTTCCCTTAGCATAGTACTGTCAAGATCCATCCATGTGGTCACAAATGGCATAATTTTGTCTTTTTTATGAGTCAGTAGTATTCTGTTGTATATATATACCACATCTTCTTTATCCATTCATCCATTGATGGACACTTGGGTTGCTTCCAAGTCTTTGCTATTGTGAATAATGCTTTGATTAACATAGGGATGCATATATCTTTTTGAATTAGTAATTTCATATTCTTTGGATAAATACACAGAAGTGAAATAGCTGGTTTATATGGTATTTCTATTTTTAATTTTTTGAGAAATCTCCATACTGTTTTCCATAGTGGCTGCACCAGTTTGTATTCTCACCAGTAGTGTATGAGGGTTCCCTTTTCTCTACATCCTCTCCAACATTTGTTATTTTTTGTCCTGTTAATTATAGCCATTCTGATGGATCTGAGGTGATATCTGCATGGCAAAGGAAACTATGAATATAATGAAAAGACAGCCCACCAATTGGGAGAAAATATTTGCAAATCATATATCCAATAATAGGTTAATTTCCAAAATATATGAAGAACTTATACAACTCAACAACAAGAAAATAAACAACCCGATCAAAAACTGGGCAGAGAATATGAACGTTTTCCCAAAGAAGATATACAGATGGACAACAGGTGCAGAAAAAAATGTCCAACATCACTAATGATTAGGGAAATGCAAATCAAAGCTATAAAGTCTGTGTTTTCTAAAAGCCAGAGTCCAGATTCCTGAGGTAGTTGCTTTTCTGTATTTTGTTTAGAGTTAAGCTGTTATTTGTGGAAGGATCAGTGAGACAGGCACACACTCTTCCATAGGATTGGTTTCTAACTATACTCAGATTGCTCTTTCTCAGTCTCTTCTCAGCAGCAGCTTCTACTGTCCTCTGTGTCGTTGTGTTTTGCCCTTGCCTGGAGCCTCCATTCTCTCTTCCCATTGCTGCCTGCTGACCACCTTGCTGCAGGGATTCACAATTATTTGTATTTTCTAGAAAGGATGCACTCAGTCCAAAATATTAATGAGGCATATGGAATTTAATCAAAGAGTTTGAAGATTTTGTAGGTGAAATTGGGGAAGCACAAGTATCGTAGATTGCTTAATAAACTTAACGCTCCTCCTTTGACATATTACCCCTCCCAGTTTCCCTCTTTGACACTGCCATTAGGCCCCTCTTTCTAAATGTCCCCATTCAGATCTTCCCTTAAGCATTCTTTCCTCTAGCTTCTGAACGCCACTCTTGCCACTCAATACTTGTCTATTTCTTTTACAATTTTAATGGAAAACATCCAACATATGTAAAAGTAGAGAGAATACTGTGATGGACCCCATATATGCATCTCCCAACATCAACAATTATTATTCATGACCAGTCTTTAATTTATAACCCCATTTCCTTCCCTGCTCACACCAGCTTTTGTTGAGCAAACTCAAGACATCACATCATTTTATTCATAAAAATTTCAGTATGTTTCTTTAAAGAACTCTTTTTAAAAACTAGCTACAATATTATTACCACACCACAAAAGAGAAACAATAATTCCTTATTATTGTCAAATATCCATTACTTGGTATTCAGAGTCCCCTGAATGTCTCATAAATATTTAAAGTTCGTCTTAATCAAGATCTAAATAAGGTCTATAGATTGCAACTAATTATTAATTTTTTTTCACTATTTGAGAAAGTTTGTATTTTTGTTCTAATGTTTACATTAATCTTAATACTATTTATTGAAACTGTTGTTGTCTTCCTTAGCGTCTATAGCCTGTGGGCTCCATACTACAATCAATATTAATATTAAATTGTAATCTCATTTTTTTCTCCTTTCCTGCCTCTTCTCACTCTTCTCCCACAAATTTCTCCAAACCGTTCTTTGCACAGTCTGTCTTTCCTGACAATGCCTTGTCATTAGGACCTTACTTATTGCCTAATTCCAGTCTTATTGACATTTATAGCCTCTGTATCCTGCTCCTTCCTGGTCCTGTTTTCTAATTTCCAAGCTAATACCCAGTTAATCTAACAGAGGACAAAGTTATGACTCTAAAAACAGTATTTAAAGAGCATCTTAAGCCAGTACTTCTCAAACTGGAGTATGGCCATTTAATATAAGCTATCTGAATTCACAGGATAAATATATTCATCTTCATGAAATGTTAAGATTACTTTGCAATGAATAATTTTTTAAATGACATATATTTTATAGATTTATTGTATATTTATGACTATATTATAGAGTATCATCAATTTATATTAAATTTTAAGGTCAATCATGAAACTAAATAAGAATTTATGCTGGTAGTAGATATGGTTGCATTATTTCTGCTATTAGTTGTGCTTTTATTAAGAAGTTTGACTTATTTTTATTTTGTTTCAGCTTTATTGAGATATAATTGACATATAACATTGTGTAAGTTTAAGCTGTACCATGTGATAATTTAATACATGTATGTATTGCAAAATGATTACCACGATAAGGTTAATTAACACATCCATCACCTCACATAACTACAATTTTCTTTCTGGTGAGGGGAACACTTAAGATCTACTCTCCTAGGAACTTTCGAGTATATAATACAGTGTCGTTAACTATAGTTGCCATGCTGTACATTATATCTCCAGAATTTATTCATCTTATAACTGGAAGTTTGTACTCTGTGACCAACTTCTCCCCATATCCCTCACTTTCCTGTTCCTGGCAATCACCATCCTACTCTTTGTTTCTATGAAATTGGCTTTTTTTTTTTAAGTTTCCACATATAAGTCAGATCATACTGTATTTGTCTTTCTGTGCCTGACATTTCATTTAAGAGAAGTTTGTCTTAAACTCAAAGAGTGACTCTGAATATGAGAATTTCTTTTGCAGTGATGGGCTATATAAAGATGTTTTGGCACACAGGATTTTGTGGTGACCTTCAAATCACAAGGCATATTTATCCTGTTTCTTTAGTATGTTATTAAACTCAAAATGATTGTTGGTCAACCACATCCAACACGGCTGATAAACGCGTATTTATGTGACAGTAAATTCAAATCTTTAAATTCCCAGTGATATTTAACTGAATAATACAAACTATCTGCTGATATAGCTCCCTGTGGCCAGTTTGTAACTTTATGTACACATAAAAATTGCTTTTCTTTATTAAAAATTAACGAGATTCTGGCTAGATAGAAGTCATGTTATTCTTGGCTCTTTGACGTTTAAGGACCTTAGTTTAAATTCAGGAAGTACTTCTACCTGCTTTGAAGGCTCATCTTTCATTCTACTTTCTGTTTTCTGGTCATACATGACTACATATCATTTATTTTTATTTCTATATGCCTCTCTCTCTGTCTTGAATTCCTACACATTCTTAAGCATGAGGAAAATTTAAAGTCTGGAACCAAAAGTCACTTTCTCTGTGTGGCATTCCTTAATTTCCCCCAAAAGGAATGAATTGCCCTCCCTCTGTGTTTCCTGTGGGAGCTTTTCATTCTATTGGCATAACAGTGTGGCACATGTGTCCTGGAGGTACGCTTGGATTTGCATCTCTGTGTTATCACTTACTAACTGTTCACTATCGAACCAGTTACAAAACCTTTGTAAATCTTTGCTTCCTCATCTGTGAAATGGAGATAATAATGCTGCCTATTCTATAGAGTAGTTGTGAGGCTTAAATGAGATAATGTATTTGGATTGCTTATCCTAACTCTTGACCCATAATATGTATTTGGTATGTGCTAGTTGTTGCTGTTATTAAATTGGGGTATAGTTAATGATACATTCCTTCAGTATCCTCCCCAGATTATGAATTCTTTGGGAGCAAGAACCATTTCTTAATCAATTGATCAAATCATTATCCAACACATAGCCCTGCACATAGTTGGATAGTAGGTGTTTAGTAGATTTTGCCACATAAATTAACAAACTACTTTATGACTAGTTATTACTGTTCTATTCAACTTAGTTCATCACATTATTAAAATAATTTTCTTAGCAACTCTTGGTAATATCGTAGCATATTATTTGGGTTTAATGTATCTATTTTATTCATGAATAACATTCTGACATTTTAGGATTGCTGTGAAACTGGAAAATATAGTCATGTGCTGCATAACGACATTTTGGTCAACAAAGGACTGCATATACGATGGTGGTTCCATAAGATTAGTATCGTACAGCCTAAGTGTATAGTAGGCTATACCATCTAGGTTTGTGCCAGTGCACTCTATGATGTTCGCACAATGATGAAATCACCTATTGACTCCTTTCTCAGAATGTATCCCCCATTGTTAGGTGATGCATAACTGTAATTACAGGGATTTGATTTTTTAAATACTTAAAAAGACTTTTAAACAAGAAAAAGAAAACACTTACAGGTAATTATAATTTCAACTAGGAAATGAATGGTGAGATCCCGTTTACTCAGTGGTTAGCAGAGAGAATTAGAGGTTTATACAACCAGTAAAATGGCTGGGGGAGGAAATGTCTTTTTAAAAAAGAGAGTCATGGGAAAAACACAGACCATCATCCCAGCTTCTGAAGCACCAAGGTGAGGGATTCTTAAGAGAAGCTTTGGAAGCCAAGGGAAGCTACTATCAATGATTTGTGATGTGTTCCCTTTGGAGAGTAAAGGCTTCTCCTTCTCTTCTGCTTTCCAAATATTATATATGTACCTTTTACTGACTAATTCTGAAGGCCAAGGAATTCTGGGAAATGAAGTTCCTGCTTTCTCTCCTGAAATGCAGAAGTCAATGCACTGCGAACTTATATCAGATAATTCACATTCAACACATTTTCTAGAGTAAAAAAAGATGAAATGGAAAGTTAAATATTTGAGAATAATGAATTATCCTGTGGAAGGTTATAATTTGTTGCCAAGTGGGTTCAATTTGTTTTTCCATGGACCAGCCTCTTTCCACTTATATTTTAGGTGTCCCTATTCCCCGCTGACTCCTAGGGCATGCTCACTGCTCAGAGAATACCTGGCTGATAGATTTATGACATTGTGATTTAAAATGCTGCCCATTAGTGGCAATTTTCCATATTTGCATGTCAAAATAAAAAGTGTCTATCTTATCCCAAATGTGTAGTATTTTGAAAGCAGAGGGTAACTACATAGTACCAATTACTGTCAAATTTTTCCACAGTTTCTTGAATTTTTCTTCTCATTGTCACCAACACTACACACCTAGTCTGCGCAATCATCAGCCTGGACTGCTCTTGAAATCTTTTAACTTGTGTACATGTGTCTATGCTCTATATACACATCTGTGAGAGTAAATTTTTCAATATGAAAATCTTATCACCTCACTTTTAAGCTTAAAATAATCTTTCAATGTATTTCCATTTGAAAAAAATAAAATGAAGTTAGTGTTTTCAGATTATAAAATTAACACAAATTATTAAAAATATATGAAATTATGAAGAAAAAAATGAAAATTCTATTACAAAAATGGCCATTGCTAAAACTGTAGTGTATATATTTTTAGTTTTTTTATGTTTACACTAACATATGCTCATATTTCCAAATTAGATAATAGTTAACATACTCCTTGGGAAAGTCAACCTACTTTTTTAAACTTAGAAATTCATTACGAACATTTTCTGTGTCAATACTTATACGATTAATATAACAGTGTTTGATGGTTAGTACCTCATGCTGTCAGATCATAGAGTCATCTGTATTTTTGTCACTTAAACAACACTTTGAGTCGCGTATGTAAATGTACAAAGTGATGAATGAACATGGTGTTGAGGAATTGTTGGTAATGTGCACATAACTTTGCGTGTTTTATGGAAGGTAGGATTAGGATGTTGATAAAACTAGAAAAATAAGTTGCAACTGAAGAGTGAATAGTCTGTTTGTTGTAAAATTGAAGACTATCAAAAAGATTGAGTTTGATTTATGTTAATTCTGGGTGTAATTTTTCCTCAATAATGTGTGTGCAATTTTTTTCATGAAATTTACTCTTGTTTTGAGTTTCTTATAATTGTATTCATGTAAACTTTTTATGGAGATGCAATTGATATAAAATAAAATTAACCATTTTAAAGTGTACAATTCATTGGCATTTATCGCATTGACAACGTTATGCAACCATCACTTACATCAAGTTCTGAAACGTTTTCATCATCGCAAAAGAAAGCTCCAAATGCATTAAGCAGTTGATTCCCCTATTCCCTGATCCCCAGTCCTTGGAAACTACCAGTTTGCTTTCTGTCTCTGTGGATTTACCTATTCTAGATATTTCACATAAATGGAATCATATGATAGGTGACCTTTCGTGTCTGACTTTTTTCACTTAGCATAATGTTTCTCAGGCTCATTCATATTGTAGCATATATCAGTACTTGGTTAATTTTTATGGATGAATAGTATTTCATTGTATGTATAAACCACATTTTGCTTATCCATTCACCTGTTGAGTGGAACTGCTGGATCATATGGCAATTCTGTGTTTACGTTTTTGAGGGGCCACCAAGCTGTTTTGCACAGTGGCTGTAACATTTTACATTCATACCAGCAATGTACAAGGGTTCCAATTTCTCCATAGCCTTGGGTTATCCCCCCAACACCTTTGTAAATTATAGCCATCCTAGTGGTGCAAAGTGTATCTCACTGTGGTTTTTATTTTTATTTTCCTAATGATTAATGATGTTGAGCATCTTTGCAAGTGCTTAGTAGCCATTTATATATCTTCCTTAGAGAAACGTCTGTTCCAGTACTTTGCCTATTTTCTAATAGGGTTGTTTGTATTTTGCAGTTGAATTCTAAGAGTTCTTTCTATATTCTGCATATTAGGCCCTTATCAAATATGCAAATTGCAAATATTCTCTCCCATTCTGTAGGGTGTCTTTCACTTCATGTTCTTTGATTCACAAAAGCTTTAAATTTTGATGCAGTCAAATCTATCTATTTTTTCTATTGTTGCTTTTGATTTTTGGCGTCATATGAAGAACCCATGCCAATCTAGATTCACTGTTACGTTTTCTTCTAAGAGTTAAATAGTTTTAGCTCTTGCATTTGGGTCATTGATCCATTTTTAGTTAATTTTTATATATAGTGAGAGGTAGGATATAAATTCATTCTTTTGCATGTGGATAATCAGTTGTCCCAGCACAATTTATTGAAGAGATTATTCTTTATTCATTGAATGATTTTAGCAACCTTGCCTAAGTCATTTGGTTATCGCTGGGTTTTGGGTTTATTTCTGGACTCTCAGTTTTATTCCAATGGTCTATATGACTAGCTTTATGCCAGTAGCACACTGTTTGATCATTGTTACTTTGTGGTAAGTTTTTAAAGCAGGAAGTGCGAATCCGCCATTTTGGTTCTTCTTTTCCAAAAGTATTTTGGCTCCTTGGGGCCCTTTGCAATCCCATAGGAATTTGAGGATTGGCTTTTTCTTTCTGCAAAAAAAAAAAAAAAAAGGAATTTTGATTGAATCTGTAGATTTCTTAGGGTGGAATTGTAATCTTAACAATATTAAGTCTTCCAAAACATAGACACCAGATGCCTTTACATTATTTTGATCTTCTTTAATTTATTTCAGCCTGGCTTTGTAATTTTCAGTGGACAAGTTGTTCACTTCCTTGGTTAAATTTATTCCTAGATATTTTATTCTTTTGGATGTTATTGTAAATGCAAGTGTTTTCTTAATTCCTTTTTCCAATTGTTCATTGCTAGTGTACAGAAATACAACTGATTTTGCATGTAGATCTTGTGTGCTGTAAATTTGCTTAATTTATTTATTAGCTCTAACAGTTTCTTTATGGATTAAAGGATTTTCTAGATATAAGCAGAAGACATCTGTAAATAGGGATATTTCTACTTTTTCCTTTTTAATTTGGATGCCTTTTTGTTTGTTTTGTTTTCTGGCAAAAGCAATCTTGTCTTGTACCTGATCTTAGGGGGAAATTTTTCAGGTTTCCAACATTGAGTATGAAGTTGGTTGTGGATTTTTCATAAATGTCCTTTACCAGGTTGAGGAAGTTCTCTTCTATTCCTAGTTTGTTATGTGTATTTATCATAAAAGATTGCAGGATTTTGCCAAGTTCTTTTTCTGTTTCAATTGAGATGATTCTACCTTTTTCCTCTTAATTCTATTAATGTGGTATATTATGTTGATTGATTTTCATGTGGTGAACCACCCTAGCACTCATGGGATAACTCATACTTGGTCAATGTGGTGAACTGAATGTTTGTGTGCCCCCAGCCCCCTAAATTCACCTGTTAAAACCCTAATCCCAATATGTTGGTATTTGGAGATGGGGCCTTTGGGAGTTAGGTCACGAGGGTGGAGCCCTCATGAATGGGGTTATTGCCCTTAGAAAAGGACATCAGAAAGCTTGCTTTCTCTCTTTTTCTTCTCTCCACTATGTGTGGATACAACAAAAGATAGCCATCTGCAAATCAAGGAGCAGACTTTCACCAAAAACCTGAACCTGATGGCATCCTGATCTCAGACTTCCAACCTCAACCTTTATGGTATTTTGTTATACCGGCTCAAGCTGACTAAGATAGTCGTGGTGTTAATGCTTTTAACATACTGCTGGCTTTGCTTTGCTAGTATTTTATTGTGGATTTTTATATCTATGTTCATAAGCAATATTGGTATGTATTAGTATGTAGTTTTCTTGTGATATTTTTGTCCGACTTAGGTATTTGGATATTGCTGTCTTCAAAGAATGACTTAGGAAGGGTTCTCTCTTCCACTACTTTTTGGAAGAGTTTGGAAAGAACTGGTATTAATTCTTCATTAAATGATTGGCAGAATTCATCAGGGAAGACATTTATTCTTGAACTTCTCTTTGTTGGGAGGTTTTTGATTACTGATTCAATCCTGGTTATAAGTCTATTCAGATTGTCTGTTTTTTCTTCAGTTTTTTGAGTTCCTGAAATTTCTCTTTTGTTCAGTTATTTTATTGCAGTCATAATGGTTTTAACATGGTATAATTTCAGGTGTACATTACTATCAGTTTCTATACAGACCACATTGTGCTCAGCATGAATAGTAAAGCTAAAGGTTTGTCAATTTAATTGATCTTTTAAAAAACAACTTTCGTTTTTCTCTATTTTTTTCTATTCTCTATTTCATGTATCTCTGATCTAATTTTTATTATTTCCTTCTTTTTGCTCTCTTTGGTTTTAGTTTGTTCTTTTTCTAGTTCCTTAAGTTTTAAAAGTAGGTCATCAATTTGAGACCATCCTTGTTTGTTTGAGGAGGAGGATTAGCCCTGAGATAACACCTGCTGCTAATCCTTCTCTTTTTGCTGAGGAAGACTGGCCCTGAGCTAACATCCATGCCCATCTTCCTCTCCTTTATATGTGGGACACCTACCGCATCATGGCTTAACAAGCAATGTGTAGGTCTGCACACGGGATATGAACCAGTGAACCCTGGGCCACTGGAGCAGAATGTGCAAACTTAACCACTGTGCCACTGGGCTGGCCCCCATTCTTATTTTTTAATGTAGGTGCTTACAGCTGTAACTTCCCTATGAGCTCTGCTTTTGTTGTCTCCTATAAGATTTTTTATGTTGTGTGTTCACTTACATTCATCTGAGAGTATTTTCTAATTTCTTTTTGTGATTTCTTCTTTGACTCATTGGTTGTTTAACAGAGTGTTGTTAAATTTCCATGTATTTGTAAATTTTCCAGTTTTCCTTCTGTTACTGATTTCTATTTTCATTCACTTTCGGCTGGAGAAGATACTTCGGATGATTTAAATCTTTTTATATTTGCCAAGTCTTGTTTTGTGACCTAACATATGGTCTAACCTGGAGAACATTTCGTATGTCCCATTATTTTTGGAAAAAGACAAAACATCTTAACATGAGCTACAAGAGCTACAGAAGCCAAATAACTTGGCCCCTAACTATTCCTCTAGCCTTACTTTGTACCTTGCTCCCCTTATCCCATTGTTGTGCCATACTACTTTCTTTCAGAGCCTTAAATTTGCCCAATTTATTCTCACCATAAGCCTTTTTACAGGCTGCTCCTTCTTCCTGGTGTGTAGCTTTTTTCCTCTTAGCTAAAATCCACATTATAGCCTGTTATAGAACCACATTCTTCTCGTGGATAGAGCATTTCACAATTGCAACTTGACATTTATTTCTATCATTGTTTTATCAATATCTAGTCACCTCCACTAGACTCTAAACTCTATGACAGCAGGAACCAAGTTTATCTTGCTCCTTATTTTGTCTCCAGAAGCTAGTACAGCACTTGGCACATATTAAGTTCTCAGTAGATATTTGTGGAGTAAATGAGTAAGTAAAGGTTACGGTTGTGATGCTTCAATCCTCAAATTACACCAACTACTCCCATTTCGTTTAAATCTGGTCACTAAACCAGAACTGTCTACAATAAAGGAGGAAGTCTAGACGAGAAAATCGGCAGCTATTATTCAACTCATTCTTAGAATTAATGTAAAACACAATCTGCTCCACTGGAGAGGAATGACTTTTTGATGGTATTATTCGCTGAGTTATTTGACATGCTACGTTTATTCTTTATGGGAAATTTAAATGCCTATTATGTGTTAAGCATTAGACACTGCATTTAAAAGACAACTTGATAGTACATTAAGCACTCAGTTTTTCTCTTCTCATCTTATTTCTCCTATCAAAGCATTTAGGAACTATTATCAGAGCTAATATGAAGGCGATGCTTTTTTGGACTACTTTGAAACTGAAAAATCCATGAATTTTATCTTAGTGCCCCAGAATAAAAAGATATTCGAACTAGGAAGCACTTTACAGATAATCTAATTCTCTTTCTTTAATTTGCAAACGAGAAAGTTGAGGCTTAGACTGATTAAGTGACTAATTGAAGTCATGGAGCTGGGAGGTTAATCTCAAACTTCTAAAACCCATAAGAGGTCTTATTCAATTACAACATGTTGCTACCATAGTATCTCCCAATTAATTCAGTGCTTCCTTATAAGAAGCTTATTTTCATTATGTTAAAAACAATGCCGGTGCTTCTCATTTGAGCTATGATGCAGTAATGGGTATCAGACTTATCTTCCCACTACAAACAGCTATAAAACAAGTGTATTTAGGCATTAGACAAAAGAGAGAATAAGGCTGTGGTCCTTGTAAGAAAGGAACTTCATGAAATAAGCTTCACATGTCCCCTGGCTTTCTTGCTGGGGATACTCTCCAAGCCTTGCCATAGGGAAATTAAGGTCAGAGTCCACAGTGATGCTGGGTGGAGAAAATACAGAATAAAGTTCAGGGCCACTGAGGCAGCTGAAATATGAAGAACAGGGTATAAAAGAAGAAGGTGTACAGAGGAATCCTGAATAGCAGTTCCCTTGAGTCTTTGGCCAAATACTAAGTTCCTCATACATAGGATGAGACTCCCGGAGGGCTGGCAAAGAATACCTCCCAGGAGCTGGAGGGCTCACGCAGTCCTGGGAGACACTGGAGATCTGACAAGACATATGAATACCACAGGCATCCGATCCAGACCCCACAAGGCCAGAGAACAGCACCCCCTAGAGTAAGGGATGCTTTGATCTACCTAACAAAGCTAAAAATAAGCATTCATAGGGTGAAGCTTATTGGTTAGCAAATGAGGCAGACTTAAGAAATTGGCCTACGTGATTGTGGAGGTGTGAGCCCAACGTCTGCCGTGGAGGCCAGCAGGCTGCAGACTCAGGGAATGGTTGCAGTCTGAGTCCACAAGTAAATGAATAAAACAAAGCTCAATATTCTTCTAAGGAAGTTAATATAAATCAAACTCTTTGCAATATGGTATCTACAATTTTCAGAGAGCCATAAAAAATGACTACATCAACAGATTTTGGACTGATAAGATAAGGGCTTTCACACAGTTATTATAAATATGTTCTAGGATTTAAGGGAAAAAGAGGCATAAAGAATGACAAGATGAGGACTCCACACAGAAATTAATACTTTAGAAAAAGAAACAAATGGGTGAAGAAGAAGCCCTCGTGCTGAGGACTGTAACCCAGGATCCCGAGCTCCCGGTTCTGTGGTCTCACTAGTACATTGCTGGTTCTGAGACATTAGTACCCAAGTCCCTGCAGTGTGATAGTCAACGATCAGCTATTTGTTAGTTGAGTTATCCTTCCTAGACCCGGCAATGAGCAACTTTAACTTGTATTTGACAATGTGTAATGTTAACTCAGTTAAGTGCAAGTGTCTTTTTAAGGGGCCTTTAAGCAGAGATATTAAATGTGGAGACTTCTGGCAGCAAAGGTCACTAAGGAAGATACTTGTGAGCAGGAGTTCAAGGCTTCTCCAGTCATACTGGTAGGTGATTTTTCACCTACTCGTAGAGCAGTCCTGACCCTGCTGGTCTAAGGTGGGGGTCTCTACACTTGAGGCTGACACATTTACATTCCTACTCTTCTATTCAGGCCCAGGGGAGCTCTAGAGGTGTTGCGTGCACCATGAAGACCTCAGAACCTTCATGTCCACATGAAATGGGCCCCTACTCTACACCCCTTCATCGTAAGGGTTCAAGGGTTTAGGACCCAGAAGTATTTTGTGGAAAGTAGAGGAAGTGCATCTTGGGGTAGCCCAGACCCCATGACCCATCGTGAAGATTCCATCTGGGGGAAGATGTGTCCTGTTGCCTGAACACTATGAACTAAATGAGCCTTAAACTGTAAGGCTGTCCTACGGAGAAAAAATGGGGGCAGCACTTCATGTGGAAATAGACAGTACTGCTACATGAAATGAAACATCAGCAAGACAAAATAATTCTACTGGAATGATGTAGAGAAAATATTAGACAAGAAGTCTGAAGACCTGAGCTTGAATCTTTTTTGGCCGACTTTTGAGAAGTTACTTCATCTCTTTGATCCTTACTTTCTTCATTTGCAGAGCAAGACATTGATCTAGCTTGACCTGTAAATTAATCATTAAAACTCCACTCTATTTGACAACAGTCTCATTAAGTGACTATGGGATACCTGGTTTGTTAGGAAAGTTTTAGTCTGTTTACTGATAACTTGGATTTAACACCTTAAAAGTGATGGAATAAATTTCCAATTATATTCATATCCAGACAGTGTTTAGACTTTTTTCCTAACATCAGCTAGAGATAAAAAAACGTAGTTTTTTTCTCCCTCAAAAAAAACTTTGGAAGGAGGGAAAGTGAGGGGGGCATTTTGCAAACTTTAAAACTCTTACAACTTTTGGTACTTCAGGCAATTCTCCAACCTGGTATGAGAAATTGTTCAATGAAAGGGAAGCCTCAGGGCACATTCCAGTATATGTGACCATGTCTCAGGAATCTATTTGTACCTAAGCTCAGAAAGCGCATTTGGAGAGACCTCAGGTTTGTCCTATCCTGTGAGGAAGAACTACAATTAAACTCTGGAGCCTGCGCAGGCTTCCCAGCTTCGAACAGCTACGATGCAACTTCAAGCCTGTTGCTTCCTTGCTCTGGAGCTTCTCTGACACTGTGGCCATGGGTGCCCTTAGGCTTTCATGCATGTGTGACTATGAGATCACCACTGAGACACTGACTAATAGGGGCTGGCCCCAATGGACAATGTTTCCCCTTTCTTACCCAGGGAAGGCAAACGGAGGCATATTTCATACAGTCCTTCAAGATAGAGTAACACATAGCACAAGCCAACTTCATTATTCATCCTTGTATTACCTAACTCCTTCCGATCTTTCAATCCTCTGTTCCTTATATCTGCTCCCTGTGAATCACACACCCAAATAATCTACATCTACAGAAGCCTTCCTCTTAGGAGATGCTTTTGAAACGAGAGCTAAGACAAATCTCAATGTTAGAAAAATCTAAAACATATCAGTGACTCAGGCATATTTACTGAAGTATTCCAGCTGTCCATCTAAAATTTTGGCTTTACTTTGGCTCTGATAATGACAAAACACAAACAAAACCCATATTCAACTGAGACAATGGCATTTCATGGTGGTCCTGCAGGGTAGGGAGGAGGGGAGACTGACCAACTGTTGATTGAAAAGGCCTTAGTGAGGTATGGAAGTGGATGAAAGGGTTAAAGAGACTCTCCTAAAAGTAGGAAATAAAAACAGTACATGAGTAGCGGAGACAAGGTTTGGACAGGGCTTAGAGAGAGTTAACCCACATCTTCTTTTACAATTTTCTTCACTGGGGCGAATAATGTAACTGATGACTGGAAGACCTGGGAAGATTTCCAGAAACAATATTTTCATATTGCAGAAAAGAACCCTCTTTCCCCCTTCAGTTCTTTTGTATCATCTTTATTCCCATATTAATGTTCTTGATAATTTAGTAGTTAAATTTATTTCTTTTATTATCTTGAATGGATAAAAATACCTTCCATTCAAATCCCTTGCCTGGTTTTCCATCATTTATTTAACATAATTAAGTGGTGGTCATTGTCTTAGTCACAAACTTAAAACGAAGATTGAAATTTGTTCTTTCTGAGGTCTTTCTATGCCTTCTTTTTTTTTTGAGGAAGATTAGCCCTGAGCTAACTGCTGCCAATCCTCCTCTTTTTGCTGAGGAAGACTGTCCCTGACCTAACATCTCCCTCTACTTTATATGTGGGACACCTACCACAGCACGGGTGCCAAGCGGTGCCATGTCCACACTCGGGATCTGAACCCCGGGCTGCCGAAGCAGAACGTGCGCACTTAACCATTGCGCCACCAAGCTGGCCCCTCTATGCCTTCCTTTTTAATGTCTCTAAAGCAGGAAGCAAATGTATTTCAATATGGAAAAAAAAAAGGCTAAATGCTATTCATACTAAAACCAGAATTGGTAAATATTTCTATTTTGTTATTTTCTGTTAGACGTTTTTAAGTGAAAGTATAAAATATTGTAATTACAAGATTAAAAAATAAAAGAATGATACAAATGCTGTTAAATTATATAAATTTTGAAAATGGAAGACAAGCTATGCATTATATGGATGTGTGTATATATATATATAAAGTAATAGTCTTTTAAAATAAAATAGATCGAATTAAAATATTCTGTATTATTTTCCCAAATAATTTTCCCCATAATAAATTGTAATTTTCTGAAATTATCTCAGCTGTATTTTACCTATTATGGGGCATTGGAATCCCTTTTCAGTGAATTCAGTCATTCAAAAAAATCTTCATTTTGGTGGAGATTCTGAGGTCTTAGATAAAAACTGTTCAGTTATCTCAGCGAAGAATTTATACAAAATTTATACATATTTGTGTGTGTGTGTGTAACACAGAGGTTGGCAAATATGGTTCATGACCCAAATCTAGCCTGATGCCTGTTTTTGTATGACCCATAAACTAAGAATAAATTTTACAGTAATATATTTGCAATCGACATGATAATAGAGAACAATAACTTTGAACTCCAATTAAATTAACTCTCCAATTAAATTAAATTATCTCTCCTTTCCCACTAAAAGTCATTCTTTTCATTAGTAGACCTATTTTACAAAAAATTCTCAATAATATTTATTATATGTACATATGTGGAAATTTATTTTCTCTCTTGTTACATGGTAATCCTCACATACATCCTTGATTTGCCTTTTGGCTTTCAAAGCCTGAAATATTTACTTCAGCCCTTTATTGAAACAGTTTGCCAACCTCTAGTATGTATTTCAAGATGAAGCATTTTCTGTATTTTTGTGAAAAAAAATCCCTGTATTCTTTGCTGTGTTAGCAGTTAATATGCTTTGCACAAGCAAAATATGTTTGAGTAGAAACCATATTTCCTCACCTTTGGGGGTTACCTCCCACCAAGATCTGACTCATGCAGTGCCAACATGCCCAGATTCCTCACTTACAATTCTAGGGAACAAGCAGTTTGGTACCGTACAGATTAAACTTTCAAAGAATTCCATGAATTCTGTATTGGGTTTACTGAAATGAGTGTATGTATTTTTGTCCCTTTATAGATGCAACCTGCCATTTTGAGGGTCCAAATTGTTCATATGTTCCAGGAATTGACATTTTAACTTACTTTTGAATGTATAGCTAATAATTTCATCTATGAAAGTAAAAATAGCTTCAACAATGAATTATATCTTGCAAAATTCAGCGGTAGTTTTTGAGGATCCCTCAACACTTCCTATTGATCTATCTTTCCTGAAAGCCATTTGTTCCTTGGAGTCCGTGACAACTTGTCTTCCTGTTTTCCTTCTACCTCTCTGGCAATTCATTCTCAGCCGTCTTTCTTGGATTATCTGTCTTTACCAAATTTTCAAATGTCAGAGTTACTCCAGGCTCAGTCATTAGACCCCTTTCTCACTCCACGTTCTCTTTAGTTTTTCTCAGTAACTCCCAAGGAATTAACCACTATTTGATAATTCCCAGATAAAATCTCCTCTCTAGATTTTGCCTGTTGGATTCAGACTACTTAGAAGCTTTCCTGAAGCTCCGACTACTTAGTAAATGCCGCTATTAGGAAGACACACAGATCCCTCAACCTCGCATGTCCATACCTAACTCCTGATTTTCCACCTCTCAAACCTGCTTCCTCTGCTTGGTTCACGTCTCCATGAAAGATCCTATTACCACCCAGTTAGGCAAACTACAGACTATAGAAGCTCCACTTCCTGTCAACTGCTGTCAGTTTCACTTTATTTTCATCCAAGTCTACACCATGACTACATTAGCCTCCTATCTCATCTCCTTGACTCAAATCTTAAGCTTATTTAATCCTTTCCTCTACAAGAAGTTGAGCAATTTTTTAAAACAGCGTAAAACAAGTCTTATATCATTTCCTTGGATGACTTTCCATTACTCTAAGGTGAGGTGGCCAACCGTCCTAGTGTGCTTGAGACTGCGGGGATTCCCAACACATGGACCTCTCAGTTTTAAAACCAGGACAGTCTTGGGAAAATTGTCCCTGTTTGCTTGGGGCAGAGGGGTTTCCTGGGATGCAGTGCTCTCAGTGCTGAAAATGAGAAAATCTGAGGCAAACTAGGTAAGTTGATTGCCCTAGTTTTAGGACAAATTAGTTAAATTCCCTGAATGCCCTGCTCCTCTTTCCTCCATTGTCTGACTTCCATCCACGATGGTGTTCTTTCTGTCCTATAAACACGTCATTCTGCTTTCTATCTCAGGGCCTTTACATATGCTTTTTCTGTTGCTCTTCCTTTTCCTTTAAATTGATTACCTCTTCCAAATCATCAGATTTTAGCTAAATATGGTTTACTAGGAGAAATTTCCCTGATTCCCCAGACCAAGGCAGGTCTCCCTATGATATTCTTTCTTACTATTTTGCATTTCCATTTATCATTTATCTAAACAGCAATCGTGTTATTTAATGTCTATCTTTCCTGCTGGAAGGTAAACTCCATGAGGGCAGGGACCACGTGTGATTCTACACCCGCTCTCCACTGCTCAGCACAGCGCCTGACAGAGCAAGCGTGCAGTGAGTATTGTTGAACAAATGACTTTAATGTTTTCTTTTATCCTGCTGTGATTATGATGTCCGTTTCCATGGTCAAAATATTTCCACAGAAAAATATTCAGGTGGTCTTATTTTCTGTAATTTATGAATTTAATCAAATCATCTTTCAAGTTCCTGGAATATTTGGTCCCTTCCCTTTGTTTGCACTAAAATCATCTGTCAACGAATCAAACTGAAAGGATGATACAGTTCTCCGTCCCAAGGGGTACATCGTGGGTAAACCATGGCACGAAAATGTCTGTATTCATATGAGTTGGTGCCATTAGGCAACCTCCATTTTTATCCCCTGTGCATTTTGAATAAAGACTGTGCATTTCAAGAAGTCTGAAAAATAGATCCAGCTCCGTCACATATCATTAAATGAAGATTTTACTAAAGATACCATGGAAGAGGAGTCACACTGCAAACCACATAGCAGGAACTCAATGAATTATTCCAAGAGGTGGCTCTACTCTTCTCCGTTAGGGGTCCCTTTCTTGAAGAAATTTCCCTCACCTCTCACACTCGTCACTGTGGCCTCTAAAATGTTCCTTTTTGTTCCAGGACAATTCAGTCCCTTCCCACAATCTGTATAACTCCCACCACAAAGCAAAAACCCAACAAGGGCCAACAAGTCAGTCTCCTGTTCCTCAAGCACACCCTTGGAAGGTCTCATTTCATTTCCTTCCCACATCACTCCTTTTTGGGAACCTAACTTTTACCACTAATACTATGTAAGCTCACAAAGAGTCTTAAGGAAATAATTATATAATTAGAAAAGACAAATATTGTTAAGGAAAGATAGGTAGAGAATTTGGGTTATTATTTTCATCAGGATTGAAAATAATCCAAGGGAGTTATGCTAGAGTCTTGGTCAACAAGATCCCAGTAGCAATGTGTCTGCTGAGAATGCTTTTCCTTTCATAAACACCAAATGCTTTACCACATGCTGTTTAACCGAACCTTGGCTGGCGTGTCCCTGTGAAATGGGGCTGATGCAGAGAAGTGGTTCTGTGGGATGAATCCAGGCTCTCTGTCATCCCCTCTATTTGCAGTCATGCTTCACAGGCCTCAGCTGGAGAGAATTGGCTGCAGCTTCTCAGGGCCCAGCTGAGCTAATGGGGCACAGAAAAGTAGAGGAGCCACTGGAGATGTAAAGAACTGCAAGAATATGGACAGAACACAACTCGGTCACAGCATCTTCCAAGAAAACCCCGTGCATGGGAAACACACCATAAATGGCTGACTGACATCCACAGCATCACAGCTCTTGCTCCCGTGGTTCTCTTTGCTGCTTTCTGTGACTGACTAAAAGTGAGCAGCCTTGGAAGAATCCCGGAACCTGACAATGTCAGTGTGGAAAGGAACTTAGAAATCATCCAATCCCTCTCCTTCACTCTTCAAATGACAAAACTCAGGAGTAGAGGGGTTAATGCAACTTGTTGAAGGGTACTTGGTTATTTGCAGATAATAAAAAATGAACAGTTTCTCTAGTTTCTAGTTAATTGAGATACAATCTTGAACGCTACTCAATTAGGAATTTCCCCTCACATATATGGATTTGTAGTCTGGAAAAGCAAGACAATCAATAGTGTTCACTTTTTATGGTAAAAATTAAAGCTAAATGAATTTAAAATGAAGGGTTGATCAAAAATACACTTAGTGGAAATAGTTGCGTCCATCATTCTGCTGTTAATGGCTTGGAAAATTAAAATGATTTTTAATCATTTCTTTCTTTCCCAAAGGTTTTTATGCCCATCTTTAAATAAACAGCAAGATTTAATCAGTGGAGTTAAGTGGGCAATTTCACTCTTGAGAACTAGTACAGTATTGAAGCTCATTGGGTTTCATAGTTACAAAATGCAGTATGTTTCAATGGTCCTCATATTCCTGGATATTCCTGTAGGTAATTGTTGATATCCATAGATGTGATCATAATTCATCCTTTTAAAGTCAAATCCAAAATATCTTGAGATCCCTTTAAAAGTGTAAGGGAGTATATTGATCCCACATGGTCTTTCATCACAGACCTCTGATCCTTTAACAGCTGCTCTGCTGAAATCTTTCCATACTGGGGCAGCCATATAAGAGCATGCTGGGAGCTGAGCAATAAATCAAATTCATTTAGCATGGGAAGACAGTTTATAGTATGCGTCATTTTCGTAGAGCAACACTTTTCTTTCTTCAAAGATGTCAAGGGCCTTTAACAGCTCCAATTCTTACTGTTGTTTGAGTTAATTTTCTGCTGGGCACAGAGCAAGCCCACAATACATATGGACTATTTGATCAGAGACTTACAATTCAGTGTGCTTTAGAGTTTATGTTGATTCTCTTATTCGATCTTCACAATAATCCTAAGTGAAACAGAAATGGTGTTGTAATCACCATGTTATAAATGATGTGGACACAGAAAGATTAGGTATCTATGCCAAGGTTTAGGGCTTGCGTGCACACAGGGATCTCTCTGCGTTATCATCATGACACCAATCAAACAGGAGGTGGTAAGGGTCTTACTTGGTATTAACTGGGCAGGAGATTAGCAGGTAAATTTCTTTGGTTATTGGCAGAAATTGAGAAAAATAGTCTATACTGGTTCATACTTCCTTTTTTTCCTCAAAGAAAAGAGCGTCTCTGCAGACAGCATTCTCACCAGTGACACTGTGTAGTGTGTCTCCTGGTTATTCTAGTCTATGGGACTTGAAATGTGTGTCCTAGCTTGGCTCAGGAGCTTAGGGGTCAGGATAGTAGGTTCTCCAGTATGATGTCAGGAAACTAAGACTGATTTTCTAAACAAGCAATTGAACTTCATATCTATAAAGATTTCTTCAGCTTAAACATCTTATGACCTCTGATACTTTTTTCCCTTTGCCTCATGGCCTCAGACACCAGGGATCCACCTGCTTGTCTCCAGGGATAAGAACAAGATCTTTTGGCCTCATGCACTGTGCTATTTCTAAAACCTACAATTAGTGTATGGAGTATAGTTTCATAACGTAGTTTGAGTTTGAATGTAGGTTTGAAGCAAGCTCTGCCACTTACTAGCTGTGTGAATAGAGGCAAGTTATTTACGTTCTCTAAATGTTTGTCTTTTCATGCTTAGAATGCCAAATAAGATTGTTGAGAGAGTTCAATGAGAAATGTGAAAAATGATGTGCACATACAGAAAATTTATAAATGGTAGCCGTGTTTGCTATTAATGTAATTGCTATTATTGATATTCCTGGCTTATTTTCAACAGAAGAGGCAGCACATGGCTAAAATTCCCTGAAACCTTGCTGGACACTAAACATAAAGATAATGGAAAATACAGAGCGCACAGTCCTTGACAGAGATGCATGGAAATCAATTCATAAGCCGCTTTCTCCCTCAGCCTGGTCAGTGCTGCCACAAAAGTGAAATCAGTTACAGGTGGAGCAAACCCAGCTGGGCTGGGTACTATTTGGCTGTGACCATCGACTGCTGATAACCTGGAGGAAGCCAGGTCATAGTGGAAGGAGCACCAAGTCTTAGCACGCTCATTTCCTGGGTACACAGCTTTACTTGTCTAATGTGTAAGATGGGGGTAGCATAGGATTATACAGTTTAAATGGAGCTAGAGAGAGTGAGCCCAAAGCCCAATACAGTGTCTGGCACAGCCTGCCCCTCCAGATCAAATCTGCACCCTTTTCCGTCTTGATCGTTAGAAGCTTAGCTTTCCAGATTGCATCAGCCTGGCTTCCTTTCTCAGTGCAAACAAAAGGGAAGGACCAGACAGGACATGTATTAGGCACTCACTGGGAAAAACTCAGGGGGATGGCATTAGCAGGACTGGTATGGGTGCCTCATTTCCCATTCATTCCAGGGCAATACATAGGGGTCTAGCAGGATCACATGCTGTTCTGAAAGCCTTGGGCTGCAGCTTTTTAAGCTGCACAATTAGGGAAGCACAGATCTCTCCAGCTGGTTAGGGGCTACACAATTGCAGCATAATGTAGCAAACACTTTGATTTTAGCCTTTTCGTTTCAGCTGGGTATCTGGCAGTGGAGGGCCGGGGGCGCAGCACCAGCTTTGGGGGCCCAAGCTTTGAGATTGTACAGGATTCATGGCCTTAAGAAATGAGCTGTACTCAGTTTCCATGGAGCTTTGAGGGAGGTCAGCTCCTTTTCTTGGAGATCAGCCTGCAGGGGATCAACCTTGGACAAGTTAACACTTACCTCTTACTTGTCAACTTCTAATTGTGTTTAGACAATGAGAGGCACCAGCAGGAGACTGCAGAGTGGACAGGCAGAAAGGAGAGGGCATTTCTCTCCACCTCCCTCATCCTGACTCTGGCCAGGCCATGGCCCACATTCTTTTATTTTTTTGAAGAAGATTAGCCCTGAGCTAACATCTGCTGCCACTCCTTCTCTTTTTGCTGAAGAAGACTGGCCCTGAGCTAACATCCGTGCCCACCTTCCTCTACTTTATACGTGAGGTGCCTGCCACAGTGTGGCTTGCCAAGTGGTGCCATGTCCGCACCTGGGATCCCAACCGGCGAAACCCCGTGCCGCTGAGGCAGAAGGTGCACACGTAACTGCTGTGCCACCAGGCCAACCCGGCCCACATTCTTCTGCATAGCCCCATTCTGCATAGCAATAGCCTGTTCCCATAACGGCTCCTTTCCCTCACCCCTTATGGTAAGTTTCACCACCCTTCTTCTTAGGCTTAACGTAGCCCACACTTGTAAGTAGTCCTGTAGTTGACTTTTCTTCAGTTAGCCCATTCGAGTGGACCATCTGTCTCCTGCTGCAACCCTGCTTTGTACAACATGGAAAGATGTCTAATTTATTTAAGATATGAATATTGCTCACTTTAACCATTTGGATCCATACGGGCCTCTCTAAAACATCACATTTTCTCAATATTTTCAAACGTGACTTTTAATCTGAAGAGGAGATTATAAGAAGGAATTTGAATTTATGTTAGAAAGACAAATGATAAAAATGCTCTCTTTTATTCTCTTCTGTTTTAATATCTTAAGAGTGAGAAAAAACTAACTGTTATTGGAATTCCATAGCTGGCTGTGTAATCAAGGCAAATGTGGAAATAGGAAAGTTCCATTATTAGAGCAAAATCTCTCAAATAGTTTCATTGCCAAAAATGAGTCACCTAGACTTGTCACAGTTCTTGTTTTTGTATAACGCTCTAAGCAAGCACAAATAAAAATAGCCAATGAGGAAGCTTATGTATAAGCTCTGGTACTAGGGTTTTTCCATGGGAAATTGATTTATTCTTCACAAGTCTGTAAATTCAATTTACCTCCATGACTTCCTGTATTGATACAAATGCCATGGATCCAGGGAAGGCTTAAGCAGACATGTCTCGTAAACATTTCCCATTTTTCTTTCTCAATTAGATGAGCTAAAATTGCATTACAGACTACTCTGCTCTGAAAGCCCATAAATATATCTAATGCCCACTGTCTGGAGAAATGTAAAACTGTGCAGGCAGCTGCCCTCCTGACCGTGGCTTATAATTCTCTTGCATCTTCCAGGGAAGCCACAGTTTTCCCTGCAGTCATTGCTAGCTGAGATCTGAAGAGACTGCCTCGGGTGTCTATTTATTTTATATGGATTAAGAAATGGTTGATTTTCTTATGCCTACCCATACTTGAGTAGGTTGGAGTGTGAATTTGAATAAAGAAACTTCAATTTGGTTCAACAAGCTTATGGTAACTTGGTTTCAAAGCTGATTTTGGAGAGATCATTCATTCATTTATCACTTATTCATTTATTTATTGCAGATACTTCCTATGAGCACACTAGCTCCCCTTAATGTGACTGCAAAGGAAATTAAAGGAGACAAAGTAAAAATGTATAATCTGTTCCTAAACATTTGAGAATGTGCCAAATGTTTGCTTTGTGCTTTGGGGAAATAAGTGATACAAAATGAAATAAGAAATGTGCCTCTATTCGGAAGGCTTGGTATCCAGTGGGAGAGTGAAAGGTTAGAAAAATAAAATGCCACTAATCAAAATTTTGGCTTTATTCCAGTAAACATGTGAAATAATTCTTAGTGAATTTGCTATTTGAACATTTTTTAATTTTTCCTCTGTCAACAGGAGTAATTTCTAGAATTCCTAGTCTTACTAGTTAGCACCTTGGGCAGAGGGCTAGCTTTACTCAGTATTTTAATCATGTGGCCATCTTCAGACTGTCCTCAGGAGACTTGCTAATGAGATCTTGATGAACATTGCAGTTCACTGAGGGTACCAGTCTAGGAGGATCTTTGAAAGGAGACAGGAGAACCCAATATCTAAAGGCACAGATTCTAGAATCAGACATTTTGAGTGTGAAAGCTGATAATTGTGTGGCCTTTGACAGGTTACTTAACTTTTCTGGGATTCCGTTTCTTTGTATGAAAATGTAAATAGTAACAGAACCTATGCCGTAGCATGTAAAGCTCTTAATACGGCCACATAGAATGGTCTTAATATTAGCTGTTACTATTGCTACTAACACTTTCTGAGGTTGCAGGACCCTTAACACTGGTCTATCTAATCAGGCATCTGATAAACCTACAGTAGCTGAAAATCCTACAGTGCTGCTAAATTCTTTGTTTTATATACTCTGAGATGTCTCTACAAAGTATTATGAACACTTAGTCTTATTTAAGATAAGAATATATTTATCTTTACATCACCAAAAAGAAAAAATGCAGTACAGTGAAACTGTAATATCTGTTCCCCAAATAGTCAATCAGTGGACAGGAAAAAGAACAAGGGAGGCAGTAGTCTAGAGTGGGAATCTGTGAAGAAATATTCGTGGGGCCTGACCTAAGGTGGCTCAGGCAGAGGCATGGTAAAGACTCTAGTCCTGCCTTTTAACATGATGTGCACTAAGGAAATGACGAATAAAATCTCAGAAAAATCAACCCACCCCCTAGCAGTTACTTCTGAAATATATTATTTTCAATAATCTCATCTTTGATTAAAAATGAGTAATTCTAGCTGGACAATTTCAACAAAATAAAATGCCAATGCTTCCCATTCATTCATCCAAAGAATGTACTAGGCACATGATGTGTGACAAGCTCTGCACTGGGCAGTAAATCATTTGTGAATCGAATGCAAAACAAGGCAAGTATTTAAGTGGTCTCTGCATTAGAAATAAAAAATATTGACAAGTCAAAAAAATAGTTTTACTTTAACAGGGGTGTTGTTGAAATGGGCATTTAAGCTAATTCAAAACAGGAAGCAGGATCATACAGCTAGTTAATGGCAGAACAGGGTCTGAAAACAAAGACGTCAGGACTATGTGTTATCTCTGAGCGAATATGCATTTTTGTTTTCAAATCTATTTTCTCCCACCTCCTAGATAATAATAGGATGCTTAATGCTAAGAACTTGAATGTGGCAAGCACTGTTCTGAGGCTTTATGTGCATATTCAATCTTCAAAACAACCTTATGAGGTAGAAACTATTTCACCTGCTCCCACTTTCCAGCCCAGAAAACTAAAGAAGAGAGAACTCTCAGGGATTATCACACGGTTGGCAGGTGGTAAAGCCAGGACTGGAACACAGACCCGTGCTCCTGACTGTTTTCGATCATACTGGCCTCCTGTTTGTTTCTTGTTATGTTGGGGTTTCCATTTGCTCACTTGTAAATTGGAGATAATAATATATGCTCCATGTATGTTGGATATTTGTTTTGAGAATCACAAAAGGAAATACAAGTGAAAATGCTTTATGTGCCAATGTGCTATAAAACATTGGTTATTATTGTGTAAATTTCTAAGTAATAAAATCAATACTGGATCTATCTCATAGCACCAATTTCTCTTCTTCAGCAATGAATAGGCGTGGTCTGATTGGAGACCTGTCCTCTGGCTTCTGTCCATTCCCTTTGCTTTCCCTAATGGTGTTTATCAGCTGATGATAGCCAGACATCAGCTTTACAGCTGGAGGAAGCTTGGGAGGCTTCTAGCCCATTTAACCCCCACATTTGACAAAAGATGGGCTAAAATCCACAGTAGTTAAGATTACTCAGATGTCATGGATGACTGGAGAAATGCAGACACATGTCTCCTGGTCTGCAGACAGCAACCTCATCCCTTCATTGCTCCCACTTTTCTCTGTGGAGTAGGTTGCTTCCCAGGCCAATCTCATTATTTACATTTGGACTCATTCCTCAGGACTCCAAAGATTTTAGCACTGAAAGCTCCTCATCCAGGGAAACACTTTGGGAGCAGGCCCACTGGGACTGTTGGGCACTCTGAGACGTGGTTCTATAGCTTTAGTCTCCTTTCTGGGAGCTTCTGTGGTTGAGGGAGACATTATCTTTTTGTGGAGGTCTAAATATAGAATAATTACAGGTGGAATTTTACTAAAACTCTGAGATCAGTTGTAATCTGAACCAAACTGCCCAATGAATGATGACAGACCGCACGTAATTTCCATTGATATTATGCAGCCAAATCCCAAAGTTATCTGCTTGCTAAATTCACAAAGCAGATGTTGTGAAGAAAGATCATGCACATGATGTCCTGAGGACACTCAGACCTCTAGGGTGCAGGGTGCCTTTCCATCCCTAAGCCAGTGCCAGGAAGAGATCTCCCACCTGACCTCCAAAGCTGCAGCCACAAATCCCGGAGTCTCCTTCTACAGACGGATGTTGATGAAGCTTCGGTCAGCCTTCCCTAGGAAGCCCCAGGGAAATCAAGATAAACGAGAGCTTCATTTGTTTAAATAATAATCTTACCTACTTAATGGGCTCTGATAATCCCTATGCTTTCATAAACCAACTAAACTACTCAGTTCAATTTTCCTTGAAAATGTTAGATCACACAAGATATTAGGCCAAATGAATCAAAAAATTTCCAAAGATTTTATGCTGAGAATCCTGTTGGAAAACAGATCCGTCCTGCAAACACAACTTCATTTCTTTTAGGATTGTTAAAATATGGAGATGTTGATTGGGCCGTAGACAGTCCTTCCCACCTATGAACTAAGATGGTGCAGTTTCAGGCCAACCTCCCTGCAGAGGGAAAGTCTTTGCCAAGTTTCTGGAAAATCTACTTATGCAGCCCTGGAATTATTTTTCCCCATTATAATCACATATTCTAAATTTTGAGGCCAACTCAATTGGTATAGCAGATATGATAGGTTGCGTCTGAGGCCACTGTGGATTTTAATCAGGGGGATGTAGCATCTGGAGCCAGCTTCTGTGTGATGCAGTTGAATCTACAGCCCCCACTGGCCCCACTCCCCGCCTGGCTGCCTGTATTCATTGACGCTGGGACCACCCAATGCAGATGCTGTCTTTGGAACACTGCCTCTGCTGTTTCTGACAGACTTCAGGTTCACAGATCTCATTAGGTAGCTTCTAACATTTCCTAGGCTTATGCTAGTCCTGGACTGGTAATTAACCGCCCTCCATCTCCCAACCTTGGCTTATGCGGCCCTTGCTAAAGAACACAACGCTCAAAATGGCCTCTAAATCCTTTAGCAAGGTGCTCTGGAGAGTGAGAGCTGTGCTATTAGAGCTGGCCCACAGCAAACACTCATGTGTCCTTCTGGCTCCAGTTCAGCCCTAGTCATGTTTCCTCATGTCAATAGGTAGCTGCACAGGATGTGGCTATTTCTGAAGCTTTAGATTTAGACATAGAAATAGAGAAAGAGGAACACCAGGAGACTGTAAGGGTGGGTCTCTGACCTTGTTAAGACCAGAGGATAAAGATTTACAAGAGCCCTGAGTGTAAAAGGAATAAAACAGCAAGAGCCTTTTGTGGCCTCTTCCTCTGCAGTCAGCCATCCTCAGAGTCAGTATGAAACCACCCTTTCAGGAACTGATCACGACTAGGTGCTCGCCTTCCGATTCCTAGGAGAAGACATTGTCATTGGCATTGCCATGTTAGCATTGGGAGAGGGGAACAGGACAATCCTTGCACTTCTCACAGACCTATGGTTAAAAAAGGAGTCAGAGAAGACAATACAGAACCATGAAAAGAACGTGACATTTGGTGGAAAATTTGTGAACTGCTAAGCTGTGGTTCAATCTGATTTTTGATAGACTTTTCTGTATCACAAAAATATATTAAGATAGAAAGTAAACATGGGTTGTAGTCACCACAAAGTATGTACAGTTGGTGTAATTAAGCTGAGACCTCTCTTTGCAGTCACCAGCCTCTTGGGACCTTCCCTCCTCATCTCCTGTGCGAACCCACCAACTTTCTATTCAGGTCAAGCTTTCGTAGCGTTTCTTCCCTCCATACATGTGTTTCTAAATCTCCTTTGATCTTGCAATGTATCTGCTGTGGTTGATTATAGCTTCTTTCTTGGTAATTTTAATTTGGAAACACATCAAAAGCAAAGTCTCTTTTCCTGCTTCCCAGGCCACCTCACTTGTCTGTGTTTCTTGAATCATTCCTCTTCCTTCCCTTCTTCTCTCTTTCCCACCTTTGCTTGCATTTCATCTGAGTTAGAATTTCTGGTGAGAGTTTAGACATCCTAATGCACAGTGAAGGATCAGGAAAGCAGATAGAAGTACCTGCATCTCAAGCCCTCCTTACCCTCATGCCAACCCCATCGACTCCCACCCCAAATAGTCTACCCATATCACACTCTGTCCTAAGCACCAAATTTCCTACAGAGGTGGTGGAGGAGGATGTGGGGTGCTTCAGAGTGTCTGCATTCTTGCTTAGACAAAAAGGATTCTTCCTTTTCAATACTATTTTATAAAACTTGTTGAGGGCCACACAAGTTGCCACAAGGATTTAAGACATAGGGATTAGAGTCTAAAAGTTTGACTGAGGATCTGCTGCAAGTCTACAGGTGTTTCCAGGTATCAGGAGCCTCAGAGACTCGAGGGCCTTTCTACAAAGTTATGGGATAAGAATAGTCATAGGTTAAGCTGTATCGTAGGTCTGATTAGGGCAAACCCTAAAATGTGACTGATAAAGACTTGCTGAATTTTTCCTCAGCTGGTGCTCCAGAAAAGCATATTTTGATGGCTTAAAATGCCATAGAAAATTCTAGTCAGCACAAATCCAAAGGTTCCCCTTTCCTCCAACTACCTACCCTTGGCATTCTCTCCAGAGGAGGGGTCCCAGTGACCCTTAGATTCTCCTTCCACACTCTGAGGCTTCTATAGCCTCCCAGGGACCACTGGGCAGCCTTTTCTGAAGTGCGCACCACCTTTTGTGGCTCAGGGGGCAGGAAGACACCAAAGGAGAGACAGTGACCCTCTCCCGACACAGCCACCTCTTGGGACATTCCCTTCTCAACAGTTTTAGTGTAGTCAGAGGTGGAGAAGAGGCTGAGAGTTGGACTCAGTCTCCCTAGGATTGAAAACAAGCCTCCTGTTGATTTGCCTGTTCAGGGAAGTTTCCTGGATGGTACCCATCCCTCAGGTCTGGGCTGCCCTGACGGCCCTCATCCTCTGTTCTTATCCCTCTAGATCTACAAACCTGGCATTCCCTCCTAGTGCCACTTACCCAGCCCTTTGGACTAACTTCTGGTTGATTTTTGGTTTTATTAAGGAATTTTCTTCTTGAGATCACCCTCTCCTCCTTGACTCACAGCCAGTTCCTTCACAGGCTCTCACCAGCTGGACTGTTGCCCTGGACTGAGTTTTCCCAACATATGTGAGGTATAGGGAGCAGTTTGGTTACCCGGCTTGATGTTTTCCTTTTATGAAGAGTGCTGAAAATACGTAGTATATGTTGCTGATGGCTCTGTTTTACAAACTCTCTATCTGAATGGGTATCACCGCCTCTAAGCTCTGACTAACCATTCTGCCTACAGGTGGCTTGTTTAATCTGTTTGGGCCTGAGAGATGTTAAATAGTCCTTCAGACTTCTGAGAGAAGACATTTCCCACTTGTCTAATTAAATTCTACTTGGATTTCCAAATTTATTGGCGAAACATTTAATTTTCACCCTTAAGTATGATGTTAGTTGTAAGTTTTTTCAAAGATATCTTTAGTCAAATTGAGGAAACTTTCTCCTATTCCTAGTTTGCTGAGAATTTTTATTGTGAAAAGTTATTGAATGTTGTCAAATGTTTTTTCTGTATCTAGGGGATTTGAGAAGATCATATGATTTTTCTTCTCTATTCTGTTTACATGCTAAACTTGGCCATGGTACTTCATCATGATTATTTTTTGATAGATTTGATTTTCCAATATTTTGTTGAATATTTTTATGTCTGTGTTTATGGGGGCTACTGATTTTATCTTCTTACAATGACCTTGTCTGGTTTGGGTATCAGGTTGTGGTCTCAGAAAATGCATTGTGTAGCGATACGTCTCCTCTATGTTCTGAAAGAGTATGTATAAGATTAGTAGTATTTTTCCCTTAAATATTTGATAAACTCTACCAGTGAGACCATCTTGATCTGGAGTTTTCTTTATGGGAATGTTGTTAATTTCTCATTAGATTTCTTTAACAGATAGTGCTGTTAAGGTTTTCTATTTCTTTTTCTGTCAATTTTGATTAATCGTGCCTTTCAAGGAATTTATAAATCTCACCTCATCATTTAAAATTTATTGGCTTAAAGTTTTCATAATATTCCCTTATTCTCCATTTAATGTCTATAGGATCTTTGTGATGTCTCCTTTTTTATTCTGATAGTAATACTTTGCTTGTCTTTTTCTCTTTCTTGATAAATTTTTCTAGAGGTTTATTAACTTTATTGATCTTTTTGAAGAACCGAAACAACCAACTTTTGATTTATTTTCTCCATTGTTTGCCCATATTCTATTTGATTTATTTCCACTTATTTTTAGTATTCATTGTTTTTTGCTTGTTTGGAACTTAATTTATCTTCTTTTCCCATTTATTAAGGTAGAACCACAGGTTAGTGATTTTAAATTGTTTTTTATTATGTCCATTTAAAGCCATAAATTTATATTTAAATACTGATTTGCTGTATCACGCAAATGTTAATATGTTGTGTTTTCATTATTATTCAGTTCAAAATAGTTTCTAATTTACCTATAATTTGTACTTTGACTCATGAATTATTTAAAAATCTGTTGCTTAATTTCTAAATATTTGGGACTTTTCTGATATCTCTTTTTAATTTAATTCAGTTGTGGTCTCAGAACAGTCTCTGTACCATCTTAATCCTTTGAGATTTATTGGCACTTATTTAATGGACATTGCTATTTTTAAAGATTCCAGATGATTCTTATTTACAGTAAGAGTTTAGAATTGATGGGCTAGAAGATCGTCAGGGTCCTTTGTAATCTGATAATCTACGATTCTCTGCTTTCTTTTTTAGAAAGAGGTCTTTAAATAATAGTTTCACAGACTGAGAAGTGATTTAAAAAAGCTGACTTAATTGTGGGCAGGCTCTGTCCCAAAAGGCACTCCCCCTTTGACACCTATTTCGCCAGGAGCCAGCCGATGCAGTTCATCAGCCGTCCCTCAGACAAAGCTTGGAGTCATTTGTTCCAGGCTTACGTGACAGGCTCCAGTTATCTTGATTCATATCCTTTTCTGTGCTGACTTATTTATAAGATGTGTTCCAACGAGAGACAGAAACCAGCTCTACTAATAGCTTTTCCACGTTGCAGAAATGCGACTTGTGCTATTAATAAAAGAAGAGTACTTAATGAGTTTGATTCATTTAGCAGCCTCACAGGGTGACAGATCATCTGAAGAATACATTAATTGGGTGTATCAAATAGTCTCGGAATGAATACCAATGTTATTAAAGACCTGTGTCAAAACGACTTCCACTGCCAAGTCATAAAACTAAGGCAACGGAGGGAGATACTATGTACATAGATCAAATCCATCTCAGACACTTGTAATGTGCATTTCCTCTTTGCTTGCATTATTTTGAAGTTAACTCTGCTGAGGCATCTATTTTGGCAGGAAAGCCATTGACAGTCCCAGTGTGGCCCTTCTTTGACACTGCTAGTCAGATACAGAGATCACAGGGAGGAAAATCTCACCAGTCTCTAAATTTGTGCCAGATGACCTCTTAGGGTCTGTTCAATGGGAGGTTCTGTGATTCTTAAAATGACCTGTGAGTTATTTTCACCATGCTGATTTGCTTGTGCAAGATTCTCAGCGGTAGGCTCTTTGTCTTTCCCTTACTTGTTGTCTTGATTTTCTAATTAACCTGTTTCATCACCTGCCTTAGGGGCCTGCAGGTACAGGATGCAGAATATGGGAAAGTGATAGGCAGCAGAGGTATTGATTGAAAGAAGCAGGTTTTTTTCCTTTGTTGTTCCAGACACAGTTCAACATTTCCTTTCTTTTATTTGGACATAAACCCTGCAAAGCAGATATTATGATATACACTTTTACAGATAAGAAAACAAAGCATTAGAAAAGTTAAACTGCTCAAGGTCATACTGCAAGGTTTATCTGACTCTGAGGTCTGTATTTTTTCCCACATTGCTCTTAAAATAATAGTTATAACTCTTGGTAACTCTTGGTCTCTTGGTGGCCATGGGGGACCTCCTATCTGAAGATCTCTCTAGCCCCCTTTTAGACTTTATGCCACCCTGACTTTTCAAATTCTAGTTCTGGGACTGCTTCCAGGCTGATCAGCTGTGTCCAGAGAAACTGTCTAAAGTTTCATTTTCTCTAAGTAACACCTGGCCTGTTACCCAATAATTTCTTAAGATTTTAGTGACTGCTTTTCACATACACAATTACATACAGTGACAGAGAAGTTGCTAAGTAAATTCATAGAGACTGAGAGGTAACTAAGTTGCATACAGAAAAAAGTGGGTAATATGCATAAATGATGAGAGGAAAATTTTATAATTAAATAATTATATTTTTAGAGAGAGAAATACAATTTTTAGAAATTGAATTTCTGGGGCTGGCCCTGTGGTTAAGTTCATGCACTCCCCTTCGGTGGCCTGGGGTTTGTGGGTTCAGATCCCCGTTGCAGACCTACTCACCACTCATCAAGCCATGCTGTGGCAGTGTCCCACATACAAAATAAACAAAGATTGGTGCAGATGTTATTCAGGGACAATCTTCCTCACCCCCTCCCCCACCAAAAAAAAGAGAAACATTTAAAAAAATTGAATTTCTAAGAATGCTGTTTTTTATTTTATTGGGAGCAAATTTTAAATTGTTCAAGAAATGTCTGTTGATTCAGGAATGGTAGAAATGGGTGGGGATAGTATTTCAAATAAAAAATGGTGCCTCTGTTTAGTTTGAACAAAACAAAACAAAACAAAAGAAACCAAACAACCATTTTAGTACCTGAAAATGGCTTAATGGGTTATATTCCTTGATAACATTTTCAAGTTAACAGGGAGTTTCAGTAACTCCAAACGAAGTAGTTAGTAATGTGGAAACCTCAGATGGCCAGGCAAGGCTTGTGAGGGAGATGTATTTGGACAAAAATAGGTTTGGGCACAAGACAGTTTGAAATGCCAGCTTTATTGCCAGGCTGAGGAGGAGGTCAAAACAAGTCCAAATAGGACAGGCCTCAGGGAGAGCAACTGGGCTACAGCTGCATTCTATAAAGTACAATGCAGGCTCGGGGCTAGTCTAGATCACAAATGATGTAGTGGTGATGGGGAGAGGGGTATTGCAGGTGGAGACAGACCCTAACAGGTCAGCAGGTGGGAATACTAGGGCTTCCTAACAGCAGAAAATAGTTCAAGAGCATCAGGCGGAACAGCAAAGCGTGTTTCCAGTCTCTAAGACATTGCGGCTGAGGCTGAGCCTGATGATACTACTTCATATGATGGTCAAGTGCAGCCAAGAGTTGAAGTGGGCTTGGGCCTGCAGGTCAGTCCATGACAACCCTATGGTGAAATTGACCTGCACTCCCAGGTAGCTTTACTCCTGGATACAGAAACTGACTACTAAACGAGGCTGCTCCTCAACTACCAAGTGTGCCTTCCTCGTGCCTAAATGAATAGACGATGGAGGTGAATCCTCATATCTCACATAACTCATTGAACTCTATGTGTGACTACCCCAAGTGAATACTTAGGTTTATTCTAAAGTGATATATTTTGTTTGCTGGTTCTAGATTGTTCGTTTATTTGGACTGGTTTTGGTAGCGACTGATGTGATGTTTGCTCGTCCTTTACAATGACTTCTCACGTAATCTTCTCAAGTGCAAGGACTTTTCAGAATTGCCTGGGTTTCTTTCATGTATGGTAATTAACAGGTGCTTAAAATGGTTTTTGAATGAATGCTAAATCAGCCCATCTCCTTCCAAGTGGGACATCAGATAATATTGAGAGGAGTATGCCATATATGCCACAACTAACAGTGTCTATACATATGACCTCCTGTGGTCATTCTATAGTGTCTGATGCAGTGAACGCATATTTTCAAGTATCACCTTGCTTTAGGGCAGTGGTCCTCACATTTGGTGTGCATACAATTACCGAGAGAGATTAAAACTCAAATTTCTGGCCCTACCCCAGAGTTCTGTATCAGTTTCTGAGGTAGGGCATATCTAATAAGTTCCCAGGTGATGTCGATACTGCTGGTCAGGGACCACACTTTGAGAACCATTCCTTGAGGGGATAAGCTCAACATATGAGATAATAGAAACTTGAAGTTGGCAGGCAATCTGACATGGAAGCTTCGTGGGTTTCCTCTCTTAAGAAGTTATGTATTCTATTACTAAATTTTTATTATTAAAGTATGTAACTGTCATCCCTTGTGAAATAGATGGCTTGCCCTTTAATAAACAATAAGCGTGGATGATTAATTGTTAACTCGGTATGAAACGTGTAGTGCTATTAGCAAAAGCCTTCCCCACTCCTCACTAACCTGCATTTATGGCAATCTCTTCTAGATGGAGGTAATCACAAGTAATATATACCAATATTAATTAAAGTTATGGTTGCAATTTAAGACAGGCAGCAGTGCATCCAACCAGATGTAATTATCTCTATTAATTCCACTGAGTAGCATCAGCTGGGGTAGAGGAAACTAACTACAAATAGCTCCCCTGGATTCCCTCTAGCCTCTTTGCCTCCCTGTAGCACTATTTACCTCTCTGTGTCACTCTAGTCATGCACCACATAATGACATTTCAGTCAACGATGGACTGCATAAATGACTGTGGTCCCATAAGATTATAATGGAAAATTCTTATTGCCTAGTGACTTCATAGCCATAGTAATGTCATAGTACAATGCGTTACTCATGTGTTTGTGATGATGCTGGTGTAAACAAACCTATCACACTGCCAGTCATGTAAAAATATAGGACATACAATTACGTACAGTATACAATACTTGGCAATGATAATAAATGATTATGTTACTGGTTTATGTATTTACTATAGTATACTTTTTGCCATTATTACTTTCAAAAGAGAACAGTAGAGTGTACTCTTTCTACTTATAAAAAATTAAGGTTTAATGTAAAATAGTATGGCATGTTACCGTGGCAGCATACATCTCATGTTTACCTTGTCTTTTGATTGCATCATTTTCTCTTGTGCTTGATTTAATCTCATGTTGTTTCATTTGTCATGGCCCCTAAGCATACAAAATCCACTGCTAATGTTGCCAATAAGAGGCCACATCAAGTGATTGACCTGGAAATAAAATTAAAACTGATTAAGGGCTATGAAGGTAGAAAATTGGTGATGGTTGTTGCTCGCCAGTCAGGCATGTCCCATTCCACCATAGCTATGCTCTTGAAGAACAAGAACAAAGTGATGGAATCTGTTAAAGGATGTGCTTCATTGAAGGCAATGAAATTAACAAAAATTCAAGAAGGGCCTGTATCAGACATGGAGAAATTTCTAAGAATCTGGGTTGAAGACCAGACACAGAAGCATGTCACTTTCAGCACAATGATGATCACAGCCAAAACAAAAAGTTTGTGATGTTGAAAGAAAGATTGGACCCAACTATGATGTTGAATTTACTGCTAGCTCTGGGAGGTTTAAATGATTCAGGAATCATTATTCACTACATAATGTAGAAGTGAGTGGTGAGTCTGCGAGTGCTGATATGAAGGCAGCTGAAGATCTTTTGGAAACTCTAGATAAGCTAATTGTAGAGGAAAATTACTTCCCAGGGAAAATATTCAGTAAGGATGAAAACTTCTTATTCTGGAAATGAATGCCCGAAAGGACTTTCATCCATAAGGAGGCCAAATCAATGCCAGATTTCAAGGCGTTTAAAGACAGGATAACAGTCTTGTTTGGGGACAATGTTGCAGGCTACAAATTGAAACCCTTTGTGATCTGGCACAGTAAGAACCCCAGGATCTTCAAGCATATCAATCAGCACACACTACCAGTGTACCACAAGGGCCATAAGAAGTCATGGATGGCCCAGCTCCTCTTTCAAGATGCGTTCTTGAATGGCTATGCCAGCAAAATAGAGAAGTACTGTTAGGAGAATAATATACCTTTCAAGATATTCCTCATTTTTGATAATGCTCTTGAATATACTCCTTTTATGGTGATAGTCATTCCAATATCAAAGCACTGTTTCTACCTCCAAACACCACTTCTTTGATCCAACCAATGGGTCAAGGATTTATAGCAGCTTTTAAGGCCTACTACCTGAGGAAGACCTTTGCCCACGTTATTATTGCAACCAGCTGAGATACCGATGCAATTCTGGAATGATAACATCTATAACTGCATCAAGAACCTTTCTTGGGCTGGGGTGATGTCACTGAGGAGTGTATTAATGGCATCTGGAAGAAGACGCTCAAGAAAATTTTTTCATGACTTTAAAGGATTTGCCAAGGAGGATGGGATTGCAAAAATCAACAAGGCTGTGGTTGAGATGACAGACTGTAACCTGAGTGTGGATGAGGATGACACGGAGGAGCTCCTAGGGGTGCTTCCTGAGGAACTGAGGAGTTGTTGGAACTGAAAACAGGAACACATAGTTGACGAAGAGGCAAGAGAAAAGAAAACTGCAGATGGAGGAAAATAAGATAAACTCCAAGAAAATTCACAGTAAACGGTTTAGCAGAAGTTTTTGTGGACCTCAACAAGCTCTTTAAAAAGTTTGAAAACATGGGCCTCAGCACCAAAAGGTTTTCATTAATAAAGAGGGATGCTCATGAAACATTATCTACTTACAAGCAAATTTATGATGAAAACAAAGCAAACCACCATGGACGTATTTCTAAAAAGAGTGAGATATTCTCAAGAAGAGCCTCAGGCAGGTCCTTCAGGAGGTGTTCCAGAAGAAGGCATCATTACAACATTGTATCATACGGCTCCATGTGTGTCATTGCCCCTGAAGACCTTCCAATGGGACAAGATGTGGAGGCAGAAGACAGTGCCTTGATAACCCTGACCCTGTGTAGGACGAGGCTAATGTGTGTGTTTGTGTCTTAGGTTCTAACAAAAAGTTTATAAAGTAAAAAAAAATTAAAAATTTAAAAATAAAAAACCTTGTAGAATAAGGATATAAAGAAAGAAAATATTTTTGTATAGCTGTACGATGTGTTTTAAGCTGTGTTATTACAAAAAGTTAAAAAGTTAAAAAAAAGTTTATAAATAAACACATTATATTAAGCTAAGGTTAATTTATTACTGAAGGAAGGAAAAATTTTTTTTTATGAATTCAGTCTGGCCTAAGTGTACAGTGTTTGTAAAGTCTACAGTACTATACAATATGTCACAGGCCCTCACCTTCACTCACCACTCACTCACTGACTCACCCAGAGAAACTTTCAGTCCTGCAGGCTCCATTCATGGTAAGTGCCCTATACAAGTGTACAACTTTTTATCTTGTATACCATATTTTTACTATTTTTCTGTGTTTAGATTTGTTTAGATACACAAATGCTTACCACTGTGTTACAATTGCCTACAGTATTCAGTACAGGAACATGCTGCACAGGTTTGTAGCCTAGAAGCAGCAGGCTATACCATGTAGCCTAGGTGTGTAGTAGGTTATGCCACCTATGTTTGTGGAAGTATGCTCTATGATGTTTGCACAACAACAAAATTGCCTTATGATGCATTTCTCACAACATATCCCTATCGTTAAGCGAGGCATGACTGTACTTACCCATCCACATCAGTCTGCTCTGGCTACTCTAACAAAATCCCAAAGCCTGGGGGACATAGACAACAGAAATTCATTTCTCACAGTTCTGGAACCTGGGAAGTCCAAGATCAAAGTGCGACAAGTCAGGCTCCATTCTGAGGCCTCTCTCCCGGGCTTGTAGGAGGCCGCCATCTCACTGTGTGCTCACATGGCAGAGAGAGAGTGAGCAAGCTCTCTGGTGTCTCTTCTTATAAAGGCACTAATCCCATCATGAGGATTCTACCATCATGGCCTAATTACCTTTCAAAGACCCCATATTCAAATACCATCACATTAGGAACTATGGCTTCAGCATACGGATTGTGGGGGCAAAAACATTCAGTCTATAGTACTATCTGAGTGATCTGTATTATCACCAGCACCAACAGATCATGCATTTGGACTAGGTAGGGCAAAGGGCCAACCTGAGTTAGTGTGAAGATCAAGTAATAGAAACTTTAAGGAATGCAATTCAACATGCAATAACCAATGCTACATCAATCCAAGAAATACATCAGCTGGGTTGAAGCACATCAAGGTACTTACCATGGCCTTGAGATCATCTTGTCCCACTAAATAGGTAAAACATTTTTCACTCATTTCAATTACATTATTGATCTGTTTAGTGACTCTCGTCATTCCTGGATACAATTATCACCTACTTCCAAATCATGGAGTCAGAATAAGTGTAGTTTATTGCTTCCCTGTGTTTCTAATTTCTGAGTTTATTCTCTCTTCTGGGACATTTAATTTGCCCTCATGCTACAGGTTATAAATATCAAATAACAAAATAAAAATGAGATAGTGGATAACAAAACATTTTGTGGTGTCTTGAGTTAGACATGAGGGCTTTTTAATAATTAGTCAGGGTATAATTCAAAATTTGACTTTTGCCTAGAAGTTCCATTTAGCTTCAGTCTGGTTACTAAGGCTTACATGTTTTGTGACACGTTTTCAAAGAGTGAGGACTTATTGTACATTTCTGGAACTTCTCCAAAATGCAACTTAGCCTTCAATTTAAATACACTATTGATAAAAGCAGCTTCAAAAGCCCTTAAATATTTGTGCTTAAGCACTAGATCAGCTGTAGCCCATTGGAAAAATCATACTCTAAATCGCTTGTTTGGGGGGAGATTTCTAGTAGCCTATCGCATATGAACGTAATATGTGCAAAAGATGCCCACCTTCTTTTCTATACAATCCCATAGCTTGTTATTTGGAAAACACAGCAGATACGTATATGTTTGATTATGTGACGTAAAGCATCATGTTTGCAATATCGTGATTCTCAGAGGACAGAGGAGAAAATCTACTGTTTATTGAAAATATCATCTGCCCAGTTTTGTGCTGGGCTCCTTCGCATATGTTATTTCATGTAATCTTTTCATTAGCTCTTTGTGATAAGACCCATATGGATAAGAAAATTGAGATTCAGAGAAATTAATAAATTGCCTCAAATTATAGCATAGGTAAGTAGCAGGCACAGATTTCAAACCTAGGTTCTTCTTTTCTTTTTTTTTACAAGGAAGATTAGCCCTGAGCTAACATCTGCCACCAATCCTCCTCTTTTTGCTAAGGAAGACTGGCCTTGAGCTAACATCTGTGGCCATCTTCCCCTACTTTATATGTGGGATGCCTGCCACAGTATGGGTTGACAAGCAGTACATAGGTCCTCACACAGGATCTGAACCAGTGAACCTTGGACAACCAAAGTGGAATGTGCGAACTTAACCGCTGTGCCACCAGGCTGGCCTCAAACCTAGGTGTCTTTGAATCCAAAGCCAGAGAGCTTTCCACTGCACAGTGTTTCTCAAACCCCGTTACACATTAGAAACACCTGGGGAGCTTTAAAATAATGACCAGCGCCAGTCTCCACCCTCAGCAATTTTGACTTATTTGGCTTGGAGTGGGGCCTGGGCATTGGCATTTTAACAAAATGCCTTTTGTCCGGGTGGTTCTAATGTGTGTCTGGTTGAGATCCAATGCCTTCCACACTTCTTCTTCAGAGAGAATAGTATTATTTGGCACTACAAGCTGGTGAGAATTTCACAAGGAAAAGACTTTTTAGAAATTTAAAAATGGGTTTGAGGCAAAGGATGAGGGCACTCTATCCTTGGTTCCTTATCACCAGAGACATAACTGGAGCCCCCGGTAAACCAACCCTACCCCAAAACATGCTCTGTGACAGGCGATAGAGGACAGAGGTAGAACCACTCCGTCTTTAAACCACCGTGGAATGCAGGTCACATGGAAAACACATGTACTCAGAATCTGCCTTATGAAGTGAAAATTCAATGTTTGTGTCTTGCACAAAATTAACTGGAACACATATGTGGATTATAAAACATTTTCATGTGGTTATTCTGAATATAAATGAAATACTGTACACGAATAGCCATTGTAAACTACAAGACAGTAGAAAGACAAATATAAGATATAATAATAATTAATTTCATAAATCACAAAATAGTAATCAAAATAGCTATGAAAATGTTTCATTTTTTCCACAAATTCACTGATTCATCTCAATCCTATTACTAACTCTTGTTTTTAAAGAAGTAATGAAGTACTTAGGAAGACAGCATATTTGAATCTGTGAATGATAAAACCAGAAAGTGGGAAGATATGGTTCCTGCTGAAGTCAAGTTCGTTGTCAGTCGTCTAAATGTTCCATATCCAACTTAAAATGAGGAAATTGCAATGAGTGATCCTAAAAAGGCATCTTTTAACATGAACAATTTTTATCATATTTCAGACATGGAAAGATAATTATTCTAATCAACTAATTACCAAATAAATCAACCAAACAACCCATGTATACCAGATCTTTGAAGCCAAAGAAAAAGGAAAATACTAAAGCAAAAATCTGGAAAATAAGGAAAAATAATGCTAATTTGAGTTAGTTAACTTTTCATTTCAGTTATGTAGGCAGTAAAGTCCTAGATTTAAATATCTTTGAAATGAGATATTCAAAAGCAGAAAAGAGATCCCGTAAACCCACTAAAGCAGTGGGTGTGATATATGGTGTTAAAGGGTAAAACAAAGCAAGGGAGAGGTCGAAAAAGAATTGGAAGAAAACCACTCTATTAAATGGACTTTGGGGCTCCCATCTGATTCAGCAGTAGGTCAAAATGTCCCCTTCTCCCAATGCTAATTTTTCTTCTTGCACCCCACTCCTCATACCAGCAATTTAATCCAGAGAATAAAGAATGGAGGATAAAACTGTGACTCTCAGGCTGAATATGCTGATATCATAGTCTGTTTAAGAAGGGAGCAGAAAGGAAGGTTTATTTTAAAATTAGATTTATAAAATAGCTCAAGTTATCTTCGATAACCCCTAATGCCTTTTCCTGTTGGATCATTCTTTGAAATTATCGGAAGTGTAACTCTATTCATTGTCTCCTTCAGAGGAGCTGCCCATATGGTCGTCCCCTCATGCAATAGACTCAAACCCTTTTATCACCACAGGCAAACTCATGAGGAGTTTGCTTCTCTGATGATTGGAATATATTTGAAAAAACAAAACAAAACAAAAAAGCTTCCTGTGTTGGCACTTGCAAGAGATGTTTGCATTTTAGGAAGTTTTGCAATCAGAGCGTATGGCTGTTTGTTTGCTCTGTCAGCTGGCATCCTCCATAGGAGCTGGAGCCCCATTACGGGAGGTGGGATAAAGTACAAAGGAAACCAGCTGTGTGACGAATATCAGCACACCGCTGCCAGAGAAAGCCACACTTCAGGGAGCGCCAGTCAGCATAGTGGAGTTTATTGCAGTCATCATCACCCTTGATTTAGTTTGAAATGGGCAGAAAGGGAAAAAAATTTTCACGAAATTTTTCAAAAATCTGGTGATTGAGGGGCTGGCCCCGTGGCCGAGTGGTTGAGTTCCCGTGCTCCGCTGCAGGCGGCCCAGTGTTTCGTTGGTTCGGGTCCTGGGCGCGGACATGGCACTGCTCATCGGGCCACGCTGAGGCAGCGTCCCACATGCCACAACTAGGGGGACCCACAACGAAGAATATACAACTGTGTACCAGAGGGGCTTTGGGGAGAAAAAGGAAAAAAAATAAAATCTTTAAAAAAAAAAATCTGGTGATTGAGAATTACACTAGCAAGTGTTCTTGGGGGAAATGGGTCAGAAATCAAAATGACGTGTGTTTTGATAGCACAAGCCATGATAATCTTTAACCACAGATATCAAGGGTAAACATGTTGATAGCTTTGTTTGTGTGCAAGGAAAGGAAACAATGATGCGGGGGGTAGATATTTTACTTTTTGAAGTAGTGTTGAGGCAGGAAAATTGTTTGAGGGAGAACAATTCTGGGGGTAGCTATGGAAGTGAGAAGAATTGGAAAATTTTCAGCAAATTCTTAGAAAAGAATGTGATGTCCTAAATGTCGAGATTCTATGATGCTGGAAGACAATCACTTCTGGTCTAGACTAGAAAAATGAATAGAGGCAGAGGTTTCTGCATTGGAGTCATGGATCTGACCCTAGTCAAGTTGCTTAACCTCGATAAACTTTATTTCTCTCATTTACAAAAAAAGGAAAATAGTAGTATCCAACTTATCAGATGGTTGTAAAGAACAGATAATACAGAGAAGTGTTTAACAGAGTGCCAGACGCATAGAAAGCATGCACACTGTTAAAAAATATCATTATTACAGAAAGGATTGCTTGTCGGCTATAGGGAGAAGGAGAGATGCTACTTTTGGCGGTGGGTGCTTCAGGAGAAACTAGTTCTCAGAACGTGCCTCTCTCTCTAGCCTCAGAGCCAAGCCTTAGAATCTGCTGTCCTGTAGCCTCTGCTCAAATCTCCCTCTTTCACACATCATTGATTATATCACTGCTTCTCACATCAATAGTGGAGAAGGACCAAATTTCCAATTCATTGCAGAATGGTACTTTTCATAAAATGCATTAAAAAAAGAATTATTAGAAAATAACAAACAAAACAAAAGACATAAAATGTAAGCCTACTGATCACATGCTTGGATGTCATGATAATGCAAATTGCTATAAAAATTTCTTAATGCTTACTCTCAATTTTGTACTTATCTTGCCATGATAACAGACAGCAATTGGCACCAGTGGGTCATCGTTATTTTGAGGAGCACTGGCATCACTTCTCAATAACTTCTGTTCTTTCTTTAGGTCTCAATTGAGATGTCTCTTGTTCTGAGGAGCCTTACTCGAGCTCCTCAAGATTGGACTGGTCACCTCTCTTGTGTGCTTCCTTTGCACGCTGTGCTTCTCCCAAACTTACAAGGATTTTTGTCCTATTCATTTTCTTATCTTCTTTGCTAACAAAACCTGATGCACAGTTGATGCTCAGTCAACACTGAAAGCATGTGTTTCTTTCAAGTAAGGAGACGATTGAGGTGCACCTTGTTCAACTCTATGATGACTTGAACTTGGGATAGGATCATTCCTGTCATTAATTAGACTCATTGTCCCTTTGAAAAAAATTCTTCCTTGGTAAGAAAATGAAATTTATAAACAACAGTGTATTTAGACCCTGGGCAAGTTTTATTCATAGAACTTACTCATCGAGTGGATTTTATCCACAAGCTTCAGAAAGGAAATTGAAGGTTTAATTTGTATCTCTTCCTTGGAAGTGGATGTATAAATCTTTGGAAGCTTTTCCTATCTTTAAAATATATTGCTTTAGAAGATTTGTCTTTGACAAGTCATAATTCTGATGACTCACAGAAGTCTTACTGAGAGTTTAAATTGATGTGTACAACAGTTTCTCCAAAACCAGGAGGCCCCAGTAACTGCCTCACCAAGGGAATAGATAAGATTTTAAGCAGGATATCCTTCCTCTCAGGATAAAAGGGAAATGTGAAAATATAGTTTCTATTTTACAAATGGAGTTTTACACTTCATCATGGAGAGAAGAAAGTGCTGATCCCCCCTTAACAGAACAAGTCATTTTTGGATGATCAAAGGAAGAGAAAACACTGTTTATCTGAAAGATGACAAATTACTTTTCTCCCTGTGGATGGGGATCAGTTATTCTCTAGCAATTCAATCAAATAACTGTTTAAGAATTGCCCATGTGCAAGACACAGAGCACACCGTTATCCAGCTTCGCTCTGAGGGGAGAAATGGCTTTCCTCCTCTTCTCTGGAGTCGACCCTCAGCCCTGGCCCCACTGTTCTCAACAGGAACAATAATGCTTAACTGGCTGGCATGAGCCTCTCGCCATTCCCCAAACTTCCCGTTTGTGAACTGGAAAAGAGGACTGAGGCTGTTTCATGATTCCAAACATCTTGGGATGCACCAGGAAGTCTCCTATTATCAATGGGAAAATAGTCCACAGTCTAATCACATAGACCCAGTGAAGTGGAGACCTCTGGGGCAGAAACCCTCAGTGCTGTGGCATTAGAGCCAGGCATCCGGACCCCAAATGTGTGCCATGCAAGATCTGTACATTGAACGCACAACTTTTCTTGCCCATATATAGAACTACTTCTGAATGTGTCTGGATTATTATGCTAAATAAATTCCACATTTTAGAAAGAATTTATTGAAAAAATCTCATAATTTTTCACCATTACATTTTTTCTCAATCAACAGATAATAAAAGTACCACTGCTACTAGCATGTGTGGGTCTGTGAAAAATGTTGAGATTGCAAAGGACTCCTGAGTCTCTGTAGAACTGAAAACCATGATGTGCATAGCCCTGGCTTCTCACTCTGCATCTGCATACCCGCCTGGAGGGCTGGGAGCCTCTGGACGCTCCAAGGAGGATCTAGCTGACTCGGCACAATAGCGAAGGCAGGTTGAAGACAGAAAGCTAGTGAGAATCTTCAGGGGAAAGGAATCTCAGTGAATAGTCACTATAAGTCTGGTTCTGTCTTTTTGGATGGTGAGTTAAGGGGTAAATGGAGGTCCTTATATTTTCAAACATCTCCCCACCTCATCCTCAATGATCTAGGTTCCTATTACAAGGAAAGCTTGACCTTCACTATAGAGAATCCTAGTTTAAAATGAGAACAGATTGGCTTAATGCGATTTTGAAGTAACATGTCTCCTAACCTTTCTTCTTGAAGAAACATCTTGAGTAGGAAAGCAGTTGGCAAGACATAAGGTACAGGGAACCTGGAAAATGAGGAGAGTACCACGAAAGGGAAGAAAGTTGTAGATTTTCAGTGTCATATCACTAAATTTGGATGTGAGGCTCTTTGTCAAGATGGAATGGAAGTGAAGAGGGAGAAACTTGTCTATAGTATGACACCACCCAGCAGAACATGACAGGAGTGGATAGTGGCCTGAGATGAAGGCAAAGATTCAGTCATGAATCTAAAACAGTTACGTTCAAGACGATGGTTGGCCCTGGAGCCCCAAAGTAGCCCTAACAGTTAACACAGAAGTAGGGACTGAAGAGTTGTGGAACTTCTCCTGTGAGCTTCATGTCATCACACGGGAACTCTGTCTTTGGAGATCAAAAGTTCTTATCACCAAGCAGCCTTTTAAGGACTAGGCTCCAAACACCAAGACAGGGATGGACTCAAGACTTCAGCATCACAGAAATGATATCCAAGTGATGTCATGAATCCAAGTGGTTGTATGTGAGCCATGCAGCAAAAACTACCTCTCAGGGACTATAACGGGAATCCAGTGATCAGTACTTCAACATTAAGGTCTGGGAGGAAGATCAGAGCTAAGCCTTGGAAGGGATACTGGTGGAAGTGGGCAGGGTGTAGACAGAGACAGTTCAAATATAGCTAAGTCCTGCCCAGGCTGCATCTGAGTATGTTTACGATGCTGGTGTTGCCACTCCTTTTCAGGGAAATTAACTAACGAGGACTTTGGGAAAGGAAGAGGGTAGTGATACATTCAAGGAAAGGAAGTCCTCTGAAGCTTCAACCAACCTATGTAGAAATGATTGGGTTTAGTTTGTGTCCTTCAGTCTCCTTAGCTTAGAAAAATGGAGCCATCCTTGTGTCCCTCTATAAATTATAGGAGTTGTACAATTAACTTGGGGGCCAAAATCACAACTGCACATAAGTGTTTCTTTGCCATGTTTGTCTTCCTTGGTGCATAATGGCTTTTAGAGACCTCAGGGGAAGGAGGGAGGAGTCAGATCAAGTAGGACTCAAGCATTTCTGGATCTCTTCATCAAAATGCTGTAAGCAGACCTCTCTCGATTACCACCTCAACTGTAAAACTTACGTGGATGAGGAGGACAGGATAGTCTGCAGCACTTCTTGGCATCAGAGAAAAAGAAATGAGAAGGGCAGATAGAAGCATAGACCTTGTTTCCCACCAGGACTTAGAATGGCCCCAACGGAAGTGTTTCAGCCACCCCATCCATCCTGGTGGGAGAAAAAAGTATAAGAAGGAGAAAGAGAAGTAGAAGAGGCCTCACCAATTATATGTTTTCAAGGTTAAACCCCCACACACTGGGATTGAAAACTGACCCTTATAGTCACTTTTCCTCCTCCCTGTGACTGTTTCAGACTGAGAAGTAAGGGAGGATGACAAATACAGAAGATCAAAGCTGCCTGGGGGCAGGGACCTTGACAATCTTGTTCAACTGTTCTATCCCAATAGCTGAAGCAGATCCTGACATATGGGAGGCCCATAGTGAATATGTGTTGCTTTTTTGAATGAATGACCTCTTCCTCCTAACGTCTGACAAATTTACTTATTTAGCTTTTGCCTAAATGGCTTTCATTCGCCTGTACTTGACTCTTTCCATTACAGGTATAAGTAAGTTTATTCATTTGTATTAGACCCAGTAAAATAACATAGCTCAAGATCATTGTCTCTGGAGAGATTCTAAAGGAAACCAATGGGAAGCACTCTGCCCCTCATATGTAAGCAGATCTGTTGCTGCACTCCCTCAGAAGCTTGCAGGCATCAAAACCTGTCACCTTTACAGGGCATTGCTTCCCTTTTCCTTTCTTTTTGCTTATTTTTCTCTCTTTCCTCCTCATTTTCATGCTCTTCTTCTTTTTTCTTTTTTAAAGTTTGGCACCTGAGCTAACATCTGTTGCCAATCTTCTCTTTTTCTTCTTCTTCTTCTCCTCAAAGCCCCCCAGTACATAGTTATATATTCTAGCCATAGGTCCTTCTGGCTCTGCTATGTGGGATGCGACCTCAGCATGACTTGCTGAGCAGTGCTAGGTCCGCACCTGGGATCTGAACCTGTGAAACCCTGGGCCAAAGCAGAGCACACAAACTTAACCACTTGGCCATGGGGCCAACCCCTCTCCTTTTTTTAATTTTAATTTTTCTTTCTTCTTTTTCCTATTCTATTTTTCTTTCCTTTACATTCAGATCTGTTCTGGAATTCCCCAACTTTTGCTCTCCACTTCCATAAACACCCACACATAGCTCTGCATTCAGGGGAACTCTCAGCTTCACAGTTAGTATGAGCCTGTTTAAGAGATCCTTTTCCCATGAAGCGACAGGAGTTTTCTCCCTGAGCTTATGCCTATATAGAGTTATTTGTTTATCATCTGATTCTTTCCACTAGAATTAGAAGCTATGCAGGAGCAGTTTCTTGGATCCTGCCTAATATGTGTTGTCTCTGAGAGAATATTTGTCAAATAAATGAGCAGATACTGAATGCCTGTGTAGATAGAAGTGGTAAGCTTTATAACTTGATATTAACAGATGTGGTTTGTCTGCACTTGTGCCATCTGAAAATGATGATCACCCAGCAGCCTTGCAGAGACTCCATTGGATCTTGTGAAAGCAAAAGCTCACATTCCTGTCCTCTCCACCCCAGGGACTTTCTGATATTTCTCCAAATCCACAATTTGTGTTCTGCCAGGCCATGACTATTTATCTCTGTGATGAATACTTAATGCAAATGGTAAGACATCCTGAGGGAGGCTGGCATCCATACCCACTGAGAAGGCCAGCCAGCAATGTGTGAAGCACTGATGTCAAAGGCCATTAACGCAAATGAAAATTAACATTTTTCATCAAGGTCTAATAGTATGCTGCCAGGTGGGCCAACTGCTGTGCCACCTGTTTATAGAAACACATTGCTAATCAGTCAGTAAAATCCTTTAAATATCTGTGTTTCTCCATATTTGCTTTTAAGCCTTTTGAGAGCATTAGATTAGTCTCAATTAGTAAAGCTAATGCATGCAGAAATTTTGAATGTTTTAATTTAATGGAAAATATCCTGCTGGTTGAGAAATATCTTTTCTATCTGGAGCCCATTTCTTTAGCACAAACTGTTTGCTCCATGTCTTGAAAGGTTAATTGCAGGTTTATCATAATCCAAAACATTGATGTTGATTTTCTTTTGCATTTCTTACAAATCCTTAAAAAGCTTGATATTCATTTCTTCAGTGATGAAGCTCCATCAGGAAGGTAATGATCTAATTTGTTAATTTGAATTTTATCTTTTCTCCTGTTGAAGTAACAAAAGAGAAGCTGCTGCATCATGAATGTTTTCTGTCATGTGAATAGCTTCCACACAAATCAAACAGTTCAATATAACCAAGGAGCAACAGTCGCCCTTTTCCTCATGATAGCCTGGTACATTCTCGGCTCTCTCATTCATTGTTACACTTAGCTCTGTTTTATTATTGTGCCTGAGGCCTGATTTCCAACAAGAGGCCTCTTCTAATGGAATGCCAGTAGAATTCTAGCTCCCTGTCATTTGGATGTCAGTTTTATTCTTGATAATAAAGCGGGAGAACTAGGCACAGGTAATGAGAAAATACATTTTATTTACTGGCTGATGTTTATATGTTGAATGTTAAAGAGTTTTAGGTTTTCAGTCACAGCAAAGCTTCATAGAGTTGGTGACTGATAATTTCAAATCTTCTGATGTATTGTAACTGTCAGAGACAGACAGGATGGATTTGACAGGTAGAAATACATGTAAAGTATATAAGCATCAAAAGACGATATCTCAGTAATTAAATGCAAAATAAAATTAAATGTCACAAAACAAAAGTAATCATTTATTCTTATCCATTATATTATGAAAGTCATAATGATTTCTTGCCAAGAGGGAGTGAAAGGGAGAGAGAAAAGGACCTGGAGTGACCCCATGGAACTTGGAGCTCCTCCTTTGAAAATAAAGACATCGGGAAGTCTTGAGTCTGATTTCTGGTTGGGTTTGGACAATGGGGAGCAGCAGCAGGAGATTAGAGGGAAAGAGAAGGATGGAGTGACCAATATGCCAACAGCTGAAATAACAATGAAATCCCCTCCGACACCATTCTTCAGAGGAACTAGCCAGCCACATGGTGGCCATTGGACATACTAGACCCCAATCCACTGCTCTTTGTGGATGGACACACATTTCAGTGATGAATTTGCTTTCCCTACCTCTAGCTCTTCTGTTAGAACCACTGTTCTTGAATTTAAAGGAGTTCTTGTTCACTGACATACTGTTATCGACCCTGATATCAGTTTCCCCACATTAAACCCAGCATATATGGGGTTAAAACCAAAACACTCGTTCCCTGCTTACTCCCTGGCTTCCTGGCTCCAGAATCCACTATCCTCCATGAAGAAAGACACCGCCAAGGACAAGCAGCTGGATTATCTCTTCCCGGTAAAGAGATACAGGCTGGTGGGAAAGCTGTGGACCAGCAAGGTCATGGGCTCCCTCCTCTCTGCAAGTAGTCTCAAGGCCAAAGACAGGTTGGTGGGAAAACTCCGACCAGCAAGGCCATATGCTCCTCCCCCCACATCTAAAACCCCAAATAAAAACCCTTCCTTTTAGCTTTTCGGGGAGTTTGGGATTTCAGCATTAGCTGCCCTCTCTCCTTGCTCAGTGCTTTGCAAAAATAAAATTCCTACTTTCTTCCACCACACTCGGTGTCAGAGATTGGCTTGCTGTGCAATGGGTGAGCGAACTCACTTCAGGTTCGGTATCAATACCACATCGCCTCTGACCAGGGGATGCATTTTATGGCAAAGGAAGTGTAACAATGGGCTCACAACCACGGGGTTCACTGGTTCTTAGCAAAATTCGTGCTATGATCTGAACGTCAGTGTCTCCCCAAACCACAAACACACAAAATTAATATGTTGAAACTATAATCCCCAATGTGATGATATTGGGAGATGGAGCCTTTGGGAAGTAATTAGGTCATGAAGGTGGAGCCCTTATGATGGAATGAGTGCTATATAAGAGACCGGAGAGAGCTTGTTTTTTGTCTCTCTAGTCTCTGCTGTGTGAGGACACAGTGAGAAGAGGGCTTTCCCCAGGAACAAAATTAGCCAGCACCTTGATCTTGGACTTCTTGAGTCCAGATCAGGGAGAAGTCAATTTCTGTTGTTTAATCCACTGAGTCTACGGTATTTGTTACAGAAGCCCTACTGACTATCAGGCCCATGCCTCAGGAGCATTCGGCCTGGTAGAATACTGCGTGGCCTACTAAAAGTTCCGTTACTACACGAGCTGTACCACCTTACAAGAGGAGTTTACAGTCTTATATGTGTGGTATACACTTTATCCCAGTGGAAAATACATGGTGTTATTTCCATCATTAACAAAATGCTCAGATCTGGGAACCAGCGAGAGGAGGTGGGAATGGTTCCTCACACTATTCTACCTATGAATCCACTTGAAGAACTTTTGGTTTGCATCCCCACAGTCTTGGGCTTGTGTAGGTAGAGGATCTAATACCTAAGGAGAGAATGCTTCCATCCAGAAGTAGTATTGTCCTTCCATTGGGTTGGAAGCTGTGACTGTCCCCTGGTCATTTTGGCTTCCTCAAGCTGTTGAACCAATAAAGGTGTCACTGCGATGGCCAGGGGAATTGGTCCCAATTACCAAAGGAAATTCAAGTTGTTACTAAACGATAGAGATAAGGACTATGCCTGGACCAGAGATTTATTGGGGAGTCTCTTGTTACTCTCTTTTCAAAAAGTCCTTGTCTGTGAACAACTGCAGCAAAAACAAAATCAGGCGAACAAGCATCCAGATTCTTAGGAAATAAAGGTTTGATTCATCCCATACAGCTACAGTCCAGAAAAAGAGAGGGAGAGCAAAGCTTATGTGATGAGTATGGAGCTATCATGACCAATGCAGGCTTTGTGAACAGCTGTAGAATTGGAGCTCTAAGAACTATATTTCCTGTTAATTAGTTCGTGTTTTTTCCCCCTTCTGTCTCCCTGTTACTAGTAGTGACTTTTACATTTCAAGTGTAAGTAGGACAGGATTGACATTACCTTGCAACATCCCCCTCAGTTGTTGCTAGCTTATCCCCAGGCTACGTTGCTCTTCCTTGTGGTTTCCCTACACCCTTCCCGCATCTTTGTAAATATTTATTTACATATGCTGTCCTAAAATTACCCAGCATGAGTATGCAGCATCTTTCTGGCCTGGACTTTAATTAATATATTACTTAAAGAAAGAATTAAATATTCTTTAAAAAAATTTCTGATAAATATTCTACCATAGTTACGTTCAGTATTTGTATAATGCCTTTTTTTTTTTTTTTTTGCTGAGGAAGATTAGCCATGAGCTAACATCTCTGCCACTCTTCCCCTATTTTATATGTGGGTCACTACCACAGTATGGCTGATGAGTGGTGTAGGTCTGTGTCCAGGATCTGGACCTGTGAACCTGGGCCGCCAAACTGGAGAATGCCAACTTAACCACTAGGCCACAGGCTGCCACCTGTATAATGCTTTTTTACTGTACAAAATATTTTGTACACATTATTTCATATATAATACTAGCACTAAGATTTTGAGAAAGGTACTAATGTTACTACTTTTTAAATAAAAAAAGTGAGGGTAGAACTGCCAAAATGCCCAGATTCACAACCGTGAAGAAGCAGAGGTAGGATTGAATTGTCTTCTTTTTTTTTTTTCGGGTCCTTTCCATTATGCAATGAATGTTTCATAGACAACGGCAAAAATACTCTTTCATTGTTTTTTTAATTACATGCAATATAATTCATGTACAGTTTTTGTAGCTTTTTGTACCTGTACACCTTTTGGTGTATGGTTATATGAGTTTTAAGACGCACATAGAACGATGTAACTTCCACCACTATGAGGATGAGGAAAATTTTCATCATCTCTTCGAATTCCCTTATATTACTTAGTTGTCAACATTTCCCTCATTGTTCTATCATCATTTGTTGAAAATATTACCTTTCTCCCTTGAATTACCTTTTCAAATTTGTCACAAAACAATTGATCACGTTACTGTGGATCTACCTCTGGACTTTATTATGTGTCTATATTTTTGTTAATACCACAGTTGTCTTCACTGCTGGAGCTTTCTATCTGATGAAGTGAGTCCTTTGACTTTATTCTTCTTTAAATAAATTTCTTTGGCTGTTCTATTTCCTTTGGTTTCCATATCATTTTAGAATCAATTTATCTATATCCAAGAAATGCTGCTTGGATTTTGATTGCAATTGAGGTAATTTATATATAAATTTGGGGAGAACTGATAAATAATCCATATTAATTTTTCTAATCCACAAACACAGCATGTCTGTCCATGATGTAGGACTTCTTTGATTTCTTTTATCAATATGTAATAGTTCTCAGCATATAGATCTTCTGCATATGTTGTTTTATTTATAACTAAGTATGCTTTTCTTTTACTTTTTGATTTTCTTAAAATTATTTATTGAGGTCATATTGGTTTATAACTGTGTAATTTCAGTTATACATTATTATATATCAGTTTCCATATGGACTGCATCTGTCTCACATCCAGTAGTCTAATTTTTATCCATCGTCATACTTACGTACCCTTTTACCCCTTTCACCTCCTGCCCTAACCCCTTCCCCTTTGGTAACTACAAATCTGTTCTCCTTATCCATTTGTTTATCTACCATATGTGAGTGAAATCATATGGTGTTTGTCTTTCTCTTTCTGGCTTATTTCACTTAACATAATAGCTTTAATGTCCTTCTATATTTTTGCAAATGGGATGATTTTGTCTTTTTTATGGATGAGTAGTATTCCATTGTGTGTGTGATATATATGTACATGGTGTATATATATACACCACATCTTCTTTATACATTCATCAGTTGATGGGCACTTGGGTTGCTTCCATGTTTTGGCTATTGTAAATAATGCTGCAGTGAACATAGGGTTGCATAAATCTCTGTAGATTTCAAGTTCTTTGGATAAATATCCAGTAGTGGGATAGCTGGATCATATGGCATTTCTATTTTTAATTTTTTGAGAAATCTCCATACTATTTTCCATAGTGGCTGCACCAGTTTGCATTCCCACCAGCAGTGTATGAGAGTTTCCTTTTCTCCATATCCTCTCAAACATTTATTTTTTGTCTTATTAATTATAGCCTTTCTGATGAATGTAGGGTGATATCTCATAGCAGTTTTGTTTTGCATTTCTCTAATAATAATTGATGTTGAATATCTTTTCATGTACCTGTTGGCCATCTGTATGTCTTGTTTGGAAAAATGTCTGTTCATATCTTCTGCCCATTTTTCAATCAGGTTGTTTATTTGTTGTTGAGTTGTATTGGTTCTTTATATATTTTGGAAATTAATCCCTTGTCAGATATATGATTTTCAAATATTCTCTCCCAGTTGGTGGGTTAGTTTTTCTTTTTGTTCCTGGTTTCCTTTTTCCTTTCAGAAGCTTTTTAGGCTGATGTAGTCTCATTTGTTTGTTTTTTCTTTCATTTCCCTTACCTGAGTAGACATGCTATTTGAAAAGATAGTGCTAAGGCTGACATCAAGAGTGTACTACCTATATTTTCTTCTAGGACTTTTATGGTTTTGGATCTTACATTCAAGTCTTTAATCCATTTTGAGTTAATTTTTGTGTATTGTGTAAGATAATGGTCTACTTTCATTCTTTTGCATGTGGCTGTCCAGTTTTCCCAACACTATTTATTGAAGAGACTCTCCTTTCTACATTGCATGTTCTTTGCTCCTTTGTCAAAGATCAGGTGTCCATAGATGTGTGCCTTTATTTCTGGGCTGTCAATTCTTTTCCATTGATTGGTGTGTCTATTTTTCTACCAGAACCATGCTGTTTTGATTATTATAGTTTTGCACTATATTTTGAAATTGGGGATTGTGATAGCCCTGGCTTTGTTCTTTTTTCTCAGGATTGCTTTGTCTATATGGGGTCTTTTGCTGGTCCATATAAATTTTAGTATTCTTTGTTCTATTTCTGTGAAGAATGTCATTGGGATTCTGATTGGGATTGTATTGAATCTGTAGATTGCGTTAGGCAATTGGATATTTTAACTATGTGTATTCTTCTAATCCATGAGCATGGAATATCTTTCCATTTCTTTATGTCTTCTTCGATTTCTTTCAATAATGTCTGATAGTTTTCAGCATAGGGGTCTTTCACCTCTTTGGTTAAATTTATTCCTAGATATTTTATTCTTTCTGTTGCAATGGTAAATGGGATTGTATTCTTGACTTCTTTTTCTGCTAGTTTGTTATTAGTGTGTAGAAATGCAACTGATTTTGATTGTGTACCCTGCAAATTTGCTGTAGTTGTTGATTATTTATAATTGCTTTCTGGTGGATTCTTCATGGTTTATATATATAGAATCATGTCATCCACAAATAGTAAGAGTTTCACTTCTTCCTTTCCAATTTGGTTATCTTTTATTTCTTTTTCTTGCCTAATTTCTCTGGCCAAAACCTCCAGTAGTATGTTGAGTAAGAGTGGTGAGAGTGGGCACCCTTTTCTTGTTCCTGTTCTCAGAGAGATGGCTTTCAATTTTCCCTAAGTATGATGTTGGTTGTAGATTTGTGATGTATGGCCTTTATCATACTGAGGTACTTTCCTTCTACACCCATCTTATTGAGAGTTTTTATCATAAATGGATGTTGGATAGTGTCAAATGCTTTCTCTGCATCTATTGAGAAGATTTTTATTTCTCATTTTTGAGAAGTGGTTTTTATTCCTCATTTCGTTAATGTGGTGTATCACATTGATTGATTTGCAGATGTTGAACCATCCCTGCATCCCTGGAATAAATCCCACTTGATCATAGTGTAAGTTCCTTTTAATGTACTGCTGAATTCAATTAGCTAATATTTTGTTAAGGATTTTTTTTAAAGATTTTATTTTTCCTTTTTCTCCCCAAAGCCCCCTGGTACATAGTTGCGTATTTTTTAGTTGTGGGTCCTTCTAGTTGTGCCATATGGAACACTGCCTCAGTGTGGCTTGATGAGTGGTCCCATGTCCATGTCCAGGATCCAAACTGGCGAAATTCTGGGCCTCTGTAGCGGAGCACATGAACTTAATCACTTGGCCATGGGGCCGGCCCCTTGTTGAGGACTTTTGCATCTATGTTCATCAGTGATATTGGTCTGTAATTTTCTTTTTTGTGTTGTCCTTGTCTGGTTTGGGTATCAGGGAAATGTTGGCTTTGTAGAATGAGTTAAGAAGTGTCCCATCTTATTCAGGACAGTTTGAGAAGGATAGGTACTAAATCTTTGAATGTTTGGTATAATTCTCCGGAGAAGCCATCTGGTCCTGGATTTTTGTTTTGGGGGAGGTTTTAGATTATTATTTCAAACTCTTTACTTGTGATTGGTCTATTCAGATTCTCTATTTCTTCTTGATTCAGTTTTGAGAGATTATATGATTCTAAGAATTTATCCATTTCTGCCAGGTTATCCAATTTGTTGGCATATAGTTTTTCACAGTATTCTCTTATAAATCCTTTGTATTTCTGTGGTATCTGTTGTAATCTCAACTCTCTCAGTTTTAATTTTATTTATTTGAGCCTTCTCTCTTTTTTCTTAGTGAGTCTGGCTAAGGGTTGGTCAATTTTGTTTATCTCCTAAAAGAACCACCTCTTAGTTTCATTAATCTTTTCTTTTTTTTTTTTGTCTCTAATTTATTTCTGGTCTATTTTTTATTTATTCCTTCCTTCTGCTGACTTTGGGCTTTGTTCTTATTTTTCTAGTCTATTAGATGTAATTTAAGTTACTTATTTGAGATTTTTAATTTTTCTTGAAATAGGCTTGTATGGCTATAAATTTCTCTCGTAGTACCACTTTTGCCACATCCCATAAGAGTTGGTTTGTTATGTTTTCATTTTCATTTGTCTCCAGGTATTTTTTTATTTCTCTTTTGATTTCTTCATTGATCCAATGATTATTCAGTAGCATGCTGTTTAGTCTCCACATATTTGTGACTTTCCCAGCTTTTTCCTTATGGTTGATTTCTAGTCTCACAGTATTTCACTCAGAAAAGATGCTTGAAATGATTTCAGTCTTCTTAAATTTATTGAGGCTTACCTTGTTTCCCAACATATGGTCTATCTTTGAGAATATTCCATGTGCACTTGAGAAGCATGTGTATTCTGATATTTATGGGTGGAACATTCAATATATATCTATTAAGTCCCTCTGGTCTAGTGTTTCATTTAAGGTCACTATTTCCTTGTTGACATTCTGTCTGGATGATCTATTCATTGATGTAAGCCGGGTGTTGAGGTCCCCCACTATTATATTGTTGCTATCAATTTCTCCCTTTCGATCTGTTAATAGTTGCTTTATGTACTTTGATGCTCCTACATCAGGTGCATGTATATTCATGTGGTATGTCCTCTTAGTGGAATGTCCCTTTTATCATTATATACTGCCTCTTTTTGTCTCTCATTATCTTTTTTATCTTGATGTCTGCTTTGTCTGATATAAGTATGACAACATTTGCTTTCTTTTGCTTGTCATTTGCTTGGAGTATCATCTTTCATCTCTTTACTCTGAGCCTGTGTTTGTCTTTAGAGCTGAGATGTATTTTCTGGAGGAAGCATATTGTTGGGTCTTGTTTTTTAATCCATCCAACCACTTTCTGTCTTTTGATTAGAGAATTCAATCCATTTATATTTAGAGTGAGTATTGATATATGAGGGCTTAATACTGCCATTTTGTCTCTTATTTTCCAGTTGTTCTATATTTCCATTTTTTCTTTTCTCTTGTACTTCTGACTTCCATTTCAGTTTGGTGGTTTTCTCATTTTTCTCTTTATTTATGATTTGTGACTCTGCTATGATTTTTTGGTTGAGTGGTTACCATGAGGTTTATATGAAAGGTCTCATAGATGAGATAGTCTATTTTCTGATAGGCACTTATCTCCATTAGCCTAAGTAGGTTCCATCCCTTTCTTTTTCCCCTTTTGAGTTATTGTTGTCACAAAGTATTCTTTTTTGTGTTGTGAATTTGTGACTAAATGGAATTGTTTATAGCTATTTTTGATGCTTACTTCCCTTAATCTTTTATGTTATAATTGTTTCCTAACCTATTCTGATAGAGAACTGCAATTTTCTGATTTTGTCTGTCCACTTATCTACTTGCTCAAAGCTTTGTAAGCCTTTGCTTTTTTGCTTCAGGTAGGAGGGCTCCCTTCATCATTTTTTGTAAGGTTTGTTCTAGTGGCGATCAGCTCCTTCAACTTTTTTTTATCTGAGAAAGTGTTTATTTCTTCATTGTATCTGAAGGATTTCACTGGATAAAGTATTCTTGGCTGAAAGTTTCGTCTTTTGGTATTTTGAATATATCATTGCATTCTCTCCTAGCCTATAAAGTTTCTGCTGAGAAATCTGCTGAAAGCCTGATAGGGGTTCCTTTGTAGGTTATTTTCTTCTGTCTTTCTGCCCTTAATATGTTTTCTTTGCCATTGACTTTTGCTTTCTCTAGCAAATTTTTCAGTTCTGAAGTCTGCTGTTTTGGGTCTTGATATTGCCATTCTAGTTTTTTTTTTTTTTTAAATTAGTGTTCTCGTATTTTTTTTTGTTCTTTTATTTTCAACATATCTGTATCATGATATTTAAACTGGGTTTCTGATAGGGTTTCCAGTATATAGTTGGGTATTTTTCTGTTTGTTTAAATTCTATCTGATTGATGTGTTTAGACTATTTACATTTAGTGTAATTATTAGCTTGGTTAGATTTAGTTCTACAACTTTATTATTTATTTTGTTTGATCATTTTGTTTGTCTTTCCTCTATTTTCTCTTTCATGTATATTTTCTACTATTTTCATTATTGTTTTATATTATTTGACTATTATTTAGTATTCAATTTGAATTTATCTATTGTCTATTTGTATTCTTTTGCACAATATTTTAAGTGGCTGACTTAGAGATTACAATATGCAACTTAATTTTCATAATCTACTTAGCATTAATATTTACTGCTTCAAGTGAAATGTAGAAAGCTTGCAACCATATGAGTCCCTTTATCCTCCTCCTTTAGGTTATGATTTATCCTCCTCCTTTAGGTTATAATTTCTACATATATCGTATCCACACACATTGGAAATCCTATTAGACATGGGTATAATTTTGGCTTTCAATTTTCATGCATATTTTACAGAACTTAGGAGAAAAATCACCTCCTTTATTTTGTTTACCAGATATTTTCCTTTTCTTTTGTTCTTCCTTTATTCCTAAAGTATTAGGTTCCTCTGACATCATTTCCTTTTTGTCTAAAGAGTTTCTTTTACCATTTCTTTCAGCACATGTGACTGATGACAATTTCTCTTAATTTTGTTTCATTGAGAATATCATTATTTTGCATAAATTCTTGAAGGATATTTTCAGAGGATATAGAATTCTCAGTTGAAAGTTTTTTGTATCTGCCCCAGCCTATTGATAGTGATACTATTTGCTAGGAATGCTTGAGGCACTTGCCTGGGCCCATATTACTCAAAACAAGCCCCACAGACATTTCTTATCAGGGACAGTGTTGTGGCTGGACCAGCTTTTGTTATTCTTGTTATGAATGCAGGATATTATTCAGAAAAAAACACCAGGGAACTTTGAAGAACAAGATTTATTACTCACAGATCCTGGTGGGTATGCAGCCTACCCATGGGCCATACAACAAGGTCATGGGTAGAGACACAGAGAGCATGGACTGACACAGAATCTCATACAATAACTTCAAACACTCAGAATACAAAATTACTTGACAGAAATAACCAGAAAAATCTCATCAAGTATCAAAGGGAAATACAATCAACAAAGGCAACTCTTAAATTGACACAGACTTCAAAACTATCAGACAAAAATTTAAAGCATCTTTTAGAGCCACACTCCGTGAAGTAAGGGTGAACATTCTTGAAATGAATGGAAAAATAGAAATACTCAGCAAAAAAACAGAAGCCATAGAAAATAAGTGGACATTTTAGAAATTAAAATGTAATATCTGAAATAAAATTTCACTGGATGAATTTCATATAAGAATGGAGATAATAGAGGAGTCAGCAAATTTGAAGAAAGATCCATAGAGATTATCCAACTTGAACAATAGAGAGGAAAAAGACTGAAAAACATGAACAAGCCTATGGAATATTATCAAAAGTTCTAACACTCATGTTGTTGGAATACCAGTTAGAGAAGAGAATGAGATTGGTGCAGAAAAATTAATATTTGAAAATTTTCTAAATTTGGCAAAAGACGTAAATTTACAGAATCAATAAGCTTGGTAAATCCCCAACAGAATAAACCTAAAATATCCATACCCCCAAACGTCATAGTAAAACTACTGAAAAAGCAAAGATGAATAAAAACCTTGAAAGCAGCCAGATGAAAGTGACACATTACATATAGGAGAAAATGAAACGAATGAACATAGATTTCTCACAAGAAATCATTGAGGTCAAAAAACAGTGAAACAAAAATTTTAGTGCACTGAAAGAAAAGAACTGTGTAATATAAGTGCCTGATGTTAAGCTTTTGTTTGCTGAGACATCATTTCAAAAGACATTCATCTTGAATAAACCTATTTCCAGCTGTATGATACAACTACTAGCAAAACAACCAGACAAGGAATTAGGCCACCCCTACCCAGGCAGTTCCTTCTTTCAGAAAGCCCTGTGTAACCTAGAAAACTGACCATTTGAGTGACCGCCACTTCTCCCTTCCCATGCCATAATTCCCACTATTATGCTTTAAATTAGCCAATAAAAAGTGAACTGTGAAACCCTAGTCACCCCACACTTGGACTTTAATAAAGGCAGAGCTCCAGGTTTGGTCCTATCCAAACCCTGTGAAAAAATGTTGATTTTTTGGCTTTGTTTTGTTTTAGTTTAGTTTGTTTAGTTGCAAAACTCAATTTCTGACTGATATTCTCAAGCTCTGCCCTATTCCACCATCAGTTTGGTTTTCAAAGCCTTTGCAGTGCTGTTTGCATTTGCCCTGTGTTTATGCTCCCCACGAGCCAGTTGGGGCCTTGGTGATGAACTACACCACAGTTCCATTCTCAAAGCCTTTGGTATTTTTCTTCTGATCAGTTTTACACATGCACACTTTGTAGATGAACCCAAGGCTTAAACACAACTTCATAGAGTTGCTTTCTTGAGCTCCCTTTTCTCTGCCATCGCTGTGACACTCTCCAGCTCTCTGAGGCTGCTCATCCTGGTCCTCTGGCCACAAAATGAGAGTTTCAACCTCCTTGCATTGTCACTTAACTCTTGTTACTGGCTCTGCCTTTGGAGTGAAGTGTGAAGCGTGGATGCTAATGCCATCACCTCCATGTGGGGGCACAGCTTTGGGACTGAGCTTGCCTCCAGGGGAAGATCAGGAGAGAAAATAAAAATCAGAGAATTGCTACCATTCTTTCCATTCCTCTGGGACAACCCCTTCAAGTCTTCTGATTAGAGATAGAGCTTCTCTTGGTGACACCTTCTGTGTTGTTCTGGGGTTCAGGCTAACTTGAGGCTAAGCCTACAGATATGGGAGGAAGAAACAAAACCAATGCTATGTTGTTCTTTCTTTTGAGTTTTTATTTCCCTCCCCAATCCACATAATGTCATACTTTTTCAGAGTCCTTAAATACTTTCTTTACCCACTGCCAGTTACACAGAGAGGGTATCTTAAGTAGAACCAGAAACTACTCAAATGGTTTAGTTTTGTTTCCTTGAAGTAGCAATTTATATTCTCTGAGTATGCCCATAGAATCTAATTCAGCTTCATAATCTTGAAAATCTAACATTCTGTTTTGCACATGGTAGTTATGCAATTAGTATTCGGCAGCTCACGTTACTCCAATCCCTGACAAATAGCTCTGCCTATGAACTCTGTCTTGTAAACTCTGCAAGCTCTGTCTGTAAACACTTTTCTTTTTTTCTGCTTTATTTCCCACCCCCCACCCCCCACCCCAGTACATAGTTGTATATCTTAGTTGCAGGTCCTTCCAGCTGTGGGATGTGGGATGCCGCCTCAACATGGCCTGACGAGCGGTGCCATGTCCACGACTAGGATCCGAACCGTGGGCCACTGCAGCGGAGCGCGCGAACTCAACCACTCGGCCATGGAGCCGGCCCCTCTGTCTGTAAACACTTTTATAGGCATATATTAATGTGCTATAATTTTTTTGTAGAGTGTGTCTTCTTATATTTCAGAGGACTAGGTTTCTGGGGCTCCAGCAGAATGAAGCACTGTCTCTGTGCCTGCGCCTGGGCAAGTGTCATGGAGTGTTTGCAGACTTTTCACATTTATGACACGATTTCTTCTGGAGAGATATTTAGCGTTCCTATCATTTATTTGAAGAGAATAATTATAAAATACTACTTTTCTCTATCCCCATGATTTTGAGCAGTTACTGGGAATCCAGAGATCAGCTACCTGCAGCTGGCACGAAAGCTTATGGGGAAGGTCCTGTGAAAATTGAAGACATCATAGGATGAGGACTGGATATTATTCTTAAAATAAAAACCCCAGTATCTTGGAAAAGAGAAAACAATGAAAATTCCATGAGGGCTATGTATAGTAATGAAGGTACTTATTGCAATGGTTTAAAATTCCCCTAAAAATAGTTTTCTGAGCAGAGAGAAATAAAAATTATAAAGACAATTATTTTAATTAATCAGCAGAAAAAAACTTATCAGTCCTAGACATTATCCACAATTTTGAGTAACTTAGCATGTGATTTTTCTGTAAGTTTAACTAGTATTGACTTTGTTCATGAAAAACATACAGACCAGTGTGGGATATAGACAGGTAAACAAGTAAAGTGTGATTCACACGCAAATAAAATTACACTAAAAAATAAATTATACTTATAAATGAGAGCTTAATTATATCTGGGATATTCAGGTAATGTTTTAGCAAAGTTTGAAGTATGAATAAGTTTGCTGGCAAAGAGAAAAAAAGGACAAGAGAGTCCTGGAAAAGGCCAGAGTATGTGAAAGACCCAGAGGCACAGAATAGCAGGCTGTGTTATGTGAACCACCAACCCTTTAGGATTTCTGCTTGGTGAAGTTTGAGGAAGGAAGTGATGAGGATGGATATTGTCTGGGGGCATAAAATGGTTTGACTTCTGGAATATGTAAAGGATTCGGGTGTTTATTCTCAAAGTTTGGAGCTTTTAGACAGTTTGATCGGATGAGTGACATAATTAGATCTGAATTTTTGAAAGCTATCTCTGGTAAGTATAGTACTGTATAGATATGAGAAAGGTGAGACTAGAGAAAATGACCCAGGTGTGCAATGATTAGAAGAGGAATTAAGGAATTAAGGGGAATGGAGAAGCAAGGACAGATGAGGAGCTGAGCGTAGAAACACTGGAAGGGCTTCGAGACTGCATGTGTGAGATGATGACCCCAAGGCTCTGACTTGAGTGCTTGAGTGGATGTTGGTGCTGCAAATTAGGAAATAATATCCAGGAAGAAGAGTACGGTTGAGTAGGAGAAGTAGCACAGTGAGTTCTGCTTTGAACAAGAAGGACTTGAGACGTCTGCGGAGGTTTTCAGTGGAAATGGAACTACAATGAGAAATTTGGGTTAAAAATAAGGATTTGAAGAATACTGGAGTATATGTGGTTGTTAAAAACAAAAAGGTGGATGGAATGATCTAGTGAAGATATTTACAAGAAAAAAGGCCAATGACAGAATCCTGTGTTTAAGAGGTTGTGAGAGGAAGGGACTCTAGCAAAGGCGGCCCCACAGCATAGAATACAGGATGGACACAAAACTAGGAAGAGAATCAGAAAATGGCGATGTCATGCAGTGCAAAGGAAGAGGGATCTGAGATAATTGGGGTGTGGGGGGGCACCAAATAAAATCCCTTAAAAAGGCCAAAGGCGGCAAAGACTGAAAAGTATGATTGGATTGGGTTGAAAGGAGGTTGTGGGTGACCTTACTGAGAGGCATTGCATGGCATGGTGGGGTGAAAATGAGATTTTAACAGATTCAAGCATGAAGCAGAGACAGGGATATGCTTGTCCTCTGGGAGCCTTCAACAAGGAGGCACAGAGAGGGCAGAGCTTGGAAAAGGTAGGCCAAAGTCTTCATCTTCTCATTGACCTTAGCTGCACTCCACTTCTTTGGATTTCTGGTACCTTCTCACCTCTGTGAGCATGTGAGGTCATCAAACAGGCCCCTCCTCATTGTCTGATCAGCTGGCACCCTGTTCTCTCTGCACCCGTATTGTGCCATTCCTTCCACTGGGCATTTTAAAGAGCTTCGTGACAACTTTTCCCACATTACTTTCTTTTTTCTCTCTCCAGAGCTGAGTGGTGCGATTCACAGGTCTTATTTAATTGTGTCCATAATAGGAATTTACAGAGCTTTGATTTAGAAGTTAAATGGGTCTACATCAAATCTGCTTAATTTTATAGTCAGTTCTGCTGTAATGAAACTTTGATACATACTTCAAAAAAAGGTCATGTGCTATGCAAAATTGCACAACAAATACCATAGGGCTTATAGGGACAATGGGATTAGGGACACAACACTCAAAACCGTTGTCTGTGACACATAAAAATGTAGGAATCTAATAAAAATGGTAGCACCATTTTGTACATGTTCACTGGTGAAGAAATACATAAATACCACAATAAATATGGACTGTACTTTAAAAAAGCCCTGGACCATGCTGGATGTGGGTGCCTGAAGTGTGTAGCTTGTGAATTGTTGTGGTGGAGTTAAGGGGTGGAAAGTGAGTGATTAAAAATTAGATGGAAAATTAACATAGCGTGGACATGTGGTGAACTGAGGTAGCTGGTGGGCATCTGAGGTGTTTGCATGTGTGTGTTGTGTGTGTTCTGATGTGGCTCTCTTCAGCTTCGGGTAGTTCATGTTGAGTTCAACTAGCGTTTCTAGTGGACAAAATCGTGTATAAGTAAAAATTAAATTTGCATTATGCTCAACTCCCTAACATATCAATCACATTGGAACAAATTCGTGTTTTCAAAGACTGAGTTATATCAAACTGACTGTAATTTTTCTCTGAATCATGCCACCATCCTAGTTACTAAGGTTCTGCCTTGTTCTTTGACTGCCCCTCCACTTAACATATATTTTTATGTACTACGTGACAATCTTGACCATCCTCCCACTACCTGAGCCTGCTATATGTCTCTGAGCTTCTGTTCTGTGCCTGGGACCCTAACATTTCCTTCTAGGATCTGTGATTCTCGTCCCCCACCTGCCTGTTTATTTGATTCTGCAAATATTACCTCAACCCCAAAGGTCTGCCCTTTCTCGGGGACTTTCCTTATAGAGGGGACCATCTGTCCAGAGCATGGCTCTCAATACGGGCTGCACATTAGAATCAACTGGGGAGCTTTGAAAAATCCCAGGGCTCACTCAGTGTCCTAGACCAATTAATCAGAGTCTCTAGGGATGAGGTACAAGATCTAGATTTTTTAAAGCTCCTCTCGTGATTCTAATGTTCACTCAAGTTTGAGAACAACTAGACTAGAGTGGTGCTGTGCAGGCTTTTATGGCACATAAGGATCACCTGGGGATCTGCATAAAATGCACACTGCATTGCGTTAGGTCAGGATGGGGCCTGACACTCTCCATTTCTAACAAGTTCCCAGATTTTATGGTTGCTGCAGGTCCAAGGGCCACACTTTGAAAAACGGAGTCTGCTAGATGATCATGCAATGTCTTCCGACTTATTTATCCTCAGAGTGCCATGTTTCATCTCCCTTAAAGAGCTTCTTCTCTAGTACCTACCCCAATAGGGGCTTGTGATTGCTCACCATGACCTAGCTTCTCCCACTGTGGTCCTCAAGCTAAAGTTGTGCCCTGTTCCCACATATCCTGTCCTAATCTCATCTCCAGCTCAGGTGTTGGGCCCCTCTGGTACTCAGAAACACTGCCCAGGGAGATAGGCTTATTCCTGAAAAGCCAATGAAAGCACGAGAGCTGTAATGTCTTGTTATTGTTGCTGTAAGAGATCAGTTGAAAATCAGTTCCTTTTTCCCTTAGATACTACAGCCATGAAGGGCATTAATAGAATTTTCTTATGCAGGTGAGTCTACTTTGGTCTTTTCTCTGGTTCTGGGCAGTAACCCAAAGTGAGCTCTTTCTTTCTGTCTTGGACAAAAGCAGACTTGAGCTCTTCTGTATAGGGAACCTAACTGGATCTCAGCCATCTCACACCCTGAGTGCCCTCACCTGTCTATGAATCTGTCTTTAAAAAGTCCTTTAATTCTAGCTGCTCACAGCTAACCTCAGAGTACAGGCCCACACCGGCCAGGGCCTTCCTCAAGCGAGGCTCAGAGCAGCAACTCCTTCCTGCTTTCCACATTGTTGTGGGGCATCTACCCTCAGACTTTGCAGTGTGTTGTACCTGGGACAGGGAAGTTGCTCTCAAGGTCTCGCTAAGGGGTCTCTCCCCGTCCTATGCTTCTGGATTCCACGGGTAAAGACTCTGGAGGCATTTAATTTTAATCCTGCTGTTTCCCCTATAGAAAACATGTAACTTCGGTCCTGCAAGAACCTTCTGGTCAACCTTGAGGTACACTAAATGAATGACACATGTCACCTTCAGAATCGTGAGGATAGGCTTTGCATCTGCACCAGCAGCTGCTGCTTAGTAACTCTAGGTGGAAGGTGAAAATCAACTGTAACCTGCTCCATTTACTCCCAGGGTTCCAGTTCAAGCTACCAAGGGGTAACAGAGAGTAAGGGAGAGAAACTGTATTTTTATTGATTTCCTGTGTACTAGTTGAGATAGATTTCAGCTACACTGGAATTTATCACGGTAGTGAGGCTTAGACTTACACAGGAATTTCTGTAGGTAGTGTGTGTCTGTCTGTGCAGAGATGAGTGGGCACCTAAAATTATGAGAGAACTCTAAGCAATGCGCCTAGGAACTCAGCAACCTGGCTGTTGATAACCTCAGAGTCAGAGCCATGGGTGGGAGTAGTCAGAGGCAGTCCTGGTCTGTGCGCCAAGGAGAAAGAGACCAGAAGTCTGAGACGTGGCCAAAGGCAACTCTGCACAGTAGCTGTTAAATGTCGAGTATGACATCCAAAGGAACTTATTCGAGTACCAGGATAGACCCAAGGCAGGTGTGACAGGGCACGATCCTTCAGTGGTAACTGGGGAGTCTCCCGGGGTCAGAGGAATAAGTAGGGATGCCTCCTCCATAACAGTTCACGGGGCTGTTAGGGTCATGGGTTTGGAATCTGACAAGAACTGTGTGAACTGACACCCACCATCCATCTTTACAGCAAACGTTGTTGTGCGTGCATTCAGTGACTACTCCTGAGGCTGAGTTTTGGTTCCCTCACCTCCTAGCTGTGTGGTCTTGGGACATTTCTTTAATCTCTCTGACCTTCAGGTTCTCATCCATAACAGGGATGATAAGGGAGTATTTAATATGCTAAAACCATGCGAAAGGTGTAGCACAGGGTCTGGTATAGAACGACTGTTTAATAAACACTGGTTGTTATTTTTATTATTGTTGATTTTGTTATTTTTTACAAGGGATACATAGTAGCTACTATTGGCTATTATGGTCAATGGATTATTATCTTGATTCATAAAATAAAACCCAATCCTCCAAGCTTACCAGTGGAAGGAGACTCTACCACTGGCAAGGAGATGAATGATACGTACAACTCTGCCCCCGACATTTCTTGCTCCTGAGCTCACCTCCACCATCACTTTGGCCCCTGGCAGGAGTAAAGTAGAGATATTGCTTGTACCTTCAACACCTGAGCCAAGAGTGAGTAAAAACTTCCCTGATTCCCCTCAGCAGACAGTATAACCTACGCAAACTTTACCAAAAGAATAAGGGAAAAATCAGGAAATAAAAATCTGTTAGCAGTATAATTTTCTCTCTGGAACTCATAATTCCCACCATTTGGAGTGAGTTATCACGAAAAAGAGAGAGGTCTTGGGGCCAGCCCATTGGCAAAGTAAAGTTTGTGTGCTCCGCTACAGTGGCCCCAGGTTCACAGGTTCAGATCCTGGGCGTGGACCTAGCACCGCTCATCAAACCAAACTGTGGCAGCATAAAATAGAGGAAGACTGGCACAGATTTTAGCTCAGTGACAATCTTCCTCAAGCAAAAACAGGGAAATTGGCAACAGATGTTAACTCAGGGCCAATCTTCCTCACCAAAAAAAAAAAAAAAAAAAGAGGGGGGTCTTTCTGCTGAGGTTCCTATTCCTGGCCTGCCTCACCTCTTGAACACTTATCTTCCAAAGGTTCCCTCCCAGATATGTAGATCAATCTCTCCCTCCGCCTTGGGCTTTCTCCTCAATTTTCGCTTTTTATCCTGGGCTGTTTCTCCATGTGGGTGACCTCTGCTGTGATGTTATGATGCAATTCCATTGTATGCCACAAAATAACCGTGTCATATCATAGCACAACACCAAAGCTATAGCGGTTATACAGGCAGGATTGGACATACACAACAAGCAAGTTGTTTCCTCATGGAAGCCAATTGGCTTTCTTTAGAGAATTTGCCAAACTTTTGCTAAGAAAAAAGGAGTTATAATGTGTATTTTTCATTGACAATTAGAAGTTTAGACTCTAATGATGAGAAATGAATTAATTTTACAAAAATATGAACCCATTTTCATGTGCTTTTATGGTAAGATCCAGATCCACTTTTGCCCCGGCCATCCTGGGCTGTTATGTGCACAGTTGTGTGGGTGACAGCTCAGATTCCCAGAGTGGCAGACTTTGTCACCAGATGAACTTTCTGTTGAAATGAATCTGAAGCTCCAGTGAGCACACACCTTTTTGACCTTCCCGGGAAGAGTTGGGGGCCTTGCTCTTCTCACAAACAGAATATTTCCCATCCCTTTCTTCCAGGAGCACTGAAATGGAGCCTCACAGATACACGCTGCTTGGAACTCCATCAGTGATGACCCTTCATCTCTTTAGGCTTCTGATACCTGAAGTCTCATTCCCCTGGGGTTTTGTACTTCCTCCACCAACATCCTTCTTTAATTACTTCTATGCTTTTTAAAGTCATTTTACTTTCTATTGTAATCAGTTGAATCCTTTATATCTTCAGAAAATGCTTCCTCTACATAACTTTTTATCCCTGCTTCTCCTTTAAAGACCCTACATTCTTTTTGCTTTTCTAGATTGGAACCTCCCTATTAACCCACACCCCCCATGTTGCAGAGCCTACAGAACTCCTTCCTTAAGGCCCACTGCCAACATTTATGTTTTATAATTTTACTTCCTATTTTATATACTAGTTTAATACTCTCTAGTGTAGGAGACAAAGACAACAATAACCACAAAACCAAATAAGTTTCCTCTCATTCTTTCTGTTTCATTTGGGATAAGTAAACATCAAAGGTAATTAACACATGCTGAAAGGTGACGCTCTGCACCTGCAGATTTTGAAAGCCACGTAAAGCATGTTTCCATAGGATAGGTATTCGTGCCTATGAAGGGATTTCCTCTGGAGCGTGTGTGTAGACTGCTCTATTAAAAAAAAGCCCTCCAGAAGAACACACATTATGAAGAGACTCATTCTTTTCTCTGCCCTGAAAGAGCTGAGTTCAAAACATATGGCAATAAGGAAGGCTGGCTTCTTCCCTGAGCAATCTGCATTCTCTATTCCAGGCTCCTTTAACATAAGATGTTGCTCTGGGCTAATGCAGCCTTCATTTCCCTCTGTCCTGCTCTGCTGCCCACCTCCTCATGGGCAGCACTCCCAGAGAGATTTTGGCTTCAGTCCTGGGAAGTTACGCAGGAAGAGAAATGGGTTCATGTGACGGCTCTGCCATTTATTTGTCTGTCCCTAGGCAGGTGTTCAGCCTCTGTAAGTGATGAGTTTATTAAGGATCTGCGCTTTCAAAGTCCCCCAAGGGACAGTTTTCTGTCTCTGCCGTTCTGTGCTCAGTATGTAACAGTCAAGCAGTCCCTGTTTAGCTAAGCCTCTGGTTGTGTGCAGCTGTGTACTTTATTTCAGCCTACACACCAGGTCTGATTGATGAAGGTGCCCTTCAATAAGTGAAGTCTTAGAAATGGAGGCTGTTGGTCCACTGTGTAATTCACACAGGCCCTTCTTCCTTGGGCTGGCTAACTTCAGGGTGAGCAGAGAATATCGAAGTCAAGAAATTGAAAAAAAATGCAGTTTAGTAAATACTGAGAAGTAGAAGACATTAATTCCACCAACTCAAGTTAGAGTCTGGGGCTCTTTGTGGATTTTAATATGGTGCTACTATCCCTGCCTCCTCAAAGTGTCGCTGCTTAATGCTGTGGTAGATTTCCAGGACTTACAGTTGGTACATTGTTATTAAAACCTCAGAAAGCCATAAGATGAGAGTTTCAGCAGAAATATTGCTTCAAATATTTTGAAATGTATCAAGTATCAAAAAATACATCCAGTATTAACACAATGGCAAAATTGGCCTCAGAAGCAGCTAGACTCCTGATATCTTCCTTTAGACTAATGTTTCAATTTTTCAGTAAATTATCACTGTGGAAGAAAATATATTGTCATGATCCACATTTTGATTTACTGTCAATAAGATGACAGCGTTACAAATGATTATAGGCATATCTCAATAGCTTTATCTTTTTGCACTACCAAGAAAATAAGGAAATACAATAGGTTCATATACATAAATATTGAACTATTCATAATTTATAGTTATAAATTATATATTTGTATGGTTTCTGATTGAGATTATAGTAGTGAAGGCTTTTGTGTGTAATTTTTATAGCAAGTTATCTTTAACAAAAGAATGAGATTTTAATATGATAGAAAGTTAAGAGAAGACTGAAGATTAAGATTAGTCACAACCAAATTGGCTGGTAGAATTAAAAAGAAGTTCGCAACTTCTATTTGTCAAATGGTTATTGGCCACGCAATCTTATCCTCTCTACAAATGAAAGAAAAATGTTCTAGGAAGAAATAACATCTGAACTAAGGGCATTTGTAAGCTCAAAGCAGTGATATCTGTTTCAGGGTTCTATTTTAATAGAGCAGATTTTAAAATTTGAACAGCTGGCCTGCAGGAAGCTATAGTATTTTCTAAAGATTTAACTAAAGAGTCAAGCTTTAATTTTCTTTTTCTTTTCAACCAAAATGCGAGCGTCAGGCCTCTCTAGCATTAAGTGGAGGTTAAGTCCTGATAGGCTCATTTGGGAAGTTGCATAAACTCCTGCTGGGAAAGGGAGCTAGAAGCAGGAGCCCAGCGGAAGGGGAGGGCACAGGCTTATAGTCGATGGCTCAAAAATGATTTCCTTTTTGAATCATTAAAATATATATATGTTTAATGTTAACTGAATTTAATTGTATATAAAATTATAATTATTATATTTATATATTATATGCATTTATTTATTTAAATATTTAATCTTAGGGCTTAAACTGTTGTACAGTCAAAGAACAAGCACTTTCACTCAAGATTCAACCAGAGTCACTGTCACTCACTCTGCTTCAGGTAAAGAAAATGTATCTAGACTAAAGGTGCTTCACCGATGACTGTTTTTCTCCAAAGAACTTCCTCTTTAGAAACGAGTCTTTTGGAATCCTTGAAGATAAGATGAGCCTATTGATATGTAAGTTGTAATTTATTCTACAAGTCTTACAAAAGTAAGTGACTATGTTAATGAAAATATTTTCGACTAATGAGTCGCCCAGGTAGGAGACTGATTGAGTGTGGTCTGCAGAGGTGACTGGGCCTCTGGGTTTTTAAAAGTATTCCTAGGAAATTTTAATGTGCAGCCAAGGTAAGACTCACAGTATAAAACCCTTCAGATTTTAGTAAGCAGTATATTCCTTTATGAAATAAGAATTCTAGACAGAAGGCAGGAAAATTTTATATATATATATATATATATATATATATATATATATATATATATACAGTTCCTGGTTTCCAATTTGCTCTTAACCATATTATTACAGCCTTACCGTTTGAAAATCATTTTTCTTGAAGAAAAAAATAGAGAACCAATAAAAGAGCCTTGTCGTATATGATTTTTTATAGTTTACAAAGCACATACTTTTAGTACTGTCTTAATTGATCTTCACAGCATACCATTTTACAGACAGTAAAACTAGGAAGTTATGAGTTGCTTTGTATACAGTGCATTCATCACCAATAGGCATTATTGAAGCAAAATTGTAAAGTGAATAAATAAATAAATGTTATTAAAAATTAAAACTTTCAACTCATAAGAAAACTTTTTAAATTTTATTCATTTATTTACTATGAACTATTTCATATATAAAAACACATAATATATATCAACAATGAGCAATAATAATCCATCACTCATCTTAAAATATAAAACATTGTATGATTCCATTTATATGAAACATACCGTAAGGCGAATACACTTCAGAAAGTAACTTAGTGGTGGATGTTACCTCTGTGACTAAGCAGGGAAGCTGACAGACCCGAGAGGTCATGATATCTATTCAAGCCAGAACTTGCTTCAGATGTGGAAAAAGGCAACATTGTTCTGAGAAATACAAATGACTGAGGGAACCTGTCATATCCTTTCTGTGCATGTTACTTCTCTGTATTAGCCAACCACTTAGACTAAAATGATGGCAAAGAAGGAATGGAAAAGATAAGACAACCTATAGTTCCTTTCCTCTTAGTCCTTCCTTCCTCAGTAGTAAGACAAAGTAGAGAGACTTGGAAGAATTTGCAAACGTCAAGAAATGAAAGAAAAGCCTTGTGGTTTTTTAGTGTAGGGTTTCCACTGCTCTGATAAGAACACGTTATATGTGCGTCCACAAGCTACAAAACGTAAATTGTGTAATTTTCTTGATTCCACATACAAGCTAAATGCTCTTATGTTCTCATTTAAAACCGGCATTGCACAATACAAAGATAAATGGTAAAATCCCACATTTCATATGTATGTCCTAAAATAAACCTTTGTTTCAAAACGGTTAGCAGACAGACCAAACATTTGTTAAGATTATCTATACAAGTTTAAAATCACTGTGATTACTACAGAAAGACAAATAATTAAAACAAATAACTTTAAGTTCTTTGACTAAGTGGCAGATCAAAAAACTAAATTTTTTAAGAAGGGATATTTTAAACCTTCCAATTCTTTCTTTCTTTTTTTAAAAGATTGGCACCTGAGCTAACAACTGTTGCCAATCTTCTTTTTTTTCCTTCTGATTTTTCTCCCCAAATCCCCCAAGTACATACTAGTACATTTTCAGTTGTGCGTCCCTCTAGTTGTGGCATGTGGGACGCCACCTCAGCATGGCCTGACAAGCAGCGCCATGTCTACGCCCAGGATCCGAACCAGTGAAATTCTGGGCCGCCAAAGCGGAGCACAAATTTAATCCTAGGTCTCGGGGCCGGCCCCTAAACCTTCCAGTTCTTATCTCCTCAATATTATTAGATACTAAAGTTATACATAAAATAAGTGTTTATAATCTGCATATTTAGTAATAAGTTGGGGAAGTGTACGAGTTGTTGTAATGAATATCCTTTCACAATATTTTCTGGACAGTATCAGACCTTTCTAGGCATCATAAAAATACGTAAAGGAAATAAGCTAAATTCCTCAAAGCCGTATTTTAAAACAATATTTTAATAAAACCAAAGTTTTCCTCAGTTAAGAAGCTTTTCTTTCTTTTAATGATGCAAGCTGATTTGTCGATAAAATGATGCTTATCATTGTTTCTGAATGAATGATGCTTAAGCAAAAATAAATCTATTTTTTATTGAAAATATGTATATGCATGTGAAAAATCACATAGAAGGAAGCTTAGTTGTTATAAATTCATAATTGAAGATATGTAAAATTCCTGAGGTAATGTAGTGAGGAAAATGAAAAATTATAGTCATTTTTTGGGGGTGCTTTTCTTTTACATTTTTAAAACACTTTTGTGTTTTTTCCTCAACTTTGTTGAGATGTAGTCAACAATAACATTATGTAAGTTTAAGGTGTAGAATATGATGATTTGAAAAGTTATATATTGTGAAATGTTTACCACAGTAAGGTTAGTTAGCACATCCTTCATCTAACATAATTGCCTTTTTGTTGTTATTATTTTTGTTGTTATAGTGAGACCATTAATGAACTACTCATAGCAACTTTCAAGTATACAATACAGTATTGTTAACTGTAGTTACCATGCTGAACCTTAGACCCCTGGAACTTATTCATCTTATAACAGAAAGTTTGTACCCCATGACCAGCATGTCCCCATTTACCCCACCTCTCAGTCCCTGGCAACCACCATTCTACTCTCTCTTCTCTTTCTTAGATTTCACTTAGCATAACATCCTCAAGTTCCATCCATGTTGTTGCAAACAGCAGGATTTCCTACTTTTTTAAAGGTTGAATAACATTCCATTGTATACCTATACCACATTTTCTTTATTCATTCATCCATCAATGAACACTTGGGTTGCTTCCATGTCTTGGGTATTGTGAGTAATGCTGCAATGAACATGGTAGTACAGATATCTCTTTGAAACAGTGATTTCATTTCCTTTGGATATTTACCCAGAAGTGGGAATTACATGGTAGTTCCATTTTAAACTTTTTGAGGACCCTCCATACTTTTTCCCATAGTAGCTGCACCAATTTACATTTCAACAATGTTCAAGAGTTCCCTTTATTGCACATCCTCGCCATTTGGCTATCTCTTGCCTTTTTGATAATAGCCATTCTGACAGATGTGAGGTAATATCTCACTGTGGTTTTTTTTTGTTAAAGATTTTATTTTTTTCCTTTTTCTCCCCAAAGCCCCCCGGTACATAGTTGTATATACTTCGTTCTGGGTCCTTCTAGTTGTGGCATGTGGGACGCTGCCTCAGCGTGGTTTGATGAGCAGTGCCATGTCCGCACCCAGGATTCGAACCGACGAAACACTGGACCGCCTTCAGCGGAGCGCGCGAACTTAACCACTCGGCCACGGGGCCAGCCCCCTCACTGTGGTTTTGATTTGCATTTCCCTGGTGATTGTGATGTTGAGTGCCTTTTCATGTACTTGTTGGCTATTTTTGTGTCTTCTTTGGAGGATTATCTATTCAATTCCTCTGCCCATTTTTTAATTAGATTGTTTTTATTTTGCTATTGAGTTGTAAAGTTACTTACATATTTTGGATATTAACCCCTTATCAGATATGAGGTTTGCGAATATTTTTTTCTCATTCTGAAGGTTGCCTTTTTATTTTGTTGATCATTTCTTTTGCTGTGCAGAAGCTTTTTAGTTTCATGTATCTGACTTGTTGATTTTTGCTTTTATTGCTTGTGCTTTTGGTGTCATATCCAAAAAAATTATTGCCAAGACAAATGTCAAGAAGCTTTTCCCCTATGTTTTCTTCTATTGCATGTGAATATCCAGTTTTCCCCACACAATTTGTTGAAAAGACTATCTTTTCTTCATTGAGTACTGTTGGGGATTTTGTCAAATATTAGTTGGCCATACATTTGTAGGTCAGTTTCTGGGCTCTTCATTCTGTTACATTGTCTGTGTGTCTGTTTTTATGCCAGTATCATATTGATTTTATCACTATAGTTTCATAATGTAGTTTGAAATCAAGGAGCATAATGTCTCCAGCCTTGTTCTTTCTTGAGATTGCTATTTGGGTCTTTTGTGGTTCCATACAAAATTTAGGATTGTTTTTTCTTAATGGAGATGTAATTGACATATAGTATTAGTTTCAGATGTACAGCATGATGATTCTATATTTGTATGTATTGCAAAATATTCCACCACAATGTCTAGTTAACATCTGTCACCATAGTTACAAAAGTTTTTTCTTATGAAGAAAACTTTTAAGATCTATTCTCTTGGCAACTTTCAAATATGCAATGCAATATTATTAACTATAGTCACCATACTGTACATTACATCCTCATGAATGATTTGTTTTATAACTGGAAGTTTGTAGCTTTTGACCACCTTCAGCCATTTTGCTCACTTCTACCTCCCAACTCTGACAACCACCCATCTTTTCTCTGTATCTATGAGCTCGGATTGTTTGTGTGTGTGTGTTAGATTCCACATAAGTGAGATCATACTCTATTCGTCTTTTTCTGTCTGATCTATTTCACTTAGTATAATACTCTCAAGGCCCATTCATTCCACAAATGGCAAAATTTCCTTCTTTTCTATGGCTGAATAATATCCATATATATATATATATATATATATATAGACACACACACACACCACTATTTCTTTGTCCACTCATCTCTCGATGAATACTTAGGTTGCATTTGTGTCTTGGAATTTATAAATAATGCTGCAATGAACATGGGGGTGCATATATCTTTTTGAGTTAGTGCTTTCATTTTCTTCTGATAAATACCAAGAAGTGGAATTGCTGGATCATTTGGTAGTTCTATTTTTAATTTTTGAGAACCTCCATACCATGTTCCATAGTGGCTGCACCAATTTACATTCCCGCTAACATTGTGCAAGGGTTCCCTTTTCTCCACATCCCTATCAACACTTGCTATTTTTGTCTTTGTGTGTGTGTGTGAGGAAGAATGGCCCTGAGCTCACATCTGTTGCCAAGCTTCTTATTATCGCTTGAGGAAGATTGTCACTGGACTAACATCTGTGCCAATCTTCCTCTTTTTATGTGGGATACCACCATAGCATGACTTGATAAGTGGTGCTAGGTCCACACCTGGGATTTGAACCCATGAACCCTGGGCTGTTAAAGTGGAGCACGCAGACCTAACCACTACACCACCAGGCTGGCCCCTTGTCTTTTTGATAATGGCCATTCTGAAAGATATGAGGTGATATCTCATTGTGATTTTGATTTGCATTTCCCTGATGGTTAGTGATGTTGAGCACCTTATCGTATACTGTTGGCCCTCTGTATATCATCTTTGGAAAAATGTCTATTCAGATCATCTTCCCATTTTTAAAATCAGATTGTTTGACTTTTTGCTGTTTAATTGTAGAATTCTTTATATATTTTGGATATTAGCCCCTTTTTAGATATATGATTTGCAAATATGTTTTCCCATTTGGTAGGTTGCCTTTTCATTTTGTTCATGATTTCCATTGCTGTGCAAAAGCTTTTTAGTGTGATGCAGACCCACTTGTTTATTTTCGCTTTTGTTGCTTTTGATTTTGGTGTCAAATCCTAAAATCATTGTTAAAGATGATGCCAAGGAGCTTACCGGCTGTTTTGTTCTAGGAGTTTTGTGGTTTCAGGTCTTACATTCAGGTCTTTAAGCTATTTTGAGTTAGTTGTTGTATAGGATATAAGAGAGTGGTCCAGTTTCATTCTTTTGCATGCAGCTGTCCAGTTTCCCCAACACCATTTATTGAACAGACTGTCTTTTTCCCTTGCATATTCTTGGCTTCTTTGTCATAAATTAATTAACCATATGTACTTTGGCTTATTTCTGTGCTCTCTATTCTGTTCCATTGATCTATGTATCAGTTTCCATGCCAATACCATACTGTTTTGATTATGATAACTTTATAATATACTTTGAAATCAGGGTGTATGATGCCACTCTCTTTGTTCTTCTTTCTCAAGATTGCTTTGGCTATTTGGGGACTTTTGTGGTTCTATACAAATTTTAGGATGGTTCTATTTATGTAAAAAATGCCATTAGAATTTTCACAGGGATCGCTTTGAATCTTTAGATTGCTTTGGGTGGTATGGGTATTTTAATAACATTAATTCTTCTAATCCATGTTCACAAGTTATCTTTCCATTTTTTTGTGTCTTCCTTAATTTCTTTCATTAATGTCATAGTTTTCAATGTACAGGTCTTTCACCTCCTTGGTTAAATTTATTGCTGGGTATTTTATTCTTTTTGATGCAGTAGTAAATGGGATTGTTTTCTTAATTTCTCTTTCTGATAGTTCATTATTAGAGTATAGAAATGCAACAGATTTTTAAGGATTGATTTCGTAACCTACAACTTTACTGAATTTGTTTACTAGTTCTAATAGGTTTTGGTGGAGTCTTTAATGTTTTGTATATATAATACCAAGTCTTCTGCAAATAGTGACAGTTTTAATTCTTCTTTTCTGATTTGAATGTCTTTTATTTAGTTTTTCTTGCCTAATTGCTCTGGCTGGGACTTCAAATACTCTGTTGAATAAAAGTGGTCATCCTTATCTTGTTCCTGATCTTAGAGGAAAAGCTTTCCACTTTTTACTGTTCAGGATAACGTTAGATATGGGCTTGTCACATATGGTTTTTATTTTGTTGAGTTACAGTCCCTCTATAACCATGTTGTTGAGAGTTTTTATCATGAAAGGATGTTGAATTTTGTCAAATGCTTTTTCTGCATCAGTTGAGATAATTCATATGATTTTTATCTTTCATTTTTTAATATGTATCATCATGATTGATTTGCAGATGTTGAACCATCCCTGCATTTCTGGAATAAATCCCATTTGATAATGGTATATGATCTTTTTAATGTATTGTTGAATTCAGTTTGCTAATATTTTGCTAAGGACTTTTGCTTTGTGTTCACCACAGATATTGGCCTATAAATTTCTTTTCTTGTGGCTCCTTGGCTGCTTATGCTATCAGGGTTATGCTGACTGTAAAATTATCTTGGAAGTGTTCTCTCCTCTTCTATTTTTTGGAATAGTTTGAGAAAGACTGGTATTAGTTCTGCTTTAAATGTCTGATAGAATTCACCAGTGAAGCCGTCTGGTTCTGAACTTTTGTTTCTTGGGAGTTTTTTGATTATCAATTCAATCTCCTTACTAGTAATCAGTCTGTTCAAATTTTCTATTTCTTCATGATTCAGTATTGGTAGGTTGTATGTTTCTAGGATTTTATCCATTTCTTCTAGGTTATCTAATTTGTTGGCAAGTAATTGTTCATAGTAATCTCTTATCATCTTTTGTATTTCTGTGGTACCAGTTGTAATGTCTTCTCTTTCATTTCTGATTTTATTTATTTGAGTCCTCTTTTGCTTCTTAGCAAGTCTGGTTAAAGATTTGTCAATTTTGTTTATTTTTTCCAAATATAAGATCTTAGTTTCATTGATCTTTTCTATTGCCCTTTTGGTCATCGTTTCACTTGTTCCACTCTGATCTTTGTTATTTTCTTCCTCCTACTAGCTTTGGGCTTCTTTTGTTCTTCTCTTCTACTTCCTTGAAATGTAAAGTTAGGGTTTTTATTTGAGAATTTTCTTGTTTCTTCAGGTGGGCGTTTATTGCTATGAACTTCCCTCTTAGAATTGCTTTTTCTGCCATTAAGTTTTGGTATGTTGTATGCCATTTTCATTTGTCTCAAGGTATTTTTTGATTTCTCTTTTTACTTCTTTGTTAACCCATTGGTTGTTCAGTAGCATATTGTTTAATTTCAATTTCAATAATATTAATTATTGTTTAATATTGTTTAAATTCACTTATTTGTGAATTTTCAAGTTTTCTTCTTGTAATTGATTCCCAGTTTCATATCATTGAAGTCAGAAAATATACTTGATATGATTTCAATCTTCTTAAATTTATTATCACTTGTTTTGTGGCCTAACTTATGATCTATCGTGGGCAATGTTCCATGTACCATTGAGAATAATGTATATTCTGTTGTTTTGGGATGGAATGTTCTGTATATATCTGTTATGTCCCTTTGGTCTAATGTGTCATTTAAGGTTAATGTTTCCTTACTGATTTTCTGCCTGAAAGATCTATCTAGAGGTGAAAGTTGGGTATTAAGTCCTGTCCTATAATTGTATTGCTGTTTATTTCACCCTTTATATATTTTAATATTTGCTGTGTATATTTAGATGCTCCTATGTTGGGTGTATAAATATTTAGAAATGTTATTTCCTCTTGTTGGATCAATCCTTTTATTATTATGTAATGACCTTCTTTGGCTCTTATTATAGTCTTTGTCTGAACGTCTATTTTGTCTTATATAAGTATAGCTACTCTAGCTTTCTTTTGGTTATGTTTGCATGGAATATCTTTTTCCATCCCTTCACTTAGAGTATATGTGTGTATTTACATCTGAAATGAGTCTCTTGCAGGCATCATATAGATGGCCTTGTTGTTTATCCATTCAGCCACTCTATGTCTTTCGATTAGAGAATTGAATCAATTTACATTTAAAATAATTATTGATAGTATATATTTATTGCCATTTTGTTGATTGTTTTCTGGCTGTTTTGTAGTTCCTCAGTTTCTTTCTTTTTCTCTTGCTCTCTTCTTTTCTAATTTGATGATTTTCTGTAGTAGTATGCTTAGATTACTATCTCTCTATCTCTTGTATACCTTCTATAGGTTTTTGCTTTGTGGTTAGCATGAAACTTACATAAAATGACTATTTATAACAGTTTATTTTAAGCTGATAACAAGTTAAATTTGAATACATTCTAAAGCTCTGTATTTTTATTCTCCCCCCACATTTTATGTTTTTGTTGTCACAGTTTACATCTTTTTATCTTGTGTATCCTCTAACAAATTATTGTAGTTGTAGTTATTTCTATTACTTTTGTCTTTTTTTTAAAGATTTTATTTTTTTTCTTTTTCTCCCCAAAGACCCCCAGTATATAGTTGTATATTCTTCATTGTGGGTCCTTCTAGTTGTGGCATGTGGGATGCTGCCTCAACGTGGTTTGATGAGCAGTGCCATGTCCATGCCCAGGATACGAACCAACAGAACACTGGGCCGCCTGCAGCAGAGTGCGTGAACTTAACCACTCGGCCACAGGGCCAGCCCCTATTACTTTTATCTTTTAACCTTCATACTAGTTTTATAAGTGATTAACCCACCACCTTTCTGTTAGATTATTCTGAATTTTGCTATATATTTACCTTTACCAGTGAGATTTATTCTTTCATATGCTTTCCTGTTACCTTTTCACTTCAAATTAAAGAAATTCTTCTAACATTTCTTGTAAGGTTTGTTTAATGATGATGAACTCCATTAGCTTTTGCTTGTCTGGAAAACTCTTTATCTCTCCTTCAGTTCTGAATGACAACTTTTCTGGGTAGATATTCTTAGTTGGAAGTTTTTTCTTTCAACACTTTGAATATATCATGCCACTCCCTGGCCTGCAAAGTTTCTATTGAGAAGTATGCTATAGTCTTATGGAGGTTCCCTTGAACATAACAAGTTATTTTTCTTTTGCTGCTTTTAAGATTCTCTCCTTATCCTTAAATTTTGACATTTTAATTATAATGTGTTTTGGCATGAGTCTTTCAGATTCCTCTTATTTGGAACTTTCATGGTTTCCATGGATGTTTGTTTCCTTCTCCAGGTCAGGGAAGTTTTCAGTCATTATTTCTTCAAATGGTTTTCTGCCACTTTCTCTCTCTTTTCTCCCTCTGGGAGGCCCTATAATATGAATGTTAGTCCACTTGATGCTGTCCTATAAGTCCCTTAAGCTATCTTCACTTTTTTTCATTCATTTTTCTTTTTGTAACTCTGATTGGGTAAATTACATTGCCCTGTTTTTGAGTTCACTGATCTTTTCTTCTGTATCATCTTGTCTGCTTTGAATCCCTCTAGTGTATTTTTAAGTTCAGTTATTGTATTCTTCAGTTCTATTCTATTCTTCAGTTTCATACTTTTTTATATTTTCTATCTTTTGTTGAAGTTCTCACTTTGATCATCCATTCTTCTCCTGAGACTAGTTAGCATCTTTAAGACTGTTATTTTGAACTCTTTATCAGGTAAATCACTTATCTCCTTTTCATTAATGACTTGAAGTGTTATCTTGTTCTTTCATTTGGAAACTTTTCCTTTGTTTCTTCCTTTGGCTTGACTTTCTGTGTTGGTTTCTATGCATTAGATAAGACAGAAACTTCTCCCAGTCTTGAAACAGTGGCCTCATGTAAGACATGAACTTCTCATTCAACTCTGCCCAAGCCCTCGGTTGTCTTTCACAGCTTTGTGATTGTCTAAGCAGTCTATTTTATTTTTAGTGGCCTCCAGTTGAAAGTGTGCCAAGACATGTCAGTGTCCCAAAGAGGAGGATTTTGGTCAGCAGCTAGATTCAGGCTGATTGGAAGCTAGGCCCTCAGGCAGCAGCTTTTAAAGTATGCAAATGTATACAGTCCTGTGGGACCACAAGCATAAGTACTGGTGGCCACCAGAGCCAGGCAATCTAGAGATGTTCCCTTGGCAGCAGCCACAAAAATCAGGGCACCGGATGATGGTATAATCTCTTTTACAGGAGATACCAGTGACCTGGAGCATGGGAGAAGGGAAGCATAAAAAGAGATGACATCTACCAGCCTCTATTCCCTGAGAACATCTTGGAAGCCTCCCAGATGTGTCCCAATCCAGAAGCCTCCCCTGCATGCTGAAGCTCCAGGACCAGCAATAGGCCTCTTTCACAGAAAGGTTGAGGATGTGTAGTATTAGCCCTCGCAGTTTTTTTCTTTTTTGTAAGGCAAGTGCCTGACTTATGCTTTGATTGTTGAGGCATCCACTTCAAATAGGCATCCACTTCAGAGATGGCTATCTTGAAGAAACACATTGCCAATCACACAACTAGATAAAGAGCCAGGCCACCCCTCCCCACCAGGCTACTTTGCTTTTAGAGATTGGTTGATTTCAATAACTGGTCATTTGGATCACTTGTTTTTTTCTTTCCTTATGCTTTAATTTCCTGTTCTGATGTTTTAAATTTATCAATAAAGAGTAAGCCCATGAAACCCTGCACTCAAATCTCAACCCCAATAAAATGGAATGCTAGGCCCACACTCTCTGTCTCTCTCTCTCTACATGAGCGACCTTGCTGTGTGGCTCCAGGTGTGCCATGTAATTTCCAGGATATATAAGTAATAAACATTTTCTCTTTCAATGTTTTCTGATAGTTATTGCTGAGGGCATCTTACAATCATAATAAGAACCACAAGGGCCAGTCCAGCCACAACATTGGTTATTGATGGGCTGAGACCAACACAAAACAGGGTGCATTTCAGACTTCTGTCTGCATTTTGCCCTGGGGGTAGTAGCCAACAATAACTGTCTCTCTGATCGTTACAGTCTTGTGAGACCCAGGAAAGCAAGCCCCACTGGCCGCGAGAACCAGGCAATCAAGGAGCATTTCCTGGGAAGCAGCCACAAAAACCGGGGCACCAGACATAAAAACCAAGCCACCAGAAATATGTATGGGCTCCCCTCTGGGATGTACCAGGACTCTGGAGCCTGGCAGAGGGAGAGCATAAAGATATCTCCGGCCTCTTAGGTCTCTGGAGAGGATTACCGTCAGCCCTTAGATGTGTGTTTAATTAGAAACCTACCTCTCAGGCTGCAGCTATGATGATAAACTATTAGGTTTCTTTCACAGAAAGACTGGATACCTTACTCAGTGCCTCTTACTGTGCCCTGGGGGTAGTAATTGGTTAAGAACTCTTTCTCCATTGGTTATAACCCTATGGGACTCGTGATCATAAGACCTGCAGGCCACCAGACCCAGGCAGCCTTGAAGTGTTCCCTGAGTGGCAGCTACACAAATAGGGGTGCCAGCTGAGGGTTCAATCTCCTTTCTGGGAGATACCCATGAGCTGAAGTGAGGCAGAAGGAGAGTGCAAAGATGTTGTCTACCAGCCTCTGTCCCCTGAGAGCACTAAGATTTTTATCTATTTCTGTGAAAAATGCCATTGGAATTTTGTTAGGATTGCACTGAATCTGTAGACCTGTTTGGGTAGTATGGAAATTTTAACAATATTAATTCTGATCCACGAACATAGGATATCTTTCCATTAATTTGTGTCTTCAATTTTTTTCTTCAATGTTTTATAGTTTTCAGTTTCCAGATCTTTCACTTCCTTGGTTAAATTTATTCCTAAGTATTTTATTGTTTTTCATGTTTATGTAAATGGGATTGTTTTCATTATTTCTTTTTCAGATATCTGATTATTAGCATATAAAAATGCCGCTGATTTTTGTATGTTGATTTTGTGTATTGCAACTTTCCTGAATTTGTCGGTTAATTCTAACAATTTTTTGATGGAGTCCTTAGGATTTTCTATGTAAAAAATCAGAGAGGCCAGCCTGGTGGCATAGTGGTTGAGTTTTCACACTCCATTTCTGAGACCTGGAGTTCGCTGGTTCAGATCCCAGGTGCAGACCTAACACTGCTTATCAAGCCATGCTGTGGCAGGCATCCCACATATAAAGTAGAGGAAGATGGACACAGATGTTAGCTCAGGGACAATCTTCTTCAGCAAAAAGTGGAAGAGCGGTGGCAGATGTTAGCTCAGAGCTAATCTTCCTCAAAAAAAAAAAATCACGTCATCAGCAAATGGATGCCTTCCTTTCCAATTTGGATGCCTTTTATTTCTTTTCTTGTCTAATTGCTCTGGCTAGAACATCTAGTACAATGTTGAATAAGAGTGGTGAGAGTAAGGGCCCTTGTCTTTTTCCTGATCTTAGATGGAAAGCTTTCAAACATTGAGTATGATGTTAGCTGAAGATTTTTCATATATAGACCTTATGTTGAGTTATGTTCCTTCTCTACCCAATTGGTTGAGAATTTTCACCATGAAAGATGTTGAATTTTGTCAAATGCTTTTTCTGCAGCTATTGAGATGATCATATGACTTTTGTCCTTCATTCTAGTAATTTGATGTATCACATTTTTTGATTTGCATATACTGAGCCATACTTGCATCCCAGGGATAAATCTCACTTGATCAATGTGTGTATAGTCCTTTTAATATGCTGTTGGGTTCAATTTTCCAGTATTTTGTTGAGAATTTTTCTATCTATATTCATCAGGAATATTGTCTTGTAGTTTTCTTTTCTTCTAGTGTCCGTGTCTGTCTTCGGTTTCACACTAATGCTTGCCTCATAAAATCAGTTTATGTGTGTTCTTTCTTTTTCAATTTTTTGGATGAGATTGAGAAGAATTGGCATTATTCTTCTTTAAATGTTGGCAGAATTCAGCCAGGAAGCTATCTGGTCCTGGACTTTTCTTTGTTGGGTGGTTTTTAATAACTGATTCAATATCCTGACTTGTTATTGGTCTGTTCAAATTGTCTATTTCTTCCTAATTCAGACCTTGTAGGTTGTATGTTTCCAGGAATTTAATCATTTCTTCCAGGATATCCAATTTTTTGGTGTATAATTGTTCACAGTAGTCTCTTATGAACCTTTTGTAATTCTGTGGAATCAGTTGTAATGTCTCCTCTTTCACTCATAGTTTTGCTTATTTGAGTCCTCTCTGTTTTTTCTTCTTAAGTTTGGCAAAAGATTTGTCAATTTTGTTTACGTTTTCAAAAAAACAGCTCTTAGTTTTGTTGATCTTTTCTTTTGTTTTGCTAGTTTCTGTTTCATTTATTTCTGCTCTAATCTTTGATATCTTCTTCCCTCTGCTAGCTCTGGGCTTAGTTTGTTTCTATTTTCCTAGTTCCTTAATTTGTAAAATCAGGTTACTTTGAAATCTTTATTTTTTCTTAATATAGGCATTTATATTTCTCTTTTAGCACTACCATTGCTGCATCCCATAAGTTTAGGAATACAAGTGTGTTGCATTTCCATTTTCATTTATTTCAAGATGTGTTTTGATTTCTCTTTTGATTTTATTTTTGACCCATTGGTTGTTCAGGAGTGTGTTGTTTAATTTCATATGTTTGTAAATTATCCAGTTTTCCTCCTGTTATTGATTTCTAGTTTCATAACATTGTGGTAGGAAAAAAATACTTGGTATGATTGCAATCTTTTAAAATTTGCTGAGACTTGTTTTGTGAACTAACATATGATTTATACTAGAGAAGGTTCCCTGTGCACTTGAGAAGAATGTGTATTCTGTTGCTTTGGGGTAGAATATTCTGTACATGTCTATTAAGTCCATTTGGTGTAAATTATAGGTCAAGACCAATGTTTCCTTTTTGGTTTCCTGCCCTATTCATTGTTGAAAGTGGGGTATTGCAGTCTTCTACTATTAGTGTATTTTTGTGTATTACTCTATTCAAATATGTTGATATTTGCTTAATATATTTAGGTGCCCTGATATTGGATGCATATATGTTTACAACTGTTATATTCCCTCAATGAATTGAGCCCTTTATCATTATATAATGATCTTCTTTGTCTCTTCTTACAGTTTTTGATATAAAGTCTATTTTGTCTGATGTAAGTATAGCTACTCCTCCTCTCTTTTGTTTTCTATTTGCATAGAATATCTTTTCCACCTCTTTTCTTCAAGCCTATCTGTCTCCTTGGAGCTGAAGTGGATCTCTTGTCAGCAGTATATAATTGGGGCTTGTTTTTTTAATCCATTTAGACACTTTATGCCTTCTGATTAGAGAATTAATCCATTTACAGTTGATGTAAATATTGATAAGTAAAGACTTACTATTTCCATTTTGTTAATTGTCTTTTGGCTGTTTTGTAGTTCCTGTCTTTCTTTCTTTCTCCTTTGCTGTCTTCCCTTGTGAAATGATGATTTTCTTTAGTCATATACTTTGATTACCTTCTTTTTATCTTGTACATATTTCCTACAGGTTTTTGTTTTGTGGTAAGCCTGAGGCTTCCTTGACACATCTTATTAATATACCAGTCTATTTTAAGCTGATAACAACTTAACTTTGGTCCCATAAAAAACTCTTCTCTTTTACTCTCCCTCTCCCGTTTTATGTTTTCGATGTCACGATTCATATAATTTTAAATTGGATATTGTTTAAAACATTATTTCATGGCTATTTTTAATACTTTCATCCTTTAGTCTTTATATTAGAGTTGTCATCACCATATTGCAGTATTAAAGTGTTCTAAATCTGACTGTATGCTTAGCTTTACCAGAGTTCTGTATATTTTCATGTTAATAATTGTATCTTTCCCTTTCAGCTTGAAGAACTTCTTCTAGCATTTCTTGTAAGGCAGATCTAGTGGTTATGAACTCCCTTAGCTTTTGTTTGTCAGGGAAAGTTTTATCTTACCTTCATTTCTTAACTAAAACTTTGCTGGATAAAGTATTCTTAGTTGGCAGTTTATTCTTTCAGCACATTGTATAAATCATCCCCTTCTCTCCTTGCCTGTAAGATTTCTGCTGAGAAATCTGCTTATAACCTTATGGGAGTCCCCTTGGATCAGAGAATTTTTTTTCTCTTTCTGGTTTAAAAATTCCTTTTGTCTTTGATTTTAGACAGTTTTATTATACTGCATGTTGGAAAAGATCATTTTGGATTGAAATTATAGGGTGACCTACTAGCTTAATAAACTTGGAGGTCCAAATCTCTTTCCAGGTTCGGGAACTTCTCAGCCATTATTTCTTTAAGTAAGCTTTCTGTCCCTTTTTCGCTGTCTTTTTCTTTTGGGACTCCAATGATATGAAGATTATTTCTTTTTATTGTTTCTCTTCCTATAAGTCTCGTAGGCTTTCTTCATCCCTTTTCATTCTTTTTTTATTGTTTTCTCCTTTGACTGGATAACTCAGAATGACCTACCTTTGAGCTCACTGATTCTTTCTTCTGCTTGATCCAGTTGGCTCCTGAAGCTCTGTATTGCATTCTTCAGTTCAGTCGTATTCTTCAGGTGCAAAATTCTGTTTGGGTGTTTTTTATATTTTCCATTTGTTTGTTGAACTTCTCATTTTGTTCTTGTATTGTTTCTGTGATTTTGTTAAATTGTTTATGTGTGTCCCCTTGTAGCTCTCTGAGCATCTTCAGAAGAATTATTTTGAATTCTATGTTGGGAAACTCATGTGTCTTCATTTCTTTGGAGTCGGTTACTACAAGTTTGCTGTGTTCCCTTGGCGGTGTCATGTTTTCCCGATTCTTCATGATCCTGACAACCTTGTGTAGATTTCTTCACAGGTGAAGAAGGAGTCATCTCTTCTAGACTTTATGGACTGACTTTCATAAAGAAAGACCTTCATCTGTGAGTGGGAGCATGCTGGAGTGTGCTATGATGCTGGGTCTAGTGGTCCAGGGACCCAAGTGCAGGGCCATGTGATGGCTCCATGTCTCATGGTATGGTGTGATTTCTCATTAGCTCAGGCTTCTGGGGTCCACTATGAGAGTCTGAAGTGGCTGCAAGGTGTATTGGGATCTTCAGTGGCCTCTCCAGTCCAGTGGCTAGGAACCATGGCAGAAAGTGTTGGTGGCTGGAGCTGGTAATGTGTACATACTTGGCTGAGGGGGCCAGCTGCAGGTACTTGTGTAGTAGCAGAGGCTTGTTGCAAACACACATTTAGTAGAGAAGGCCATGGCCATCAGCAAGGGCCTAGGCCAACTTCGGATGCACTGGGACCTGTCCGCATGCACTCCTCTGGCTTCAGTCTCTCCATGGGTCCACACATGGCAGTGGAGAACAGTGTGGGGAGTTGGGCTGTGGGTGTGAAGGTGCACAGCTGGAGGGGCTTGCTGCATATTAACCCAGTGGTGTAGGCCAGTGACTGGAGCTAGGGCTAGATATGGGCCCACAAGCATCTGCAGGGGCCTTAGTTTTTGGGATGCACTTCTGTGTCCATAGGAACTTGCCATGGGCACACACATGGCAGTATAGGCTGGTGGTGGAAGTTAGGTTGGTGGTGTCCAAGTACACTGCTGGAGGGGCTAGCCCTAAGCATGTTCATGAAGGTAGGGGTCAGCTTCAGGAGTCTAGGCTGGCGTCTTGTACTCACACAGCTGCAGAGGCCCGGGCTGGCTGCTGATGTGGTTTTTGGGCTCCAGTGTGGTGGAAGTGTAAGGGAGCAAGGACGGATTCAGGCAGCTGGCTTCTGTGATTGCAAATACCTGTGGGAAGAAAACCAGGTGAAATCTGCAGGAGGTCCATGGCTACTATGCTAGCCATGGATTTCTTCAAAGGTGAAAGCAGCAGGTGTCCTCTGCAGAGCAGGTTCCTGGGAACCTCAGTCAATCTTGCAGGATGGCTGATACCAGTAGCCCTTGCTTTTCTTCCTTGTTCCTAGCTATCTCTATTTGTCTTGGCTTTACCAGTCTTGTGGTGGGGTGAATTCTAAGTGAGTCCTTCAAATGGTGCCTCAAATGCTGGGGAAGCTGGTCACTCACCCTGCTCTTTCTTCCCTGTTAAAGAGAACTCTTTCTAGCTGGGGAGGTCCCACATAGTGCTCCTATAATCAAGAATCAGAATGGAAGATGTGTATAGTTTTGTTTCTTCTGTATCCTTAATTAGCTTAAACATCCCCAGCAAGGGAACTACAAAGGACAAAGGGAATCCTGTACTTTACTTCCACGTCTCTATTCAATTCATTTTTTGACATATTTATAAGGATAATAAATTAGGACACTTCCTCTGAATTATTTGAAGTCCTTTGTAAGATGTATCTAAAACTAACAACCTTTTTCTTTAGGCAAGAGGCCAGGCAAGCTAAGTCACTTCCACATAAATGATGGATGAGTTCATGCACTCATGGAGGCTGTTCTTTCAGTGAAAAGGAAGAGATTAATACACAGAATATGGATCCTTTGACCATGATGACAGCAGTCTTTGATAAGCAATGCCTTTAGCCTGTAAAATTAAAAGCATTATTCATGTTTTAGTTTATTTTGGCTCTAAATTTTGTAAACATATCTAAATATGGTTTTAGAAACTATGAGAAAGTTGTACTATTTTAATATTAACAGAATTGATATGCTCCAATACCAGGAAAATATACTTTTATAAAAACAGAAGGTGTGTATAGCTTTTCCCTTTCACTTGCTCTAAAGACAGCTTTTGTAGGTTTGCCACCTTTGTTCTGCTGATCCAGGTACAGAGTGAAGATACAGGACTTAAGACAGAAATGGCTGAATCCCTCTATAGATGAGGAAAGAAGGCAAGAGAGAATCACAGAGAGATACTGGCCAGAAATTTTGGGGGAGAAAGACAAAGAAAGGAGATAGGGCAGGACCAGGCACTGTTGGGTTTTGAGGATTTATGTGGGTAAATTTGACTGTATGTGGAGAGGTGGAATCTTGCCTTTGTCACCTCTTCAAGATGGAAAATTATATTATTTTTAAAGTATATTAGATTTTGAATTTGTACTTCCTCTGAATGGAATATTATTCAGTAATTGGAATACTCAACCTAAATACAGTTTGACAAAGACTTCTCATTCTGAATTGCCATTTTATTAGATAGCTCTCCTCTACTACCTTAGCTACATTTTTTTAAAAATGAGAACAAAAGACGACTGGAATTCACTATGTTAATCAGATTATTTGTTACTACCCATACAACATCATCTGTAGCTGTTTGAGTGGCAAGGGATGCGACTCTTGTTACTTTTTTCAATAAAAATTGTGGGGAAAGAAGGTTAGTCTTATACTTTGTTATATAGATAAAGTTTTGTTTCAAGCTTAAGAGAAATGTAGATTTTGGTCAATAAAATGAATATGTGTTAAATAGTGGGAACTTTCTAATATTTGGGTAGGTCAACTCAAGAGTTGGTGAGTATCCTTCACTGGAATGCTCCAATATGGACTGAACGACCACTTGGAAGAAGTGAGTAGGCAAGCATTACTTAGGGATACAGAAGTTTTAAGTGACTCTTTCAGGATTCCAGTGGGTCTCTTTTTCCTGGGAGAAACTTGGAAGAGGAAAGCAAATGGTATAAACTGCAGCCTCCACCACTGTGCCTGTTATCAGGGCCACAAGTAATGCTTCTTGTCTGCTTGTCTCTTCTCTGATAGCCATTCTAAATTCCCTTCACTCTCAGCTGGTAAGTCTGCTGGTTTTGGTGGCAAACTTGGCGATTTATGCAAACCTTATCCCTGAGGGGTATAGGGGTGGGCCACCATGCCCTTTTTCAGGCCAATTTGCTGCACTTGTCCATTTATTCTACAAGTAAGCAAGGGAGTGCCAAAAGGCACCAAAGTAATCACTGGAATGTCAAATGTATTCCTCCCTGCTCTCATTGGGTAACAGCAGATCTAGTTCTTTCTGATGATTAGGATCAATATCTCCATTACGATGGTGATTTCTCTTCATGCTTGATAGTGCCTTGATAAAAGGAGCTCAAAGTGCCCAGGTGATAGCTGTGGTTTTAATTCAATGGGAATCTTGCTGTTTCCATTGGCAGAAGTGTTTCCCCTTTGGGAGTCAGGATTTACAACTATGCAGAGCTCTGAGCTGTAGGGATGGGTAGCACAAAATCCCCATTAGGTCAATAGGAGTAATGGTTGGTAGAAGCAGTCCTGCTTCCCCACCCCTGGTTCCCAGACTCATTTATTTTCCATACTGGACACAATATCATATAAAGGTCTTTGATTCAAGGTATATGCTGCATCCCATGGGATGGCACTCTATTACCATAAAGTGTTTCCTCTGAAGCAGTACTTCAGCTGTACCTTATGCAGGCTAGTTCCACTCTCTGACAGGCAGGCAGCTTCTGGGTCAGATGTTATAGAATATGACCAAAGAATCCCATGGTCATGAGCCAACTCCCACACCTCCCTTGCTGTAAAGAAAGTCCCTTGGTTTAGTGTAAGGTTATTGGGGTTCCAGTGTAGGCGAAGCAACACTATAAACCCTTAGATAGTGGTACTGCCGAGAAAGCCAACACTTACTCAGAATATATAAATAGGCTATTCTTACTACAACTAATTGCTTGCTCTGCCAGAGTGAAAGAAGCCCAACTGAATCAACTTGCCACCACATGGCCTGTTAGTTTGCTCAAGGAATGATGCTGTATCAGAACTCAATGTTGCTCTCTGTTTCTGGCAGACTAGACACTTGGACTAGTAGTAACTAGATCAGCTTTGGTAAGAAGCAGCTTGTGTTCACAGTCCCATCTATAGCTTCTATCTCTGCCACCATGGTCACTTAATTCATGTGCTCACCATGTCAGCACTTGAGAGGCTGATGACAAGAGCTGGCTGGTATCTTGTATACTTGGTCATTAGTGCCTCTTCCAGAGCAAAAGCTTTCTGATGGGAGCACTCATCTGATATAGGATTTTATACCATGGCAAAAGATCCTGGAGGTGGTATGAACTCACCAGTAGGATGACTCGTAGAAACATAACAAAGTTTTGGCCTAGCTCAATGGAGTTGAAATACCAGAATTGCCATGTTAGACAATGGAGGAAGGGATTAAAACATTCTTGAAAGTGGGCTTACTGGAGTGGATATACTAAATAGTGCTGGAAATTCAGTGGTGCTTTCCTTTGTAGGCCAAGGAGGCTGGTAGTAGGGGCTCACTGACAGCGGTTAGGATAATAAAAGATAATACCCTGAAACAATAGAGTCCAAGTGGAGGGGCTCAACTATCAGAAAGCAGAAGACACAATTGTTGCAATAAGCAACAAGATTAGGTGGTCATTAAGGGGACTTGACTCACAGACAGGTATGGGGATGGTTGATGGCACATGGTGTTTGTGGGCATCGGACACCCCAGAGATGTTTTTGTTAGTGTTGTCAAGTCAATATCAACTCCTAGCAAAACTGTGGACAGCAGAGCAGAACCCTGCCTGGTCTTTTGCACCATCCCTTCACTTTCTGGCACTATATCAGACAATGCCTCACTGATATTCCTAGGGTTTTCATGGCCAACTTTTTTTGAAAGTGAATGACCAGGTCCTTCTTCCTAGTCTGTCTTAGTCTGGAAGCTCCTCTGAAACTTGTTCACCCTAGGTGACCCTGTCGGTATTTGAAATACTGGTAGCCCAGCTTTCAGCATGACAGCAACACACAGCTGCCACCCTATCACAACCTACAGGCCAGTGGTGTGGTTCCCTGACTGGAAATTAACCTGGGCTATGGCAGTGAGAGTGCCAAATCTTAAACACTAGACTGTCAGGGCTGGTACTCCATAGATGAGAGATGAAGAAAAATGATTTTTCTTTGCTTATGGAGGTAAAGGAGGCCACTGTCCCCCTTACTTCTTGAGTCTCCTGGGAAGGATAATGGGAATGGGTCCTAATTCCAATCTTGTTGGTATTTAAGTAAAATCTCTTCAAAACTCAGATAGTCCCATGTGTTTTGGCTGTTAGGACCTAGAGACTTCTCCAACTTCTGGGTTTCATTCTTCTGCAATGTAAATACATAGTGAAAAAAACACTCCAGTCTTCCTAACACCCTCAGGTGTAGTCTTGAGCCCCACTCTAGGCTATAGTCATTTGGTTTAACAGAAGTTTTATTCCACTTTTGGATCAGATCAATTAACTAGAAAAATGGCTACAGAGCTAACTCTCATGGTATTTAGAATTTCAGAAATCTTGGGCTCACACAGGAACACTGAGATAGCCAGGAAGGTTTTGTTTCCCCATTGTTCTACACAGTTGTATCAGATGTGTGGATTTGTGTAACCACCGCCAAAATCAAGATACAGAACAGAACCATCCCCGCAATTTTCTCTTACCACTCCCGTAATGCTTCAGTTCACAACAATTGCAATTGTTAAACTTGAGATCTTTAGAAACTCAATAATTTGAATAGTTCCAGAATGAGCAATGAAGTATGTCCGGACTGGTATGGAGGGGAGATGTAGACTCATGTCATTGGTAAATTCCAAGCCAGAGAGATGCCTTGAAGATCATCATTTACAGAATATGACTTGGGACTAAGAAAGGTTGATTAGCTTATCCAAGATCAAACAGGAGCAAAACCAGGAATGAAGGTAACTTCTCCTAACTCCTTGGTTCAGAGATGGTGAAGGTAAGAAAGTAGAATCCCTAAGGGGTCATCGACACGAATGTTGAAAACTTGCTTTTGCTTCAGACTTCATTGTTAAAAGTCTCAAGTATTTTCTTAAATTAGAAGGTAGAGTGAACCAAAATTAATTTTAAAGTTTTTTAAGCTGTCTTTCTAAATAACAGTGATCTTAGAATTGCTTTGTAGATAATAGATGTAGAAAGAATAGAAGACTGAATCAAATATGTATGAGGCCATAGCCAGATGTTTACATTTTATATTATGTCTTAAAAGCTCTAGTATAAACTGGTTTTCTGGAGCTTTATGGTTCTCTCTGAAAAATGAAATGTGGGAAATATTACTAGGTGTAGTTTTATTTAGTAAAAATTTTACTATAAAAACTAAAAAGAAATGAAAAGGAAGTTGTTACAAAATGGAAGCCTATGTAGGTTAGCTTTTTCTGAAGGCTAAATTTTGACTTACTGTTGATTAACAGAAAATAGATCATGCGGCATCCATTGAGTCTATTCAAGCTCTGTGAACCAAATAAAAGTGGTTGGGACTGAGATTGCTCTGCGTGGGTTCGACCCAGATTGCTCCCTGCACTTAAGTCATAGCTTATATTTTATGCCCATGGCCATCCAAGTCTGGAACATTTTAACCTATATAGAGTAATATGGTTTGCAATACTTTCTTGACTTTGATGTTTTGAAATTTCATGTTAATTTCTATTGTTATCCATCAGCACTTTGTTTCTCACTCCCACCCCAACATACACATTTATGGGCTTTGAAGTCCAGCTTTGATTGGTTTTCAAATGACAAAATTTTCATTTTCAATCTCCCATCATCTTTGTTACCTTTTAAAGAATTGTTTGAATCATGTGATGTCTTTTAATGGAATATCAGAAATGCACAAAGCAAGCAAGGAAAATTTTCACCAGCTTTCCCAAACCTACAAACCGCCCCCGTAGACTTTCTATTCTTTCCTTACAGCACCAGCTACTCTTGGAAGATGGCATGGCCTGAAAATTCCAATACGAATAATGAGGTAAACTTTCCCACAGACTCAGGCACTTGTACTTAAGCCCAGGTTCATACATGGACCACAACTTAGATACATGCAGAGAAGCACTAAAATTCTGTTAAATTAGGTTTTTGAAAACTCAACTAATGCAAATATGACCTATAGCTCAACGTACTTTAAAACATGGCTCTTCTTTCTTCATCCTTAATTTAGGATCCATGCTTAAAACTGGCTGAATATGACAAGATTCAAAGTGAAAATGAGTTCCCAAATAGTTCGATATGTCTTGTCACGATTTTTCCAGTTGGAGAGCTCTATTTCTATTTCTAGATCTTCACACTTTTTTAAGTGTGTTCTATCATGTAGCCTTTTATGTATCATATAATTTAAGCCCAATAACAGGCAAATACAATCCTCACTTGGGAAACTTGGCTAAGATCATATGACTGTTGAGACGCTCAATCTGAGGCAGAGCTGCTATATGAAGGCATATGTGTCTTACTCCACATTCACACTCTTACCTGTTGTCTGCCAAATTATGCTACAATTCCCTAAATAGGTTTCCAAGTAAGGATGTAATAAAAACTTAGAGATATAAGAGACCTTAAAGATGATCTAACTCAGAAGCCTTACGTAGATAAAGCAGAAAGCTAGGGAGTTCCAACAATTCTCCCAGCTACATCCATTCTCAGGCCAGAAGCCAGCGAGTCCGATTCCTGCCATTCGTGTGTTGTGGCTCATGTCAGCTGCATTGTGTAGCACTACAAAGGGACTGTTTTCAATTATTCCTTCCATTAATACCCACTACTCTAACTCTATCAATAAGCCTTTAGTCCCATCTGGTTTATGGTTTTAACTGATTCTAGTTCAAAAATTAATAAATCAACACTGCATTTTGGCTTCAAAAAACATAATGCAGTGCTTCTTTTAAACAGGTAACCGTAGTTTTCCATCTAAAAATCATAACAAAATTATCACAAACTCTTCGATTTTAGAGAATTTAAATAACATGAGATGGCTGTTTTTACTATTTTGGAGCTCTTCTTTAGGTGTTCATATAAAAACTTTTTTAAAAACCCATCATTTATCATCATCCTTTAGTTCCCTGGATGTCTCTCAGAATATCTGTCTTAGAAGAATGCTAATGATCAAATTAAAATCTCTAAACACAATGGTTAAAAATGAAGAAAACATACACAGTTTGCAACATCATATTCTATACATTCTGTTTTCTAGCTCCTAATAATTTCTTCCATACTGTAAATTTGTGATAATGCAAAAATACATGCTCTTTAAAAGTGTGTCCGTAATGGCAGACAAAGTACTGTGATATTTCTTGCCATAATACTTATTCTTTGCTTCATTCATTATTAAGCTCATTCGAGACCCCTACTTCATATACACATCCAAAGGCTTATCATTAAGGTGTAGAAGGCCAAAGTTCTTCTGAGAGTCTATATAATTACACTTTTAAAGACACCTTGAAAGAGTTAGGTCAGAGATATGAAGCCTATACTTAGAGCACAATAAGAACAAGTTTGTCACTTAGTGATTGGTTGTATATCCTAAATCAAGAATTATCAGACAGCTATATGGTTTTTAAGATGCAGATCTTCTTGATATCAATGGAATATACATGATGTCTATTTATTTCTTTGATTCAAAGAAAGGCCTGTGTGCAGTGGTAGAACTTCTTTTCCAGGGAAAATAATTTACATCTTTTTAAAGATATGATACAATATGTTGCCCCAAGATTTATGCGAGGTGAAACATTTCCATTTGACATTTGCATATGTTCAATGGAATTGAGATGGTTTATTTCAATTCCATTGAATGCCTGTCTTGAAGCACCATTTATATTTGCTTTAAGAGAGGGCCCCCAAAAGCCAAACCCAGACAATGATATCCTGAATTGTACCAGCACAATTTAATACAATACCATTACATTTATAACATTTACATGTATAGTTGCAAATCTACTTATTTTGATCATAATTTATATAATATTTTGACAGACAAAAATATATGTTTAGAACCATTATATGTATCTGTCTGTTGAGTAGCAAACTTACAATTAATTATACACTATTCCAGAGTAATTTTCTTGAAGGCTAAAAAAGAAAAAGTCATGGTTATGTTTAAAATGCAATGCTAATTCATTATTTCCAAATAAAAAAGCTAATAGCCATTGCACTAGATTCGCTTGTTTCAGGCTTACATTCATCTGATATTCACACAAAATTCATCACTTGTAAGTGTAGCAGCAAAGCTGGACTTTGACAGTGAGTGCTCGTTACTGACATTCAGTCCGGCTCCAAGCTTTTGATGTTTTGAAAAAGTACGTGTGAATATACTAACATTATCTGACAAACATGTTACAATTATTGTAAAAGTATGAAAATGAAATGTTTTATTCTAATGCTTTATCCGCAGGTATTGCCTCCAAAGGTTAATATAGCCAGTATCTAAAACGTTTCTGTCGTTTTCTGTCCATTGAGAATGGGCTTTTGGAATTAGGTTTGCTGAGCAAAGCCGGAAGAATACAAAGCTGTCTGCATCACCTCTGACATCAAAACAGAGAAGGGACGAGCACAAAGCGTCGTCCCCTACATTTCACCACTTCATTCCTTCCTTGGAAATTGGGGGGCAATTTGTGTGTGAATGTGCCTAAATAAAGACCCTGTGATTGTTTTTTCATTCCTTCTTATTTTCAACTATTTTCAACCTTTAAAAAAAACTTGCTAATATTTAGCACATTTATTAGTGGATTTTATACTGAACTAGTTTTTTATATATTTAAGAGTAGGTAGGAAATAATGAGATAAATAAAAATAGAACATTATTTGTTAGCTTATTTAATTTATCTAGTTTTTAACATTTTGGAGACTAAAATTTTTTCCCCTTTATCTTTCTATTATTATAAAATGAATGGGATGGAAGAAATTTTCACTACCAGTATTTATTCTTTTTCACTGGATTTAAATATGATCTGTTTGGACAATTGTTGCACAACAAAATTGTAAAATATAATGTCTGTAAGAAGATTAGACTTCCCTGTTGTACTCTATTGAATTATGGCTGATGCATTTCTATGGAAGCACGTGCCTAAATAGATTGAAACAAAAACTTACAGTGATGGAGTGGGTAAAAATAATCATTCAGACAGTGTGCTGGACAGCATGGCACAGCTGAAGAATCGTGTTTGCCAGGAACTGTAGACTCCCATCAAGTAATTACTTTTACGTGTCAAATATTTCCATCTCTGTAGTTTTTCTTGTGTTTCCTGCCCCTGGTTCTTCTCTCAATCCGTTTCCAAGAATCTTGAGATTCTCACACTTACTAGTTCCCAAAATGTGCTCCTTCCAAGTACTCCATAGGGTACTGGCATAGAAAAGATTCTGAGCAAATAGATGAGTACAAAGAGTTCTCTTCTCATTTGGACATAGATGATGTTCCTTAAAGATTCTGAATGCAATTTCATATTCACCATCAAGTTTTGATAAAGCCTTAAAAATAAGGGACACTACAACATGTAAAATTATTTAATTTCATATTTTAAAAATTACCCTGTTACTTTAATTCATGCTTAATAACAAAAACGGTGTATTATTTGATGCTTTTAGACAATTACAACTTTTAAGAAAAGGAATTCTAGCTTACCAAACACTTTTATACTTAATGTCAAACACTGAGTTAACTTCACTTTGTGTATGAATCACAAAAAAGAAATATTTTTGGAAAAAAGTGACTTAGTTTGAATAATTCAGGCTGCTTTTTTTTTATTGGATCAAAAGCTCCAATACTTTTTCAGCTTATCAGTTCTGTCTGCTTTTGTAGACACAGCTCCAGGTATATCTATAAAGTGACTGGTGGAAAAGCATTTATAATTCATGAATGAATACAAACCGTTACATGTGTGTATATATATATACACACACACACACACACATATATTTTAATTCCAGAAAAGAAGCAAAATAATGTTTAATGGTCAACCTCATGAAAGTTATGTAGACATCAAAAGTAAAAATCAATGGCTTCTTCCTTTTAGGACTTATTTTTTCTTTCTGATTTCTTCTGCATGTTAAATTTCACTACATACTTTTTGTAATGATTTGCCCAGTGCCTAAGTTCGGCTTATGTGAAAAAGTGTCACAGAATATCTTGCTTGACACTAAATCATCCTCACTAATGAATATCCAAAATTAAGTGGGTTTTGTTTTCCTGGTTTTACTACCATGAGGAGGCGTGGCTTGTCTCTCATTAATCTTAATTGGTGCTGGGTAGCTACCTCACCTTAAACATGGCTCATTTTCACTTGCAATAATAATTTAGAGAGTAAGCCAAGACATTACTTCTTTTAGCATGAAGCAAGACTTTATACATTTTAGATGAGGATAAAAATCTACCATTCTTCCTGTAACTTTCTGCTTAACGGGCTTCTTGAGTTATTGCTTTAAAGTTGTCTAATAATCACGCTGTCCATGCTCCAGGTACTCTTCTCAATGCATCTGGTAGTTGTAGAGACACTCAAAGGAGCCCAGGGCTCCTCTGCAAAGATGGATTCTATTTCCCTATCACCTGGACATAAAAAATGCCACTATACAATATTTTGTGTGTTAGCTTTGCCTGTGCTCAGGATAATACATGCCACTACTAAAAGAAAACAAATTGCATGTTCAGCAAATGTTTTAATTAAGAACATGAAAGAAGAAAATCAGCTGGTTAATTCATTGCACCATTCCTTGGTGTGACGGTGAGTTATTCTCACAGCCTCAGTGTGAGAATTAAATTGGATTCACCAGTGCACTAGCAAACACGATCTGGTCAAGACTATCCAATCTCCTTAGCTCTTTCACATCTACTTCCTTCTTTCACAATAAAGATAAACGCTCTGCTTGGCCCGCTGTTCTTTGAGTGGGGCTTTATTCATTTTGGAATAGTTAAAACTATCTAGAGTTAAAATCAAATGAGGATGAGAAACACCAATGAGGAAGAGAACTGTTGCTTTCACAGGTGCCTCCTTTAGCTTGGCTTGTATTTGTGCAGTTGCACTTTTATAGGCATTTTTGTCCTCCTGAACATTTTTGGTTTTTTAAACATGTTTTATATGCTGCAAACCATCCTTCCAGGACTAGCCTGCTATCGTGCTGTTTGAGAAAGCAGTATTTTATTTAGATGGGGTCATTATAAATTATCTTCCGTCCCAGACCCTTCTGGACTGGAATCAATGTCAAGGAAGGCCTCTTTATTGGTGAAAGTCGAACTGAGAGTTATGCTCTGTCGAGGCTTCACAGGTGCAAGTTCATCTAGTTTAATATTTTCATTTTTGACCAGAATCGTCTTATCCATGTTTTCTTCACTGTGCCTTGCAACAACAGCATCAAATACATCTAATTTTGGTGGCAAGGTTCCACTTTCAAATAGGTATTTGGCTAGATACGAGATGCAAATGTTGGTTAAGAATGCAGTAACCATGGCAAGGGTCTTAAACGGGAATCTCTGATTATAGATACCATTCTTATCAGAGTAATAACCAGGGTAAAAGATCAAGGGCTGCAGGTACAGGTATGGCTCCCCACCAGTTATTCTCAGAAAAAGGCCAGAAATATAGCCTGCCACGGCCCCATATGTGTTGGTTCCCTTGATGAAGAGCACACAGAGCAGCTGTGGGAAGATGATGATGTAAACGAGGTCTGAACTTAGGTACCAGAGCCCATACACAGTCTTTGTTAGCAAGGCCATGGCAGTTGCAGAAGCTCCAAACACAAACACTGTGATTCGCATCACCCAAACGATTTCCTTGTCTGATGCCTGCAAGAAATTGCCACAGTGTCAGCTTCTCACACAATGTGTTGGCTCATTTAGGTGAAGAATGAGATGCATTTTGGTGCTTCAAAGCTGTTCTAGAGAATTTCCCTAGTTCAAATGGCTCAACCCATGGGAAAAGCTGACCTAAACCACAGCATCAGAAGCAAGCAATTTAGGTGGCTTCCCAGGGAGGCCTTTGGGAGAGGATTCTCTGAACCATGTGCAGGAAGAACAGACCACCTGTGCCTTCCCCTGAATGTGCAGGAGGAGTGGTGAGATGAGCTAACGTGTTGTCATAGAGGAGTAATAATGCAAGGCTGAATTTTGCTCACTTTACATTTTAAGGAATAGTTGTTATGTGGCAGTAAGGAGCCATAGCTCCTCCTTGCTGCCTCTCTTCATAGGAGCCCTCCCATCTTTAGGGCCAAACACCTTAAAACAAAAGTTGAACCATTTTGTTACCTATGACCTGGAAAACCTAGAGTAAGGCAAAGCTTTAGTCAAGGCTATTGGCTCCTCAGCGACCACAGCAGCATGCTGCTCTGCACCCACTTGATTCAATAAGGAAAATCAAATTGAGAGCCTATTTTCTGACAAAACTGGACTTGGGAGTTCAAGCAAGCAGAGGCATAGATGTTACACAAATACCCACGAAACAACTTACTCACCATGTTCTGCTTACACTAGAGTTCTCAAGTTTCTTATCGTATTTAATTAAACTCAAAGTTTTTCTAAGATATTGTGAGTTTCATTACTCTTTCATTAGAAAGACAAGAGGCTTAAATTATAGCAATATGACTGTACCTCTTGGGAAATAGTTATATTGATTTTTTCCCTTCAGTATTGGCATGAACAATAACATGCATTAAAAACATTTATTTATAGCATAAATAAAATTCATCATTATTTAACCTTGTGTGCTTAATCAAAGTAGGGTCAGATTTTAATATAGAATATTAATCAGTAAATAATATTACATACACAATAAATATAATGATGGCAACAACGATAACAATAATGATACGTTTTTAAAAAATGTGTTCTTACGTTTTGTCTGAATGAAAGCTGGTAGATGTTCCGAGCAAACATTGAACTTGCTGACAAGATAGAAGAATCTGCTGATGACATAACAGCAGCAGAAACTGCCCCAAGCCCAAAGTAAGAGATGTATACAGGGCAGAGATACTGCAGAACAAGTGGTAAAATCATGTCTGCTTCCTCATTACTCTTTGGATCTGGAATCCCATATGCAGTCTGGTTCCAGTCTGTTGAATAGAAACAACAAAACAACAACCAAGGAGACATACGTTCTTCATCTTTCTGGGGATCATCCTATTAGGTAGTTTTTAAAATGAATTCAGAATGTACGAATTAGTCCAATTAGATGGGAAGTCCATGTAGTGGTCAAGTGAAATTGTCTTATATGTTCTGAGTTCTAATGGTTTTTGGTTGCATTTAGTCTTATTTACAGGACCTGCACAGAATGTGCTGGTGAGATATACACACATATATTTCTCTTCTGGAATGGTGGCATTACATAGAAAGTGGTGAAGAATTATAGAAAAGAAACGTTCTTAAACTGAAGCACAGAGTATTTCTCCAACCATTTGGGGATGTGAGAGGACACTTACTCTTTCATTCCTTAGTCCTCAATTGTACATGTATAAATGGATAAAGACAGTAGTGGGGCTAATCTTACCCAACCTCTTCCTGTACATAAACTTGGTTTTGTAGCTGTCTCATCATTGTTTTTCTCCCAACTAAGTTCCTTCTTGCATCAAATTCCACTTACTGGAAATGGGAAGCATGATACATAAAGGATAGTCCCTTTGACTTGAATAAAAAGTGCAGGTATGGGGCTGAAAGTTTGAGGACATTTTTGGACTCTGTGGTAAAAAGATGTGAAACATAAGCTTATCTTTGAATGCATAGCTTCTTCACCTTTTAGTTATGCGAACACGTGCTAAAGAAGACAATGGAACCTTTAAATGTACATTACTATAGTTTCTTGTTTAATGCCATGATTACAAGACCAAATAAGAGTGGTTTTCCTCAGATCCTACCATTTTTTTCTTCCCTCATTTTCCGTTACAATTGTTCAAAGCCACGCTTTGATGTAGCCAATTTTACAGCAGTAACTGAGATGTTGTTAGCAGAAATATTGACCAAGAATGTGTACCTGATCTAAAAAAAATTGTTTTTTAAGTCTCTTGTCCTACAACACACACACACACAGAAACATTACTGAAACCAGATCTGTTTTTTGACTGTGACATAAATTCTATCTTTTATTTAAAGGCACACAATCACCTTTGTCAGCCACCTTTTTAAGTGCTTATGTCACGGATGAACAACTGGAATAGAGAATGTATGCTATGAACCATGACTACTCTTTTAAAAATTAAGTAACCCAATGAATAGCTCTACTAATTGAAAGTCAAATTAGCCAGGTGAACATCATTCTGGAATATCTTTACAAAATACAACGGAGTGAGAGGTGAACTTCTCTAATCTGTTGCAATCATCTCTACCTAGCCTCCTTGAATTTGGGTTAATGTGGTGTATTTTCATGAAATGCTCTTAAAAGCTGTATAGCATGGGAACACAGGGTCAGGAACAATTAATAAGTTCAATCACAATAAGGGTGCGATTTAAAAAATGTTCTTCATAGAGCCTAACTTGGAAATACGCATTTCATAATGCTGTTTTTACCAATTTTGAGTAAGTTATTCCCTAAGTGACTTAGTATCTTAGTTTATCTTTAACTACACACTTATAGATTGATTTCTCCAAGAAAGAAACTCTTAATTAACAAACTATCAAAAATGTAAAGCAGAAATCTCAAGTTCAAAGTGCTCCTGAGGTGGTCATGATGATGGCAGGTAAACTTCTAAGCTGACGGCTCTCAACTCTGCTGCACTTTGACTCAGCAAGAGGACTTGAGAAAGCACTGGTCTCTGGTTCTATCTTAGATTATTAAAATAAAATCCCTGTGGTGTAGGCCAGAAATAGATATTTTTTAAAGAGTCCCTCTCCCTCTCCAGGTGATGTCAACGTGCACCTTGGCTGAGAACCACTCCTGATAGGATTACATATACATGATTGATAAATATACCAACATTGGAGGGGCTGTGTGTGCTCACAGGTATTTTATTGGAAGAGTGAGCAACCAAAAAAAGTTTGGAGACTACTGAGCTATAACACTATTTGTTGAATGCTATAACAAAGGTGTATATGTGAGCACGATGAGAAACAATGAACTATGTGGGGATAAGAGGAAAAGTAGGGGTGGAAGGGCAGCTGGGTGGTAATTCGTAACTTCGATGAAGCTTAAGTGGGTCAATTAGTGAAGCTGTAAGATATTTACCTGTTGATGCACCAATGGCCCCAATGAGTATGGCTGGCAGAGCCATCACCAGGCACCCAAAAGCTGCCAGAAAGGACAGCACTTGAGCATAGGTGGCTGAAGATGAAGAGAGAACCCTCTGGAAATAGGCTTGCCATGGGATTCCACCCAATATCTGCATGGGAATCATAGGGACTCAGAATGAGTTGGAGGCAAATAGCATCTATTAGGTATTTTTAAAATGAAATTTATTACAATAACATTCAGAATAGTCATAAGTACAGCTCTAAAGTACAAAAATGGTCTTACATGCCACTCATCTCAACTGCTATCACTATATTATTGTCACCCTTTTAATTGTGCAGAATTTCCTCAAGTTATTTTCTTACATAGCTACATAGGACAATCTTTTCTTTTCCTTAATTTACATACTTTAAGTGCATTACAACTACCAGAAGCCTTTGATTTGTTCCCATGTGCGGGTTCTAACCATCATAAAATAGTCACAAAAAATTAAGATTCTGAAAGTATGAAGTTTAATCTGAATCAATACAACTCAATGAATATTTCTGGACTTTGGTCATGTGCCAGGCAATGCAATGGTTGTCAGAGCACAAAGATGAATAAGGCATAGTTCTTGCTCTGGAGCTAACTGTCCACTGGGAGAATCAATGCATTTTGTTTGTGGAATACTCAAGACATTATACTGGGGCATCAAAGAAAACATTAGAATTTCTATTTATGCTCATTTTTACCTCATACCTAAATGTTATATAGTTGTTTTTCTTAATTTACATACCATGTTAGTACAGTACATATAAGCAATTGAAAATTACATCTACATTGGAGGTATGCTTAAAATTCTTACTGATGATATAAATCAAAAAAGTTTGGAGACATTGAACTATAATATAATTTGTTGCATGCTATATGTATGGGATCAAAAATGAGAAACAATTATCTGGGGATGATGGAGGGAGGTTAAAAGGTGAGAGGAAGGACAACCGCATGGTGATGAGGAAAATCTACAGAAATGATATTTGAGTCAGTCCTCAGGCATTGAGAGGGTGTCACCAGCTAGAGATGGAGAGAGAAGAGAGTAGCAGGGAGAGAATCTAATATGAAAAAGAAAGAAAAAAACAATGAGGCAGCTATGAGCCCACCATATTTGGTATAATTAGAGGTCAGGATGTGTGGGAGTGATGAGAGAGGAGGCTGAGAAAACACTTTCCTGTGGATTACTGCCACAGTCTTCTGACTGGCATAGAGTCAGTGTTCGATACATGTATATCATGTGAATAAGTGAACTGATGAATGAGCTTCCCATATCACAATATATTTAAGTTGTTTCTTTAATTGCCTCTCTCTATAACTGGGCTCTAAATTCTGCCAAGCAGAGTGCTTGTCACATACTGATTCTAGAATAATTTCCTTTTTATATAAAACACACACGTTCAAAAGTAAAAAAAAAAAAAGTTAAAAGAATATCCTCAACAAAGCATTAGCAAACCAGATTTAATAATACATTAAAAGGATCATATACTGTAATCAAGTGGGATTTATTCCAGAGATTCAAGGATGGTTTAACATCCACAAATCAGTCAACATGATACACCACATTAACGAAATGAATACTAAAAGTCATATGATCATCTAAACAGATGCAGAAAAAGCATCTGACAAAATTTAACATCCATTTATGATAAAAACCCTCAACAAAGTGAGTAGAGGGGGAATGTAACTCAACATAATAAAGGCCATACATGATAAACTTATTGTTAACATCATACTCAATGTGAAAAGCTGAAAGCTTTTCATTTGAGATCAGAAACAAGACAAGGATGCCCAATCTTGCCACTTTTATTCAACATAGTATTGGAAGTCTCAGCAAGAGCAATTAGGCAAGAAAAATAAATAAAAGGCAACCAAATTGGAAAGGAAGAACTAAAACTGTCACTATTTGAAAATGACATGATATTATATATAGAAAACCCTAAAGACTTCGTTAGAAATCTGTTAGAACTAATAAACAGATTTTTTGTTTATTATTCTAATAAACCGACTTTCTGAAACAGAAATTCAGTAAAGTTGGAGGATGCAAAATCAATATGCAGAAATCTGTTGCATTTCTATATACTAATAATGAACTATCAGAAAGAGAAAAGAAGACAAAAATCCCCTTTACAATTGCAACAAAAGAATAAAATACCCAGAAATACCAAGGAAGTGAAACCAAGGAAGTGAAAGACTTGCGTGCTGAAAACTGTAAGACATTCATGAAAAAAACTGAAGAAGAAACAAATAAATGGAAAAATATTCTGTGCTTATGGATTGTAAGATTAATATTGTTAAAATGTCCATACCACCCAAAGCAATCTACATATTCAACGTAATCCCTATCAAAATTCTGAAGGAATTTTTCACAGAAATAGAACAAATAGTCCTATAATACCTATGGAACCATAACAGATCCCAAATAGGCAAAGCTATCTTGAGAAATAAGAACAAAGCTGAAGGAATCATGCTCCCTGATTTCAAATTATATTACAGAGCTATAGGACTTAAAACAATGTGGTATGGAATAAAAAATAGGCACATACATCAGTGGAACAGAATAGAGGGGCCAGAAATAAACCCATGCGTATATAGTCAATTAATCTATGACAAAGGAGCCAAGAATACACAAGGGGGAAAAGACAATCTCTTCAATAAATGGTACTGGGAAAACTGGACAGCCACACACAAAGAATGAGACTGGACTGTCATCTTACACCACACACAAAACTTAACTCAAAGTGGATTAAAGACTTGAGTATAAGACCTGAAACCATAAAACTCCTAGAAGAAAACACAGGCGATGATTTTTTGGATTTGATACCAAAAGCAAAGGCAACCAAAACAAAAATAAACAAGTGGGACTACATCAAACAAAAAAGCTTCTGCACAGCAAAGTAAAGCATAGAAGAATGAAAAGGCAACCTACTGAATGGGAGAAAATAATTGCAAATCATATATCTGATAAGGGGTTAATATCCAAAATATATAAAGAACTCATATAACTCAATAGCACAAAAACAAACAACTCAATTGAAAAATGGGCAGAGAATCTGAATAGACGTTTTTCCAAGGAAGGCATCCAGATGGCCAGCAGGTACATGCAAAGATGCTCAACATAACAAATCATCAGGGAGATGCAAATCAAAATCTCCCTGAGGAGATACCACCTCACACTTGTTAGGTGAAATAGGTCAGACAGAGAAAGACAAATACCATATGATCTCTCCTATATGTGGAATCTAAAAACAAAAATTTAAAAATTAAAAATAAATGAGGTACAGGTACAGGGAACAGATTGGTGGTTGCCAGAGGTGAGTGGTGGGAGAAATGGTTGAACTGTTGTCTATACTTTTAGTTTAAGTTGAACAAAAACAAAGTTAAAAGAAGAAATTCTAAAATTCCTAATTCCACGACTCAAGTCTATATTCTTCCAAAATTTTTCCTTTATTTTGCAGCCTGTAAATCAATATATTACTAACATCTTCCATGCCAATGAATATTTATCAATAATATCAATGACTATATGAAGTGATATATCATAATTTACATATCAATCCCCTTAGACATTTAGATCATCATATTATCAGAGGTTTCTGAGTAAGGTAAAATCTGACCTCCATTGACAAACAGAAGCTTCCACGGCAAGGTAGAAAATAGGTTTGGAACAGTGAGTTATGGGGGGCTGCTGGTGGGGAGACCAGTGAGGGGCTAGCACAATAGGCCAGGTGAGGAATGCTGTCAGCTTAAATATAATGACAATATAGGGACAGTGGGCTGGTACAGAGCGAGACAGGGAGATACTTTGATGTTATCATTAGCAAGACTTGGTGGGTTTTTTACATGGAGGATATGCTTGAGAAACAACTGAAAGATGAGACACCAATGGCGAAACATTTCAGGGTTTACTTTTACAGTTTACTCATTCATTCATTAAACATCTACTATTTCATTTCAACTTACTTTATGATTTGAATAATGAACATGACTTGGTCATACAATTTTTTAAGATGGAAGAAACTTTAGCAATTATGGGGTACAATGCCTTATCTTGAAGGCCAGTAAATCCGAGAACTAAAGTGGAGTATAGAGGAAAGGACTTTGGAGTCTTGATTCTCTGTTTCGATCTCTAGCTTAGACAATGGTGTGATCATTAACAAATTGCCTAACTTGTCTGAGTCTCATCATCTACTCCATATAACCATAAAAATACCTGCCATGCAGGTATAATTATATACACATCCAATATTTAATCTCTTTCTCTATTCAATTCATAATAGTAAATTATTCCAGAAAAATTTCAGCCAATGCATTTCTTAACAATCCTTGGGGAAGAAGCTCTCCTACTCGCCACTGGAAATATTTGTTTTTATGTTTTCTTTCCTGGGAGAGATACTTCTACTTTTAGTGCTAAAATTTAGCAAAGTGGCACAAACACAAAGTTAAATCACACAATATTGCGAACCCTCTAAAGAGGAAACAAAAATAAACAATTTCACCTAATTTTAATTAAAAAAAAAGTAATCTATTTCTTCCTTTGAAGTCAAATACAGTGTTTTATTTGTATGTATAACCCTTCTAATTAGCAAAATCATAGAATCTGGTAGGTTCTTTTGGGTTTTTTCCTTCCCTCAATCTACGGCCTGTGCCCTTTCCCCCAAGGTTCTTCATGGTCTCAGGCTGCCTCTGACTTCCCAGGGTTTCTTTCCTGGCATCTTTCCTGAGTGATACCTCCTTTCCCAACTTATCTCATGCACATAAGGCCTTATGGCATCCCCTAATTTACTTACTTTGTAATTAGAGACTAAATGAGTTACTTATTTCAGAAGAAATTGGTCCAAAATACAAATTAAAATTTTTAGATGGCTTGACTCTCAGATGAGGGTAGGTATCTCGGGGTAGGGCATGGTGCTCCTTAACTTACAGTACAACACAAATGAGAAAACACCACACATAACCCCATGAACATTATTCCTTATTTCACTAGTCAGCTACCACAGTCAGTAAGTGCCTCCATCCTTTCAATAGAAGGTATTCAACTCGGAAATGGACAGTAGGTGAATTTTACATATAAACTTTAAATTATTGAAATTGCATTTGATTTCAGGAACAATTAGATTGCATTCCTCAGGTAAAAGCATCACTCACCAACAACAGAAAACTATCAAGCCAAGTGTAGACTTCAAATGATTCAATGGTTCCAAGCCAAGGCTCCTGGTATTTGGCATGGACTGCAGTGAACCCAATGTCAGTAACTGCAGGATGTGACAGTGCGAAAGGGACACTGATCCACTGTAACCAAAGAGTGACATTAGAATGTTAGGCTATTATTTTTAACTAATGTATGTAAGGTTTTAGTTCCTCTTGTTCAGACAGAAGAACCCGGAATCACGTTCTCTGTAGGACACCATGCAGTACTGATTTAGAAAAGTTAAAGTAACATATTATATACTTCTGTGCTTAATTGCACTGTATTATACCAACTATAGGAGCAATCACCACAATGCTCTGGGAAGAAAACATTAAATTTGAGAACACTGTATATATTTATTTATAAACTTTTTACTTTTTCTTTGAATTAGGAAAAAATATCCATTCCCCAAAATAAGGAGTGATTTGATTGAGAAATTGGTAGCGAAATAAGCATTCAAGGGTGAGCCTTCCAATAGGTGGAAGAAGAAGGAATTGCAGGGAGAGATGGTCTAGGTGGATCAAGACAGAGAGCAAAAGAATATATGGCATATGGACATGTGTGCGCACACATCTGCTGAGTGACAGGGTTTGCTGGCTTGAGGGTGGATTAGAGAAGTGGGAGACATAAAGATAGAAAACCTTGTATTGTGAACTAAGAGATCTGTATTTTCTTTTTTAGGCAAACAGAAGGTAGTGGAATTTCTTCTGAATTTAAAAAAATATTTTAGTAGAATTTCTTCTGAATTTTAACATCCTATGTGAATAGAGAGTTTAGCTGAAGGGAAGAGCCAGGAAGAGCGGTAAGTTGGCTCAGACAGGAAGGAAGAAGAACATCTGTGAACGGCCCCACTTACCAGTCCTACAAAAATGCAAAAGAGCTGAACAACATCCGTGTAGGCCACAGAGTAGAGACCTCCTACCAGGGTGTACAGAGTGGCGATGAGTGCAGAGACAATGACAGAAGCGTGTACATTGACATTAATGATCACACTGATAGTGGCTCCTGGAAGAAAGCAAAAACAAGAGAACGCTGTGGTCAACGTACTCAACTGGATTCCACTTCCTGTGGAAAAATATATTTTTTCAGTGACAGCAGATATTTTCCTATGTCACATGAATCGTATTGGATGATAAAGCTAAAGCAAACTTTCATACTGAAATTTTTATATCTCAGTAAATTGAATATGCACTTACATATGTGTATTTATGTGTATATAAATGTATATTTAAAAATATTCTTTCTTTTTGAAATTAGTGCTTTGCCAACCTATTTATTGTAAACATGGGGACACCTGAAATCCATGATATGATTACAGAATTTCATGAAATATGATAAATTTAATGACTGTGAGAATTTATAATAATTCCACCAACTATCTGAAACTTTAATTAAATATATGCAATATATTTATGCACATCCATGAGAAATACAAGCCTTTTTGATAAGCATATTCATCCATTTCTACATTTTACAATTAATATTCACTTACTATTTTGCATTAATTCTGACCCATGCTAGCTTTTGTATATGACAGATGGTATAAAGTACCAATGTTTGAGACAAATTTATAGGAGAAAATAACAAAATTGGTAAATTGTATCTAGCAACTTTTCCTCTTATTTTGTAAAAGATCACTTTTATTTTGTTTAAGTGGTGGAGCATTCCAGGCTCACTCCTAGGACACGAACGTATGGAAGAGCCCTAGATTTAAGCATTATAGTTTTAAGGAATTTTCATCAACAAATTTTTCAATCTGCCTTAGAAATCAAATTTATATTTTCTTACTTTATGACTTTGTTCACTGTGCTTGTTGGTGTCTAAATTTCCAGTGAGAATATTATGGTTTGGACAATTGGACCCCTGTTGTTCCTGGACTGGCAGTTCAGAATTTGCTATTTGCTTTACAAAGCCTCTTCCCAGTGCTTTTGAGAGCTATATAATTCATATTTCATATTCTTAAACACGGCAATGCTAGGAATGCTAACACACATGCAATAAATCTGTGATTTTTGTGTTATCAGTTGCAATCTTACATATTACTACAACTCCTCAGCTGCATGCTACTAGTAGTGTATGCGACCCACCAGTGATGAAAATTTATCACAAAGAGCAGTAAATGATATTTTGATCTAAGATAACACAACAAAATACTTAACAAGAAATTTTTTCTTAATGCTTTGGCTTTGGTAACAGTTAAATTACTTTCAATTAATAAAGGAAAAAACATGGTAAGGAGTTAGAGGATGAAGACAGAGGAAAGAGGTCAATTATTTATAAGTGACTTTGGGTAACTGACTGAGTTATTGTAGTACAAATATCTGTTGTACAGATATTTGACAAGTTATTTTTTTCCAGAAATTATTTACTTCATCTTGAAACTTTAGTTGCAACTCTTTGCCATTCTTCTTTTAGTCTAGTTTCTCTCCTTTAATAACAACATTTCTAAGTATATTCCATGAATTATCAAAGTTCAACTATCTCTTTTGAGTCCTGCTTAATTTTCCACACATTAGTGAAATTTCTATTAATCCTACACCTGCAAAAGGTAGGGAGGTTGTATATTATAGAAGAAAGATCACTGGACTAGGATCCTAAAGGTAGGGGGTCCTAGTAGATGCTGCCATTTGGTTGTAACTCAGTGGTTTTAGAAAAGTTACCCACTTTTCTGTCACTATTAATATGAGATAAATTTTTTCTCTAAAATATTTTCTAAATAATTAAATCATTTGTAGTAAGTAAAATCAAAGTTCTACTTCCAGATCTGCTGTGAAATATTAGTGTACTGATGCAGTCATTAACATAAATATACTGTAAATAAAGTTACAAAAAATTCACCGAATTTGAGCTGTTAGAAGTGTAAATACACATTTCTCTAAAAAGTTGTAAGGATGCTATCCATTTATACAGAGAAGATAGTTTAAAATTCTTCTGTGTTTCAGTGGTGAACCACACACATTCACAGTAGGGTGGTAATAGAGCTTATATTTGTCTATTCTGAAGTATCCCAAATTATTTCTAATAAACACTAACTTTGAATTATGTCCAACTATTATTTCTGAAGAAAATGGAGGTGTTAATTTAAAAATATACACACATTCTCTTTACCAGAGCATGGATATCAAGCAATATCAGTAATGTCTTCATATATATTGCCTCATATTTGTGTGTGTGTGTGTGTGTGTGCGCGCACACGCGCATGTGGAGAGAGAAAGAGAGAGGCATTAATATATTTTACATATATATTGACATACACAGGCATAGACACACATGAATTATATACAAAAATAACTATTGCAACAAAGTTCAGAGTTTAGCTATTATGTTTTATATTTCCAAAATACTTTAGAAATATTAGCTTATTAATTCTATTCTCCCTTCAGGGCTCTGTTACATAAATTGATCTTTATTCAGTGAGAGTGAACATTTTGTATTCTATTAGATATTCAGCCTACTCCTTTTTTGATATCTCAGCAGGCAGTTTGTTCTCAAAACAAAAATTTTCTGGTGTTGAAAGCAATATAAGCCACCATTGCTTCTTAGCTAATGAGAGCAAGGTGGAGAGGTAGGTGTACTTTTACAGATAATTTCATTAAGATATAAATGCAGTGGAGTATTGTGGAGTATTGCCATCTAGCACCAGGAAAGTGCAACATTTTTCACTGAGTTATTAGAGTATTTTATAACTATGAAATTCTCTTCTTTTCTCCAACAAGTCACTCCCTTGTTTTACAGTTGGAGACCAAGAAAATAATATAAGATTATATAGGATTTTGAGAGAGAAAGGAGTAAAATGTAGTATATATAAATTATCTGATATTACAGAGGCCAGGTCTGATGATAATACTTAAACCAGACGATAAGTTTGTAGTCTGGAACATACAACATAGAAGAAATTCATCTCATCTTACTTTTGTTCAGCCCAAAGTCTGGCTGTACACTTAAGCTCTTCATTTCCATTTGTAAGAAGAGATGGAGAGTAACATGTGTGAGTGCCTGGACGCAAAACATTGATATAGCTCACTGAGGAAGGTTGCCGAACCTCCAGCTCTGTTGATTTTCAAGAAGGAACTCAGCACTCAGTGGGATAGTTTAGATTTCTCCTTGACCAAAAAGTAGAGTAATGAGCCTAAAGATCTCCCACCATCCCACTGAAATCTCTTTTTCCTAAAACTTATAAATGGGCGGAAAAGCCAAGGGCCAAGGACAGATTGTCCTTAGCATTAATTGATCTTGCTAGTAAGTCAGACTCTAAAGAGTCTAAGTTCATTTTCTAGATCCCTAAAGATGTCCACAACCCAATACTTCACAATATAATGGGACTACATTGAGGAAAAAAGAAACAACATTTGTTTTCTTTGTAGCTGTAGATCATTCATTCACTTGTGATAGGATTACACCTGTTAACAAGACACAAGTCCTGCTTTCTAGAAATTTATAATTCTTTTCTTGAGGTTAGAAAGGTTGAGGTTGAGCATGAAATAGATAAACAGACACTTAATCATACAAAGTGAAGTCCAATGAGAACAAAATTCCAGGTGCCTAATGAAGCCCATAGGAAAGACACCCAGGAGGTTCAGGATGACTGCTCTAAGGAAGTGACATCTATTAGAAGATCTGAAGGATACTCCTGGTTATCTAGGCAGATGTGGGAGAGGAAAGAGGGGAGATGAGTCCAAAGCAGAGGGCACCTGGGCTTGCTAAGTGTCAGAGGTGAGAGAGGAGGACTACAGTTCTGGAAGAAGGAAGGAGGCATGGGGAATGATGAGAGGAGAGAACCATAGCCCAAGTCATAAAAGACCTTATGAGCCCAGTTAAAAAGTTAGGTTTTAAGCAGGAACGAGATATGATCAGATGTGCATTTTAGAAGGAAGAGTCGGGCTACCATGTAGAGAATACAGGGAGAGGGCAGAACAGTGGGCAAGGAGATGGTTGCATTAATCCAGGTGAGGGAGGCTGGGGGTGGCCTGTAAAGTTGTGTATCTGTTCAGTCAACGAGAGAGATGAAGCTAGAACAATATTTCATTGGTCCTTACCTAAGGCAGAGAAAATGGCTGCAGCCCAGAACATTTCTCCCATTAGTGCAGGAATAAATAAGAGCCCACCCATGCGTTTTCCGTAGATCTGCTGAAATGGGTCTAACATAGTCACATATCCCTTGGAACGCATAGGCTTTGCAAAAAACAGGCCACCTAAAAGAAATCAAACAAGTGTTTATGAGAAAATAAAAAATGCATAATATAAGAGTGTTTGCCAACCTTTTTGAAGGGAAACAGATTTTTTAGAACACTTGTATATGTTGAGGAACCAACCTGAAATACCCTATGAGTACAGAACCAAGAAATATTTAGCAGCCAAATAAAAATTTCTTAAGACATTTATCACTGTATGCATCCAAAGGACAATTGAATTGGTATATCTGAGGCATGCAGATTAAACACATGGACCAGCACAGCACTCACTAAAATGCCTTGACGTATTTATTTGTAACATCCAGCATAGCACTTAGACATTTTGAATAAAGGCAAGATCCAACAAAAGTATTTTAAGTGCAAAAAAAAAGGAACTCTATGATATAATATTCTTGACCTTTTATTAGCTTGACTTACAAAAAGAAATTCTGATACAATTTAAGTGAATTCATTCTTAATGATATATTCACACTATTTTTGAAAGAAAAAATATCCTGTTAAGAAATTCACTGTTCTATTAAGTCACAAGATCAAGGGACTTTCTTTACATATTCCATAGTCAAGAGATCAAATAATCTACGCATTATTGTTACACTATTTACTAATTTCTTGTAACAGCTACTTAGAGATTTATGGTAACGCTTTTACACAGTAGTCATTCACATTGGTTGACTTGTTACTTCACTTGTTATACTCCTTTTCTAAATGTTCACTGAGTGGGTCATTGAGGTTTAAACTTTCACTTACCTAAAACCAGACTAAGAGAATATCCAATTGGTGCCTGAGCCCACGCTAGACCGTAATCTGGTACGTACACTGCTTCAGCTGTCCCGTTGATGTAACCTCCTCCAACCCAGGTGGCTGAAATAGAATGAAAAGCGAGGGAAAGACACTGCCATACCCGTCATACCCTAGACCTGCTTTGTCTAACACAGTGGCCATTAGCCTCACATGTCTATTGAGCACCCAAAACTTGGCTAGTCTCGATTGAGATGTTCTATGAGTGTGAAATACACACTGGATTTCAAAGACTTAGTATGGAAAATAAATGTAAGATATCTCAATAATTTTTTTGTGTTGATTACACGGTGAAATGAAAAAATTTTCAATGTATTGAATTAAATACATTCTATTATTTACGTTAATTCATCTATTTCTTTTCATGTCTTTTAAAGTAGTTTGTAAAAAATATAACATTACATTTGTGGCTCACATTATGTTTTTATTGGACAGTGAGGCCCCAGATGTTTTCTAAATCCATTTAGTCATCAACAATTTTAAATGATATTATTTAAATAAATGAAACCATGTACAATATATTATATGACTATTTCTATTCTCAATAATACTACAACTTTTTCCCTAGCCTTCATAACATGGGGTCAAGTGTCTTTATTTCAAGGCCTTCTGTTTTAATTGTATTGATCTTTACACAGTGATCGTGACTATTCTCCTCAGGGAGTAACGTATGTGGGTGCGTGTGTGTGTGTGTCCGTGAGTGTGCTTTTCCTTAGTAGAGTCATGTCTTAAACACTCTGGGTACACAGGACCTTGGCAAATCTGTGGAGCATCATAATTAAGTGATACTACTACTTTAAATTGCCAGGAGAGTGAAGGGAAGAGAGAGATGACATTTTTACTCCAAGGTGTCCTACAGTGAGTTTAAATTATCTTTTCCATCTGTCTTCCTAACTCCTCAGCATCCAGGTAGGGCCTAGACTAGCGATCAGAAGAATTTAAAATGTTCACTGCATACCTACTTGCAATTCTTTGCTCTAATCTGGGTCTTTTAGTAAGATATTTGATATATCACAGAGAATAATAAGAAATATGTCTTCTCCAGATTTACTTAATAAAATTTCTGTAGCATAATAGCTAAAGGAGGGAGGTCAAGGGACCAAGGAAAACACATTTTGTTAAACAAGTTTGAGCCAAGAATGATCTATAAAATCTACCATTTTCTCCAAGAAGACAATATAATATTTGGTTCTTGCTGAAAAACTAGGATTACTGGGACACTTAAATCTTCACAGTTTATATCATTTTAAGAGTACAATAAAAATATTTAAAATAATCCCTAAGTACAGTTTGTGTACTTAGAACTGTATAATAGAATTATGAGGGATACAGGCTGGCAAGAAGCTTATCAGATGTGAGACTGAATTCTGGGCTGTATCATCACATTGGGAATAAAATGTGACTGAAAAATTCTCTAAAATCTTATACTTAGAACGTAAGTAAAACCAATAATATGTACATGAAATTATCAAAGACAAGCTTTTCTGTTGTGTTCGTGCCAGAATTTATCTGGCTTTCAATTGAAAAACAAAGCAAAGAATAGAGAATGTTTTGGGGTTAATACTATTTTTAAAAGGTTAACATGTGAAAAGACTTTCCTGCACAGAAATTTTAAGTATATTCAACTGGGAAGTTTATACACAAAATCCTAAAGTGGATAAATATGTATTTATCAGTCAATCTCATCTTCATAGTAGCTTTCACATGGGTATTAATAAGTAACAAATGCTATTATTTGTTTTTCTCATTCTAAGCCCCGCTGAAATTTTAAAAAGGGTTCTTTTCCCCCCACTGAGTGTGTAACTAGGACGAATTCTCACAGGTTCAGGATCTGAGACTTTGTCTTCCTGCTGGGCAACCGGAACTGCTAACAACACACCACAACATTTCATTGCATAAATGATCTGACAGTCTTACAAGCACACAGCTTACGAGGGATCAGTTTTCATTGTGTAGGTCTCCTCTTCCTCATCCAAACTGAACATGGGGCCTGAATGATTGCAAATATTATAATATAAAGGTGAAGACTTGGTTACTTGTTATGATTAAAATTCCTCTATTTTTATCAATCTAGTTCCTTCTATACCAGAATTTGCTCTGCATGTTTGTATATGTCATGTCAGATTCATGAATGAGAACAAGAACTCTTTTAACCCATATGCATTTTTATTTTCAGTCTTTATTCTTTATTAAATATATACAATCAATGAATCTGACAAGGTTTAGATAATATTGTTCAGATTTTAAATAAATTATGATATTGACCAAGGTTCTTTTCAGTTCTAAGAGATTAAAAAAAAATCTTTAAAAACTGAGCTAGATCATGTCACTTTATAGGAAATATTATAATTCAATTTTTTTCTAAATACTTTAACAGCCTATTAGATTGGAAAAATCTCTCTAAATGATGAAAGAACAAATTCTGAAATATTACCTTTATGGGCATAATAAATATAATATTAAATTATAGTAATAACTATAATAATTTACATGAACAAAATATGCTGATGTACAACAGTGTATTTATTTTTTCAACAGCTTTTTGAGTGACATCAACAACTTTTGTTGTTTTATTTTGCTTTCTTCTCATTTTTTTCTCTATATCTCTCTGAGGGAAATATAGTTACGATATTTTAAACCACTTCAGATCCCAGTATCACATCAGGATCTTGAGAGGAAGGAAGAAATGTCTGTGCTATAATGAAAATGAAGATATGAAGTTGTGCATACTATTCATCAATAGGTGGGTAAGAAGAAAATACATTGGAAAATCTACACCAACATTTCAGTAAACTTATCTGAAAGTGGTAGCTTTATGGATGACTCTTGTTCTTTATATGCTTTTTTTTATGTAATTTTGTATATTAGGCATCACAGAAAATATTTTGCAAAATACAATTTGTTCTGTATATGTATGTATGTAGAAAAAATGAGAGATGGTAAAAAAGAGACCTCTTTACAAACTGTGTACTTTTATACAGAAGTAAAGTGAAACCAGCGGAGGGCCGCATGTGCACACTGTGGAGGACCTGGGCGTGGCTGCCAGGAGACCACTGGTTAGGCCTTGGCTCTGCTCCTTGTTAACCATGTAACTCCTAGTCTTCACTTAAGCCCAGAGCCCTTTCATGGAGCGCAAATTCAAACGGAAGATCTTCACAAAGATCAAATGAAATCTGTACAGTTCATGAAGAGTTAAACAAACATAAAACATACATATCTGAAAAATAAAATCTATAGTCCATAAATTGTTCCACAGCATTGTGGGTTTCAGATGCCCAAACAGGGATGCAGTCCTTCCAGACTGGTTTGTAAGCTATTTCATATCCAGAGTGAACCCTTTTTAAACAACACTTCAGGACTGAAGTTGGGCATCATTTGGATATGATTTCCAACAGGACATTTTCAAATGGGCACTCAGGGCTCCTGTTAATTGGTTATGTTGCTAATGCTTGAAAACCTAAGAAAACGCTAAAACAAAATGCGTGTTTTTACTGAATATGTATCAAATAATACTAAACATATAATTTTAAATTCTTGTTTTTCAGAAATATTTTCAACAACCAAGAAGAATATAAAGGAGAAACAAGTCACCACTTAAACAGAACCACATCTGGGCAAATGAGGAAAGAGTATGGCCCTCCCAGCAGAGAGAAGGTGTGAATGAGAGAGATCTGCAGATGGTGGCCCAGGGGTCAGCCCACACTCTGTTCTGTTAGGACACACTTTAGATTTTTTCCTTTTATATCAAGCTTCCTGGAAATCTCTTTTTTCAGTGCTGTGGATTTCTAACAAGTGATTGTCTTCTTGTGAGAAAATCAGTTTATTACCTGGTAGAATTAGGTTTCAGAACAGGGTATCAATCAATTTGGAATTGTGTTGCCTCCAAATTGATTTATTCAGGTTTAAAGCCATCACTAGCCAGTGTTCCTTGGCATTCATCGTTTAAGACAACTTTAAGTCGCAACGTCATGCCCGTATTAATGAACACGATGAGACACTGACTTTATCACATTAACAGAGACATAACTTGTAAGACCAAGAGATTTTTGTACTTTCTGCCACCTCTTTGTTTGAATTCTGTTTACACCCACTAAACAGCCTAGAGAGCTCAGATCTGTCTCATTGATATTCTGTCCAGTGATTTATTATAAAATCATTTTGTTCAAGTACTACTGAGTTGAAATCATTTTATTTTTGTTTTAAATAGGTATAAAATTATTTAAAAAATATGTAAGTAGTGAACACACAGAATCCCCAAAGGACAAAAAGCAACACTTGCTTTGTTACTCTGAGAAGCCAAGGAGGACCGGGCAGCGTCGGAACCTACCTGTCATGGTGAATCCGCCCACTAGCAGGCCAATGTCCCGGCCGCCAACTATTATGGCCTCGCTGCGCTCCTCCGCCCGGCCGCTGTTTTTGGTTCTCCAGGCAGCCCATATTCCAACCAGCAATATCAGAAGGTAGAACACGATGATAGCTATCAGTCCTTCCACATGGAATGTCATCTTTATCTGGGGGGTCTGGATTCTTTCACAGCTGGCTACTTCATTAAGACTTCTGAAGAAAATACAGTGATGCATTATAAAGCAGCCAAGCATGCACAGGCAGCCGGAAACAAACCTGCTGGCTCCTGAGAGATCCTGTGCCACTTAAAGAAAAAGGACATTGCAATTGTATATTAAAGTAGTAGTTGCCAACAAGTGCCCATCGTATCATTATATTTCTACTTCACAATTTAACATTCTTTTGAGTTGAAACAGAAAAAAATCCGAAATTCTGTTTAACAAATGTAATCATGATCATTTTGTATTTAATAAATTCTTTCAATTTAAATTTAATCTTGTATCTTAACTCAGTAAGTTGGCCAAGGAATCACCTACAAAGAGGATGTCTGCTTGCTTTTGGAACTGACTTACTATTTGATCTAGAATTATTCAGTAATGTAAGTGTATCATAAAAGGCCACTCTGCGAATTCTAACATATTCATTCACTCATTCTTCTATCCCTCCTTTCAAACAATTTCAGGGAGCAGTTCCAACAGTAACGTGACATGCAAATATCCGGGAGAAAAAAGCTTCAGGAAAATCTATTTCAAAAACACATCAATTCCAATTTTCAACAAGTGCCTGTAGCTCAAGTTACTGCAGCAAATAAAGATGTTATGCTGTGTAAAGGGTCCACCCTCTCGATCAACTCTTGTTCCCCATCTGCTGTCCTTTGTTCCTTTTATTCCCTGCCGCCAATGGTATATACAAGAAAACGGTTTAAAAATACAGAATTGCCTAAAAACATAACAGAGAGTCAAAGGGATTAAAAACAAGACACTTAGGTGACATGTCAAATTCTCATGCCTTCACTTTTTGGAATTCTTGTTCTCTGTTATTTTTTCCCTTTGTGACCACGGCTATTTCATGCACCTCAGTTGACACAAGTTTCTGGGGGAAACTCAGATATTTGTTCACGCAGGTGGGTAATGAGACCTTGGGCAAAAGAACCAGCCTCCCTTGGATTCAGGGGGAAGCAAAAGAAGCACAGGCAGGCTGGAAGGGTTCTGCCTTTGTGAGCAACTGAGCCGGAAAGTTCTTTCTCTGGCCACAGCCAAGTGCTCCCTGGCCCCGCGCTGTCCCTCCCGGTCCCCTCTACCCATTTCCTGCGCCAGGACTTGGTCCCTCTTGAGCCCAGACTTTCCAGCCCCTAGCATCCCAAGAGCCATGAGTGCCTGACAGTGCCCCCGCCCGCGCATCCCCACGGAGAGGGAAAAGAGCCGTGTCCCTCGGCTCTACAAACGCCCAGCTCGGCGCCCGCCGCGTCCCCGAGGGAGCGGGCCCCGACGCGCCGGGGATGCCCGCTCTGCTCCTACCTGGAGAGGTGGCCGCGCAGCGAAGCGCTCCGCCGGGTCGGGCTCCTCCCGGGACCGCCGTCCCCGGGAACTGCGGTGATGGGGGGGCTGCAAGGGTGCAGCGTCGAGAGAGAGTGTGTGTGTGTGTGTGTGTGTGTGTGTGTGTGTGCGCGCGCGCGCAAGGGTGAGGTGGGACGGGGCAGGGGCAGGGCCAGGGGACCGGGGTCGGTTTCTGGACTGCTCCTCGCCCAGTGTCTTCAAGAACCTGGGCGCGCGCGGAGTTGACAGGTGTGGGCGCCGGCGGAGGGCGCGGGGCGCGGGACGAGGCGGTGATCGATCCCAGTATTGGCAAAAGTCCCCTTTATAAGGACGGCCGGTGGGGGCGATCGTCAGAGCTTGGGAGACGGACGTCAGAGGAAAGTGGTGCTGGGGCGGGTGCTGGAGACAGTGCCCTCTCGAGCAGGGAGGTGTGGGGGTGCGAAGGGACCGCGGGCCTGAGGAACTGGGGCTGAGCCTGGGCTCTGGGCCAGCGCCACGGTGACATCTCCGTCCCTGACGGATGCGGGGCAAGTCTCTGCCACTCCCGCTTCCCTCCTCCAGGAAAGACGGCGAGACTCCCTAGGGTCATTTCCAATTCTGACTTCCCACGACTCTGGTTGGAAGCAGAGAATGGGGAGACTGGGAGGGTCTCAGAGAATTATGTTTTCAAATGGAGCAGCTGGAAGTCCAATGAGAGGAGGAATCCAGGGTTCTTGTCTTCCTAGACTTTGCCTGGAATGTTTCTCGAGGTTTCTCTCACTGAGACCAGAGGGACCCTCTCCCAATGCCTCCCGCAGGCCTGGGCTGGAGGCTGGGTCGGCTTCCCTGGGTGGGGTCTCCGAAGGAGACGTTTCAGGAAGCTTTCGAAAGTCATTTTTAAATTCATACCCCTTCCACTTAAAAATAAGATCAAAATGAAAGACTTTAGGAGTTGTTGAAAATAACAATGAAGTTATCACATTAGCAGATGAGATAGCTTTCCTTGTAGAGCCTGCTAGGTTGCTTGCCCACCAAAATATCCTATTCCACCCTTACAAAAAATTGCTATGTAAGTTTGAAATATCTATCTTCACCTAGATACCTATATTTAATGTCTACATTATTTATATATCCATGGATATAGTTATATATATATCTATAGCTATGTTTCCACAGAGCTATATTAATATATGTACATCTTAGGTAGATATAGATATCTGTGTGTATTTACATACATATGTCTGAGTTCATGTGCATTTATGGAAAAAGATGGACAGAGAAAGTATAGAAGAGTAACAAATACAAAGCCACAAGCCCTCTGGCCACTTTCTCACTTCTTTCCCTATTCCACCATGCCAGTGTATTAAACAGTGAAATATGAAAATTTAATAACTGATAAAATAAGTAAGAGTATTTCTTTACTGTCCACCTCTCTCTAGGCAAAATATCAGAACATCCCCCATTTTCTCACACTGGATTTGGAAATGAACTTTCAAATTTCTGTCACTACTCCCTTTCTTTATTCTCTGTGTGAACAATCATGGTATCCAACTACTTTATTTGAGATAAGAAAGCCCATGGAGTTCAAACAGACTTTAGGACAGGGAGAAGGGCCCGCATGGGGCAGTTCCCTCATCTGGTTTATATGATTAGCTCATTGCTTTTCTGGAAAAGGCTTAGATAACCTTTGAATATAGCTCCATTTTACGTGGAAAGGTTATGAATTTAAGCAATTTTAGGGAACTTAGGGAAAACAGAAATAAAATTTCATATAATTCAAGTGTTTTTAAACAGAGATTCATTCATTCATTCATTCATTTTGTTTTGGACAGTTTATAACTCAGTTTCTGATTCTATGCTTTGGGCACAGGTTAATTTATGTCTTTCCTGCCAGAATATGTTTAAGGTGATGATGACAAAAAGCTTACGGTTGTAGGAGGGCAGGGATGGCCAATGACAGTGTATGAAACAGTGCACAGGGCTAAGGTCAGGAATCTGGACTTATATCCAAAGAAGGACGAAATAGGTGACTGTCCTCAGAAACATATCACCAGGGCTTTTAGGTCTAAGAATCAGGAATGTAGCCAGGACACGAGGCTCTCTGTGGGGCCTGCCTAATCCACTTTAAGAAGCCAGACTTGCCAGACTCTACATTCAGTGCCAGATCGGGGAAGGTACAATGACCTTGGAGGTGGCCAAAAATATTCTGATCTGGCGGAGCAGCTGTCCTTCATGACGAAAAGCACCGGTTGAAAATAACAATTGTTGATGTATTGAGTCTACTTTTCTGGAGACATTTCCTCATTTTCTGAGTCCTTTGAGCTCCTGGGTCTGATCTAAGGATGACGCTGCTTGTGAATTTCTGCTCCTTCGGGTACCCTCCCAGACAACCATTCATCTTTTGTCTTCAGCATGCGCCTTCCTCCACTCTCCCGAGAATATATGATCATGCTTGGAGCTGGAGAAATACATCTCAGTGGGAAATCAATTGCAGCTTTCGGGGATAAAAAGCAGGTTTTGCCTTTTCAAATCATTTATTTATTTAATAGACATTTCCTAAGTTCCTTTTATGTTCCAAGCACTGTCCTAAGTACTGAGAAACATGTAGAAAATTATAGAGCCCCTGCCCTTAAGCAATCCATCATTAGTGAAAGGAAGGAAGGAACAAACTGGCGAAAGCTCTGCTTCAGTGTATTGTTGTAAACGCTGGGAAAGATGCATCATATCTACACACACAGATTAAAGGGAAAACACAGACAGAAGGCCCTAATCAGACTAGGATATTCTTTGAGGACAGGGAGAATTATTCATTCAACAAACACATGGTGAGCACCCACTATGGGCCGGGAATTGTGACTGAGCAAAAAGTGCCCCATCTTTAATAAGCTTACAGTCTACAGTCTTGTTATTCGAAGTATAATGCATGGAACAATAGTGTCAGCATCATCTTTTTTTTTTTTAACAACGTTGGTAATTTGAGAAGGACATCACTTGGCATACATATATTGAACATGACTCAGATAAGAATGAAAATGCATAATGAGATTTTTTGGGATTCCTTTTCCTTAAGTCATTTTCTTTCATAATGTCCCAGTTTCCTCATGCAATTTTTACTTGAACTTTTCATAGTGTTTTATTGATTACATTCAGCTTCAATTGCAGTTGTGGTCTGTCATTTCTAAACCAGAGTGATCTCAGAATCATAGATTGCTTCAAAATGGAAGATCCTTGAGCCCCACAGCAAGAATTCTCACTCAGTAAATCTTGGGCAAGAGTTCAGAAGTTTTTTTTTTAATAGAATTATTGTTTTTAAAAGAAGTTTTAGATTCACAGCAAAATTGAGCAAACATAGTTCATATGTACTCCCTGCCTCCACACATGTGTAGACTTCACTATTATCAACATCCCCCAGCAGAGGGTACCTTTGTTACAATGAACACACCATCACCCGGAGTTCATAGCTGACATTAGGGTTCACTCCTGGTATGCTTTCTATGGGTTTAGACAAGTGTATAACGACGTGTATCCACCATTATAATATCACACAGAGCATTTTCGCTGTCCTAAAAATTGTCTATGCTCCACCGACTCATCTCTTCTTCCCCGTTAACCCATGGCAACCATTGATCTTTTTACTGTCTCCATAACTTTGCCTTTTCCAGAATGTCATATTGTTGGAATTGTACAGTAACCTTTTCAGATTTCAGTTAGTAATATGCATTTAAGTTACCTCCATGTCTTTTCATGGCTTGGTAGCTCATTTCATTTCATTTAAGTGCTGAATAATGTTCCCTTGTTTGGTTGTACCAATTTATTTATCCTCTCACCTACTAAAAAACATCTTGGTTGCTTCCAAGTTTAGGCAATTATGAATAAAGTTGCTGTAAACATCTGTGTGCAGGCTTGTGTGTGGACATAAGCTTTCAACTCCTTCGGGGAACTACCAAGGAGTGTGGTTGATGGATTGCATGGTATAGGTATGCTTAGTTTTGTAAGAAACTGTCAAACTATCTTCCAAAGTGGCTGAACCATTTTGCATTCATACCAGCTCCACATCCTCACCAGCATTTGGTGTTGTCAGTGTCCTGAAGTTTGGCCCTTCTAATAGATGTGTAATGGAATTGAGTTCTTATTTTAATTTGCATCTCCCTGATGGCATATGATGTGGGGTATCTTTTCATATGCTTATTTGCTATCTGCATATCTTTTTTGGTGAGATGTCTTTTAATGTATTTGGTCCAGTTTTTAATCAGGTCTTTTGTTTTCTTATTGTTGAGTTGTAATAGTTCTTTGTATCGTTTGGGTAAAACTCCTTCATTAGATGTGTACTGTGCAAATATTTTCCTCCAGTTCACGGCTTGTCTTTTCATTCTCTTGACAATATTTTTTGTAGATTAGAAATTTTTGATTAATGAAGTCCAGCTGATCATTATTTCTTTCATGGATTGTGCCTTTAGTGTTGTATCTAAAAAGTCATCTCCTTTCCCAAGATTATCTATGTATTCCTCTATGTTATCATCTAGGAGTTTTGCAGTTTTGTGTTTCACATTTAGGTCTGTGATCAATTTTGAGTTAATTTTTGTGAAAGGTGTAAGGTCTGTGTCTAGATTCATTTTTTTTTTTTTTTGCATGTAGATGTCCAGTTGTTCCAGCACCATTTGTTGAAAAAACTATCTTTGCTCAATTATATTGCCCTTACTGTGCTGTCAAAGGTCAGTTGGCTTTGTTTATGTGTGCCTATTTCTGGGCTCTCTATCCTTTGCTTTGAGCTATTTGTTCTTTCACCAGTACTACACTGTCTTCATTGCTGTAGCTTTACAGTAAGTCTTGGAGTCGAGTAGGGTCAGTCCTCCAACTTTACTCCTCTCTTTCAATATTGTGTTGGCTATTCTGGGTCTTTTGCCTCTCCATATAAACTTTAGAATCAGTTTGTCAATATCCACAACATAACTTTCTGGGATTTTAATTGGAATTTTGCTGAATCTATATATCAAATTGGGAAAAACTGACATCTTGACGATATTGAGTCTTCCTATCCTATTCATGACGTGAAATATCCACTTATTTAGTTCTTCGATTTTTTTGTCAGGGTTATGTAGTTTTCCTCATATAAGTCTTGCGTATATTTTGTTAGATTTATACCCATTTCATTTTTTGTGCTAATGTAAAGGATATTATGTTTTTAATTTGTTTCCACTTATTCATTGCAGGTATATAGGAAAGAGGAATCTTCCCTTTTTTTCCCTAGACTTTCCCTGATGATTCTGATGGTCAGCCAAGTTTGGGGGATCCTGCTGCATTTCTGAGTGGAGAGAGCTTTGAAGTCAAAACAGACAACTTTAGCTCATATTTGCTAGTTATAGGATCTTCAGAAAATTGTTTTCTGCTTTGAATTTTAATTTTCTTTAAAGTGGAAATAAAAAATATGCAAAGTTACTGTTGATCTCATAGGGGTGCGAGGATTACTTGAGATGGGATATTTTAAAACACCAAGTGCAACACATACTTTCCCATTGGCGCTCAGTATGTGTTGGTAAGCATTTGCTGCTGCATCAGCTTCTGTTATTGTTGCTTTGATTCATTATTGAAACCTGTTGATGTCCCAGCCTCTGGTGGCAGTTAATTATATAACTACTGTGGTAAATAAATGTCTCTGCCTATTTCCTTACTTAATGGTAGAGAAATGTTTTACTAATGAGCTCAGGGGTACTTCAGGAGTTCATAAATTCTGTGAACCACATCATAGACTAAGGTCTAAATTCCACTTCTTGACCAATTTTTTACTAACTCAATTTGTGCCTTTGTAGGTGGGGCTGGGGGGAGTGGCAACAATCCACTTTCATAGAGACACATGTGGAAGAGACATCCAGCTTCTTCTTCCTCTGCCTGACACTCTGTTCTCACCAACAGTTCCCAGCAACTTTTCAGCAACACCCTCTTCACGTTGGCCACCTTATATGAGGCTAATTCCTTTTCATTCTTTTAGATTCAGCTCAGACATGGATCCAAAAGAACCTCTGTGATTCCCTGTTTATGCCCAGACTGGATAATGTGTCCCGCTTCCAGGCTGTTCTCCCACGGCACTTAGTTCTACATCGCAATTGTTTGCATAGCATACATCTATTTCTCCACTAGCCCATGAACTCTTCTTAGGAGAAGATCATATTCCATTCATCTTTATATACTCAGCACTTAGCACTATACCTAGAATCTACTAGCAAAAATTTAGTTGAACTGAAAAGCCTTATCATTTTACAGAAGGAAAAATTGAGACACAAAATGAATAAAGACCTGAGCACATTAGAATAGACCTCCGTGTGCTGACAATAACAATGACTAGAATTAATCACTTGGATACAAATAAATTAGAATCAAAAGCAATTGTCCAACAAATGCCAAGTTTTTTCTTTTCTCCTTGTGATAAATGGTGTATGATCACTAAATGTTCATACTTTTAAAACAAGAAGTAACATAGGAATTATCCAATTGTATAAATTCATCATAGTTAAAAAAATTTTAACAGTGATGAATAATGTACTTTAGGGTCAATGATTTCCCTCTGTTGTGGTGCCAAAGTCATTCTGTGCAGCCACTGCTATAGTTCTTGGTAGTAGCAGTTCTCCTATTTGTTATTTTTCTAATATTTTATTATGAAACTATTTAAATGAATATCACAGTTGAAATACATATCAAAGTTAACACCTGTGTAACCACCCCCTAGATTCTATCATTAACATTTCTTTGTCTTATATCAGTCTGTACATCTCTCTATCTGTTCATCAATTAACCTCACTTACTTGATGCATTCAAAGTAAATGGTATAAGTACAGTTCCTCCTTGAGCAAGTATGTCATTAACTAGAGTTTGAGAATTTTTTATAGGATTTTTTTTCTATTGAAGTAAAATTTACATGTAACGAAATGTATGAATCTTAAGAGTATATTAGCTTGTGATAAACACAAATAACAGTGTAACTCAAGCCCTGATCAAGATATAAAACATTACTTTTGTCCCCGGAAAGTCCGTTATACTCCTTCTGAGTCAATCTCTGCCATTGTCCCTAAGAGGCAAGCAATGTTCTAATTTTTCTTATATTTTGCCTATTCTAGAACCTCATATAAATGGAATCATACAGTATATACTTGCACTCAGCATATTGTTTTTGAGATTCATCTATGTTTCTGAGTGGATAAATAATTCGTTCCTCTTTTGGATGTCATTTTCCATTGCGTGAATATACCGCAGTTGGTTATCTATGCTCCTATTGATAGGCACCAGGGGTGTGTCCAATTCTTGACTGTTACATATAAAGTTAGTATGAACAAGGTTTTTGGGGATACAGGTTTTTATTTCTCTTGGTTAAATACCTAAAAGTGATATTTCTGGGTCACAGAAAAAGATGTTAACTCAGGGCAAGTCTTCCCCAGCAAATAAATAAATAATAAATTACTTTTAAAAATGTCAGATCTTTTGCAAAGTGGTGGTACCTTTTTACACTCTCATCAACAATGCATAAGATTTTCCTTGCCAGCGTTTGGTGTTATCAATCTTGTTAGAAAATAATTTTAATATATTTTTCATTTTAATTTTAAGCCATTTTGGTTGTTATATAGGTATGTCATTGTGGGCTTAATTTGCATTTTCCTTATGGTGAATAATGCTGGGCACTTTTTCATGTGCTTAGTTATAATAGTATGTCTTCTTTTGTGAAGTGTGTATTTGATTTTTTTTTCGAATTTGTGATGGGTTACTTGTTTTTATTACTACTGAGTTTTATGCATTCTTTATATATCCTGGATACCAGTCATTATCACACACATGTTCTGTGAATACTTTTTTCCTGTGTGTGGCTTGTCTGTCTACTTTCTTAATGAGGATCAGAAAGTTTCAATTTTGATCAAATCTAATTTAATTATTTTCTTTAGTTTCAATGCCTTCTCTTAAGACCTTTGATCATCCTAAGTCAAAATTTTCCGTTTTCTTTGAAAAGCTTTATAATTTTAGTTTTTACATTTAGTTCTATGATCTATCTCAAATTAATTTTTTGTGTACGAATATGAAAATTTTATATTGTTGTTTTTAAAAATATTTTTCTGCCCCATACTCTTTTCCTTCCTCCTCTGTGTCTTCAAGTATACGTGTACAAGACCTTTAGAATTCGTCTCACAGATTCTTAAGGTTCTATTTATTTTTTCAGTCTTTTTTCCTCATGTTTTTCAGATTCGCTAACTTTTACTGATACATCTTTATGGTCACTGTCATTTCTATTCTTCTATTTCCCTATTCAGTGCTTTTTAAATTTCACATATTGTCTCTTGTAGTTCTGGAACTTCTATGTGTTCCTTTTAAATGGTTATCTTGGCTGAGTTTCCTATCTTTTCCATCAGTATGACAGACTTTCTTTATGTAGTCAAGCATTAATAGATGCTTTAGTATCCTTGTCTGCTAATGGCAACATCTGGGTCATCCAGGGTTTCTGTCCTGTTATTATCTGTTCTATTAGGGATTGGTCACATTTTTCATTGCTTCACACTTTGAGTAATTTAGTTTGTATCCTGGACCATATGGATCTTCTAGACTTTTGCTTTATTTATATAATTTTTTCATATCCCAATACTGGCTTTGTCTCTCTTTTCAAAAGTAATTTATTGAGGTAAAACTCACACAACATGTAATTAACCACTTTAAAGTGAAAAATTCGGTGGTATTTAGTACATTCACAATGTTGAGCAACTCCCACCTCTATCTTGTTCCAAAACATTTCCATCACTCTAGAGCCTTACCCAGCAGGCAGTTTCTCCCCACTCTCTCGTTTCTCCTAGCCCCTGGCAACTGGAAATCTGGAATCTTTCTCTATGGATTTATCTATTCTGGAAGTTTCACATAAATGGTATCATACAAAATATGACCTAGTGTCTGGCTTCTTTCATTGTAGCATAATGTTTTGGAGGTTCGTCCACACTGTAGTGTGCATCAGTAGTTCATTGATTTTTATGGGTGCATAACATTCTATTGTAGTTAGATGTATACACCATGATTTGATTCTCCACTCATCTGTTGTTGGACATTTGGGTTGTTTCCACTGTTTAGCTATTGTGCATAGTCCTGCTATGAACATTCATGTACACGTACATGTTTGAGTCTGTTTCCAATTCTTTTCTTATATACCTAGAATTAGAATGGCCTGGTCATATGATAGTTCTGTGTTTAACTTTGCCAGGAAGCACAAACTGTTTTCCACAGTAGCTGAACCATTTTAAATTCCCATCAGCAGTGGATGAGGGTTCCAATTTCTCCACATTTTTTTTTCAGTTATGACATAGTAGTGGGCGTGTGACATGGTACCTCCATGTAGTTTTGTTTGTGTTTCCCTAATGAGTAATGATGTTGATCATCGTTACATGTTTGCTTTTTTAGCCATTTGTAAATCTTCTCGGGGCTATGTCTTTGCAAGTTCCTAGTCTATTTTTTAATTGGGTGGTTTGTCTTTTTGTTTTTGACTTGTAAGAGTTTTTTATGTATTATGTATTTTTTGTATTTATGTATCATAGATACTAGATTCTAATCAGATATACAATTTGCAAATAATTTCCTCCATCTATAGGCTGTTTTCTTGATAATGTCCTTTGATGCACTAAATTTTAAATTTTGATGAAGTTTAATTTATCTATCTTTTCTTTTGTTGCTTATGCTTTTGCTGTCATATCTAAAGATCCGTTGCCAAACCCAAGGTCATGATGATTTACCCATATGTTTATTCTAAAAGACTTATGGTTTTACCTATTTTGAGTTAATTTCATACATAGTGTGAGGTAGGGATCCTACTGTATTCTTTTGCATGTGGTTATCCAGTTGTCTCAGACCCGTTTCTTGAAGAGATTACTCTTCCCCCGCCGAGTTGTCTTAGCAATCTTTTTGAAAATCAATTGGCCATACATATGTGAGTTTATTTCTGGGCCCTCAAATCTATCCCATTCATCTTATATGTCTATCCTTATGCTAGTACCACGGTGTGTGGATAACTGTAGCTTTGTAGTAAGTTTTGAAATTGACAGGTATCAGTCCTCCAACTTTGTTCTTTTTTAAGATTGTTTTGACTATTCAGGGTCCCTTGTAATTTCATAAGAATTTGGGAATTGGCTTTTCCATTTCTGCAAAAAAAAGGCCATTGGAATTTTTATAGGGATTGCATTGTATCTGTAGATCACTTTGGGTAATATTGACATGTTAACAATGTTTAGTCTTCTAACCTATGAACGTAGGATATCTTTCCATTTATTTAGATTCTTTTCATTTCTTTCAGCAATATTTTGTAGTTTTCATTGTATAAATCTTTTGGCTCCTTGGTTAAATTTATTTTTAAGCATTTTATTCTTTTATACTGTATTATAAATTTCCTTTTCTGATTGATTACTGCTGGTGTGTAGAAACACAGCTGATTTTTGTGTGTTGCTATACTACCCTGCCGCTTCACTGAATTTGTTTATCTTTAAGTGAGTGTGTGTGTGAGTTCTTTGGGATTTTCTAATATAGGATAAGGTCACAGGAGAATAAAAATCCTTTTATTTTTTCATATTCATTTGGATTTCTTTTATTTCTTGTCTTTTTGTTTTTTTTAATCTAACGGTTTTTCCTGAAGATCTGTGAGGAGAGAGGTCACCAATCCTCCATTCATTTTTTTTTTTGTCTAGGAAAGATTTGCCCTGAACTAACATGTGTTGCCAATCTTCCTCTGTCTTTTTTTGTTTCTCTCCCCAAAGCTCCAGTACATAGTTGTATATTCTAGTTGTAAGTCCTCCTAGTTCTTCTATGTGAGTGGCTGCCACAGAATGGCTAGTGACAGATGAGCTGTGTGGTTCCATGGCCAGGAACTGAACCAGGGCCATTGAAGTAGAGTGTACTGAACTTTAACCACTATCAGGGTTGGCTCAGGATTTCTTTTATTTCTTTTCCTTGCCTAACTACTCTGACTATAACTTCCAACTCTATGTTGAATAGTGATGGTTAATGTTGGCATCCTTGTCATGTTCCTGATTTAGGGGGAAAGCTTTAAGTCTTTACTAGGAAATATTAATGAAGGGTTTTTTAATGTGTCTGCTACTGTGTTGAGGAATTTTTATATTCCTAGTTTTTGAGCATTTTTATCATCCCAGGATAGTGACTTTTGTCAAATGCTTTTTATGTTAAATTGAGATGATTGTGTAGGCTTTCTTTCATTCTATTAATGTGGCATATTAAAAGAACTGATTTTCTTACAATTAACCTTCCTTGCGTTGTGGAAATAAATTCCACTTGGTCACGATGTATAGCCCTTTTAATATGTTTCTGAGTTCCATTTGCTTTGATTTGGTTTGATATTTTTACATCATATTCATAAGGGATTTTGGTTGATAGTTTTCTTTTCTTATAGCATCTTCGTTGGAGTTTAGTATGAGGATAATGCTGTCCTCATAGAATGAGTAAGGAATCTTTTAATTATTTGGTGAAGTGTGGGAAGGATTGTTTAGGTCTTTAAATGTTTGGTAGATTTCACCACTGGAATCATCTACCCAGGGCCTTTCTTATTAGGAAATTTTTTGCTTACTGATTCAGTGTGCTTACTAGTTATAGCATAATCAGATTTTCTATTTATTCATGATTCAGTTTTTGTAAATTATGTATTTTTAGAAATGTGTCCATTTTATGTAGGTTATCCAAGTTGCTGGTATACAATTGTTCATAGTCTTCTCATAATCAATTTAATTTCTGTATAATCAGTGGTAATGTCTCCACTTTTATTTCTGATTATAGTAATTTGAGTCTTTTATCTTTTTAAGAGCAAATATAGCTATAACTTGTCACATTGTTGATGTTTTTAAATAATCAACCTAGGTTTCATTGATTTTCTCTATTCTTTTCTACATTCTGTATTATGTATATCCACTCTAATCTTAATTATTTCCTTCTTTCTGCTATCTTTTGGTTTAGTTTGCTGTTATTTTTCTAATTACTTCAAATTTAAAGTTAGATTATTGTTGTGAATTATTTCTTACTTTTTGGTGTAGGCATTTATAGCTATAAATTTCCCTCTGAGCACTACTTTCATTGTACACCCAAAATCTTGGTATGTTATCTTTTGGTTTCTACTCATCTCAAATTATTTCTAATCTTTTTTGTTTTTTATTCTGGGACGTATTGTATTTTTATTTGGGTGTTGTTTAATTTCTACATATTTCTGAATTTTCCATTTTTTTTCTTATATCAATTTCTCATTTCATTCCTTTGTGATTATAAAAAATACTTTATATGATTTAAATATTTTTAACCTTATTAAGATTTGTGTTGTAGCCCAACATATGTCCTATCCTGGAGAACATTTCATATAAACTTGAGAAAAATGTATATTCTGCTGTTGTTGAGTGGAATGTTTTGTATACGTGTGTTAGGTCCAATTGGTTTACAGTGTTGTTCAAGTCTTCATTTCCTTACTGATCTTCTGTCTGGTTATTCTAACAGTTGTTGAAAATGGGATATTAAAGTCTCCAACTATTCTTTGAGAATGATTTATTTTGCTATTTCTTTTGTTTATGTCTTACAGCTTTTTTGTTCCTCATTTCCTCCATTATTGCCCACTTTTTGTTTAGTGGAGTTTTTGTAGTGACATGTTTGATTCCCTTCTGTTATGGACTGAATTGTGTCTCTCCAAAATTCATATGTTGAAGATTTAATCCCCAGTGACGATTTGGAGATGGAGCCTTTAAGAGATGATTAAGGTTAAATGAGGTTATAAGAGTGGGGCCCTAAACTGGTAGAACTGATGTCCTTATAAGAAAAGGAACAGATACTAGAGCTCTCTCTCTGCAAGTGCACAGATAAAATGTGAGGTGAGAACACAGTGAAAAGATGTTCTTCTGCAAGCCAAGAAAAGAAATCCCTCACCAGAAACCAATCCTGTTGGCATCTTGATCTTGGACTTCCATTGCCCAGAACTGTGATAAAATAAATATGTGTTGTTTAAGCTGCCCAGTCTGTGGTTCTTTTATTGAAACTCTGCTGACTAATGCAGATTTTGGTACTGTGAAGTAGGGTGCTGCTCTAACAAATACTTAAAAATGTGGAAATGGCTTTGGAACTGGGTAATGGTAGAGGCTAGAAGAGTTTTGAGATGCATGCTAGAAATAGCCTAGATTGCCTTGAAGAGATCGTTGGTAGAAACATGAATGGTAAAAAGTGATTCTGGTGAAGACTCAGAAAGAGAAAAGGAGGACTATAGAGAAACTTCTATCATCTTAGAGAATACATATATCATCATGAACAGAATGTTGGTAGAAATATGAACACTAAAGGTGCTTCTAGTGGGATCTCAAATAAATGAGGAGCGTGCTATTGGAAACTGGAGGGAAGGTGACTCTCATTGTGAAGTGGCAAAGAACACAGCTGAATTGTGTTCTAGTATTTTATTGACGGTAGAACTTGTGAACAATGAAATTGAATATTTTGCCGAGGAGATTTCTCAGCAAAGTGTTGAATGCACAGCATGGTTTCTCATTACTGCTTATTCTAAAATGCAAGAGGAAAGAGATAAATTGAAGGAATTATTAAACAAAAAGGAACTAGAACTTGAAGATTTGAAAAATTCTCAGCTTATTCATATTGCAAAAATGAGAACCCATGTTGTGGAACCAACACCAAGAGTATGGCTGCACAGTCAGTTTGTAAAGATATTACCCATGGATTTAATCTGCCGTCTCAGTTGAAGCCAAGAATAGAGATCGGATTATTTCAGTACAAACACTATTAGCTGGGATTAAAGAGGGTAGAGACAATGAAACAGAATGAAGAAAGCCTGTTGGACTCTTGGGATGCTGCAGGATGGACAATAGAACTATGAGGCTTTGGACAAGGGTTATCCTTCAAGAAAAGAGAAGAATGATTTTGAAGGTGATTCACAGATCATCAAATCTGCTCTTTGACCACAGGAATAAGTGGCAAGCCTGTTTCCTATCTGGTTTCAGAGGGTGGGGCCAACTCCTCCATTTCAGTGGGCCAGAATGTCACTACCCAGTGCGTCAGGGGTAAGGTCAACCTGCAGAGCTGAGAGGAAGGACCCACCATCTAGGGCCATAGAGGCAATGCATCAGTGGGCCTGAAGGGCAGAGCATTGAGCCAAAGAGGTTTATTCTCGAGCCTTAAGATCTAATGGAATTTGCCTTGGTAGGTTTTGGATTTGCTTGAATCTCATCACCCCTTTCTTCTTTCCAACTGCTCTCTTTAGGAATGTGAATATCTGTCCTCTGCCTGTCTCACCAGTGTATTTTGAATAACTTGCATAACATTGTATAACTTGTCTGGTTTCACAGATTCAAATCTGGAGAGGAATTTTGCCTCCGGATAAATCATACCTTGAGTCTCACTCAGACATGATTTAGACAATATTTATATGAGACTTTGGAATTGGAGTTGATGATAAAATGGATTAAGACTTTTGAGGCAGTGGGATGGGATAAATATATCTTGCACGTGAGAAAGACATGAACTTTGCAGGGCCAGAGGGTGGAATATTATGGACTGAATTGTGTTCCTCCAAAATTCATATGTGAAGTCCTAATCCCCAAGGTGACTATATTTGGAGATAAAGTCTTTAAGGCGGGAATTAACATTAAATGAGATCATAGGATGGAACCCTAATCTGATAGGACTAGTGTCCTTACAAGAAGAGGAAGAGACAGTAGGGCCCTCTCTCCGCATATGCACAGAGAAAGGTCATGGGAGGGCACAGAAAAAAGATGTGTGGTTTCCCCAGAAACCAATCCTGCTGGCACCTTGATTTTACTTCTTGCCCCTAGAACTGTGAGAAATAAATGTCAAATTTGTGAAGTTTCTGGTCATTATTTATTGAAATAATTTTTGTGCCCCTTTGTCTCTCTTTTTCTCTTCTAGATTTCCACAGTGCTTCTGTTGGTCCACTTGATGATGATGTTTTTTCTTCATTCTTTTTGTTTCTCTTCAGACTTGATAATTTCAAACATCTTGTCTTCAAATTTACAGATTATTTCTTCCACCTGCTAAAATCTGCTATCGAACTCCTCTAGTGAATTTTTAGTTCTCTTATTATATTTTTCAGCTCCAAGTTGGTGTTTAGCTGCTTTTTAGAATTTCTATCTCTTTATTGATTTTTTTTTTAAAGATTGGCAACTGAGCTAACAACTGTTGCCAATCTTCTTTTTCTCTCTTCTTTTTCTCCTCAAATTCCCCCAGTACATAGTTGCAGATTTTAGTTGTGGGTCATTCTAGTTGTGGCATGTAGGATGCCACCTCAGTATGGCCTGATGAGTGGTGCCATGTCCGTGCCCAGGATCCAAACCAGTGAAACCCTGGGTCACCGAAGTGGAGCACATGAACTTAACCACTCAGCCATGGGGCCAGCCTCTCTTTGTTGATATTTTCATCTTGGTCATATATAATTTTCCTGGTTTCCTTTAGTTCTTTTCACATCTTTCTCCTTAACTTCTTGAGCCTATGTAAGACAGATGTTTTACAGGTTTTGTCTGACAAGTCTGATGTCTTGGATTCTTTGGGGATAGTTTCTGTCAACTTATTTTGTTCTTTTGAATTGCCCACATTTTACTATTTCTTTATATGTGTTGTGACTTTTTGTTGACAGTTGGAATGTGGAAACTGGAAATTAGATTCTCCCCCTTCCCTAAGGTTTACTGTTTATTCTGATTGTTCAAGTTTATAGTGGTCAATTTTTTGGAGAGTTTTCCAAACTATTTGTACAGTCTTATTCCTTGTTGTGTGTGATAACTGAAGACTCTGTTCCTTTAGCTCATTTTTAGTTAATGTTTTGACAGAGATTTCCTTAAATGCCAGGAACAGAAACAAAGAAACAAACAAACGAGAGATATCAAGGAGAAAAACAGAGAGACAGAGAGAAAGAGAGAGAGAGAATGAGACAGATAGAGACAGAAAGGAGAGAGAGAATGGCTACCTGTAGATTTTCTCTGTGCTGGTATACTCCTTCGCCACTTAGCTTGACTTGCTCTGAGCCTAGTGATCAGCCTGAGATGAAAGCTTAAGATCTTCTCAGGGCTTTTCTGGGAATGCATCTTGTCTTTTGTCTACGCATGTGCTTAGCTTTGTCAATTCTTTCATATACATGGCTGCCCTTGAATGTCCCAATTTTAAAGCATCTCATCCTTGCTTCTCCTCCAATCTCAGATGGTCTGTTGTATGTCTCCACCGATAGCCTCTTGCCCCAGGCATCAGTGGGTTTGTAATTATCTTGTAGTTTTTACAATTAGTGACTGCCCCTTTTCTCTTTTGCATTCTGAGTTACAATAAGTAAAGACAAGCACCTTGCATCAACAATTCAGGTATCCTACGGATGGGTTAGAAAAGATGTAGACAACGATTTTCAAATAAATGTACTCTTCTCCCTCTGGTTCAAAGGTACTTGGAAACTGGGCTGCTGCCTGTTTAAGACCCTGACCCCCACTGCATGAGGATGTGTGTGTGTGCGAAGGAATGGAGAATAAAAACACCATAAAACTTTCCTACCATTCTGCAAATGGCTTTTTCTTGATTCGGTGTTTACTTGGTTGCTCTAAATGTTTGACTGTTTTCCAGAGCTCAGAAAAACTGGCTCAGAGAGTTTCTGGTTTTTTTTTTTTATGTTTCTCTGGGGGAACATAAGCTTGGTGCTTCCTAGTCCACCATTTTGCTGATGTCGTTCCTCAGCATCCCATAAGTTTTGTGATATTGTGTTTTCACTTTTATTAGTCTCCAATTATTTTCTAATTTCCCTTTTTGTTTTTTTGAGGAAAATAAACCCTGAGCTAATATCCACTGCCAATCCTCCTCTTTTTGCTGAGGAAGATTGTCCCTGAGAAACATCTGTGGCTATCTTCCTCTATTTTATATGTGGGATGCCTGCCGCAGCGTGGCTTGATAAGCAGTGCACAGGTCTGTGCCCAGGATCCAAACTTGCTAACCCCAGAACCCAAATGTGAAGCACACGAACTTAATCACTATGCAACCTGGCTGGCCCCTTCTAATTTCTCTTTTGATTTCTTCTTTAACTCATAGTTGTTTAAGATTATGTTAATTTCCACATATTTGTGAGTTTTCTAGTTTTCTTCTCTTATTGATTTCTACTTTCATTCCATTGTGATTAGAAAAGACACTTTAAATGATTTTCATCTTTCTAACCTTATTAAGACTTTTTTTGTGGCCTAACATTTGTCCTATCCTGGATAACGCTCCATGTGCAGTTGAGAAGAGTGTATATGGAAGTTCTGACTATGTCTGTTAGGCCTGACTCACATATGGTTCTTCAAGTTCTCTATTCTTTATTAATCTGGTTGTTTTAGCCACTATTGAAAGTGGGTTATTGAAGTCTCCAACTATTGTCATAGAACTGTTTATTTCTCCCTTCAATTCTGTCGGTGTTTGCTGTATATGTTTTGGGGATCTGTGGCTCTGCTGTTTGTTATATATTCATCATATTCGTAAGTCAAGACAGATGCTACAATGCTGATTTAGAACTAAGTTCAAGACTGTTTATTTAAAGAAAAGAAAAAAAATAAAAACAGTTTGGGATAGAGAAATCAAATGACTTTTTCTTTTACTCTTAGCTGCTATCCCAATTACAAAATTACCTGTGAAGGCAGAGAAATTTGCCCTTTACACAGAGCATTATTTGTTATTATGATTTGACTTAAGATTAGAGGCCTTTCTAAAAAGTGACATTTAGAAAGCTATCTTAAGAATAAAAATAAGAATGATTTTTAAAGCTTAAAGTAGAGTCATGATAGGTCACACCTTGTGGAGAAACAGACTCCACAGGCTTAATTTGAACAAGTCATTAAACAAACAAATAAGACCATCAATAATAGCCATCTCTAGGGGCATCAGCATCCAGATACCTGTCTCTGAACAGGCAGAACATGTGGAGTTCCTCTGAGGTCCATTTCTTTGTCATTGTTCGACCCACTACAATAATGTTATCCCAAATGTCCAGTTATCAGCAAAGAAATTGTGAAACATGCAAAGACAGAAAAGTGTTTCCTATACACAAGAAATCACATGGGAATCAATATATTCTGTCTCTGAGGAGAGCCAGGTGTTAGACTTAGTAGACAAAGAATTTGAAGCATATATTGTAAATACATTCCAAGAACTATGAGAAATCTTGTTTAAATAGTGAAATGAATACAAGATGACACTGACACTGAAGAACAGAAAGAAAAAGTGAAGAAAAATGAACAGAGCCCCAGGGACCTCAATATACCCATAATGAGACTCCTAGAAGGAGAGTAGAGGGAGAAAGCAGAAAACGTACTTTAATATAATGTCCAAAACGTTTCCAAATTTGACTGAAAACGTTAATATACATGTCATGAAGCCCTACAAAGTCCAAATAGGATAAATACAAAGAATTGAACCTTAAAAAACGTCTTGATCAGAGTGATGAAAGCAATAACAAAGAAAATATATTGAGAGTAACAAAAGAAAAACGAATTGTTGTGTACAATTGATCCACAATAAGATTAATAGCTGACTCTATCTCGTAAGAAACAAATTATTCCAGAAGACAATAGTTTGACATATTCAAAGTGCAGGTTGACAAAAATACTTTCAACCAAGAATTTTATATCCAGCAAAACTATCCTTCAAAAATAAAGGCATTCCCAGATAAATAAGCACTAAGAAAATTTGTTGCTTGTCAACTTGCCTTAAAAAGTACTAAAAGAAGTTCATAAAACTCAAAGTAAATGATGGAAAGCTTTAATTCAAATCCATGTGAACAAGCAAATAGCACTAGTAAAAGTAATTACATAGGTAATTATTAAGAATGACAATTGTATAAAGCAATAATTATAAAATTGTGTTGTTGGGACTTTCAACATATAAAGAAGTAATATATGTGATTATAATCTGATAAAGCTGGCTGGAGGGAATGGGGCTATATTGAAACAAGGAAATGATATCAGATGGTAAACTTGAATGCAAGGGAAAAATGAATACCAAAAATGGTAAATATGTACATTATTATAAAAGATAATCTGAAGATATTTTCCTCCTTGCTTCTCTTGTTTGAAATATATTAGATTTCATAAACAACAATTATAAAACTGTATTGTTGGGTTTATAATATATAGAAAGACATTTATGACTTTAATAGCACAAAGGAGGGAGAAAACAGCACTATATTAGAGCAATGTTTCTGTATTTTACTGGACTGAAGTTAGTAATAATCTGAAGTAAATAGTGAAAAATTAATATATTTATTGTAATTCCTAAACAACAATTAAGAAAATAAATAAAAATATAGTCAAAAAACAACAAAGGTCTGACTTCAGAAGAAATGGTGGAACAAGGACTTCCAAAATTCTTTTGCTCATAAAATCAGTAAAAACATTGGGAAAAATTCTCCAAGTAAACTATTTCAGAACTCTGAAAATTGACCAACAATCTGGGGAGTATCTTTCCAAGAAAATTGGCTAAATCTCAGTAGGAACAGCAAGCTTTCTTGCTTTTCAACTTTCTCTAGTCCAAATGTCTCTCGCCTACTTGATGGTAGCCTTTCATACAATAGTTTTATGATTATGGTGAAAATGAACAGCCTAGTAGCCTCTGAATAGGCAGAACATTGTGGAGTTCCTCCAAAACTCAGTTCTTTGTCACTATTTGACCTGCTCTAAAATAGTAAATAAAAAGACACAAGACATTAAGCTGAATTTACATAAATAAATAAAAATAACTGGTATCGACAACTACATAAATATAAAAGAGAGAATAAATGTACCTCGTTTGTAACTCTTTTCTCCTATCTGTGTAAAAGTATATAAAGCAACAATTATGAAGCTGTGTTAATAGGCACACAATAAATAAAGTGTACTTTCTATCACAATAGGAGTACAAGAGAAAAGGAATGGAATGAAGCTATATAGGATCAACGTTATTGTAAATTATTAAAATTAAGTTAGTATTAACACATTCTACGAAGCCAACATCACCCAACCCCAAAACCAGACAAGGACAACACAAAGAAGGAAAACTACAGGCTAATATCACTGATGAACATAGATGCAAAAATTCTCAACAGAATTCTGGCAAACAGAATACAGCAATACATTAAAGAGATCATATGCAATGATCAAGAGGGATTTATTCCAGGGACACAGGGATGGTTCAACATCCGCAAGTCAATCAACATGATACACCACATTAACAAAATGAAAAACAAAAACCACATGATCATCTCAATAGACACAGAGAAAGCATTCGACGAGATCTGACATCCATTTATGATAAAAATTCTCAATAAAGTGAGTATAGAAGGAAAGTAGCTCAACATAATAAAGGTCATATATGACAAACCCACAGCCAACATCATACTCCCTGGGCAAAAACGGAAAGCCATCCCTCTGAGAACAGGAAAAAGACAAGGGACTCCACTCTCATCACTCTTATTCAACATAGTACTGGAGGCTTTGGCCAGAGAAATTAGCCAAGAGAAAGGAATCAAAGGAATCCAAATAGACAAGGAAGATGTGAAACTCTTGCTGTTTGCAGACGACATGATCTTATATATAGAAAAACCACAAAGAACCCATTGGAAAACTACTAGAAATAATAAAAAACTACAGCAAAGTTGCAGGGTATACAATCAACTTACAAAAATCAGTAGCATTTCTATACTCTAATAACAAACTAACAGAAAAAGAACCCAAGGACACAATCCCATTCAGAATCACAATTAAAAGAATAAAATACCTTGGGGTAAATTTAACCAAGGAAGTGAAAGACCAATACAATGAAAACTACAAGACTTTCCTGAAAGAAATTGATGACGACATAAAAAGATGGAAAGACATTCTGTGCACATGGATTTAAAGAATAAACATAGTTAAAATGCCCATACTACCTAAAGCAATCTACAGATTTAACACAATCCAAACCAGAATCCCTGTGACTTTCTTTATAGAAATAGAACAAAGAATCCTAAAATTCATATGGGGCAACGAAAGACCCCGAATTGCTAAAGAAATCCTGAGGAAAAAAAAAGTTGGAGACATCACAATCCCTGACTTCAAAACATACTACAAAGCTACAGTAATCAAAACAGCATGGTACTGGTACAAAAACACGCACACAGATCAATGCAACAGAATTAAAAGTGCAGAAAGAAAGCCACACATCTATGGACAGCTAATCTTTGAGAAAAGAGCTGAGGGCATACAATGGGGAAAAGAAAGTCTCTTCAACAAATGGTGCTGGGAAAACTAGACAGCCACATGTAAAAGAATGAAAATATACCATTCTTTTTCACCATTCACAAAAATAAACTCAAAATGGATCAAACACCTAAAGGTAAGACCTGAAACCGTAAGACTTCTAGAAGAAAATATAGGCAGTACATTCTTTGACATCAGTCGTAAAAGGATCTTTTAGGACACCATGTCTTCTCAGACAAGAGAAACAATAGAAAGAATAAACAAATGGGACTTCATCAGACTAAAGAGCTCTTCAAGGCAAGGGAAAACAGGATTGAAACAAAGAAAGAACCCTCCAATTGGGAAAAATATTTCCAAATCATCTATCTGATAAAGGGTTAATTTCCATAATATATAAAGAACACACACAGCTCAACAACAAAAAATCAAACAACCTGATCAAAAAATGGGCAGGCGACATGAACAGACATTTCTCCAAAGAGGATATATGGATGACCAATAGACACATGAAAAGGTGCTCATCATCACTGATCATGAGGGAAATGCAAGTCAAAATTATGCTAGGATAGCACATTACACCTGTTAGAATGGCAAAAATAACCAAAACAAAAAGTAACAAATGTTGGAGAGGTTGTGGAGAAAAAGGAACCCTCATATACTGCTGGTGGAAATGCAAACTGTTGCAGCCACTATGGAAAACAGTATGGATATTTCTCAAAAAATGAAAAATAGAAATACCATATGATCCAGCCATCCCACTACTGGGTATCTACCCAAAGAAACTGAAATCAGCAATTCCAAAAGCTCCATGCACCCCTATGTTCATTGCAGCATTATTTACAATAGCCAGAACACAGAAGCAACCTAAGCGCCCATCAACTGATGACTAGATAAAGACGATATGGTATATACATAATAGAATACTACTCAGCCATAAAAAAAGATAAAATCCTCCCATTCACAACAACATGGATGGACCTTGAGGGTATTATGTTAAGCGAAATAAGCCAGATAGAGAAAGACAATCTCTCTATGACTCCACTCATATGTGGAAGTTAAGCATGTAGACAAAGAGAACAGATTAGTGGTTACCAGGGGAAATGGGGGGTGGTGGTGGGCACAAAGGGTGAAGTGGTGCACCTACAACACAATTGACAAACAATAACGTACAACCGAAATTTCACAAGGTTGTAAACTATCACAATCTCAATAAAAAGTTAAAAATTGTTAGTATTAATTTAAATTATATGTTTGTAAATTAACATGTTAAGTGTGACCCTTGGGCAACTACTAAGAAAATAACTAGAAAATAGTAAAATAAATGACAACATAATTAAAATGGTACACTGGAAAATATCTTTTTAGCACAAAAGAAGAAAGTTATGATGTAATAATTGAACAAAAATGGTAAAAGACATAGAGCAAACAAATAGCAAAATGGTGGGTGTAAATTCTACATTATCAATAATGACTTTGACTGTAAGAGTCATCACTCCAAACCAATGCAAAGATTGACAGAATGGATTAAAAAAACCCCATGATCCAGCTATATGTTGGATTTACAAGAAATGTTCATTAAATTCAAAGGCCCAAATAGGTTCAAAGTAGAAGTATGGAAAATGATATGTCAAGCAAATAGTAACCAAAAGAGAGCTTGCATGGATAAAGTAATATCAGACAAAACATATATTAAAGCCAAAATTTTTACTAGATACAACATAGACATTTTGTAATGATAAAAGTGTTAATCTGTCAAGAATATATACCAAGTATAAACATATATGCACCTAATAACAGAGCCCCAAAATACATGAAGGAAAAATTAACACAGTCCATTCAAATATAATAATTGCAGACTTCAATACTTGACATTCAATAATGGGTAGAACAACAACTAGACGGAAGAGTGGCAAGGAAGTAAAATCTTGAAAAACACTATAAATGAACTAAACCTAATAGGCATCTGTAGAACACTCCTCCCAATAGCAGAAGAATATAAATTCTTTTCTAGTACAAAAGAACAATTTTCAGAATACATAACATGCTAGACATTAATGTCTCAATGATTTTTTAAAAAGTTGAAATCATAGAAAGTATGTCCTGTGAACACAACAGATTAAATTAGAAATCAGTAACAAAAGGAAATTTGGAAATTACAAATATGTGGAAATTAAACACAATTGGTCAAAGAAACAAAGATAGATTAGAAAATACTTTGACAAAATTAAAACAAAACACGGCATATCAAAACTTATAAGACATAACAAATATAGTGACTTAGAGAGAAATTTGTAGTGGCAAATTCCTATATCAAAGAGAAAAAATATCTCAGATCAATCCTCTAACCTGCTACCTTCAAAAGCCTAGAAAAAGAATACCAACTTGTTGAAGAACATCAGCAAAACAACCCCTAAAGCTGACATACAGTAGTGAGAAATATATCCCTTTTCTGTTAAGATAAAGAACAAGACAAAAGATGTCTGATTCACCATTTATTTTTCAGCATACTATTAGAAATTCCAGCCACTCCAATAAAGCAAGAAAAAGAAATAAAGGCATACATTGTGGAAAGAATTAAATTTGCAGATGACATAATTTGCTAAGTATAAAATTCCAAAGATTCTACAAAAGAACTCCAAGAACTAGTAAGTCAGTTCAGCATGGTCACAGGCTACAAGATCAGCACTCAAAAAATCAATTACATTTCTAAATATGCACAATGAACATGGGAAAACCACAATTTTTAAAAAAATATCATTTACCATCATCCCAAACAAATGAAATACTTAAGTATACCTCTAAAGAAGTATAAAATTCACATGCTGAAACTTACCAAAACTCATGAAGAAATTCAAAGAAGATCACTTCTCCCACTTTAAACAACAACTAAAATGACCTTAATTTATGAGTAGAGGATACCCACACAGCACATCAGGATGCCTGAGAGACACATGCAGCTATACATCTGATGGTGTATGGACTACTGACAGGGTGGTGATGGAGATAAATGAACACTCTCCAGCCCCGAGGCAGCCCAGTACATGTGTACAAATGCTTTCCTGGCTGGAGCACTCATAGCACCATTATGGCCCAGAGGGTGAGAGTGTGACTTGGTGTGACTACGGGAACCAGTGACAGCAGCCATAAGGCCCCACATGATTGCTTCCCCATCTGGTGGGAGAGCCCAGAGTGCTGCATGGTCCACATTGAGCAGCTCTGGCTCAGACTCAGTGGAGATGCCCCACCTCCCAAGCTGTGCTTGTGTGACCTGGCAGCAGACAGTGGCAGAGCTGCAAGCCAAGATGAATGAGCTACAGGCTGCCATGAATGCCCAGAGTACCTCAGAGGTCCCAAAGAGGGGAGTGCAACTCAGAGGGGAGTGCTCCCAAAGAGCAGGTGACAACAGTCCTGAGCCCCTGTGTGATCGCTCTCTTGTCTGATGGGAGAGCCCACCATCCCACTGCAGTCCCAGTTTGGCTATGGCCCAGACCCAGTGGGGAGGCCCTGACCATGAAGCACAACAGCTGGTGCAACCTAGGAGCAGATGGTGGCAGATCTGCATGCCCATGTGAATGAACTTCCAGGTACTATGAACACCCATGGTACTGCTGAGGCCGTGAAGGGAGGAGAGTGTCTTGGCAGGACTGTAGGAGCAGGTGGTGGCAACCCTGAGCCCCAATGTGATTGCTTTCCCATTTGGTGGGAGAGACCATAGGGCCACTGCAGTGCCAAAGAGTGGCCAAGGCTCGGTGAGGCACAGCTGACAGGGATCATGACAAGCTCAGAATACACAGCTTCTGTCCCCTGCCCCCTGTGGCAGGTGGAACCTGCAACTAGATGTAATCACTATACGATGGCAGAAATCCACTCTATCAAGTAGTATGAAGAAATATATTAATACTCTAGACAGAAGGATAAAAACAAACACTCAGAAATGAATCCTGAAGTCACGGAAATATACAATCTAAATGACAGAGAATTCAAAATAGCTATCATAAAAAAACCCAGTGAGTTACAAGAGAACTCAGAAAGACAGTTAAATGAAATCAGGAACAATATTAATGAACAGAAGGAGTTCTTCACAAAAGAGATTGAAACTATAAAGAAAAACCAATCAGAAATCCTAGAGATGAAAGACACAATAGATGAGATAAAGAAAAATCTGGAATCCTTAATTAACAGTGCTGATATTATGGAGGATAGAATTAGCACTCTACAGGATAGAAATATAGAAATGCTTCAGGTGGAGGAGGAGAGAGAACTAAGACTAAAGAAAAATGAAGAAATTCTCCAAGAAATATCTGACTCAATTAGAAAATGCGACATAGGGATTATAGGTATTCCAGAGGGAGAAGAAAGGGAGAAAGGAACAGAGAGCTTTGTCAAATAAGTAATAGCTGAGAACTTTCTAAACATGGAGAAGGACCTAGAATTACATGAAAATGAAGTCAACAGAATTCCTAATTACATCATTGTAAGAAGACCTTCTCCAAGGCATATATTAGTAAAACTGGCAAAAGTCAATGACAAAGGAAAATGTTAAGGGGAGCAAGGCAGAAGAAAATAATTTACAAAGGAACCCCTGTCAGGCTTTCAGCAGATTTCTCAGCAGAAATCTTCAGGCTAGGAGAGAGTGGAATGATATATTCAATATTCTGAAAGACAAAACCTTTCAGCCAAGAATACTCTATCCAGAAAAAATATCCTTCAGATATGATGGAGAAATAAAGACTTTCCAAGATAAACAAAAGCTGAGAGAGTTCATAGCCACAAGACTCACCCCCACCCAAGATATTATCAAGAAGACCCACATAAATAAATTTAATAAAAGAATAAAGGGGTTACAAAGCCTTGAGCAAGGATATGAATAGGCAGACAAAATCATAAAATTGCAATTCTATCAGAACACATTAGCAAACATTTAATTATAACTCTAAAGATAAAGGGAAGGAAAACACCAAAAATAAATATAATCATTTCATTTTAAATATAAACTCACAACACAAAATGGAATAAGTTGTGACAGCAACAACTTAGAAGGGGAAGAGGTAAGGGATGAAACCTGCTTAGACTAAGAGAATAAGAGGCTTTCAGAAAATGGACTATCTCATCTATGAGATCTTTTACACAGACCTGAATGGTAATGACTAAACAAAAAATCAGAAGAGAGACACAAATAATAAATAAAGAGAAAACTGGGAAAACCATCATAGAGAGCCACCCAGCTCAATTGGTAGTCTGGAATACACAGGGTGAGAAATAAGGGAAACACAGAACAACTATAAAACTAGCAATAAAATGCAGCATTAAGCCCTCATATATCAATAATCACTCTACATGTAAATGGATTGAATCCACCAATCAAAAGAGACAGAGTGGCTGTATGGATTAAAAAAAATACCCAACAATATGCTGCTTCCAGGAGACACATCTCAGCTATAAAGACAAACACAAGCTTAGAGTAAAGAGGTAGAAAACAATACTCCAAGCTAATGACACACAAAAGGAAGCAGATTTTGTCATACTTATATCAGACAAACTAGACTTCAAGATAAGAAAGACAATGAGAGACAAAGAGGGACAGTGTATAATGATAAAAGGGACACTCCACCAAGAGGACTTATAACACTTATAAGTATATATGCACTTAACAGGAACACCAAAGTACATAAAGTAACTATTAATTGACCTAACAGGAGACATTAACAGCAACACAATAATAATAGGGGACCTTAAACCCCACTTTCATCAATGGATAGACCAATCAGACAGAAAGCCAGCAGGAAACAAATGAAACCAAATGAAAAACTAGACCAGGTGGACTTAATAGATATATATAGAACACTGCATCCAAAATCAGCAGAATATGCATTGTCTCAAGTGCACATGGAACATTCTCAAAGATAGACCATATATTGGGAAACAGGGCAAGCCCCAATAAATTTAAGAAGATTGAAATCATATCAATCATCTTTTCTGATCACAATGCTATAAAACTAGAAATCAACTACAAGAAAAAAGCTGGGAAAGTGAGAAAATGGAGACTAAACAACCTGCTGCTGAACAACCAATGGATCATTGAAAAGTTAAAGGAGAAATCAAATATCTGGAGACAAATGAAAATGAAAATATACCATACCAAATCAGAAAATACACTCATACCAATGCAGTAAAAGCAGTGCTAAGAGGGGAATTCAGAGCAATACAGGCACACATTAACAAACAAGAAACATCTCAAATAAGCAATCTTAAACCACACCTAACACACTTAAAAAAGGAGCAAGTGAAGCCTAAAATCAACATAAGGAAAGATATAGTAAGAATTAGACCAGAAATAAATGAAATTGAAACCAAAAAAAAAAAAAAAAAAAACCAGTGGAAATGCTCAAAGAAACTAAGAGCTGGTTCTTTGAGACAATAAACAAAATTGACAAATCTTTAACGAGACTCACTTAAAAAAGAGAGAATGATCAAATAAATAAAATTAGAAATGAAAGAGGAGAAATTACAACAGACACCACAGAAATAAGAAAACACTATGAAAAACTGTATAGCAACAAATTAGACAATCTAGAAGCAATAGATAAATTCTTAGACTCATGCAACCTCACAAAACTGAATCAAGAAGAAATAGAGAATCTGAATAGACAAATCATAGTAAATACATTGAAGCAATAATCAAAAAACTCCCCCAAAATAAAAGTCCAGGACCAGATGGCTTCTCTGAAGAATTCTACCAAACATTCAAAGATTTAGTGTCTATCCTTCTCAAAGTTTTCTAAAAAATTGAAAAAGATGGAACCCTTCATAACATACTTTATGAGCCCATCATCATCCTGATCTCAAAGTCAGACAAGGACAACACAAAGTAGGAAAACTACAGGCCAATATTGCTGATGAACATAGGTGCAAAAATCCTCGACAAAATAGTGGCAAACTCAATACAACAATACATCAAAAAGATCATACACCATGATCAAGCGGGATTTATACCAGGGACACAGAGATGGTTCAACATCCACAAATCAATCAATGCGACACACAACATTAACAAAATGAAGAGTAAAAACCACGTGATCATCTCAATAGACACTGAGAAAGCAGTTGAAAAGATCTAACATCCATTTATGATGAAAACTCGCAATAAAATCGGTGTAAAAGGAAATTACCTCAACATAATAAAGGCTATATATGACAAACCCACAGTAAACATCGCACTCACTGGGGAAAAACTGAAAGACATCCCTCTGAGAACAGGAACAAGACAAGAGTCCCCACTCTTGCCACTCTAATTCAACATAGTACTGGAGGTTTTGACTAGAGCAATTAGGCAAGAAAAAGATATCAAAGGTATCCATATTGGCAAGGAAGAACTGAAACTCTCACTGTTTGCAGATGAAATGATTTTATATATAGAAAACCCTGAAGAATCCATAAGAAGACTATTAGAAATAATCAACAACTATAGCAAAGTTGCAAGGTACAAAATCAACTTACAAAAATCAGTTGCATTTCTATACTCTATTGAACTAACAGAAAGAGAACTCAGGAATACAATCCTATTTACAGCTTCAAAAAAAGAATAAAATATCTAGGAATAAATTTAACCAAGGAGGTAAAAGACTTATACAATGAAAACTATAAGACATTATTGAAAGAAATCAATGATGATGTAAAAAAATGGACAGATATTTCATGCCATGGATTTGAAGCATAAACATAGTTAAAATGTCCAAATTACCTAAAGCAATCTACAGAGTCAATAAGAATCCCAATGACATTCTTCATGGAAATAGAACAAAGGATCTTGAAATTCCTCTGGGGCAACAAAACACCCTGATGAGGTACAGCAATCCTGAGAAAAAAGAAGAGAACTAGAGGCATCATGATCCTTGACTTCAAAATATACTACAAAGCTATAGTAATAAAAACAGTACAAATAGTACAAAAATAGAAGCACATACCAATGGAACAGAATTGAAAACCCAGAAATAAAACCACACATCTATGGACAACCTAATCTTTGACAAAAGAGCCAAGTCATACAACGGAGAAAAGAAAATCTCTTCAATAAATGGCGTTAGGAAAACTGGACAGCCACATGCAAAAGAATGACATTAGGCCATTATCTTTCACCATACACAAAAATTCATTCAAAATGGATTACAGGCTTGAAGGTAAGACATGCAACCATGAAACTCCTAGAAGAAAATATAAACAGTACATTCTTTGACATCCGTGTTAGGATCTTTTCAAACACCGTGTATACTTGGGCAAGGGAAACAATGAAAAAAATAAACATCATGAACTAAAGAGTTTCTGTAAGGCAAAGGAAACCAGGAACAAAACAAAAAGACAACCCACCAACTGGAAGAAAATATTTGCAAATTTTATATCTGACAAGGGGTTAATCTCCAAAATATATAAAGAACTCACACAACTCAACAGCAAACAAACAAACAATCTGATAAAAAAAAAAATGGGTGGAGAATGTGAACAGACATTTTTCCAAAGAAGATACACAGATGGACAACAGGCACATGAAAATATGTTCAACATCACTAATCGTTAGGGAAATGCAAATCAAAACTACATTGAGAAATCACCTTACACCAGTTAGAATGGCTATAATAACCAAAACAAAAAATTACAAATGTTAGAGAAGATGTGGAGAAAAGGGAACTCTCATACACTGCTAGTGGGAATGCAAACAGGTGCACCCACTATGGAGATTTCTAAAATAATTAAAAATGGAAATATCATATGACCCAGCTATCCTACTACTGAGTATTTATCCAAGGAACTTGAAATCAACAATTCAAAGAGACTTATGCACCCCTTTGTTCATTGCAGCATTATTCACAATAGCCAAGATGTGATAGCAACCCAAGTGCCCACTGACTGATGAATGGATAAAGAAAAGGTGGTATATATACACAATGGAATATCATTCAGACATAAAAAAGCCAAAATCATCCCATTTACAACAACATGAATGCTTAACTATTATGTTAAGCAAGATAAGCCAGACAGAGAAAGACGAAAACTGTATGAGTTCACTCATGTGTGGAAGATAAACACATGGACATTAGAACAGATTAGTACTTACCAGAGGGAATGGGGTCAGGGAGTGGGCATAAGGGATAAACAGGCACAAACATCTGGTGACTGATAAATAATAATGTACAACTGAAATTTCACAATGTTATAAACTATTACCACCTAAATTAAAAAAATTGATAAATACTACATAAATACATAAATATGTTTGAAATGTTGATATATCATTATTATATACTTCTAAGATTTAAAAAAAGATCCAATTAGAAAGTGGGAAAAACACATGAAAAGACATTTCCTTGAAGAGGATATATAGGTGGCAAATAATAGGAAAAGATGCTCAGCATAATTTGTCTTTAGGAAAATATAAATTAAAACCACAAAATACAAATTGGAACCACAATATCATCACACATGCAATAAAATGGATAAAAAACATCATGCCAACACCAAATGCTACAAGATTGTGGAGAAACTGGATTTTCCAGATATTTACTATAAAATGACAAAATAGTAAAATATAAAATTCACACATTGGTTGTAAGATGTTAGAAGCACTTTGGGAAAAGTTTGTTACTTTCTTATAAAACTAACATGTAATTACTATACATCTCAACATTTGCACTCTTGGGCATTTATCACAGAGAAATGAAAACTTAAGTTCACACAAAATTCTATATGAGAATTTTCATAGTCACTTTATTTGTAATAACCAAAAACTGGAAATAGCCCAGATTTCTTTCAACAGACAAATGCATAAACAAACTGTGGTACATCAACACCATAAAATAGTATTCAACAATAAAAAGAACAAACTATTAATAATGCAACTAGTTGGATGAATCCCCAGGGAATTGTGTGGAGTGAAAAAAGCCAATCCCTGAAGGTTATATATGGTATAATTCAATTTTTATAACATTTTGTAATGACAAAATTTTAGAAATGGAGAGCAGATTAAAGATAAGCAATAACCAGTGCTGGGAAGGATGTGCAGAAACTGGTATTACATACAATACTGGCTGGAACATAAAATGATATAGCCACTTTGGAAAATAGTTTGGCAGTTTCTTAAAACTTTAAACATAATCATAACATACAACCCAGCAATCCCAAGAAGACTGAAAATAGGTGTCGACAGAAAGATTTATATATAATATAAATAGTAATATTACTCTAAATACTCTAATGGTAGATACTCAAAATGTGTATAAATTTGTGAACAGATAAACATTACGTGGTACAGCCATACAATGGAATATCATTCAATAAAAGAAATGAACTACTGACAAATCTTACAACATAGATGAACCTCAAAAACGTTATATTAAGTGAACTAAAGACAGACCCAAAAGACTACATATTGTATGCTTCCATAAGATAGTAAATCTATAGTAACAGAAAGGAGATTATTTTTTGCCTGTGGCTGGAGATTGGAAGTGGGAATTAATTGCATACTACTATGAGGCAAATTTTTGGGCTAAAGAAGACATTCTAAAACTGGATTGCAATATTGTTGCATAATTCTATATTTACTAAAAATTCATTGATTTTTACACTTCAAATAGACTATTTCTTCAACAAAATATTAGCAGACCAAATTCAACAATACATTAAAAGAATCATACACAACAATCAAGTGGGATTTATTCGTTGGATGCAAGGATGGGTCAACATCTCCAAATCAATCAATCAATGTGATATACCACATTAACAAAGTAAAAGATAAAAATCATATGATCATCTCAATAGATGCACTAAAAGCATTTGACAAAATTCAACATCCGTTTATGATAAAAACTCTCAACAAAGCAGGTAGAGAGGGAACATAACTCAACATAACAAAGGCCATATATGACAAGCCAGAGCTCACATCATACTCAATGGTGAAAAGCAGACAGTTTTTCCTCAAAGACCAGAAACAAGACAAGGAGGTTCACTCTCGCCACTTTTATTCAACATAGTATTGCAAGCCCTAGCAGAGCAATTAAGCAAGAAAAAAAATAAAAGTCACCCAAATTGGAAAGGAAAAACTGTCACTATTTGCAGATGACATGATATCACATATCCTAAAGATTCCATCAAAAAGCTGTTGAAACTAATAAACAAATTCAGCAAAATTGCAGGCTACAAAATCAACATGCAAAATTTGTGGCATTTCTTTAGCTTAATAATGAACTATCAGACAGAGGAATTAAGAAAACAATCCCATTTACAATTGTATCAAAAATAATAAAATAACTAGAAATAAATTTAAAGAAGGGGGTGAAAGACACGAATATCAAAAACTATAAGACATTAATGAAAGAAATTGAAGAAGGCACAAATAAATAGATCAAAAGAATTAATATTGTTAAAATGTCCATATTGGGGTCAGCCCAGTGGCATAGTGGTTAAGTTCACATGCTCTACTTCAGCAGCCTGGGGTTCGCTGGTTCGCATCTCAAGTGCAGACCTATGCACCACTCATTGAGCCATGCTATGGAAGAGTCTCACATACAAAATAGATGAAGAGTGCCACAGATGTTAGCTCAAGGCAACTCTTCCTCAAGCAAAAGGAGAAAGATTGGCAACAGGTGTTAGCTCAGGGCCAGTCTTCCTCACCAAAAATAAACAAATAAATAAAAATAAAAATGTCCACAGCATCCAAAAAATATACAGATTCAATGCAAACCCTATTAAAATTCTAATGGAATTTTTCACAGAAATGGAGCAAACAATTCTAAAATTTGTGCTAATGACAAAAGACCCCAAATAGCCAAAGCAATCTTGACAAAGAATAAATGTGGAGGCATCATGCTCCTTGATTTCAAACTATATTACAAAGCTATAGTAATTATGATATTGTGGTATCAGCATAAAAACAGACACACAGATCAATAAAACAGAATAGAGAACCCAGAAATAAACCCAAGTATATATGGTCAACTAATTTATGACAAAGGAGCTAAGAATATATAGTGGGGAAAGGACAATCTCTTCAAAAAATGAGATTGAGAAAAACTTGACAGCCACATGCAGAAGAATCTTACACCATACACAGAAATTAACTCAAAATGGATTGAAGCCTTGAACATACGACTTGAAACTATAAAACTCCTAGAAGAAATCATAGGTGCTAAATTCTTTGACTTAGGTCTTGTGGATGAATTTTGAATCTAACACCAAAAGCAAAAGCAACAAAAGCAAAAATAAATGAGTGGGACTACATTAAACTTCAAAAACTTCTATACATCAAAGGAAATCATCATCAAAATGAAAAGGCAACCTACTGAATGGGAGAAAATAATTACAAACCATATATCCGATAAGATATACAATATACAAAGAACGCATGCAACTCAATAGCAAGAAAACAAACAATTCAGTTAAAAACTGGGCAAAAGACCTGAATAGACACTTTTCAAAGAAGACATACAGATGGCCAACAGGTACATGAAAAGAGGCTCAACATCATTCATCCTCGGGGAAAGGCAAATCAAAACCACAATGAAATATTTCCTCACACCTATTAGAATGGCTGTTATCAAAAAGGCAAGCAATAACAAGTGTTGGCAAGGATGTGGAGAAAAGGGGACTCTTGTGGAATGTTGGTGGTGAATGTAAATTGGTGCAAACACAATGGAAAACTGTATGGAGGTTTCTCAAAAAATTAAAAATAGAATTACTATATGATATAGCAATTCTACTTCTAGGTATTTTCCCAAAGAAAATGAAAACACTAATTCAGAAAGATATACGCATCCCACATTCATTGCAGCATTATTTACAATAGCCAACATATGGAAACAACCTAAGTGTCCATCAATGGATGAATGGATGAAGAAATTGTGATATACATATATACAATGGAATATTATTCAACCATTAAAAAAATGGAGTCTTGCCGTTTGTGACAACATGAATGGATCTCAAGGGCATTATGCTAAATAAAGTCAGTCAGACAGAGAAAGACAAATACTGCATGATCCCTCTTATAAGTGGAATCCAAAAAAAAAAAAATCTCATTGATGCAGAGAACAGATGGGTGGTTGCAAGAGGCAGGGAGTGGGGAGTGGGAGAAATGAGGGAACATGTTTTTTTTTAGATTAAATAAATTAAATAAAAATTCTTTTAAAAGAACAGAAAAGAGGGCAGTGGGGCAGGAGGGAGAGGGCCAGGCATAGTGCAATTCCCCTTGCTCCATGGTGTTTTTGAACTGCATAGCCAAGCCGTGTGCAGCACTGGTGGTCTGGGAAGCTTCCCTGAAAGAGAAGTCAAGATCAGAACCTCAGGTCCACTACACTTGGGGAACTCCATTTCTGCCAGGCCACCTGTCTGAGTGATGCCTGGGCACTTCTGCCTCCCCAAATACCTCATGAAGCTGGAAGCCAGTTCATGCTCAGCTTGTTTCCAAGCTAGACTCCCAATTCAGCCAACCTTCAGAGGAACGTGACTCCTCTCCAATGACCCCTCTCTCACCCCTGCCCCATCACGCACCTACACGTGGTGTTCACAGAAGTCTAGCCTTTGCCCTTTTATAACTCCACCTCCCCAAGTAGCGCCGTCTCCAGGTTCTTGTTTCTGTCAGGACACTGGGAACTTCCTCTCAGCCAGGCATGGACTTCTCCCTCTTCATCCCAAGTGTTCAGGACCCTGCGATGCCTGTGTGATGGCTCCCCTAGAGCCAGGCCTTCCGGAGGACTGAGCCAGCTGGTTTAGAGAAGGTCTGGGACCTAGCCCAGGGGAGAGGTTGGATGAGTGCTTACTCAGGCTCCTTTCAGGATTCTCAGGGAGCAACTCTGGGCAGGCAGAGTGGCTAGACTGATGTCCAGGAGGCTGCACAGTTTCCATCTGTTTCTGCTGAAGCTAGAACTAGAGAAAAGTAGTGTAGGTAGAAACATTAGAGATTGAGGTGAGAAAGACCAGAGTGTGGACCCAAACTCCTAAAACAAGTGTTTGAGATCTTCATAATCAGATCCCACTTACCACTCCTCACATTCACTCCTGTCTCTCCACCGCTCTCATGCCTTTGCCTGTCCAAATCCCACTCAGCCTCCATGATCTTTCATCAGTCTCACTTCTTCCAAAAAGCCTTACCTGACCTATGTGGCTACTTCTTTGAAATCCAACCACACAGATTGTACTACACAGTATAGCATTTGGAATCTTAGCACTTCAAGCCTGGCAAGCACATCCCTAAGACTGTCAACTCTTTTCCTGATTGACTTGGTTTCCAGGCCTTGTCCTCTGACATATCCTTTTGCTTATCCCTGTGACACTCTGGGGACCAGACTGGACATGCTGTACCACCTGCAGACTGTCCTTGACATTGCACAGTGCTCTATCCCCTTCCTGCTTCTGACTGCCATGTTTCTGTTAATACATCGCAAGTTGATATTCACTTTTTTCAGCAGTCATAAAAGTGACAAAAAAGAATATAGGTTTAGAGCGAGAAGCAACTCTACTGTCTACTAGTTGTGTAACTTGGACAAGTCTGTTTATCTCCTGCCTCAGTTTCCTGTTCAATATAATGGAGTTGAAAATAGTACTTTCCTCTTGGGGTGTTTGTGGGAGTCTTGAGAAATAAGATGTTGGTAATTTTTCTAACTGTGCCTAGCATATAGCATGTTCAATGAATGGTTCTTCTGATAGTTCTGCTTCATTCAACTTCCTGCTCTTAAACAAAAAAGTAGATATATTTTGTGATGTGTACATTATATCTCAATAAAGCTCTTATAAAACAACATGGATGAATCTCAAAATCAGTTTGTTGAGTGTAATATGCCCTTCACAAAGAAGTGCAGACTGTATGAGTACAATCATATGAAGTTCTAAGACTGGCTGAACTGACTTATAGTGAAAAATATCAGAACAGTAGTTCCGTCCGCTGGAGTGGAGTGGGTATTGCCTGGAATGGAACATAAAGGAAATGTCTGATATGATATTTGATATCTTGACAGTAGTTTGCTGGTAGTGGGTGTATATAGACTTGGAAAAATTTTGCAAATATACACTTGAGATTTATATATTTCACTTTGTAAGTTCTACCTCCAAAACTATAAACAAATATTGATACGCATAATGAAATGTTTATGAGCGAAATGTGATGTTTACAACTTGCTTTGAAATCCAGAAAAAATAAGGTGGACTGATTAATGGGTAGAAATACGAACAGATGTGTGAATTTGCAAGTATCACAAGATGTTAATTATAGAATCTGGATGGTGAGACCATGCGTGTTCTCCATATAGTTCTTTCAATTTATTTATTTGAACATTCTTATAATGAAATATTGGAGAAAAGGAAACCAACAGGTATTACTCCAACTAAAACTGTTTGGTAAAGTTTGTAAGCCACTCACATTTAAGACCATCTTATCCCTTAATATATTTGGTCAGTGTAGGGATCTTACTGTTTTCATTGAGAAAGAAGCACTTTTCATTTCTACAAAATCCTTGATATCACTCAGAGGTTTGTGCAGTGCTATTATCTCAATCCTTCAAAAGAAGAGTCAGTATTGCTACCACATGTCTTTGCTTCCAACTAGGATTCTGAGTAAACTATAGAAAGAGAGATGACTGTGGAGCAGCAAATGGCTTGGAGGTTTACAGGATAAAACATCAGAATCTCCTAGTTGATCCTAGTTTCCTGTTTGTGGGCCCCTGGTTTACAGAAGTGAATTGAAGGCAAATGTGATATCTGGAATAAACATTTTTGGGACAATTATTTAATGCTTTATTTTTCCTTTAAAAGTCATAGCTCAGTACAAAAACATCTGTCAAGGCAATTGGCTGTAATGTAAAGAAAAATGGGTGAAATAGCCCAAATTGCATGCTTGTATTTCAAAACATTTAGGCTAAATACCTGATACTTTCTATTTTATAAACCATTTCTAGTCTTCTCATCCAAAATGTAATTTTAATAAGTTTCAATGCTACTTACTGTTAGCAAGTTATAATTACATTTCATTCTACCTCTTTATATTTGCTTCATTCTTTGATATAAAAGTGTGCTATTTTCCTTTTCTAGTTAAACCATTAAACAAAAAAAATAAAGACTTCTGTTATACTTAATAGTAATATCAATTTCTTTCTCTCTGTGTAATATGTGAAACTATATGTATTTATTTTTTATTGTACTATATGTTACTTTAAAGGTAGAAGGTCTTTATTTTTAATAACTAGAGTAACATTTTTCTTACATCTTTTTGGGAACTTTCTCCATTAAATTTAAATTATGGTCTTTTGAGAGAAGAGTCTTACATGTGCCTTTTTGTTGATTGCAAAAGCTTCTGTTTACGGAGAACATAGGAACATGACGTACAATAAATGGGCTGTCAAATGAATTAAATAAGCTGTTGCTAAAGAAACTTCAAAATGAGTCAGTAAGCTGCCTCAGCACATTTGGCACTGATGTTTTGTGATGGTCCTATGTGTAGTCATAGGATTTTGACACTGATAAGCAATACATTTCTTGTTTCAAATATCATTTAAAAGGTAATATAGGTTCACTTGCTATATTTCAGGTATCATCAGTAAGGCTTTGGGAAACGGCTGGCAGTACAAGCCAGTTCAAAGCACTGAAGTCAGCAAGGGATTCTAAACGCCAAGAACATGGAGAGTGAGCAAAGTCTAATGTAAAACAAAACAAAACCCTAGAGTTGCCATTATTCCAATGGGAGAAAAACCAACGTCATGTTTTTTTCAATGAGTTTTTATTTTAGAATACTTTCAAACTACAAAAAAATTGTGAATAGATAATAGAGAGAGTTCCCCACAGTCAGTTTCAGCTGTTGCTAATATTTACATTAGTATGGTACATTTGTCACAGTGAACTAATATTGATACATTATTATTAACTAAAACCCAAACTTTATTCAGATTTCCTTGGTTACTACCTAATGTTCCTTTCTGTCGCAGAATACCGTATTACATTGAGTCATCATATCTCCTTAGATTTCTCTAGATTGTGACAGTGTCTCAGACTCTCTTTGTATTTGATGACCTCAACAGTTTTAAGGAGTACTGATCATGTATTTTATAGAATGTACCTCAATTTGTGTTTGTTTGATGTTTTTCTCATGATTAGACTGTGATTATGGGTTTTGGGGAGAAAGGCCAAAGAGGTGAAATGCCATTCTCATTGCCTCATATCAAAGGTATATGTTATCACCACGATTTTTCACAGTTGATGTTGACCCTGATTGCTCGGCTGAGGTAGTGTTTGTCACGTTTCTCCACTGAAAAGTTCCTCTCCCTTCCCTCTTTCCAGACCATACTCTTTAGAAGGAAGTTACTATGTGTAGCTCACATTTAAGGGGTGGAGAGTTATACTCAGCCTCTCCGAGAGGAAGATATCTACATAAGTTGCTTGGAATTCTTCTGCATGGAAGATTTGTCTGTTGTCCCCAATTTATTCATTTATTTAACCATTTATTTATATTGGTATAGTCTCATGGATATTTATTTTATGCTTTGGGTTATAACCCAATACTAAATTAATTAATTAATTATTTTTTTAAAAATATTGGCACCTGAGCTAACTGTTGCCAATCTTTTTTTTTTTCCTGCTTTTTCTCCCCAAATCGCCCCCAGGGCATAGTTGTATATTCTAGTTGTGGGTCCTTCTAGTTGTGGCATGTGGGACGCCACCTCAGCATGGCCCGATGAGCAGTGCCATGTCCGCGTCCAGGATCTCAACCAGCGAAACCCTGGGCTGCAGAAGCGGAGCACGCGAACTTAGCCACTCGGCCACGGGGCCAGCCCCATAAATTATTTATTCTGTTGCTTAAATTATTGCAAGAATTAGGAGCTTTGACAGTTGTCTACCGTGCCCTTTTGACATACTACCATTGTTGTTGTGTGTGTATGTTTTGGTATTTCATTACCTAGCATTTCTACCACTGACAAGATGTCCCAAACTCATTTTGTATATTCCCTGCCCCAGTTGTGGAATAAGCCATTTGCCAAGGAACCCTAGCTCCTCTTATGGAGAACAGTATTGGAAAGCAAGATATAATCTCTGGGTGTGCTCATTGTTTCTGGATTACTATTGCTTCTAGTTTCACTCAGATAAAAGAGTTTGAAAATATGTGTGAATATTAGCCACTTTTTAAACACATTTCTATAAATATTTTATATATATTTTCATCTGTCTGTATATCTACCCGTATCTATCTATTTTGCATCTGTATCTATATTAAAACATGAGTTCATACTGTTGTCTCCAACTATAATTCAGTCCCACATGATCATTCTAACCTTGTCCACTTGCTTTTCTGTAACTTCGCACTCCAGTAGTGAGAAATCTGGTTCCCACCGTCTCCATCTATTTGCTTCACTGTTTCATTACATATACTTGGATAGTGGTTTCAGAATTTCAACATCATATCTTAACGACAAAATAAAATTATGTTAGGCAAGGTCATTCTTGAACTCTGGATATTTTTCTCTAGTAAGATAAAAGGCTCTGTACTAAGTACTCATAAGAAATATTTTATGCATTTAAGGAAAGTAAAATCCCATTAAGATGAATAATTGAGAGTAAACCTTAGTTTTTTACCTCCTATTCATATGAGTTATTATTAGTATTGCTACTTAAAAGTGAAGAGGTAATTAGAGGAAAATAGATAAGCCAATTCCTTGGCTTCACTGTTGTGGTCAGAAAGAATGAATGCACCCAGTTTATAATTAGGAGAAAGTAAATATTGCAATGAAGAGGCCCAGCTTTAATCTACCAGATATATGAAGACCTACTCCTTAAACATGAAGACGGTTTCCCTTATTCCCAGCATCATCAAGCAGTCTTGATGTCATCTTTTGGTGACTATTATGTTTAAAATTACAGAATCCTAGATTTTTAGAGCATAAATATCATAAAAACTGGAAACTAAAGGTATACGTCAGGTCTCTTTGCTTATTTTTTTCTAACAATTATCTTGGTATTTTAAAGATTAATAACTCTACAAGCATTAACACTATGTTTAATTCAACTTTACAAAAAGTCTGTGAATGTGAATCTAATGGGCCATTTGGTAAGTCTTCTCTAATTCATAACAGTAAGAGATGTTAATCATTGCATAGTCACATTAAGAATCATCTGGATTAGGCATCAGGTTCTGCATACTGTAATTGATGATTGTGAGCTGTTTATTCTGTTCATGTTCAATATAAATACATTCTGTTGGTAAATGTTTCTGACATTTGTGCTGGTCAGTAAGGAAGAAAATGAAAATGAACACTATCTTTACCACTATCCAATCAATGATTCAAAAACTTAATAGGTGTGGATGTTAAGAAGATATTTGATGCAAAAAATAACAGAAATTAAAACTGAAATCACTTATATTGCTTATTAACTCCTTAAAATAAGTCAATTAAACACAATATTTTCAGATTTTATTAGGGATAAACATTCTACCTATACTTCTAATGCAAAATAGTTTTAGAGACATCCTGTGTTATTAAAAGGAAATTTATTCCATATGCAAAGAGTTCAACTTTGGTTCAAATAACAGTAAAGCAATTTGATCTTTAATTTCTATGTATTTCTTTGTTTGCAATGTCTTTATGTTTCTGTTCAGATTGAATCTTATTAGCTGTCATAAGCCTATAATTAATGGCTTTTAGGTGGTTCTATAAGCATATCCAATTATATGTTTCTGTTAATTTTAGATATAGATATCTTAGACATATGGATACTGTCTTGCTGAATATGGTAAGATAATCCATTTATTCTTTCAACAAATATATATTCATCACCTACTATGTGCCAGGTGTATTGCATAATACCTTTTTCATTTTTTTTGCATTTGCCATAAAAGTTGAATAATAAAAGTAAAACTTTACTCAAAGATACATGTAAGGACACAATTGTGATCCTCTGAGAATAAGCACTTTTTCACACTGCGCTAGTATTGTGAGTAAATATAACAACCTATGCATTATTGTTTGTCTTTTTTTTTCCTTGCTGAACGAGAACTTCTTATACTTTTACATACTGAGCATACAGACTATATAATGTCACATTAGCTGTGCATTCCTAATTCTTGGCCTAATACTTGTAACTGCACTCTTTTAAAAGTTTTTCTATTTGAAAAAGTATTTCAAATAAAAATAAATGCACCATTATTATAGAAAAAACAGTCTTTTATTTCAAAAATAATTAATTCAGTACCTTGAATTTTTGACTTATTATATGTTGTTGGGCTGTGTCTAAGGCAGTGAGAGCCTCAGTTTTGCTCATTGCTTATTTGTTCTCTTTTCTCCACCTCTCCAAGATCGGGTGTTATAGCTGGGGAACAAAATCCTGGGAGGATGGATTTCTTTCTTTTTCTGTCTCAATAATTTAAACTAATTATGTGAATCTAAACCTCTCTTACAAATAGAAATATACTATGATTTATTGTTATTATTATTTGGGGGATTGGTGCTGTATTTTAACTGAGCCTTTACTCCTACTTACTCAGTTCTCTGGCTTTACCCAATTTTGATATGGCTCTCCTGGCAGCAGAGTGGTGTTCCATGGGCTGGATTCAATCCATAGATCTGTTTTGTTTGAGTCATAGAGTTTTGGCATATCTGAACATCTTAAAATCAGAATTCACATAAAAATCCAGATTTCTCGTGAAAGTTGTAAATCTGGTCTAGCTGGTTGTTGGTTTCCACAGGAGAATTATGGGCTGGGTGGAGTAATCGCTACTCTCTTTGAATGTAGAGCCATAGGCCTCACTGACTGCTTTTGGTTTCCCGAGACTGAGGGCAAGAGTCACTTTGCATTTGCTTCTGCATTTTTACTTTGCCTTTTTCAGAGTAAGAATTAGGAGAAAAATAAAATCTTTTCTTTTAATTTTTGTTGAGATTATGATAGTTTACAACCTTGTGAAATTTCAGTTGTACATTATTGTCAGTCGTGTTGTAGGTGCACCCCTTCACCCTTGGTGCCCACCCCCCACCCCACCTTTCCTCTGGTAACCACTAATCTGTTCTCTTTGTCTACATGTTTAACTTCCACATGTGAGTGGAGTCATACATGGATTGTCTTTCTCTATCTGGCTTATTTCCCTTAACATAATACCCTCAAGGTCCATCCATGTTGTTGTGAATGGGGCGATTTTATCCTTTTTTATGGTTAAGCAGTATTCCATTGTATATATATACCATATCTTCATTATCCAATCATCAGTTGATGGGCACTTGTGTTGCTTCCACATCTTGGCTATTGCACATAATGCTGCAATGAACATAGGGGTGCATGGGGCTTTTGGAATTGCTGATTTCAGTTTCTTTGGGTAGATACCCAGTAGTGGGATGGCTGGGTCATATGGTATTTCCATTTTTCATTTTTTGAGAAACCTCCATACTGTTTTCCATAGTGGCTGCACCAGTTTGCATTCCCAGCAACAGTGCATCAGGGTTTCTTTTTCTCCACAACATTTCCAACATTTGTTACTTTTTGTTTTGGTTATTTTTGCCATTCTAATGGGTGTAAGGTGATATTTTAGTGTAGTTTTGATTTGCATTTCCCTGATGATCAGTGATGATGAGGATCTTTTCATGTGGCTATTGGCCATCTGTATATCTTCTTTGGAGAAATATCTGTTCATGTCTCCTGCCCATTTTTTGGTTGGGTTATTTGATTTTTTCTTGTTGAGTTGTGTGAGTTATTTATATATTATGAAGATTAACCCATTGTCGGATATATGACTTGCCAATATTGTTTCCCAATTAGTGGGTTGTTTTTTCGTTTCAATCCTGTTTTCCCTTGCCTTGAAGAAGCTCTTTAGTCTGATGAAGTCCCATTTGTTTATTCTTTCTATTGTTTCCCTTGTCTGAGAATACATGGTGTCCAAAAAGATCCTTTTAATACTGATGTCAAAGAGCCTATATTTTCTTCTAGAAGTCTTATGACTTCAGGTCTTACCTTTGGGTCTTTGATCCATTTTGGGTTTATTTTTATGAATGGTGAAAAAGAATAGTCAATTTTCATTCTTTTACATATGGCTTTCCAGTTTTCCCAGCACCATTTTTTGAAGAGACTTTCTTTTCTCCATTGTATGCCCTCCAGATGTGCCATTTTATTTCTGGGCTTTCAATTCTGTTCCACTGATCCGTGCACCTGTTTTTGTACGAGTACCATGCATTTTGATTACTGTAGCTTTGTAGTATGTTTTGAAGTCAGGGATTGTGATACCTCCAGCTTTGTTCCTTTTTCTCAGAATTGCTTTAGCAATTTGGGGTCTTTAGTTGCCCCATATGAATTTTAGGATTCTTTGTTCTATTTCTGTAAAGAATGTCATTGGGATTCTGGTTGGGATTGCATTGAATCTGTAGATTGCTTTAGGTAGTATGGACATTTTAACTATGTTTATTCTTCAAATCCATGTGCATGGAATGTCTTTCCCATCTCTTTATTTCATCATCACTTTATTTCAGGGAAGTCTTGTAGTTTTCATTGTATAGGTCTTTCACTTCCTTAGTTAAATTCAATACAAGGTATTTTATCTTTTTGTTGTGATTGTGAATGGTATTGTGTCTTGAGTTCTTTTTCTGTTAGTTCGTTATTACAGTATAGAAATGCTACTGATTTATGTAAGTTGATTTTATACCCTACAACTTTGCTGTAGTTGTTGAGTATTTCTCATAGTTTTCCCATGGATTCTTTGTGGTTTTCTATATATAAGATCATGTCATCTGCAAACAGCAAGAGTTTAACTTCTTCACTCCCTATTTGGATTCCCTTGATTCCTTTCTCTTGCCTAATTGCTCTGGCCAAAACCTCCAGTACTATGTTGAATAACAGTGGTGATAGAGGGCATCCTCATCTTGTTCCTGTTCTCAGGGGGATGGTGCTCAGTTTTTGCCCATTGAGCATGATTTTGGCTGTGGATTTGTCACATATGGCCTCTATTATGAAGAGTTAATTTCCTTCTATCCACATTTTATTCAGAGTTTTTGTCATAAATGGCTGTTGAATCTTGTCAAATGCTTTCTTTGCATCTATTGAGATGATCATGTGGTTTTTATTCCTCAATTTGTTGATGTGGTGTATCACGTTGATTGATTTGTGGATGTTGAACCATCCCTGTGTCCCTGGTATGAATCCCACTTGATCGTGATGTATGATCCTTTTGATGAATTGCTGAATTCGGGTTGCCAAAATTTTGTTGAGATTTTTGCATCTATGTTCATCAGCGATATTGGTCTGTAGTTCTTTTTCATGCTGTCCTTGTCAGGCTTTGGTATCAGAGTGATGTTGGCCTTGTAGAATGTGTTAGGAAGTGTTCCATCCTCCCTAAGTTTTTGGAATAGCTTGAAAAGTCTAGGTCTTAAATTTTCTCTGAAAGTTTGGTAGAATTGCCCAGGAAAGCCAACTGGTCCTGAGGTTGAATTCTTTGAGATGCTTTTGATTGCTGTTTCAATCTCTTTCTTTGTGAGCTGTCTGTTCAGATTGTCTGCTTCTTCTTGACTTAGCTTTGGGAAGTTGTAGTAGTCTAAGAATTTATCCATTTCCTCTAGGTTATACATTTTGTTGGCATATAGTTTTTCATAGTATTCTCTTATAATCCGTTGTATTTCTGTGGAGTCTTTTGTTATTTCTCCTCTTTCGTTTTTTATTTTGTTTGTTTGAGCTTTCTCTCTTTCTTTCTTTGTAAGTCTGGCTGGGTGTTTGTCAATTATATTTGTCTTCTCAAAGAACCAGCTCTTTGTTTCATTGATCCTTTCTACTGCATTTTTTGTTTCAATAGCATTTATTTCTGCTCTGATTTTTATTATTTCTCTCCTTCTGTTGACTTTGGGCTTTGTTTGTTCTTTTTCTAATTCAGTTAGGTATAATTTGAGATTGCTTATTTGGGATGTTTCTTGTTTGTTAAGGTGTGCCTGTATTGTGATGAATTTCCCTCTTAATATGGCTTTTGCTGCATCCCATATAAGTTGGTATGGAATGTTATCATTTTCATTTGTCTCCAGATATTTTATCATTTCTCCCTTAATTTCTTCAATGATCCATTGCTTGTTCAATAGTATGTTGTTTAGTCTCCAGATCTTTGTCCCTTTCTCAGTTTTTTCTTGTAATTAATTTTTAACTTTATAGCACTATGATCAGAGAAGATGCTTGTTACTATTTCAATTTTTTTTAATTTATAGAGGCTTGCCTTCTTTCCCAGCATATGGTCTATCCTTGAGAATGTTCCATGGCACTTGAGAAGAAAGTGTATTCTGCTGTTTTTGGATGGAGTGTTCTATATATGTCTATTAAGTCCAAATGTTTTAGCTTTTCATTTAATTCCACTGTTTCCTTGTTGATTTTCTGTCTGGATGATCTGTCCAATAATGTGAGTGGGGTGTTGAGATCCTCTACTATTATTGTGTCATTTTTGATATCTTCTTTTAGGTTTGTTAATAGTTGCTTTATGAACTTTGGTTCTCCTGTGTTGGGTGCATAGATATTTATAAGTGCTATTTCTTCTTGATGGAGTGTCCCTTTCATCATTATATGTTGGCCCTCTTTGTCTCTCTTTAGCTGCCTTATCTTGAAATCTACTTTGTCTGATATAAGCATTGCGACACCTGCTTTCTTTTGTTTGCCATTAGCTCAGAGTATCATTTTCCACTCCTTCACTCTGAGCCTGTGTTTGTTATTCGAGCTGAGATGTGCTTCCTGGAGGCAACAAATTGTTGGATCTTGTTTTTTAATCCACCTCACCACGCTCTTTCTTTTTATTAGAGAGTTCAATCTGTTTACATTGAGGGTGATTATTGATGTATGAGGGCTTAATGCTGTCATTTTGTCACTGGCTTTCTGGTTTTCATGCAATTCCTTTGTTTCTCATCCTGTGTGTTTTGGTCTACCCATTGATTTCTACAGTTTATTATGCTGCATTTATTAATTTTTTCCTTATTTATTTTTTGGGTCTCTGGTCTGCTTTTTAGTTTAGTGGCTACCCTGAAATTTGTATTCAGAATCTTGTGTATAACATAGTCCATTTTCTGATGGCCTCTTATTTCCTTAGTCTAAACTGAGTCAGTCCCTTTCCTCCTCCTCTCCTAAGTTATTATTTTCACATCTTATTCCAACTTGTGTTGTGAGTTTGTGGTTAAAGTGATAAGATTGTCTTTGTTTTTGGTGTTTTCTTTCCCTTTATCCTAATGCTATCATTGAATATTTGCTATCCTATTCTGATTCTATCTGTCTCCTTACTCTGTTTTTGACCCCTTGAGCTTTTCTGGTAGGGGGGAATCTCGTGGCTATGAAGTCCCTTAGCTTTTGTTTGTCTGGAAAAGTTTTAATTTCTCTTTCCTATCTGAAGGATATTTTTCCTGGATAGAGTATTCTTGGGTGAAGATTTTTATCTTTTAAAGTTTTGAATATGTCATTCCACTGTCTCCTAGCTTGTAAGGTTTCTGCAGAGAAATCTGCTGAAAGTCTGATAGGGGTTCCTTGGTAGGTTATTTTCTTCTGCCTTGCTGCCCTGAGTATTCTTTCTTTTTCATTCGTTTTTGTCAGTTTTACTACTATATGCCTTTCAGTAGGTCTTTTTACATTGACAAATCTAGGAGATCTGAAATATTCCTCCACACACATTTCTCTCTCATTCCCTAGATTTAGAAAGTTCTCTGCTATTATTCATTTGAGCACATTTTCTGCTCCATTCTCCTTCTCTTCACCTACTGGGATACCTATAATTCTCATGTTGCATTTCCCCATTGAGTCAGATATTTCTTGGAGCATGTCTGGAGCATTTCAACATGTCTATCTTCGATTATGCTGATTCGCTCCTCTATGGTGTCCACACGAGCATTCAGGGAATCTGTATTTTGCGTTCTCTCTTCCATGGTGTCTTTCATCTCCAGTATTTCTGAATGATTCTTCTTTATAGCTTCAATCTCTTTTGTGAAGTAGCTCCTGAACTCATTGAATTGTTTCTCTATATTCTCTTTTACTTCATTGAGTTTTTTGATGATAGCTATTCTGAACTCACTGTCATTTAGTTTACTTATTTCTGAGTCCTCAGGGCATAATTCTGGGCACTTATTGTTTTCCCTTTTGTTTGGAGCTTGGATGAACTGCTTGATTCTGGAAGTACGGATTTTGCTCATAGTGATATTATTCAGTTGAAGTTATAGCCTATAACCACTAGGTGGGGGTCCAGAGCTGCGTATTCTGAGTCCTCGGCCTTCAGCCAAGATGGCATGGCACAGTGCAGGTGGTGGTGAGGGAGGCATTTTCTTTTGGGCACAGACATTGATTTCCCTATCAGCTCTCGCTACCTGGTCTCCTGTGGTCTTGGCTTGATGAGGTCACTCCATGTGAAAGCTTTCACCCCATTAGAGGGCTTCCCTATAGGCTGCAAGGGCGCTAGGGAGTCCTGGGTGATCCCAGAGATGTGTGACCCCTCCCCTTCTCCTTCCCTCACCCAGCCTCCCTCAGCAGTAATCTCAGTCTTTGGGGGGGGGGGGGAAGTGAAGTTCTCTCTTACCACATTTCAGCTCTTCCGAGGTGGGGATCCAGCCTCTCTGCCCTCCATCATTTGGCTGCTGTGACTCTCCAAGGATTCCTGTACTATTAGGATATTTTCTGTTGGAATATGGTTGCTCCTTTTTGTTGTGTGTTGGAGGGGAGAAAGTCTTGGGCAAGTTCACTCTGCCATGATGCTGACATCACTCCCAATAAAATATTTTTTGAATTAATATCTCTATCAAAAGTGGGAAAATAAAAGACAGAGGTCAATTTTTTTCACTATTCCAATCTCAGTTATAGTATTTGCCTGAAGTTCACACATATTTAAGTTTGTAACCAAATAATATAGGGACATTATTTTGAAATAAATAGGCACTTGTGAATGTATGCATGTTGGAGGTCTCATTAGATAAAGTCAATGCAGTGGCCACTGAATTAATGAGACATCATGCACTCTGTTAGGAACTTAAGATACAGAAATTAATAAAACATGATATTGTTATAAAATAGGAGTGCATGGTATAGGCAACTATAGTGGAAGTCCTTAATAATTGTTTCCTAATTCATTTTACATTCTTTAAATTGTACTTCCTTTTATTGTGTGTTGCATCATAATCCCCTAAGCTAGAGTTGAATTCCCAGTGTCATCAATAGTTAGTAAAAATATACACTAATATTTAGATGGTGGTCAAAATAAAAACTCACATATTCAAAGATACTCTCCATTTAAGTCTGCAAACAAACTTTCCAAATCTCATTGGTAGTACAGAGTGAAAAACAATACTTGATAACTGATTTGTTGAGAAGGGTAAGATTATTTCTATTGAGGAAAAAATAATCACTGGCAACAATTACAGAGTAATGCCTAGAGAAAAGGAAAAATTCCATCGGAAGTACTGTGATTTGATTACTTTTTACTGCTGATAGCCTTTTTCTCTTTAGAATGCAGATTGTGTTAATTTTTAAAATAAGATGACTGAAATATCATTTCTCACCATCTGAAGTTGGCAAATATTAAAAATCTTGTAAAGATTTCATAATTTATTGTGTAAAATCTTTTTCTCAAACTGCCTCTAACCAAGTGGAAATGGTTTCTTTGTACCTCTCTTCAAGCAAATGATCTTTGTAAGTAATTTTACTTTATTCTCAGTTTCATCTATAAATTATTGTTATTTCATAGTAACATTAATTAAGTTATTATTAGATTTCTAAGTAATGAGCTAAGAGTGTCACCTGAATAAAATGTTATATTAAAGGATGAGTGATTAACCACTACTCAAAGACAATACTCCATATTAAATTTATTCTTTCATCCCTAAGTAATATTACAAAACCCATTTAAGGCTCAACGCCTTCTTGAATATTCATGTACATCATTTTGTATCATTTCTACTGGATTGGATGATGGCCTAATTGCCCAAGTTATATGAGCTAGCACACGTATTTAACTCGCTGACTATTGTTCCATGTTCTATGTGCCTAGGACAGAAGAAGAGAAGGAATGGGAAGAAAAGGATTTACCATGTATCAGTTGCTTAACATTCATTAATTCTTTTAACCTTCCCAAGGCAATATGAGACAGAATCATTATTCTCATTCTGCAGATGAGGCAACCAGGGCCCTCTTTAGAGTAAACAATTTGCCTGAAATCATGCAGCTAGTACTTGAGTAGTGTAATCAGGATTCAGATGCAATTCTCCGTGAATCCAAAGTCCACGTGCTTTCTCTGTCCTTGTAGTGTCTTTGAATACACAGGATAAATTCTTTCCTCTTTCTTCCTTGTATTCTTTCTCACTCTCTGTAACAAGTTCTAAGATACAGCCCACCTGAGCAGCTACCACTCTAGCTATCTGACCACTCAGTGGACATCATATTTATGCCTTTGCTCACATCACTTGCATAGAACCTTCTAGATAGCCTCACAGGGGAGTGCCACATGTGAGCTCACCTAGGATAAGCACATCATGTAGAATGCAATTATATTGAGGACTCTTAGACCAATCTTTAATGAATAATAAATATAAGTACAGTAAAAAAATAGAGTTCAATAGATGCCCATTTGTTGAAGCTTGAGAATGAGAAGAAAAGTGAGGCTTATGTCAGATTTCCTCAATTTGATATGTATTATGAGAAAAATAAAACAGTCTTATGGCCATTTAAATTTGGGAAATAGTGGTCCAAAGAGATCTGAATAGGTTTCTTTACAGAGGATATCTGAGAGCCCTTGATATGCTAACATGATTGCAAGAAGGTATTTCCTAAACATATTTGACTATGAATGTTACATTTTTTTTTGAGACCATTTTAAGAAACTAGTGCTCCCCAATCGCTTTTTGGGAAACACTAGTTTATGCCAACAAAAAGGGAAACCATTAAGTTTCTGTCCATCTTTTCCTTTGATACACCATAATGAGTTACTGAAAATTACAACCTTTCCCTACTGTCTCCCATTTCATTCCTATACAATTTATGACTTTGTTCTTGCTCATCATTTTTCAGAAGAAGAACCTGGTGGGCATCAACTGGAATCTTACTCAATGAATTGCCTTTTTACTACTTGCAGAAGTCTTCATTTTATTGGAAACTCACCAAATGGAGGCAATGAATCTTCTCCCCTTCATAGATCTAAGCATTGACATCTTCTGTCTAATGACTGCTGTGGTCTTATATGGATTAACCATGATCCAGGCTTCTGTGACTGGTGATAAAATATTTTTGCTTGTTGAATAAGAATTGTAAGCGGCATGATGGCATTGAAACTTTGCAGCTGAGGAAGCCATGAAGCCTTCTCAGCATCATCTCACTATCCTCCCAAAAGACCTCTGTGACAATGGATGGAAGCATTTTTCTACTAAGAGTGGAGTCTGTAGGAAAAAACTTGCTCAATGTTAGAGCCTATCAGTAATAGACTCCAGTACAAACTCTTAATCTGTACCTTTTACCAAAAAGCTACATTCACTAGATTGCAAGATTTATCTTGTTTTGACATACTGGATATTGTTTAGAAAAGAAATTTTCTTTGTTTCTGCAAATTAAAAAATGCTGTGGCAATGACTGTATCACTACCATGCTATCTGAATTTATGTATTGGAGTATTTTAGAAATGTGATGAGGCTATAATTGAGTTAGAGTCATAAAGCCACTTTTTCTCTGGAAGATTTTAGTCATATATATTTCCCCAATAAAGATCACCTCCAATCATCAGTCTCCACATAGGTATCTTGGAAATGGTTATCTTAATAATTTACTCACATTATTATCTAAAGGAAGTTTTATATCAGAAATGCAGGAGAAGAATATTTTAATGAGTGTACACTAAATTTGTGAAATATCCACTGGGAATTAGAAAGCAGAGACTATTTTACCCTGCATTCCTGTCTTAGGAGTGGTAGGAATGTAATACAGTGTTAGTCTCAGCACTGGTTGACCACAAATAGTGAAGATACATGCAAAGCATCCAGCGACTGGAAGGACATTTCGGAACTAGCCCCAGGCTCATCTACCAGTGGAGATTATGTGTTCCTCTTTGTTCTTACTCACTGCCAGGTCCATACTTAAACACTCAAAATATCTAAAAGACCATTGAAAAGTAGCACAAATTATCCTGTACTTTAAGAACACAATTAATTCTCAGATTCCTAGGGTGAAGGGTACAAACACTGAGAAGGGATCCTCACAACCCAACTCTCTCTCAAAGGAATTGCCCAGCTCAGATACCAGGAGGGCGCTGTGCTTCTCTTGATTAATTTTTTTTCATGGTACAAAAGTGTTTAATAAGCAGAACATCAGTACAGAGAAACACATAACCTTTGAAACCAGAACAACCCAGTGAAAAGTCAGCACAGAGTCTGATTTTTACCTAAAAAAAATCAAAGTTATATATTGGGAATTGAACTACTATAAGCTGGCATAGAAGAAGATTTACACAATGAAGTCACCACTAAACCACTGCTTAGGTCCAGTCCCTGGCCTTCTTTTTTCTGCTCTGTATTCCAGAAACATTTCTTTAAAAGCCAGAAAATCCATAAACGTGAGCTGCACGTTGAGTATGTCACCAGCCACTTCATCTTGATGGTGCCGTACTGCTGTTGTGAAAGCCGCCATGTTAAATCCGGAAATCCCCTCCAGCAGCTGTTCTTCAATGTAATTTTCTACCAAAGAAATGTATTTGTTAAAAATAAGCGTGTTAGTTTATTCTCTTCCATGTCTTCAAACCCCTGGTAGTACTTGTCCATGAAATTTCTCTGTAATAACTGGAACTCGTCGTCCATGATGATATCTTCTAAATATCCTATCACAGCATCAAATTTTGCATCATAGACAGAGGAGGACAGCCCAGCTCAGTGGGGTCAGAACCTCCATGTGAGGTCATGGTCTCAGGCTCCTTGGCTACGGCCATGCGCCAAGCAGGCTTTCACTTCTGGCTGGCCTCTGTATGTGCTGCTCCCTTGATCATTTTTAATTTCAATGCACCCAAATGTAATCTGGCACCTACATGATCAAAGGGAAGTGACTATAATAATGTTGTTCTGGTTGGACTGAAGGAGCATGGTGTGGGGGAGGGAGGGCATCCCTGAGTCCCACTAGCTGGTTCCCTGCCTCGGTGCCCCTCCTTCACGAATCCTCCCCACACGGTCCCAAGGGCAGAAAGAAGACAATTTGAAAAGCTTGCAGTAAGGCTTCTCTTTAAATATATGGTTGGTAGTTTTCTGGGGTCATGCTCAGATGTGTTGAAGACTCTCCTCATTCAATGACATTGAAGGAACATGGAAAATATCTTTAGAGCCTCATTTACAATCTTGAAACCAATAGAACCTATTTTCTTTGGTTGTAGATTTAATCTTGAAAGTTTTAAATATGAGGCACAGTGAATAAAGTACCTGGATGTGTTAATCAAGAAAATTACATAAAAGTAACTTTATTTTTATTTTCCTCTATTCTTTAAACCTGCTTGGAGTGGGAGTTGAGTCATAGAGGAAACTTCTTTTCTCCCTGGTCCTCAGTGAAAACTTGGATAGGTTCCAGATTTTTTTTAAGTTTTAATTTTTTATTGAGGTTACATTGTTTATAACATTATATAAATTTTGGGTGTATATCATTATATTTTGATTTCTGTGTAGACTGTGTGTTCACCACCAAAAGTCTAGTTGCCATGCGTCACCATACACGTGTGCCCTTTTATCCCTTTCATGCTCCCCCCTCCTCTTCCCCTCTGATAACCAGCAATCTAATCTCTGTGTCTATATGTTTGTCTGTTGTTGTTATTGTTTTCCCATATTCCACAAATCAGTGAAATCATACAGTATTTGACACTGTCTGTCTGTCTTATTTCACTTAGCATAAAGCCCTCCAGGTTCATCCATGTTGTCGCAAATGGCAAGATTTCATCTTTTCTGTGGCTTAGTATTCCATTGTATATATATACCATATCATTGTTATCCATTCATCTGTTGTTGGGCACTTAGGTTGTTTCCAAGTCTTGGCTATTATTAATTATGTTGCAATGAATGTAGGGATGCATACATCTTTTTGATTTAGTGTTTTTGTGTTCTTTAGATAAATACCTAGAAGTGGAATAGCTGGATTATATGGTAGTTCTATTCTTAATTTTTTGAGGAATTTCTATATTGTTTTCCATAGTGGCTGTACCAGTTTGCATTCCCACTGGCAGTGTATGAGGGATCCCTTTTCTTGACATCCTCTCCAACATGTGCTATTTCTAGTCTTTAATAATAGCTGCTTTGATGGGCATGCAGTGATATCTCATTGTAGTTTTGATTTGCATTTCCGTAATGATTAGTGATGTTGAGCATCTTTTCTTGTGCCTGTTGGCCATCTGTATATCTTCTTTGGAAAAATGTGTATTCAGATTCTATTTTTTAATTGAGTCATTTGCTTTTGAGTTGTATGAGTTCTTCACATATTTTGGATATTAACCCCTTATCAGATATATGATTTACAAATATCTTCTCCCAAATGTTAGCTTGTATTTTTGTTTTGTTGATGGTTTCCTTTGCTGTGCAGAAGTTTTCAGTTTGATGTAGTCTCATTTGTTTATTTTTTCTTTTGTTTCCCTTGCCTGAGGAGACAAAAAGATACTGCTAAGACCCATGTCCAAGAGTGTACTGCCTTGGTTTTCTTCTAGAAGTTTTATGGTTTTAGGTCTTACAATCAAGTCTTTAATCCATTTTGAGTTATTTTTTGTGTATGGTGTAAGATAATGGTCTACTTTCATTCTTTTGCACATGGCTGTCCAGTTTTCCCAACACCATTTATTGAAGAGACTTTCCTTTCTCCACTGTATGTTCTAGGCGTCCTTGTCGAAAATTAGCTGTATGTGTATGTATGTGTGGGTTCATTTCTGGGCTCTTGATTCTGTTCCATGGATCTCTGTGTCTGTTTTTGTGCCAGTACCATGCTGTTTTGATTACTATAGCTTTGTAGTATATTCTGAAATCAGGGAGTGTGATACCTCCAGCTTTGTTCTTATTTCTAAGGATTGCTTAGGCCACAAATTTTTAAAAATGCATTTATCGTAAATCATATATACATGCAAAAAACGTTAGAATATTTATGTATACATTACATAGATTATTAGACCCACCAACAGAATTAAAATATAGACTATTATCAGAGGGATAAGAGTGAATAAGGGAGGTGCTAGGCAAGAACATCAAAGAATCCCTCTATTCTTACCGAAGATTCTATAACTTTTCATGATTAAAGACTTCTCACTTTATTGTATGATTTTTGCTGATTTCCAGAGCACTGTGATGGTTGTTTTTGTAGGGAGAGCTTTTGGAGAGAGTTCTCACTCTCTCTGCTTTACTAGTAGTCTTGCTTCTGTACTTTTTTTTAAAAACTGCTTTATTGAGGTATAATTCGCATACCATACAATTCACCCATTTAAATTTTACAATTCAATGGATTTTAGTATATTCACAGAGTTATGTAACCATCACCACAGTCAATTTTAGTTACTATCCTCCTAGTCCCCTACTGCTCTCTCCTCCCCTCTGTCAGCCCTAAGCAGCCACTAGTCTACTTTCTGTCTCTTACAGATTTCCCTATTCTGGATTATAATATGAATGGAATCACACAGCACGCGATCTTTCGTGACTGACCTTTCACTTAGCACAATGCTTTCAAGGTTCGTTTATGTTGTAGCATGTATCAGTACTTCATTCCTTTTTATGACTAAATAACACCCTATTGCATTTTGTTTATCCATTCCTCAGTTGATGGACATTTGGGTTATTTCCACTGTTTGTCTGTTAAGCATAGTGCTGCTATGAACATTCGTGTGTAAGTATTTGGATCTGAGATTACCATAGTCCTGTATCACAGATCCTGTTGATCCTCCCTCCCTCTCAGCTATTGGTCTCACTGGTTTCCAGTAACACAAACTCATCTCGTCGCTTCAGTTTTGGGGATGATAACTGCCCCCTTTTCTTGCTAGTTCTGGGGAGTTTTACCAAGTTTTGTTGGTTTCCCTTATGCCTTCTCATAAATTTATACATACTCTCTCATTAAACTTGCCTCAGTTTTCCTATTTGAGTATACAAACTTTTTTTCCATTAAAAGCTCTTGCTAATACATCTCCTTTTAAAACTTGAGGTAAAGGGAACATGTGGTAACCATTCCTTCTCATTTTGGAGGGCATTGTGGTTCAAAATACTTAAACAGCTCTTTCAAATATACTCTTCATAAAATCTTCCTCCATTCCAAATCTGCACCCTCTAGACTCAGTTCTTAAGGTCAGTGGGAATTATACATTCAGGTTATAATGTTTTATGCTGTAAATTCGTTAAAGGTCATTGCTCTCACATATCACTTTGGTTTCCATATAACTATGTATTGCCACATTCAATACCTCCAATTTAACATCTTCTCACATAAAGCAATATTAACTTTACGTTTGTTCACTGCCAAGTTTTGTTGATTTAAATTGCTTAGTTACTATGTAAATTCTTATGAAGCAAAGTCGGCTATTATAGATTTCCTGCTGAATTTTAAGTTAATTTCTTTTTGTGTGCTTGGGAAGAGCAGTGGGATTTACTTTTAAATTGTGCTCAACAAGAAAGGTATTATTGTGTAATTCCTAACTTTTTTAGTAACTTTATAATCCAACAATTTCATTAACCCTCAAAATGTCCTCAGACATTCTTACTTGTCTGCTCTCTTCCCTCACATGAGTTGGTAACCTGCAAAGAATAACACAGATTTTCCCTAAAGGTATTCCACTATTGGCATAAGTTAAGCTTCTTCTGAATCATTCAGTGCTGAGAATGTTTTACTGACTCTCAAACACTTAGTACATATGCCTATTTCTGGGGGTGATTGACCATTTCTTATCCTCATTTATTTTCGTAGGACATTGATCTCTTTTCATTTATTCATTCAAACAGAGCTTTGATGATTTAAATTCCTGAGATCTGTGATATTCTGCCACGCTGAAACTGGAAGAATTACTATCATCCTGATAGGATCTTATGAGCCTCAGACACCTTGTCTGAAATAATATTATTATTGTTACTGTCCAAGGGAGGTCATCTGCCTGCTGCAAGACATACCGATACTCAAGAGACAAGGTGGTAGGAGAGAAAGGGTTTTTTATTACAGCTTGCTAGCAAGGGGGAAGATGGCCAACTAATGTCAGAAAGAGCCATCTCCCAGAACAAAGACTTCAGGCCAGTCACATATGGGGCTGGTCTCCAGATGGGAGACGTGGCTGATCTCTGGTGGAGGCAGACATCTGGTTTGAGTTCCTGATAGTCTTTTGTTTTACTGGATGTGCATCAGAGACCAGAGCAACATCCTATATCCTGGTCTTTCAGTTGTCATTGATGATGGCTATCAGCATAGGCTCTCTGCCTGGGGTCATCACATTCCTAAACAACTCAAAAGAACAAAGTTATCAACTTATTACAACTGGGAGGGGCCATAAAATCTTCAAATCCCTCACAGACAAACTCTTATCTAGGCAAATTAAAGCAAAGATTCAAAGGGGCTGGTGAGTCAGGGTTGTTAATCAGAAGTCATTCAAAGTTACAATGTGGTTTCTTTTCTACAATATGGCTTTCCTTATGTCAACCTTGTGTTGAGCTAGTATCATTATGGAAAACTCAAGAAATATATATTTAAATGATAATGTTTATTATGAATTTGTCTAATCTAATAGAAACATCTTTTATTGATATTTACTTCAAAAGTTATGCATTCAGTCTTATAAAATAAAATAAAGCTACCTTGAAATTTGGCTAAGAAGATTTCAATGGTGTTTTTTAAAGGATGATTTAATGCAATAGAGAAAACCAAAGCAGACAAGAATTAAACAAAAGAGGTAGGAAGCAGAACGTGTAAACAACATGTCAACAAATTAGGCTTCGAAGAGTCTGGCAGAAATAGGGTATCCTATAAAGGAAAGTGGAAGTGAACAAATGAAGGACATTCAGATCTCACGTGAACATGTGGATGATGGCAGAAATGTGAAAAATGGATCATCAATATGAACACAATCTGTTACCTAGGCTTTGTTACCACTTTCCTTCAAAAAACAAAGTAATTCTCTTGGAGAATCTGTGTGATGCACTCAAAACTCAAACTTCACGGAGAGTAGCATTTTATGATTATTATGAAAGTATATGAGTGATATGAAGCCAGGCATATAAGTTGTATTTGTTCCTTCTAAACACTATGACAACCCTTTAGCTGACACAACATGAAGTGCGTGGCTTTCTTTAACTTCTGGTAAAATAAAGCAATGCTCAAACACACAATCCACTGATCTCACCCTCTCATTCTGCCCCCTCCCACTCCCCACCACCATTCTCTGAGGATAGATTCTTATACCTTGAGTTAACCAATGAATATAAACAATTTTTAACCTTTAAATCACATTGCCAAATTGCTTCCAGAAAATTTTTTACTAATTTAAAGCTCCAGCAGTAATCTACAAGGGTACTCATTTTACTACATTTATCAATGTTGACTATTATCAAGTTTGATGTGTATGTTAATTTAATAGGACAATAGTATATCTGTTTTTATTTCACTTCTTTGATTAGTATTATGGTTGATTTTTAAGTAAATTTATTGTTAATTTTCAATTCCTCTTTTATGATTGGTCTTTTCACAACGTTTGTTTATCTTTTATTGGCACCTTACTGTTTTCTTTTGATTTATCTTTAATATCTCTTTGTATATGAAACATATTAGTTATTTTTTCTATCACATTTATGTCAGAATACTTTTCCCAGTATATTGCTGCATTATAATATTTCTACTTTGGATTTCTTCCATTGTATTTATGATTAAAATGTTTTTCCCCATGAAACTGGTTAAATAAAGATTCAACTCATTTTTAGTCTAGATTAGTTTCATTTCTTTTTTGCTATTATTTTTACTATTTAGTACAATAGAATGTACAAAGATGTAATTTCAGACAAACACTAGAAAATAATTTTATTTTCCAAATATCAGGCAGCTTTTGTATCAACATTTTTTGAGTAATCTGTTACTTTCCCCATGGATTTTTTCTTTTTGGTGAGGAAGATTGGCCTTGAGATAACATCCGTGCCAATTTTCCTCTACTTCATGTGTGGGATGCCACCACAGCATGGCTTGATGAGTGGTGAACAAGTCTGTACCCAGGATCCAAATCCATGAACCCTAGGCCACCAAAGCAGAGTGTGAGAGCTTAACTACTATGCCACTGGGCTGGCCCCAACTCCTTTCCCCATGGATTTTTGATGATAAACATATACCCTACATTAGCCTATAACCTAATAACTAGGGTTTGTTTCTGCCTCATTTGTACTGTTTTATTCAACTAAATGTCTCTTCATTTATTTATTATCAAGCACAGCTAAAACCTTTCTGTAATTTGCTTTTTTTCCTTAAAAATTCTTGACTATTTTATTTATTCTTCCAGATAAATTTTGGAATCATTAAGGTTCAGTTTAAGACAAAAATTGTAAATTTGAGTGAGGTTTTGATAAACAAATTAGAGAAATATTGAAATATCTATAATTTCTACTGTTTTCATTTTCCACTGAATTTTTATGATCTTTTTCTTTATTTGCTCTTGCAGGTTCTTGCAGGGTTATTCCTAGTTTTTCTAATTTTTACTCATTGTGAATAGAATTTTATTTTATGTCCTAATTTGGTTTTATGGCATCATTGACATATAAAAAGCTTTCTCTTTACTAGTAGCATCCAAATCTAAACTAGTCGTGCTTTAACCAGATTGTAAAGTCTTCTCCAGTTTCAATGGTGTCTTAAAGGCACAACAATATTTTTAATAATATAATGGCTCCTAGAAAGAGCTCTATTCTCTTTCCAGGTATCTATTATAACAAGACTAGAACAAGTGTTGAAACTAGTGGACAGGACATTGTAGGGGAGGAAGACATTTCCCCTACCCTCTCTGGGTTCTTCTGGCTGGAAAACAAATTAAATTCACATGAGACAGAATAACAGGAGAAAATTAAACAAAGCTTTATAACATGTATATATGGGAGAGGCTCAGGCAAGCTGAACAACTCACCAAAATGGCTGAAGCCACCACCTTAAATATCCTCCTCAGCTAAAGACAAAGGAGGATGTTGGCAGTAGGGGGAGTCAGTTACAGGAGGTTATCACACAAGTACAGTAAAAAAGATTCAGATTTAAGTCCTTGCCTTAGGCATTGATTAAGAGTTTCTAGAGATAAGGTCATTCCCCCTTCTTCCTGGTACAGAGAGGGAGACACCTTTACAGATGGAGATTTCCCTTAAAATGTAAATGTCTCTTAACAAAGGGTAAGTAAACTCTGCTTTTCAGAGTTGCCTTCCTATCTGCAGTTTATTAAAAGTAACCAGCCCCAAATAACCCTCATGCCAAAGAGATATATCTTGGGGTGGCCAATTCCAGTCCCCCACAACATCCTCAATCAACTAGTTGTCTATTTGTAGCACTTACTTGATTGTAGCATAGAGGCCCTTTTGTACCACAAGTTGACATTTAGTCAATTGTGGGACTCTGTCTTTGTCTTATTAATTAATTATTTCTTCCTTTTACATAGTTTCTCTTTCTGTCAAATAAACTATTTGAAGGGTCCTTTGTAGTCTCCCCAAATTTCTTGCCTACATATCATTGTTCATACAACTATCCTGCTTAAGATACCTCTTTCCTTCTATTTTTTTATATTCAATTTCTATATTTTTTTCAGAGATTAACTAAAATGCCAACTTACCCATGGATTCCTTTTTAATCCTATTCACCAAAGTAATTCTTCTCTAAGTTCTAAAACTGTTTTATCTGAATTCTTTTATTATGTCAATTAATATGTTTTGGTTATGGGCAACAAAATTTTCTAACTTAGGCCAAAAAGAAAAGATTTAAGGTAGCTCATAGAATCAATAGAAAGGGGAAGAGTCTGACTGTTCTGGAGAGCTAGGTAATAAGAATAAAGGGAGACCTGAAGGATGCTCATGGGGAAGATTCAAGGCCAATCATTTCCATCCTTGTGTCAGTTCATTAAAAATTTAAAACATCTGGAGAGGGTGTCTGATTGAACTTGCTGGAGTAAAGCACCTTGGGTAGAAAAGGGCAGAGTGTCATGATGGGTGGACCCACCAAGACTGGGAGTCCCACTAAAGCAATGGGAATGAGGCAGTTCTTCTGTGGAAAGTAGGGTATTCAGTTAACAAAAGAAAGGGAAAAGAATGCTGAATTTTAGAAAGCAGAAGACAGTCACTACACTTATTTTACTCAATTACTTTTGACTTCTTATTCTAGATATGTTGGTAAGTTTTGATGTCTGTGTTTTATTAATTTTTGGATACTTATCACATCAAGCACATAACACACACTTATATTTATTTAACAAATGCAAACATACATAAATGTGACTTCTCATTAGAAGATAGGGAAAAACTAAGAGATGAAATGTCCTAAGCAAACCTTTAAGCAATATATGTAGTAAATGTTAGATGAGGTCTTCACCTTCATGTACATTCACATGACTCATTTCTTAGGGTATTTTCTTTATTTTTTAAATCTTTACTTTTATTATACTCATATTTCTTAGTTTCTAGGGTGCTTTACTTTCTGTTCTTAAAACATTTCCTTTTTTTAGAATTTACTTGGCGTTAAAAAGGGAGCAGAATTCTTCTCTTGTGGAGGTATTTCACTCTGCTTCTCCTGATGCCTGTGATGAATGAGAATAAATTGGGAGAAAAGATTTGTAACTTTGTGTTTAGATTATGAATTTAGTCACTGGGACCCTATGAATAAAACTTTTAGTTTATCCATTCGAAGATTTTCATTCTTCAGTGATTTAAAAACTTTTATAAGCATCTCCTGTTAGAAATTGAGGAATTCAAGTGGAAGGAAAAAGTCCCTATTACTGATGAGCTTGTGGTCTTCTGGAGAGCTCGATGTCAAGTGGTGAGGGCTTTGTTTGGGACAGGCACAAGTTACTGTGACAGCAATGGGCAGGCATAATAACTCAGACTGGGGAGGTATAGAAAGAAAAGTGTCCTGGAGGTGGAGGTCGACATCAAATCGAATCTTAAAGATCACAAAAGTTATCCAGGTACAGAAGGGGATAGAATTTCAGGAAGAGATAGTTGCATGGGCAAAAGCTTGGAAGCATAGAGGGCATGGTATATGTGCGGAACTGCATATACTTCCATTTTTATTTTATTAGCTTATATAGAACTTAGCAGCCAGCCCTGGTGGTCTAGTGGTTAAGACATGGCATTCTCACTGGTGTGCTCAGGTTCATTTCCAAGTCAGGGAACCACACCACCTGTCTGTTGGTTGTCATACTGTGGTGGCTGCATGTTGCTGTGCTGCTGAAAGCTATGACACTGGTATTTCAAGAACCAGCAGGGTCACTCAAGGTGGACAAATTTCAGCTGAGCTTCCATACTAAGACAGACTAGGAAGAAAGATCTGGCCACTCACTTCCAAAATATTTTGGCCATGAAAACCTATGAATAGCAGTACAGAATTGTCTGATATAGCACTGGAAGGCAAGAAGATGGTGCAAAAAGATCGAGCAGGGCTCTGCTTTGCTGTACACAGGGTTGCTAGGAGTCAGAATCCACTCCACAGTGCTAACAGCAACAAAGGAATATAGTGTGTTTCAGGCTCTGATATAAGTATTTTATAAGTTTTAATCAATTTAAGGTAATTTAATGTATGTTTAGAATTGGGGTTGGCAAATTAACAGCCTGCAAGCCAAATCCACCTCATCATTTGTTTTTAAAAATATAGTTTTATTGGAAACAGTCATGCTCATTTATTTATGTATTATCTATGGTTGCTTTCACATTACAATGACAAGGGTGAGAAACTGTAATAGAGATCATATAACCCACAAAGTCTAAGATATTTACCATCTGGCCCTTTACATAAAAAATTTGCCAAGCCCTAATGTAGCTTGAGAGGAGAGACAAGAGACATAAGGCTAGAGAGAGAAGGCCAGATTACAGAGGTTGTCAGCTTAAGGGAGGAGATTCACTTATAATACAGAATTGCTTGTGAGTATAACTGTACCCCAAAACCCCATCATTAAGACTGCTCAGGGAGGACTGTGAGTGTTCTTGTCAGACTATGGCAGTATCTCATGGTCTACCCAGTTCCACATTAAGTGGCAAACTTCACAAAAGCTATGTGTTTGTACCTACAGCTGAGGTTTTGGTTGACTTCTGAGCTTCAGCATAACATTTTCTAGATTCAATCTAATTTTACAAAAGATAAAATGATGCTTGGACTGTAGATAAGTGTTTTCTTAGCCAAAAGACAAATCTCAAATATGTTTTTCTGCATCAATGACATTTAATATGTCATACAAATGTCCTATTCATACATAGCACCTCATACATAGGTCCTTATATACATAAGGTCACATTCGTGGGTCCTTACTAATCTGTTGACCTAGGTAAATTATTTAAACTCTTTAAGCCCCAATTTCTTCGTCTTACTTAAAAATAATGTTTTGAGGATTCAATGAGATAATAAATGTATAGCTCTTAATACAGAGTTTGGTACACAGTGGCAGCTCAATAAATAACGTTTATTATAAAACCACAAAGCTTTAGAGGCCTCTCTACATGTCTCTTTAAACCTGTTTTCTTGCAACCCAATATTTTTTATTGAAGAAAAGCTTATAGTTGGAAGTCAACAAACTTCACATCCTCTGAAAAACTCAATTGAGTGAACAGCTTGAAGATTGAAAACACAATAAAAGTGCAAACAGCTAATAGTTATTGGATTTTTTTCCCCAAATAAACCTGGGCACAAGGCAGAAATCATCTTTTTGAGAAGAGATCTGATTTCAGTGAAGTCTGGAAATATCATCAGAGGAAACTGACATATTGTTTTTGCTTTCAATTGTCCAGGCTCAATAAAAGTGATGAAGAATGGGAGACTATGCAACGATTGTGATGCAGAGAAAGACAAAAAATAATAGAATCAAGGCATCATGAAGTGTTCCCCTTAGCCACTCACCCATTTGTTATTGTCCTAACCAGGGAAGCAAATCCTGTCATACAACTGAGTTCCTGGATCCACCTGGAAAGTGGCACAGTCTCCAGGTCTTTAAGCTTACTCACGTTTGGTGCCTATTAGTCAGGTCTTGTCAAATTCCAGGGATTACTCTCAGAAATAAAAACATTAGAATTAAAGGAAGATATATTAAAGTTTCCATCCTTGATAATTAACAACCTAGAATATTAACCTAACAGAGGGGAAAGATGGCTAGGAAAAGAAAGGGAAAAATGAGGCAAAGCAAGAATGTGCACTTACAAGATCCTGCTACTCACAGGTGTTGATCTGTTTTGGAAGAAGCCATTCAAATCTAGCAATCTGGAAAAGTCTTCGGAAAACTTTCTCCTTCATGCTGTCATCTTCGTCTCGAGAATCCCAAGAGATTCTTTGTTTACATGTCGCACAGGCACGGAGTCCAGGAAATGGCTGAGTCACATCTTTTTAACTGAAAAATGTGAACTCAAAGGTTGATTCTTTGCAGCTTTACTGCAGTTGCCCACTCCCACTCCCTTAATGGTTCCTGATAAGAACTCTTTCCATGAGGTTCAAGAGCAGTCACACCCTGGTGTGGTTTCCAGGTCTCTGGGCTGAAGTTCATACAAGGGACACTGTAGTTTATTCATGGGAAAAACTGCCTGTACCTGTTAGTTATAAACTTGAGTGGCCTGCATAAAACTTCACGGGAAGTCTTCATGTAACTTTGTAAGCTTTTTTGACAGTGTCATTTGTTCATTCAATGTTCTCTGATTATGGAGGATGATAAGGGCAATGGAGTTCCTGGATGATGGGAAAGATTTTCATTACTTTCTCTGTAAAATTTATTACTACACAAATAGGAGAATAATTCCCCTGTGAGAAATACAAAGTCTAGGGGCCGGCCCCAGTGACCTAGTGGTTAAGTTTGATGCTTTGGTGGCCCAGGTTTGATTCCTGGGCGTGGACCTACACCACTGTCAGTGGCCATGCTCTGGTGTCAGCCCACATACAAAATAGAGGAAGATTGGCAACAGATGTTAGCTCAGGGTGAATCTTCCTCAGTGAAAGAAAGAAAGCAAGAAAGCAAGCAAGAAAGAAAGAAGGAAAGAGAGAGACAGAAAGAAAGAGAAAGAAAAAGAGAAAGAAATACAAAGTCTAGAGAAGACAGTTGACTTTCAACAGAGAACAGCATCTAGCCATCCAGAAAATAGACAGACAATAGTAAGAACATATTCACATCCATCTGAATGGAGCAACTGTATAAAATCCATCTGCAAGTATTCAAATAGACCCTAAAGCTTTAGTTCTTTCCTATATCCCACCTTACAGTTTTGCCAGGACTATGGGTTTGGCAGGTGGAATGTGTGCCAGAAACATACTCAGCAAGTTTTGAGTGAAACTGCCCTATTAGTACTGGCTTAAGATTGCAGGTATTTTTTTCCTTTGATAGAGTGATAAAATTGAACAGTTCTGGTTAATGAATTACGTTAGCCAGTATTATGAGAATGGAAGAGAGTGTAATTCTTTCCTTAGGAATAACGGACAATTACATGAATGCGTGGGAGATATTGCGAGTTTGATTTGAGACCACAGCAACAAAGTGAATATTGCAATAAAGGGAGTTATACTAAATTTTGGTTTTGCAGTGCATATAAAAGTTATGTTTATACTATACTGTAGTCTCTTAAGTATGCAATACCATTATGTCTAAAAAAACAATGTACATACATTAATTTAAAAATGTTAACCAGCATCTGAGCCTTCAGCAATTTGCAATCTTTTTGCTGGTAGAGGATTTTATAAAAAACGCAGAATCTGTGAAAAACAATAAAATGAGGTATGCCTGTAATTTGTCAGGATGTAATCAATGACTACCCTGTGTATAAGAGCAACCTATAAACAGTGAGACCATCAAAAATTTTCCACGGCCTTTTGGTTTATATTGTGAATCTTATGACACTGGTAAACAAAGAATTTACCAAAGTTCACTATTTTTGTGTGTATGTGTAACAAATAGAATCTTTTTTTTAACTAGAATTTATTTCTTTTATTTCTAGTTTAAGGCCCCATTCAGCTGCAGTGACAATCATCTTATCAGCAGAGGCCCTCCACCTTCCTCAAATTTACGGGCTATGTCTGGGTTAGGGAATTTCTGAAGTGCCAAGATGAGGAGAAGCTGGAGACATCAAGTCCTCGCATCACTGGTCCCCACAGGGATTCTGAGATGTTCTTTGCCCGTCCTGAGGTTTGGTTTTCAATCTTTTGGTTTCAGTGCTGACAAGCCTGGCCCCTCCAATCATGGTGACTGCCTGGCTTGCGGGTCCAGATGTCTGTGGCTTCCTTGCCCTGTGATGTGGCAGAAATCTCTGTGAGGCTGCCCTTCTGCCTAGAAATAGCTGAAGCATCACCTCACAACTTGTTAGAAATGCAAATGCTAAGTGTACCCTCTCCCCTGAAATAACTTCCTAAGTCAGAAACTCTCAGACAGTCAGCAGACTGCAAGCTCTCCAAGGCTCGCTCTCAGAGGCTCTGCCCGGAGGGAGTAGGCAGACCTTATTGGTTTCTCCTCCCCTGGGGTGCGAGGGGTGTTAGAATCTTACTCTTTCCTCTTCTCTCCCTTTCTCTAAAAGAAATTAATAGACTTTATTTTTAGAGCAGGTATAAGTTTATAGAAAAATTGAACAGATAGTACAAAGAGTTGCCATATATCCCCTCTTCCCATCACTCAATTTCCCCTGTTATTATCTTGCCTAGTATGGTTTATTTGTTAGAATTGATAAATTGATATTGACACATTATTACTAACTGAAGTCCATAATGCATTTTAGGGCTCACTCTTTCTGTTGTAGTTCTATGGGTTTTGGCAAATGGGTAATGTCATGTGTCCCCTAACACAGTATCATGCAGAAAGCCAAACTTAATTTTAAATAAATTAAAGTGTAGAGACCACAAGGTTTTCCCAGGGAAAATGAATTAGACAAACGAAGTTCTTAATTACTATTAAATGCTTTGAGAAAGAAAATGTAGTTCAGGAAATAAGATAGTTTACAGATTTAGAATAGCTTACTTCCAGAAGAGAGAACACAAAAACATACTGCATGTGATGTTCAAATTTACTAATTAAAGGTAGGCTGGAAGCAAATAATGTTTATTTAACTGATTAACTTTGACTAAAAATCAAACAAGATGATAGTCTTGGGTTCTCCAACTTGATTGAAGACTAAATTCCCTGTTAACTTAGCCTGCGAAGAAATCAGATCTTTTTTAAAAACAAGCATTTTAATGTTAATTCTGAAACATCATTTGCAAGAATTTTCATATCAAATAACATGACTTTACCCCGCTAGTTCAAGTCTGTTAATTCACACTCAGCATTCGCAGACACAGCTACAGACTACCTACCAGCTCTCAGCATATCCTCCACAACACACGGCCTTGTCTCCTTGTCTGGCAGGATATACACATATGTTCTGTGACATTAAGATCATCTCTAACTGCTTGTAAGGATGATAAATGATCAATATGATATAATCAAGTGGATTCTGAACTTTCTGGCCACTTATTTAAATTATTTTGTTGACTGGTTGAGAACAAAGGTACCAGGGGGCCCTCTGCTGGACAGCACACATAAGAAATGAAAACAGATTTTGGAAGGATAAAAGGAGATTATTTTGGGGTCTTCCACTCTCCACCTCCCCCACACCAAGTCCTTTTAAAGGATCAGGACTTGGAAACGTAAGGGCCTACACTTCAGGCCTGTAGGATAGAAAACTGAGGACTGGGTGGGAGAGTACAGCTATTAAATGCAATGAGGCTGATGGCTGTTTTTTTCTTTTTTCACCTTTATTAAGATATAATCAACAAATAAGATTGTAATGTATTTAAAGTGTACAACCTGATTAGTTATTATACGTGTACGTGTTGAAAGGATTCCCATCTTCGAGTTAGTTAACACATTCATCACTTCATACACCTTTTTTTTTTAGTGAGAACATTTAAGTTCTACTCTCTTAGCAAATTTCTGATATACAATACAGTATTATCAACTGTAGTCACCATGTTATACCTAATAAGCTTCAGACCTTATTAATCTTCTAATGAGAATTTGTGCCCTTTCAGCAGCCTCTCCCTATTTCCCTCCCTGAAAGCCTCTGGCAACTTCTGTTCTACTCTGTTTTTATGAGTCCAACTTTTTTTTAAGATTCCACATGTAAGTGATATCATGTAGTATTTATCTTTCTGTCTTGGGCTTATCTCACTTAGCGTAATGCTCTCTGGGTTCCTCCAAACTGTCACAAATGGTAGGACTTTCTTCTTTCATAAGGTTGATTAATATTCCATTGTGTACGTATACCACATTTTCTTTGTCTTGTCAATGGACACTTAGGTTATTTATATACGTTGGCTTTTGTGAATAACACTGCAGTGGACACAGTAATACAGATACCTCTTTGAAATAATAATTTCATTTCCTTTGCATATAAACGCAGAGGTGGAATTGCTGGATTGCATGGTAGTTCTGTTTTTACTTTCTTGAGGAGCCTCCGTACTGTTTTCCATAGAGACTTCACAGTTTACATTCCCACCAACAGTGGACAAGGGTTCTGTTTTCTCCACATCCTCTCCAGCATTAGTTATCTCTTGTATTTTTGATAAAAGACATCCTAACAGGTGTGAGATGATATCTTATCATGGTTTTGACTTGCGTTTCCCCGATGATGAGTGACATTGAGCATGTTTTCATGTGCCTGTTGGACACTTGTACATCTTCTTTGGAGGAATGTCTATTCAGGGTCTTTTCCCATTTTTAATTGGAATGTTTGATTGTTTGCTATTGGGACGTATGAGTTTCTCATACATTTGGGATATTAACCCCTTATCAGATAGGTGGTTTGCTAATATTTTCTCCCATTCCATAGATTACCTTTTCATTTTGTTGATTGTTTCTTTTGCTGTGCAGAAACTTTAGTTTGATACAGTTTCATTTGTTTATTTTTGTCTTTGCTTTTGTTATAAAATAAAAAACACATTGCCAAGACCAATGTCAAGGATCTTACCCACTATGTTTTCTTCTAGGATTTTATGGTTTCAGGTCTTACATTCAAGTCTTACATTTTTGTGCATGGTGTAAGATAGTGGTTCACTTTTGCTCTTCTCCATGTGGTTGTCAAGTTTTCCAAACCCCATTTATTGAAGAGATTATCCTTTCCACATTGTATATTCTTGGCTTTTTTGTCGAAAATTAATTGACCATATATATAGGTGGATTTATTTCTTGGCTCTCTATTCTGTTCCGTTCATCATTGCATCTGTCTTTATGCCAGTACCATACAGCTATGATTACTATAGCTTTGTAATAATGTTTGGAATCATGAAATGCGATGCCTCCAGCTTTGTTCTTTCTCAAGATTGCTTTGGGGTCTTTTGTGGTTCCACATGAATTTTAGAGTTATTATTTCTACCTCTGTGAAAAATGCCATTGGAATTTTGGTAGAGATTGCATTGAATCTGTTCACTTTGGGTAGTGTGGACATTTTAACAATATTAATTTTTCCAATCCATGAACATTGATTATCCTTCCATTTATTTGTGTCTTCTTTGATTTCTTTCTTCAGTGTCTTGTAGTTTTCAGTGCACAGGTCTTTCATTTTCTTGGTTAAATTTATTCCTGGGCATTTTATTATTCTAGATGCCGTTGTAAATGAGATTGTTTTCTTAATTTCTTTTCCTGATAGTTCACTGTTAGTATATAGACATGCAACTGATTTTCGCATATTGATTTTGTATCTTGCAACTTTACTGAATTGGTTTATTAGTTCTAAAAGTTTTTTGGTGGCATCTTTAAGGTTTCCTATTTATAAAAGATCATGGTATCTGCAAGCAGATACAATTTTACTTTTGCCTTTCTGATTTGGATGCCTTTTATTTCTGATTCTTGCCTAGTTGCTCTGGGTTGAACCTCTAGTATTATGTTGAATGAAAGTGGTGAGAGTGGTCATTCTTATCTTTCTCCTGACATTAAAGGAAAAATTTTCAGCTTTTCACTATTGAGTACAGTTTTAGCTGTGGGCTTGTCATATATGGCCTTTATTATGTTGAAGTCCATTATATTTACTATTTACACCTAATTTATTGAGAGTTTTTTTCATGAAAAATGTTGAATTTTGTCAAATGCATTTTCTGCATCTAGTAAGATGAATATATATGTATTTTTTTTTTGTAAGGAAGATTGTCCCTGAGCTAACATCTGTGCCAATCCTTCTCCATTTTCTATGTGGGATACTGCCACAGCATGGCTTAATGAGCAGTGTGTGGGTCTGTGCCCAGGCTCCAAACCTGTGAACCCTGGGCTGCCAAAGCAGAGCATGAGAACTTGACCATTACGCAACTGGGCTGGCCCCAAGATGACCATATATTTTTATCCTTAGTTTTGTTAATGTGGTCTATCACATTTATCAATTTGTATATGTGGAACCACCCTTTCTTCCCAGGGATAAATCCCACTTGATCATGGTGTATGATCCTTTTAATGTGCTGTTGAATTTGGTTTGCTATTTGTTGAGGTTTGCTATTTGTTGGTTGCTATTTATTTCTTCTATGTTTATCTGGGATATTGGCCTGTAATTTTCTTCTCTTATATTGTCCTTTTCTCACCTTGGCCTCAGTGTAATGCTGGGCTTATAAAATTAATTGGGAAGTGTTCTCTCTATTTTTCAAAGAGTTTGAGAAGAATTGGCATTAATTCTTCCTTAAATGTTTGGTAGATTTCACCAGTGAAACTATCTAGTCTTGGACTTTTGTTTGTTGGGAGGTTTTTGATTACCAATTCAATCTCCTTACTAGTAATTCCTCTGTGCAGATTTTCTACTTTGTCACGATTGTCTTGATAGGTTGTACATTTCTAGGAATTTGTTCATTTTTTCTAGGTTATCTAATTTGTTGACATATAATTGTTCACAATTGTCTCTTATAATCCTGTATATTTCTGTGGTATCAATTATAATGTCTCCTCTTTCATTTCTGATTTTATTTGCAGCCATTCCTCACTTAATGACAGGGACACGTTCCAAGAAATGCATTGTTAGGTGATTTTGTCATTGTGAAAACATCATAGAGTATGTTTACACAAACCTAGGTGGTATAGTCTACTACACACCTAGGCTGTATGGTACTAATCTTATGGGACCAACATCATATATGTTTTCTGTCATAGACTCAAATGTCATTATGTGGCACATGGCTGTATTTGAGTCCTTTCTCTTTTTTTCTTAGTTAAGTCTAGCTAAAGGTTTATCAATTTTGTTTATCTTTTTAAAAAAACAGCTCTTAGTTTCATTGATCTTTTCTGTAGCCTTTCTGGTCTCTATTTCATTAATTTGCTCTAATCTTTGTTATTTCCTGTTTTCTACAAAATTTGGGCATAGTTTGTTCATATTTTTCTTGTCCTTTGAGGTGTAGAGATAGGTTGTTTATTTGAGATTTTTCTTTTTTCTTAAGTAGGCATTTATTACCATAAATTTCCCTCTAAGAATTGCTTTTGGGGCATCCCATAAGTTTGGTATGTTGTGTTTCCATGTTCAATTTGTCTCAAGATACTCTTTGATTTCCTTTTTGATTTCTTCTTTTACGCTTTAGTTCTTCATGAGTATGTTGTTTCATCTCCATGTATTTGCAAATTTTCCAGTTTTCTTTCTGTAATTGATTTCTAGTTTTGTACCACTGTGGTCAGAAAAGGTGGTTTATATGTCTTCAATCTTCTTAAATTTATTAAGACTTGTTTTGTGGCCTAACATATAATCTGTTCTGAAAAATGTTGCATGTGCGCTTGAGAAGAATGTGTATCCTGCTGCTGTTGGATGGAACATTCTATATTTGTTTGTCAGGTCCATCTGGTCTAACATGTAGTTAAGTCCCATGTGTCCTTATTGATTCTCTGTCTGGATGATCTATCCATTGTTGAAAGTAGGTATTGAAGTCCCCTAGTATCATTATATTTTTGTCTATTTCTCTCTTCAGTTCTGTTTATTTCTGCTTTATGTATTTAGGTGTTCCTATGTTGGTTGTAGCAATATTTATAATTGTTATATTCTCTTGATGAATTGAGCCTTTATCATTATATAATGACCTTTTTTGTCTCTTGTTACAGGCTTTGGCTTAAATTTATATTTTGTCTGATGTAAGTATAGTTACCACTACTTTCTTTTGTGTTTTGTTTGTGTGGAATATCTTTTTCCATCCTTTCTATCTATTTGTGTCCTTAAAGCTTAAGTGAGCCTCTTGTGGGCAGCATATAGTTGAGTTCTGTTTTTTTAATCCATTTAGCCACTCTGTGTCTTTTGATTGAGAAATTAAGTCCATTTATATTTAAAGTAATTATTGATAGATATGGGCTTATTATTACCATTTTGCTACTTGTTGTCTGGCTTTTTGTATTTCTTTTATTCTTTTTTCTTGCTCATTTCCTTTGTGATTTGATGATTTTCTGTGGTGGCATGATTTGATTCCTTTCGTTTTATTTTTTGTGTATCTAGTATAAGTTTTTGCTTTGTAGTTACCATGAGGTTTATACAAAATATCTTATAGTTATAACAGTCTATTTTAAGATGATAACTTAACTTTGAACACATACAAAGGGTCTACATTTTTACACTCCCTCATTTCAAGTTTTTGATATTACAGTTTACATCTTTTTATATTGTGTTTTCATTAACAAATTACTGGTTATAATTATTTTTAATACTTTAGTCTTTTAGCCTTTATAAGAGAGTTATAAGTGATTTGCCCACCATCACAATATTAAAATATTCTGAATTTAACTATTTTTTACCTTTATTAGTGAGTTTTATACTTTATATGCTTTCCTTTTACTAATTAGCATTCTTTTGCTTCAGCTTGAAGAACTAACTCCCTTTAACATTTCTTTTACGGCTTGTCTAGTGGTGATGCACTCTTTCAGTTTTTCTTTGTCTGGGAAACTTTTTCTCTCTCCTTTAATTCTGACTGACAGCTTTGCTAGATAGAGTATTCTTGGTTGGTAGGTTTTTCTTTCAGCACTTTGAATCTATCATTCCACTCCCTTCTTGTTGTAAGGTTTATGCTGAAGTGTCTTCTCATAGTCTTACGGGGATTTCCTTGTATGTTGCTGGGTGCATTTTTCTTGTTGCTTTTAAGATTCTCTCTTTGTCTTTCGCTTTTCATAATTTAGTGATAATGTGTCTCAGAGTAAGTCTTTTTAGATTCATCTTTTTTGGTAAGTTTTGGGCTTCCTTGATCTGGATGTCTGTTTTTTTCCACACGTTAAGAAACTTTTTAGTCATTATTTCTTTGAGTAAGCTTTCTGTTCTTTTCTCTCTCTCTTGTCCTTCTGGATCCCTATAATGTGAATATTGGTGTGCTTGATGGCATCCTATATGGCCCTTCATTCTTTTTTCTTTTTGTGCCTCTGGTTGGATGAATTCTACTGTTCCATTTGTATTCACTGATCCTTTCTTCTGCTTGATCTGGTCAGCTGTTGAAACCCCACTCTTAGGCAGCAAATGGGAAAGTCAGGGTGCTAGGTATGCAGTCTAATACATATCAGGGCGAAACAGAAAGCTGGATGTTTTTGCTCCTCACTCTGTGCTGAGCCAGAGAGAATAGTCACTGGGAGTTCCTGTGCTCCCAGATGGAACTGCCTCTTTGTTTTGTGTGGTCCCAGGGGACCTGTGTATGCTGAGCCCTGTCAGCACCCAAAGTTAGCAGCTAGAACTACCTGTTCCCTTGATAAGCCACCAAGAAGACCCCAAACTCAGACCTAGAGAGAGTAGGAAGAAGTCCATCCCACCCTTCTTGTAACTCCACTCTCTGCATTCTAAGAACAAACACCACCTTCAGAGGGCTGATATCACAGATTTGTTGCTCCACTCCCCCATCCTAGACAGAGATATTCCTTACCATTAGCAAACTGGTGTATTAAGAAGCTGTATATCTCCTTCCTGTTCATATTTGAGTCTCCACTCATCCCTTTTGAATCCCTTTTCCAAAGAATCCCCCACATCAGTAAATGGCACCATCATCCATCCAAAGGGTCCCCCAAATACTTAGGAATCAACCTAGACTTATTTTCTTCCTCATATCCACATCCAATCTGTCAGAAAACCTTGTTGCTTCTGTGACCGTAATGCATCTCACCTTCACTCACTCATCTCCATCTCCACACCACCTCTCTCGTCTAAGTCACCATCATCTTTCACTTGAGGTACTGAAGATGCCTCTTACCTGGTCTTGGCTTTCACTTTTGTCCCCTCTCTCCACAATCCATTCTCTGCTCAGCAGCAGCCAGAGTGGTTGTCTTCAAAAGCAGATCAGATTTTGTCCCTCACGTGCTTAATTACCTTCAATCCCTTCCAGGGCACTAAAAATAAAACCTAACCTCCTTACCCCCATTTAGCCCCTACTTACTTTCCAAGTTTTCCACTTTTCCAGGTGGACCACAGTCCACCTCACCTTACTCTATGTGCTTCAGTTACCTTGACCTTCCTCCTCTCCCCAGGAATGGCTAGCTGCTCGGCTCTTGTCCTCATAGCTCCTTCTGCTGGGATGCTCCCATCCCACCCCAACTCTTCACTTGGCTGTGCCTTCTTCATGTTCTGGTCTGATCTCACATATCAGTGCTTCAGAGAAGCAGTCTTTGACCAGACTCTGCATGCTCCCACCTGTTCCCCTTTACCCTTTAAGACATCCCCTTATTTATTCCATTCATAGGGCCTACGGCAAGCCCAAATTACCTTGTTAATTTATTTTTTTCACTTATTTGTTCCCTGTTACCCCAGTTGACAGCACCCAGAGGGTGATAGCCTTGTCTACCTGATTTCACTGCTGTATTCCAAAGAACTGAAAGAGTTAGCACAAATGGGATTTGGCTTATTGGAAAAATGTAGATATAAAGGAAGATACTGATTTTAAGATTCTGTGATAATACCCTCAAGGTCCATCCATGTTGTCACAAATGGCCGGATTTCATCATTTCTTATGGCTGAGTAGTAGTCCATCATGTGTAAATACCACATCTTCTTTATCCATTCATCCCTTGATGGGCACCTAGTTTGCTTCCAAGTCTTGGCTATTGTGGATAATGCTGCAATGAACATAGGGCTGCAAGTATCTTTATGCCTTTGTGTTTTCAAGTTCTTTGGATAAATACCCTGCAGTGGGAAAGCTGGAGCATATGGTAGATCTATCCTTAATTTTCTGAGGAGTCTCCATACTGTTTTCCATAGTGGCTGCACCAGTTTGCACTTCCACCAGCAGTGAACAAGTGTTCCTTTCTCTCCGCATCCTCTTCAACATTTGTTGTTTTCTGTCTTGTTAATTATAGCCAATCTGACCAGAGTGAGGTGATACCTCATTGTAGTTTTGATTTGCATTGCCCTCATAGCTAATGATGTTGAGCATCTTTTCATATGCCTGTTGGTCATCCGTATATCCTCTTTGGAGAAATAATTCAGAGGGAGAAAGTCAAATACCATATGATCTCACTCATAAATAGAAGACAAAAACAACGACAAAGAAATACATAGCAATGGAGATTGGATTGGTGGTTACCATAGGGGAAGGGGGGAGGGAGGAGGGCAAAAGGAGTGATCAAGCTCACATGTGAGGGGATGGACTATAATTAGTTTTCAGGTGGTGGACATGATGTAATCTACACAGAATTCGAAATGTACTATGATGTACATCCAAAAATAAACAAATAAATGAAAACAGAAAGAAAAAAAGATTCTGTGAGATTCAGGATTATTTAAGTTCTAATTTTTGCAATTTTTGGAGGTTGATGCGAAAATAGAGTCTACAAAATCCAACCTACATCTTTGGGTCTTTTCTGGGCATGTTGTGGCGGATAGTCAGCATCTGTGTGCCTCCTCCAGGGGAACCCTCTGAGTTTCTCCACACTGTTCCCCTCCCAATCTGGATTTTCTTTTCTGTGTGTTTTCATCACCACTGTTTACTTTTATCATTGATCTTATTACACAGTATTGCTGCTGTGAACTTATATTTGTGACTTCCCCACTAGTGTGAATTTCTTAATAGTAAAGGCCACTTCTTACTGATTTTTGAATGCTTAGAGCAGTGGCTAGTACAATATATATGATTGATAAATGGTGCATAAATAAAAGAGAGAGTGTACTACAAATCATAATCACAGCTTTTTTTTTTTCTTGGTGAGGAAGATTGGCTCTGAGCTAACATCTGTGCCAATCTTCCTCTAATTTTATATATGGGTCACCACCACAGCATGGCTTGATAAATAGTGTAGGTCTGCTCCCAGGATCTGAACCCATGAACCCCAGGCAGCCAAAGTGCAGCAGGCTGAACTTAACCACTATCAGAGCTTTTATCAATGACAGTATGGCATGACATGTAACAGGGAATTTGCCCTTGAATAATTTAAGGGCCATGAAAATTCACATATAAAGCTAATGTGTAAAGTTATCTGATATGATAATTGGTAATTAATGCCAAAACAGCATTCACTATCTCTATCCTGAGCAAGATTTTCCATCCCATTTTGCTGCCTACTTCTACTTTATCTCCAAGGTGCCACTTTGATCTCTTATGCTTCTATGCTTAGAAACCTACACTTTTAAGGTACTCACAATTGAGAGCTTATTAAAAAAATTATTTAGTGAAGCCCTCTTAGACTCGGTAAGTTTTCACTCACGTCTCTAATGCACACATCTCAGTAACCACAGATACAATACAAACCCATAATTCAAGTGCTTTTCTGTTCTATTTTTCCTTTCTTTCAACTTGAAGTATTAGACACTAAGAACTTGTTGAATTAAATTGGCATATATTTCAGCTTCCTCTCCTCCTGTGGATTTCTTCTCACAGAATCTCTTAGGTTCTGAGATTAGTAGAAAAGAGGGGCCATAATTACCTAACTGATTTTGCATTGTCCCTTCACTGTGTTTTCTTGGTCATTTAGATGGTGTAGGCAACAGCATGTCTTCCATTCTTGCATATCTACCTGGGTACTTGAAACACATTACCTGTGTGTAAACCACTTGGTTCTGACAAAGCCAGCTGTGCCTCAGTAGAGGTTTTCCAGTCCTAACTTATTCAATCACTTTACTTTTAAGGTTCTCATCACTGCTATTCTGAAACAATCTCCACAGAAATAGAGTTAACGCCTAAACTGAAAGTAATATGGGCTTAAATAGCAAGTTACTTTGACCTTTAGCGTAAAGGTCCTGGGGAGTCCCCTGTTTTTTTCCCCCGATTTTAAACTTTTAACAAAACGAGTTGCTTGTGTTTCATCTGTTCTGTTGCATTTGACTCACTAGAGGGAGGCAGAGGAATAGATTTCAAAGAAGCTAAGCCGGAAACTACACAGAAAACCCACCACTTGTTTAGGTTAGTGTTCTAAAAACAACTTGGGTCCAAATGTCAAATCTAATAGTGAAGCAAATTAAGATGCTTGTTTTTCTGTGCCCTCATCTTGAGGATAAACTTATTATGGACAATTCAGCCAATGCATTCATTGTCTGGGAGCTGATTACTGATTGAATCTGATGTCTTCTGTTTCTATGTCAATTGAAGGCATTCACAAATAATACATATATTTTTTTTCCTGCTCTTCCGTCCTTTCATTTTCACTGGAAATATCCTAATGAAATCACTTCCTTAATAGTCCCCCAAATTTCTTCTTGCTTATAGATGTAGAATAATATTTAAAACGTTTTGAAGTTGGCACTCAGCCATGAACATCATTAAGAATCAAAACATATGTATAGTTTCTGGCACTCATATTAAATAATATGGCAACCTACCAGTTACATGGCTTCCCTTTGCCCTTTTAAGGAGTGGATGACTGACTGTATTTTGAAAAGGAAGAGATTTCAGGTCAGCTGACCATGAGAGTTTGGCCTCTGGGATTTGAGTATCTCATGTTGTTTTGCCAAGCCTGTCAATCTATCCCTTCCCCACAGATCTCTCTCTCTGAAGATGACTGTGCTACTGAAAACAGTAGGGTGACTACATTCCTTAATAAAGTGAAACTAATGAATAGCAATGACTATATTTACTCCAAAGGTAGTAACATCTTTAATTGTAGGCGAGATTTTGAAGGAGGTAATATTTCTCTTCAGAATTACCCCTTCCTTTTCCCCTCCTAGGTATCCACAGGGCAGGGCAGTCTCTCTCTCTCTCTCTCCCTCTCGTGGATTCTGACAGCTCTATCTTCCCTCCCCAATGAAAGCATTTCAGTCTCTATTGCTCTGGAGTCATTTAGACATATTTGTTTGATTCCTGCATTGTTAGTAAAAGAAGGGTCATCAGTAAGATATGAAATAAATGTACATTTAATTGATTTTGATATTTCCTTCTTTGTTCCCTTCAATCAGGGCTCCTTCCACCCCACATTCCAAGGGTCTGTGTCCCAATGCTGATCCACAGTTACTAGGATACCCACTATACACACTATGCCCATGACTGTTGCTCTTGGAGTAGCACTCCTTGCTCTGGATCTGTCAAGGTTTTCCCTTAAAAACCCATTTGTTCTGTAACTCCCTTCTCTCAGAACCCACTAAGTAAGCTGATCATTAATACATACTAAGGTACCGTTATATATATACAGATATATATATCTCTGACATATGACATATATATATACATACTCTGACATATGATTGTTTTAGAGGTTTCGTACATTTGTGGGATCTTTCTGGATACACACACATTTTTACTCAGAGGGTTAAAACTTTAAGGATGATGTTTTGGGCACTGGAGCAAGCCACTGAGCAAGGCTCTTTGAGTTAAGTTTCTGAGGCTGCCCTCCCGTGTGTCTGTTCTCTCTGTCTCCAAACTCAAGCTGGGTCCATTGTTTCAGCGTGTCTTACTCTGCGAGGTCACAGGAATGAGTCATTCTGGATGAAATGATCTCTTCTTTCTTCCCACACCAGGCACTGGCAACCCTTAACCAGTTCTGTCTCACATGTGGGCCAAAACTTTCCACCGAAAAATACAAAATTGGCCCTTGGAGAGAAAAGTAGTGTGGGCCTCTTGTATGAGATCCCTGGGGTAGTAAGGCAAACACATCTGGAATGAACTTTAAATATTTGCTGACAGGTATGTCTAAAGGACAATTTTTTAAAAAGTGAACACAGTTTTTGCCCCTGCCCTGCAGTTTTAAAGGGAGATGGAAAGAATTATGGCAGAAGAAGACAATGGCAGGCCTTTTCCTGGGGTGAGGGTACCCCCAGGAAGCTGAATTGTGAAAAGCAAAGGGCAGTGGTGGGTGTCATTCCCTTCTTTTTAATTACAGAACAACCAGCATGTCATTTCATTCTAAAATGGAATACTCTTCTTATTTCATTAAATATGTACATTCCATAAAATATGGATTAGCAGTGGGCTCTGCTGGTGATCAGTCTTTCCAATCTGACCTAAATTGTTCCTGTTGGTTTTATGATCCGGAAAGCAAATGTATGCATTCCAAAGACTTTTTCTAGGATATTTTAAATTATTCCATTATACTATGGAACAAATCGTTATGTTTCAACCCTGAAAAAAAACAAGCCCATTACACTGCAGAAAGAAGTTAGCCATTAATTAAACGGAAACCTGGGGCCTGATCCACACAACAATTGCCCTCCATTTGTCGAAGTATGTTTTGCAGTTCTGGTTTGAATCCTCTGCTGTTGCTGACACTGTGGCCTGTTGAAGTTTGGATGGCTTGATATGTTATCTTTCTCATACAAACGAGCTGGGGTTTGTTTAAAACACAAGTAAACTAATTGTTGGTTCTGTGTAGAAATTATACAAGGAAACTTGAAAATGTATGACTTTCAGTGAGGAAAGAAAATGGCATGCAAAGAGACCATAAATGATAATTCACATAATCATAGAATGTGATTAACTTTAGCATTGTGAGTTCATTTAAAATATTGGTCAACATAATAGATTTTATTTTTATGATCTCATAGAGGAAAATGTGTTTTCTTTGCTAGAAGGTTCTTAGTTTCCCTGGCTGTGTCGAGGTTTATCAAAATGTAAAACCTATTGGAAAGAGCCCACTCTCCCCTCCTCTTGATAAACTAGAATTGAAAATGCAGCTGAAGATTAAAAACACCGTCTGCTATATGGTATTACAGCAAATCCAACGTCGTGCATCATTTCTGGGGGAACTGACTGAGTGGAATCCTAAGGCGTAATTTTCCTTGCTTTTATTAAACTAATGAATTTTTTATTCCTGAATAGCATAGAGAGAGGGTGCACTTTCATGTAGGATACACATTCTCTACAGATATATTTAGCTTATTCATATTTAAAAACATTCTTCTCTTTTAAACTTTCTTTAATGTTTATGTGTAATTAACATTTACATAAAGCTTTGCATTTCAAGACACTTTAAAATACATGTTCTCTTTTGATCTTCAAACTAACTTCAGAGGTAGGTCTCACTAGCCCCGCTTTGCAAATGAGGCAGCTGTAACTGGAGAGATTATATTTCTTCCCCAAACTCACATGAGATAGTAAGTGGCAAAGCGGCGTGCACATCACAAATTCAAGTCCTTGGTTTCAAGTTTGGCATGCTTCAGCCGCTCCAAATGTCAATTGCCATTTAGACCCTTCTTGTGGTGAGCACCACATGTTAACCATATGCATCTTTCCCTTCAATTAAAGGACTACCCACACATTTGCAGGGAATCCATACATTCTTACTTCTACTTTTAGATAAAATTAGCTTTTTGCTATTGAGATGAAATATAAAATTGCTACAATCTTTCGATTTTGAAACTAACAAGGCAGTTCCACTCTCAGCCCAGACTCAGCTGTGATTGCTTTCACCGCTTATTAGCTGAGCTTTGCACCCACTGGTCTGCTTTGTTAACGTGTAGACTCCTGGAAGGCATAGCCTTTATTATCAGGACTGTGCCCATGGCTAGCTTGGTGCTTTGTATATAGCTGAAGTTCGAAAAATGTTTGTCATTCATAATGCTTAAAAAGCTGTCATCTTCCCTGGGTACTAAACTAGATAAAACTCCCTTCTACTTGAATGAGTTTAACATTTTATGGCAAATATACACAAATTTTGAAACTGATGAAATTAAATCATGAAAACTAGATTCCTTTTACTGTATCTCACATTTCATATCCACTTTACATGTTGATGAAATTACAGTTGAAGGAAGTTTTGAAGATCTATTTTGCTCATCTGATTCCTGGGATCATTAGAATTCTGGATGCCTGCATTTACCTCAGGATCTGCTAAATAGTGAGTGCTTGTTGACAAACATCCTGTCAGAGGGCTGACTACTATCTCCTGGTCCTTTGAGATTTGGGGAACAGCAGTGTCAGGTGCTCTCTCCAGCTCCCTTCCAGGACATGTCGAGCATTTTCTGAGAGCGAGCTCTCTGGAGCTTACCCTTGTAAACTCTGGGGAGGAAATCTCAATTTGAAATATATTCTACGTACAAAAAAATCTCTTATTTAGGTTTGGATTGTTACATGGCAGTAGTTGATGATTTGAATACTGCATTTAAAATTTTTTATATGACTTTTAGTTATTAACCTAAGGAAAGCCTATCTTCTCCAGGATTCTTCATCAACTCTCCCTTCTGTCTCCTAAATCTTAAATTTCTCTCTTTTTTGATGAGTCCACAAGCCAGTGCCCCATTCTAAAAGCATTCCCCAATCCTATTGTCACATCACGCAGCTACTCTAATTTCCCACATTTCTACACTTCTAAACTTTCTGGAAGAATAATCAGTCTTCCCAGTTCTCTCTTGCTCCACTGCCAGCCTCTCTTCATCTAACATGACATCTAGCATGCCTATTGCTATTGTGGAAAGAGCTTTAATAAAGTAGCTAATGTCTTTTAATTGCTCAATCTAATCAGGGTTTAATTTTTCACTTTAAATTTCTGTTAAATTTTAATAATGTCCTATTACATATTACTATACACATATAAAGTGTAGGAAATATACAGAATAATGTAACACATCCACGAATGTAGTACCCAGATTTTATCTTATGTTAATATCTTACCATATTTTCTTCAATATTCCCCCTTTTAAGAAATAAAATGGTGGTATCTAGACTTGCAGTGATGATCTCTTTGTGGTGTATACAGATGCCAAATTATAAAGCTGTACATCTGGAACGTATACAATCAAAAGGGACTGAAAAAAAAGAAAGACAATGGCTCAGTACATTTAAATCCTCACTTCATCCTTTTTCCTTATTTTCAGAACCTCTCTCTTCCACTTTTCTGTAGCGCTGACAATGTTGATTCATTCTTTTTTTTAACATCCTGCTTCTCCTTAACACTGCCATGTTTCCTATATTCTCTTCCTACTAGTACATCTGCTACTTTCATCCATGTTTTTCATTCTTCCTTCTCCATCTGTCTTTTAATTGTTGGTTTTCCCACGTGTTCCATCTTGGTTCTGTCCTGCTGCTTTACCTGTAATCAAGTGATGTTGTCCACCTGCCCGACTACTTCCTGTGTGTCCATGTTTCCCAAATCTATGTTTCCAGCTTTGACTCTCTTTATTAAGCACCATTTTCATTTGAACACTAGACTCAGATTTCTGGGTGTGGTTCAGCCTCACCCAAATCCACCCCTGTTGGTCCCTTGAGCCTCCTATGCAGCAACCTCAGTGTCCTTCCACGTCCATTTCTCTCATCCTTTATTATTTGCCAAATATTAAAAGGCCATCTCAGGAAGATTCCCTGTATTTCATCTCCTATCCATCATGACTACCACTGTGTTAATGCTTTTCCTTATCTATCATCTTAGCTTGACCCTATCATCCACCTCCTAATTGGCTTCCCTCATTAGACATTTGTGCTACATGTCATCAATTATCTTACTGTCAGTTTTCTTCCCAAAAAAGTCTGGTTATGCATTGCTAATACTTAAAAATTTCCATTGACCTTTGGTCTTACAAGGAAAAAGTCATGGATTTCTTTTGTCCCATGTGACAACCTTCACATCTGTTTGTTATCCGCCTCACCACTTCAGCTCCTGCCCACCCTGTTCCTCTGCACCTAGTTTTTATCTACATTGAACCTGATTTTCCCACTACCCACGCAGAAGCACTGCCAGGAGGCCTTGCATCAAAGTTGCGGACTAGACTGAGTGTGAGGCCTGCTTCCTACCTCCATTCTAAACACGGAGAAACTGAATAATTTATAACAGCAAAAAATAAAACAAAATAAAATTCATAGCTGAGCTTAAAGGTAAGAAAGGGAAATCTCCAGGTGCCTGACAACCAGAGTGGAATGTCCATTAGCCCTAAAAGATATTGGAATTGGATCTATGTCTTCAGGTGGAGTTTTCACACCCACTCTATCCAGCTGTTTAAGGTTGCATTCCCTGGGCTCCATGTGAAATGGAACTGAGATCCTTGAATGAGGGGGAGTGAGATGAGATGTTTTATATGTGAATTGGAACTAAAATAAAATTGTGCTCTCTAGGCCAGAGAGGCCTCGTGAGGCATGGCATCTGCCTTGGACCAGGGATGTGGAAAAAGACGCGAGCAGAAAGAAAACAGGTATACAGATTTGTGCTCTGCATAAGTATGAGATCCAGTCTTAAGTTTTTTACATGATGAGGAAATCATGAGCTGAGAAATTAACCTTAAATACTTGATTAGTGAAACCGGTGCAATTCATAGTGCCTAGTGAGAGGCAAAAACTTCCCCGCGGTGAGATCTTCATCACCACACCCGGCAAGACTCACACTGAAGATAAGCTCAAAGTAAAAATTCAAAAGCAAAAATACAACACCGAGAGAACTCAAGATGGATGAACTATCAATCAGAGCAATCTGAAAACAATTCTAAAGAAAAGTGTTTAAATTATTCAAAATGCTGAAATAGGAGTTGAATTCATAAGAGAAGTATAAAACATTAGAAAATAAACATTAGAAAGAGAACTTACATATCTGAGAAACTTCTGGTTCTAGAGCAGGAGTGTCCCTTAAGAGAAAAGGAGAACCTAAGTGTCTACAGTAGACCTGGAGAGGGAAAAACCAAGTTAGAGTTTCCAAGGAAGAAAAGCAGCAAGCCAGAGGGCCCCCTGCCCTGCCTCTCTGCACCTCCTGCTGTCACCTGTCCGTGCCCTGCACCGCATCTGCCAGCACTTGTTTAGTCCCACTGAAGTCAACGCAGCGGTGTGGACAGGCCTGCCGGGGAATGTCTATAGACCCCAGGTTCTCCACCTGGGGCCATATTACTCCTGCAGGGGGCATTGGGCCATGTCTGCAGACACGTTTGGTTGTCACAACTGAGAGAGTTAGTACTGGCCTCTGGTGGAAAGAGGCCAGGGAACTCTAAACATCCTATAGCGACAAACAGCCCTACAACAAAGAAATTCTGGTCCAAAATGTCATTCGTGCTGAGGTGGAGAAGCACTGCTATTGACAAATAAAATACTTTAAATGCTATCTTATTAATATCACACTATGCTTTTCGTGCCTTGTTCTTGTGGCTTTCCACTATATCCAGAATGTGGTCTCCCCACGTCCACCTGATGAACTCCACTCATGCTGTATCGCCTCTCTCTAGTGGAGAAGTAATGGCACAGTTGATGGACATGGACACAGGTGGTAAAGGAGAGCGATGGTGGGGGAGAGTGGGAGAAGTTATTGTGAACAATTTTTCTATCTTACTTGCTGGAGAGATGAAGGATTCTGCTCAAATTTAATGAAACGCCAAAGGATAAAACTAAAAACTCTTAGTTTAAGAAGATCAAATATATATTGAGATCTAAATATAATAATATAAAAAATTGTGAGAAGGTGTGAGAGAGAGGTAGTAGAGGTGTGTTAAACTACTTGTCTTATTTTTAGCACAGAAGTTGATAGATGCAATTCAAATTTGATATATCCAGAAACAGAAACAAATTCCATAGAGTTATAGTGTTAATCAGTAGATGCACTGAAAGCAGAACTATTGAAATAATAGGACTGTTAGAATTTCTTGACTATATGAATACAGTATTTCTAAATTTAAAATAAAACAATTTTAATACCAAGTTTTAGCAAGACTGGGTCTGTGAAAATAAATGGAATCATCTTTCTGGAGGGCATTTTGGCAATATGAATCAAAGGCTTACAACATCTTAGATCCTCCTACCCTGTAATTCTGCTTTGAAGTATTTATCCTAAGGAAATAATTAGACATGTAAAGATAGATTTATATTCAAGAATATTCGTTGAAGTTATTTTTATATGCAAAAGTTAAAATTCATATTAATTGAAGTGCCAGATTAGAGATCAGCCAAATAAATTATTGAACATCCAGACAAAGGAATAGAAGGTACTATTAAAAATCATGCTATCAAAAATCATTCAGAGACACATACAGAAACCGATCACAATATAATGCTACATGAGGGGGAGGCTATTTTAAGAGTATGCTCCCAATTATGTTAAATATATATGATTGTCAGAGGCATTTCTGCGTCCTTTTCTCATGCAACTACTTTATCCTCAGAGAAGAATAAGCTTAACTATCAGATTTTCTGATATAAATTTTTCTGTAGGAGGAATTAACATGAGGACTACGTCAATACTTCTAAAAACCTTCACAGAATAATGGTAAATAAGGAAAAAGTACATTATTCAAGGACATGTGGATTTTGATTATAACTGTAAAAAAAACAGATTAGGTTATGGAAAAAAATATAGGTATCTGTAGAAGAAATACATCAAAATCTTGATAGAATATAATTCTAGGGACTGGGGCAGTGGGCACTGTTAGATTTCTTCTTGATTTGTATTCCAAATCCTTCATAGAAGGAAAAAAAGTCTTTGTGTAAGCATCTGGGTTTTTTTCCCCCACAAATAGGCATTGGTTCACTTTCTGGTAAACATTCCTTCATTTTACCGTGGAAAGCTACCTGCCTCCATTCACAGACCATGTCCAAGAATCAGGGTGGAGCATATGACCCAGGGCATTGCATTTTCCTGGCTACAGGGATTGATCCAGAGAGAGACATGTGAGCCCAACATAAGCAAAAAATTAGAGATTTCTGAAAAGAGCTCTTCATTGCCGTTGGACATGAAGTCTAGAGGATGCGAGATCAAGAGCTGCCGTCTCAGAATCTGCAACTACAAGAAGAAAGACTCTATGATTGTGGAGCCAACCCACAGAGGAGAGCAGAGCACTGGGTCTTGCTCCAAGACAAAGACAGCGCGACTCTGGACTTGGTCACATGAGCTGATGCATTCCCTTTATGCCTGAGCCAGTTGGGGTATAGTTTTCAGTCATCTGCAATCAAAATGATCCTGATAAAATTTTTTGTTAGAAAAATTTTTTTTCCTGTCTTTGATGGGTAGTTTATCCTGGAAGTTGTGGTCCTTTGGTCATAAATCTCTGAAAAGAGTCATAAAAATTCATTTTGGAGAGTGATTTACTATATTATTATTTATATTATATATTATACATTATTATATATATGAAGATATTTTTCTCCTTACATTTGTAGAGAAATCAAGATGCTCATTCATTCTCATTAAGGAAAATATTTAAATTTGTGGTTATTCATTATATCTCTGTAATATCTTCAAATATATATTAATTGAGAAAACAAATGCCATATAAACAAATTTTCTCTCTCATTTCTTCCAAGTCTTCACTCTCAAAGTAGTAAGAGAATGATGCAGTTTTTAATCAATTCAGGCAGAAAAATGAGTAAAGGCACTTTTGAAGAAAAGTTTCTTCTTTTCTCTTACCTCAATGACAAAATAAACCAGAACATGAAAAATTGACTTCCAGTAATTTTTTCTAGGAAACAATAAAGATTTCCTCCACTTTAGACTCCAAAATAGGACAGTGTCCTTCCTTTTATCCACACTTACTTGAATAGAGGACAGAACCCCTGGTTGAGTTTGTGCAAGTCTGACAATTGGGTTAAGCTTAGTCAAGCGAGAGTCAACAATAACACTGTGTACCGATAAATGATCTGTCTTTCTTAGCAAGAATTCTGAAGCCGTCTGTCTGGTTTAATTGCATGAGGTTAACTAGTGAGAGGAAGATATGAGTTAAGCAGTTTAATATATTACAGATCTGTTAACTCTGGTATTTATCTGTTTTTGACAATCTCAGAGGGCAAGTCCTAATGTCCATTGTTGTGGGTTTTACTTTTTACACATTTAATCAAAGAGATATTGATCCCCCAGAAACTTGGCTTTCTTAACATCACTGAAATTTTCCCTTTTTCTTAGAAAAGGTCATATGACCCAGTTTCCATCCTCCCTGTGCATTCTCCCAGGGCAGCTCAAGCTTTTAAAATTAACAAGGATTTCACGCATAGCAGTGGTAAATAGATGTCATAAGAATTAGGCCGACTGGGTTTTTCTTGATTGGGCTGAACCAGACTCTGAAAGAAGTTAGTCCCCTAAGAATCTTATGATCTTTCTTTTCATGTCTGAACAATACAGCTTGAAGGTTGGCTCCCTGGTGTGATGGGAAAGTAAGGGCAGGCTTTTAGCTAATTCTCAGTGTGATTCAACTTGATTTTTACCTCATGCCTATCATTCTTGTTGCTGATGGAACTATACGCCTCTTTCTCTCTCTCTTCAATTTTAGCTATACTACATATGGTAATGCTAATTAACAAGCACCGTTTCAATACAATCTGGGACATGATACATATGAACAAATAAAAATTAAGCCAAACTGAGCTCAGTGCCCAGAAAAATCAGGCATAATCACTTGTAAACAACTGAGGAGATATACATATATATATATATATGTATATACATGTATGTATATATCTATACTATAACAATATAAATGATTAAAATATAAAACAACTCAATATGTAGAATATTCTATAATTTTTTAAAAATTAAAAAATGTGGTCATTTCCTAGCATGAGGCTGGCAGCAATCGCTTTGAGTCTTGGACGTCCTGATGATGATAGCAATGATGGTGATGATGACAGTACTGGTGATGTTTCATGATAAATTTTCAAGTCACTCATCACATCCAAGTCACTCCCTCCATCACTTTATTCATTGCGAGTCATCCTGCATGCTTCAGTCAGACTGCTTCAGATGTGTAGTGACCCTAAATGAATCAGCCAAACTTTCAGGAAAATGTCAACCATTTTAAGATTTTTTGTAAATATAAGGTACTTGAGAATGCACTTTTTTTCCAGTTGGTATGAGAGAGAAAAAATTTAAATTGAACAGAGCATTAGATCATTTGAACATGGATACTTAAAATTTTAAAGACCAGAGAAATGCAAACCAAAGTAGATATGATCTAATTTTTTTCTGGACACTGAGCATCTTTTACATTTTAGTTAGGTATACAGAAATGCTCATAATGTAGCAGTCATAGTCAATGTTGTTGGAACTAGGGTACAAGAAAAATAAGTCAGAATTTGCCTTCTTCTCAGCTTAGCTACACAAATAGTAGAGTAAAGGACAGGTAGACTCCTTGTTGAGCCTATTGTACACTACTAATTTGAAAAGAAAAATGCTATAAAAATAATAGAAACAGATATTTGCTTTAATCGAGAGCTAATGGGCTTAGGAGACAAGAAAAGTTTTTCTAAGCAGAGATTTAAAAATATTCCTAGGCAAATTTTAGCTGTACGTAGGATTTGATTTGGAAATGAGAAATAATACAATAAGACATCATCAAAATTTGTCTTAATTTCTACCACTAGTGGAAGAATGTAAAGGAAGAACTCTTAAATTGACAGAGTGGGCCTCTGGATTAATGTTTCCCTTTCAAATGCCTGGCTTCTTCCACTATGCACGACTCGAAAATTACAGTAACCGTAATTACTGAAAGAACCATCTCAAATCATCTTTAGTTGCAGCAAACTGTAAACATTTATGGAGTTATGTATTTGTAAAATGTATTTTATATTGGAGAAGCAGTATGATATAATTCAGAAATAATCATTGCAAGAAAGATATCTTGATCAATCAATTATTAATAAATTATCCATTTTAATTGTATATGTAGTAAGTACTAGGTACTGCCCACGAAATGGAAAATACAATAAATACAATAAGACAAAAGTCATTCCTGCCTTCCTATCATTTATGATTTAGCAGGAAAGACACACGTTGGACAAATAATTACAAATGTGATGATGTTACAGGCTTTTAACATCAGCCCTGATATCAGTACCCCACATTGAACCCAGCGTATATGGGGTTAAAACTAAAACCCACCACCCCCTTTCCTGCTTTCTAGCTCCATTCATATGTAAATACTTATTTCTTTAAACTTTGACTCTTTGAGCTTTACAACTAAATGGGAGTTACAAGTTGTTAAAAGCCCAGGTGGCCTGGAGTTGGAGGCACACTAAAGTTTAGCTAATCATGTGTTCTTGAGTTTGCCAGGAAAGCCACTGTCTCAAGAATATCAAGGGGTGGAGGCTTCCCAGACCTCAAGTCCTCACTCCAGGCGCTGGAACCCGCCTCAAACAGGAAGACGAGCCAAGAGACAATGGCGAAGGACCCCCACCTGCCATCCTCCTATCTCACCATCCCCCCCACCTGGCTGCAAGCAGCCTCTCAAGGCCAAACGCAGGCTGGTGGAAAAGCGCCCAGCTGCAAAGCTACATGTTCCCCTCCCCTACCCAAAACCCCAAATAAAAATCCATACCCATTCCTCATCCGGGAGCTAGCAATTTTTGAGGCATGAGCCCTTGCTTTGCTCCCTGTGCCTGGCATAGTAAAAACCTTTCCTCTTCCACTCAAAACTCTGTTCTCGTTATTTGGATTGGCATCGGGTTCAGAGACCGAACTTTTGGTTACAATGAGTCTTAGAAGAGTGGAAGGTCAGCATGGCTAAAAGAGCTTCTATCAAGGGACTGTAACCAATTCCAAGGGCTCAGGGAGGGCTCTATTGAGGAAATAACATTTAAACAGAGACCTACAAAGATGAGTAGATATGACATGATCAAAGACATAAGAAGAGTATCCTAGGCTAAGAAACTAACATGTGAAAGTCCTTTCAGAAGGAGAGAGCATATACGAGGCATAGAAAATAAAGATTCCATATAGCTAGAACGTAGAGAATTAGGGAAGCGCTCAGCAAAATTAGGCTGGAGAGGCGAGCCATGGATTTGGCATTTTATCAGATGTTAAAACCATAAAAGGATTTTAAGCAAGATCAGATTTAAGCACAGTTAGATTAGCTTTTGAATAATAACCTAGAGGCTGGCCCCGTGGTCGTGGTCGAGTAGTTAAAGTTCCACGTACTCTGCTTTGGTGGCCGGGGTTTATGGGTTCGGATCCTGGGTGCAGACCTACTCCACTCATCAGCCATGGGGTGGAGGCAACCCGCATACAAAATAGAGGAAGATTGGCACAGATGTTAGCTCAGGGCTACTCTTCCTTAAGCAAAAAAGAAAAAAGAGGAAGATTGGCAATGGATATTAGCTCAGGGTGAATTTTCCTCACAAAATAAATAAGTAACCTAGTTTTAGCCCCAGCTCTGCAACAAGTAACCTCTCCGTACTTTAATGTTGTCCATCGGCACAATGAGGCTCACATGCTGTGTGCAGACCCTTTCTACTCTGAGTCAAGTGTGAATAAGTCAGAAACAGAGGAAGGAAATTGCTAATGGAAAGGGAAGAGATATGAATTTCTCATGGTGACTTCCTATTTGTGTGTGTGTGTGTGTTGTCTTGGTGGTAGTGAAGATTGCTTATTACGTTGATGCATAATAAAGTGAAAAATGTCTATTTTCTTCATTGGCCCAAGTGCAGGTGCCGTGCCATTATAATTGCTGAGATTGTTTACATATTGGCTTTTAATGACGCATTTAAAAATATTCTTCCCATTTACTGACTTAGGCAAACAATTTATGTTTTCAAATGTGGGCCCATGTATTATTCCCAAGCTTTCATTTATTTAAAACACATCACTCTAGTTTTTATATTCCCCTCACAAGGGAAAAAATAGAATTCTGGTTGTTTAAAGACAGAATACCAAAACAAGATGAAATAAACTACTTTCATAATAAGAGATTAATTTCTTTTCATCAGGAGGAAAGGACTAAAATAAGCTGGTTTACAAGTTGTGCCTTGTGCTACTTCGTCCTAAATGCTCTTCCAGTTATAAGCCCTTAGGACAGGTTAGGGATTTTATCACAATTATTTTTAAAGTCCTCTTAACTAAAGCTGAGCATCAAAAGTGAAGCAGATGTTATACTGGAAATGAATAGCATATACGATGAAAAATATTGTTACTTTCCTTCCCAACAGTCAGGGGAAAGATAGGCTTCTTGGTAACCCACATTTTCTAGGCAAAAAGTGAGGAGTGAGATGGCACCATTGCAGATTTCAGGTGTGGAGCCTTCCTGGTGGCCTGGAAACAGAAATGATACCTGAGGACTTGGAGAGTGTAATTCAGACTTAATTCCAAATTTAAATAAAGTTATAGAGGAATACAGATTGGCATTAGGAGTGGCTATTTCCTTTCTAACTTCCAGAAAATGATAGCGCCGGCTTTGAACTTTTAATCTTTGAGAATGGTTTGGAGAAGAAAGTGAAAAATGAAAATGTATTTAAGGATTTAACTTTAAAAATCACACATCTTCTTTCTATATAAAAGCACTTATTGTCCTGCATTATTTTCATAAAGTACATTTTGTCATTATTTTAGTGAGCCTTCTGCTCCCAATCGTATTTTCAAAAGCTTGTTAATAGGAATATCATAGAATCATTGATTAATTGCATCATACAGAGTTACATTTTGCTTAATCTACATTTGTTATGTGCATTATGCTCAGAGCATGCATGTTCTACCCACGGACCATATTAGGATCTTTAACTGGAATTTACTGTGTTTGTTTTACATGAAAATTGAAGTGAGAATTGAAAACGTGTTGAATTGGGGCTAGAGATGAAGCGTAGAGGTTGGCCTCAGGGAGTTATGGGGTCTGTAGAACCATCACTGAGTAGCTTCTGCCTTTGAAATCTTTTTCCAGTCAAGATAGTAACTGGAGCCCAAGATGAGTGACAGGACTTCTGAGTCTGAAGCTGAGAGTGGTCCAAAGGATAACACTCTAGAGCAAAATGGAAATCAATAATCAGGAAGATAGTAAAACTAATGCTGCAACCCAATGACCTCTTCAGAGGCTGCCCCACGTAAGGCACAGCAGGATGGAGTGTTAGGATATCAGAGTAGAGTAGAGCGTGGAGGCAGGGTTTGGCTTTTCCTGAAGTGGAGGATCTGTAGCCGGGTGCAGGCAGTATAATGGAAACTCTGCATCCTTAGCCCCATATGCAGAGGTAGCCTGGCTGGCCCAGATTCCTTATACAGACAACTGCAGAATAAGTATAGATACCAGTGGTCAGTGGGGTGGAGTAGCTTTGTGAAGTGGGGTTGTGGGGATATTCAGAGGGGCTTAAAATGTAGAATTTGTACTCCTTGGTCATATGAACTACTTTGTGTCCAGTCTAGAGCTGTAAGAGTCCTCCACCCACATGCTCCACCATTTCCAAAATCACCACAAACAAAGAGACTTAATAATCATTTGCACCAAGCTATTCAAAAGGGTCTTCTTCGAACAAGCAGAGACCTTACAATACTTTAAGCTTTGACCCCCATTTTATCTAGAGGGGTCTCTCCTTTGAGCTTCCTCCAAGAACATGTCATAAAGAAGACACTGCTGCTGGCCTTTGGCTGTTCTTGGCAACTAGAGTCAAGAGAAGCAGCTAAATTTCTTAGGATCTGAAAATGGGAAGGTTGTCAGAACAAGCTTCTGGGCAAGTAGGTATTTGCATAACTAAAAGTGTCATGTTGTATAAAGTTGAAAAAAACACATTGATCAGATTTGGGAGAATTCTTTGTGACACAAACCCTAAGAATTCCTAAAGATATTTTGGTAAGATATTCACTAACAAAAGGAAGTGAAAAAACATAAAGAAAGAAACGGAAGAAGTAACAAACGATTATTTTAAGCCAGAAAAAAACCCAGTACCAAAAATCAATATAAGATTCTCTCTTTGGACAGGTATAAGAATCCTGCTTCCAATATATACAGTAATTAAGTGGAATGCTTGAGACTCTTTTAAGTATTAATAAGGGAAATTTATTATCATTCAGCCCTTTCATTTACCCATCTGTGACAATGAAGATAGGGTTACCAGCTGGGGAATACCTGTTTTCACAACATAAGAGCTAACAAAATTTGAACATAAAATATTGGACTGAACCTTTGCAGTTATCTGCATAATTTAAGATTGAGGCATAATACTGACTTCATCTCTACAAAGCAATGTGTAACTTGGAAAGAAAATAAAATACTAGATAGGAAACAGATATTTAATCTCATCCAAAAAAAATAGGTCTTCATCTTATTCCAGAATAGTCTCATATGAATATTCATTACAGAGAGAAAAACTTCCCATCCAGATGATTGTTTCAAAGCTCAAAGTCAAGATTTTTATAGAATAACATATGGTAAAGTGAATGTAGTGTTTCTAAGTGGAAATTTCCCTCTAGTAGTTCTTGGGAAATTCATGTTTTGCAGAATTCCTAAGTTCTGAAAACAAAAAAAGATTAAGAAATTGGGAAAGCAAGAAAAAGTAGTTTAACTCTTCTGTGAGAATTAGAGGTTAACAATCAACATAGGGAGATTAATTAGTTGATCTAAAGAATCCACTGACACTAAATCAGAAGCCGGCACGGCACATTGAAAGTTCAGGTCCACGTTGCGGGAATGCGACAGAGGCAACCACACTCTGATCTGTTAGTCCTGCTTGTGATTGTTGACACGTTCAAAGCTAGCTGATGGTGAGCTATTTTTACACATAAAACAAGTATTAATAAGTCTATGTGCACAGTATATTTTATACTATGAGTGATATTTCAAGAAATAACGTTGAATACAAAATGAGTCCTTAAGTTGACAATTTTGACTCTTGATTCTGTGTGGTGCTGCTAACTGCTAGGAGACCTAGACCACTGGGTTTTTCAAATGCAACTCAAGTTTGCTGGTGTTTTCAGTCTTAGAAATTCAGCATAGGCATTTGCTCTTTAACAGACAGAATGCAAAGAGTACAAGATAGGAGTGAGGTGCAAAGTAAAATCAGGAACTGATCTAAATCAGAATCAGCCAGAGCAACATCAACTCTGACGCCAAACCAAAATCAGACGAAGTAGACAAAAATATTTTCATCTTTAAAAAAGAAATGAGTAAAACAAAAGAAAAAATTTTTTTTTTGGTTCTGGAATATTTGTCATGAAACAAGTCAAAACGATCAGAGAGAACAGTTAGTTTTCCATTTTAAAATTTCATTTTAAGAACAACTTTTAAATATTGAGTATTTCTATCTTTCAATTTTAAATGCCTTTTATTAACATTTATTTTGTGTTGATATTCTTTTCTTTTGACGTTTTCTATGATCAAATGTCCACATCAGATAGGGATTATTTTTACATGTTATTGAAACATATAATCTTGTCACCATATATTGATTCATAACAATAAATCATTTATTTATTATATTATTAATAGAAAACCTCTAAAAATTTTAGTTTAAGAAAAATTGTTCACTGTTTATTATTATAGTCACCAATTATTATTTTAAAAGCTATAAATAAAGTGTTATGAAAATACAGCATAATATGATTTTAGGAATTGCTCAACATTCCAGGGAATTCTTGTATCTCATTCCTATAATTTTGATATCTCACTCCTAGTTCCTAAAGATTAATATTCCTAAGATTAATATATTTTGTGAATTTAGAAGACTAAAGATTCTTTCATCTTCCCATCTCCCTTTCTCTTCCTCCTCCTCATTCTCGTTCTTCTTTGGTATCCCCTTTTCTTCACACTTTATTATCATTGGTGTCATTTGCCAGTTTCATGTTATGTTGTCCCTAGTGTGTGCCTCATTTTATCCAATATGTGGGCATCTACCAAATCCCAGTCAGTCCCACTCTAATTTTAGGTGAAAAGTATGTTAGGATCTTATCATTTCCAGGGACCTTATACATGTATTTGTCTTCATGTTATATTTACAATTTTAGTCTCAGGTGCTTATTCTGATTTAATCATATTTCTCAGTATAGCAACTGATAATCTTGGATCTGACATTTTAGAATTCACTGTCACTAGGTTACGCTTGCGGTGTTTGGTGCCGTAACTCACTGGTTTATAGTTATTCATTGATGTGATGCCTTTGATAAATCTATTCATAGGTCTCTTGGTCCTCTCACTTATTAAAATCTTATTAAAGATTTATTAAAATCTCTCACTGCAGTAGTTAAATGAAAGTTCCTGGTTATATGAGAGGCCATTAACTCAAATCTGGTTTAAGCTTAGATTGCAAATAATTTTCCCAAGCATAAAGACCAAATATTTCTCTAGTCTTTGCATGTAGGCCCCATTGCAATGTGATATTCCTGCTCCTCTCAGCAAAAGCTGGTCTGTTTTTCTATCCCCTTGAATCTAGATTGGCCTTGTGACTTGTGTTGACCAAAATAATGAAACAGAAGTGATGTTATGAAGCTGTAAGATGCTATGAAGCTTCCATTTTTACCTTCTTGAAACCAAGCTGCCATGTGAGAAAGCCCAGTCTAGCCTGCTGGAGATGCTATGGAAAAGGAAACGGGCCCCTCGCACACAGCCCCAGACAACCAGCAAATGAGAGAGTCTTTTCTGGGCCAGCCCCCAGCAGAATTTCCAAGTGGCTCCAAGTGCATGAGAGAGACCTGTCAACTCTAGTTCATCTGTGCCCAAATTTCCAACCTGTGGGCTGGGAGGAAGTAAATCATTGTTGTTTTAAACATTAAATTTTGGAGTGGCTGGTACTCAGCAAGAGGTAATGAATATAGAATTTATCAGTTAAAAGTAGGAGGCTGCTATATCAAAAACTAAATTCATATGGTCTTTACTTTAGAAACAAATGGTAGCCAAAGACTGGAGAAGCAGAGAGGATATTGTTAACTGAATATGAAAAAACAAATGGCAAACCATTAGTGGAGGGTAAAAAAGTTTAAGAAAATTATCGAAGGCTAAAAACGGGCAAGCTGTGTCATTTAGTTGTAGAAGAATTGTGTCTTGAGATAACTTGAATAGAAAAGGTTCCTAATAAAACATGTGGATCTGGCTAAGGCGATCTCTAGGCAGAATGTTGAAAAGATTGGTGAGGTACTTCTGTCTGCATGTGATATGTTAACTGCATGAGAGAGCCAAACTACAGAAGGATATTTTCAGCTCGAAAGTAGAATTAAGAGCAAATACCGTGTGTCTAAGACTTTCTGAATTTGAAAATTAAAGTTTTTCATCCTCAGTCTGCAAATGATTCTCATTGCAAGAAATGGCCTCTGGATAAGGATCAAGTCAAGGGTGTAGCTGTAAAACCCTTGTGTACAACAGTGGTTCACAAACGTCAGCATTCATCAAAATTACCTGGATGGCTTGTTAATACACAAGGTACCTCCTCTTTCCTGAAAGATTCTAATTTAGTTGTTTTAGAGTGGGGCCCACAAATTGCACTTTTAGCAAGTTCTCACGTGATACTGCTGGTCTGGAGATCACGATTTATAAAGCATTGACCTAGACAGATTTAAGTCTGTGACAATTAGACTTGCTAATATAGACAAAACGACTTCCAAGAATCTTAAAGATGCTGTCCTTCAAAAACCTGACATGCCAAAAATAGAGAAAGATTTGTCTTGAAAAGAGTTATAGATGTGACTTTTGGGCATACAGTCAACCCCATTAAGATTCTTAGAAACTTAGAAAACAATAAAGATGTATTGGTGATAGCTTTGATTGCTTGAACTAAAAGGACAGAGACACTTGAAAATGGAAAGACGTCCCTGGACACCCAGCTTTCCGTGGGCAGGAAGGTGACTGACAAAGCTTTGCAGCTGCAAACATAGACTATTACTATTTTTTGAATAGGAATGACTTCTCAGAGTGTAAAACCAAAGAACACAGGAGAACAGTGCATTAAGGAACCACTTCTAGGGAACAGAGGTGGGAACATTCAAGGAACATTCTCTGCCACAGAGAAGTGGGCCCTGGACACCTGTCTGGGCTGTGTTTCAGAATTCCATAGGTTAGTGACAGCTTTGGGCTTCTATTCCTCCTCAGTTTGGGAGTGTCTATTATAGTTCTTGTCTCCCTAACTCACCATTGAGTACATGTGGAGAGCTGATAACCTGTCTTTTGGGTTCATGGCCTTTAGACTGAGATTGGATGTGTCTAAGGAGCTGCCCCTGAGGAGCTTCATCCACCTCTGAAACTGATGCAGGGCCAGAGATCCTCAACTTAAGTTGAATGCTGTAATTGGGATGGGACTTACAGGGTCTCTGGGATGATGTGAACATTTTGCAGAAAGGAGTAACGTGAATAATTTAGGACAAATGGGAGATTGTAGTAGATTGCAAAATATGACAAAAAAATTCCTCCAATCCTTATATACCACCACCCATTCAAGGTAAAGTCTGTTTCTCCATCTCCTTGGATGTGAGCTGAGCTTGTGACTTGCTTGGACCAATGGAATGCAGCAGAAGGGATGTTGTGAGCCTTCCAAGCTGAGGCCTCCAGAGGCCATGTTCTCCTCATTTACCTTTTTGGAACATAGATGCTATTAGAGAAAGCTTGAGCTAGTCACAGAGGAGCCTAGACGGGGAGAATCCAGACAGTTCAGTTGCTTTTGAAGACTTCACAAAAAAATGTGACCCATGTTATACTGCTGCAGAACAAAATTTCTGCTGTTGTGATTTGGATGATAGAAATTAAATTTTGGAATAGTTTGGTACATAGTTATATATACATTGGGATATACCAAGACTATGTGCATTATAAATAAAAAATACAGAAATTCTAAGGTCAGAAAAATTCCCATTATACATAGTTTTCTCTGGAGAACAGAGTGTATCTTTTAAAAGCAAACAGAATTACCTCAAAAATAAATAACCTTGCCCAGAAGAGAGATGGTATGTTACCAATGGTATCATGTAAGCACAGTATCAATGTCCATATTTGACTATACTTCCAATTTGATTTAAGTGTATAGGAAGAAAAAAGGAAGTACCTCTTCCATTTTTCATTCACTTCAGGAAGCATTTATTGACAACCTACTACATAAAAGATCTTGCACTGAGTACTATAAATATGGCAGTAAACAAAACAAAAATGCCTGTCTTGAAGGAGCTTAGACTTACAGTGGGGAAGAAAGATGATGAATAACAAATAAGTTAAATAATGAGTATGCTGAAAAGTTGTAAGTACTGAGGAGAAAATATAAAGTAGAGAAGGCAGATAGGAAGTCTTTGGAAGACGGTGGTTAAAATTTAGGTTAGTCCTCACTATCAGGAAGGTCTCACTTAGAAGCTGAGTTTTACATAAGTACCTAAAGGAAGTGATGGAGAGCCATGAAGGTATTAAAGGGAAAACAATGTGCGAAGGCCTTGAGTGTAAACGTGTGTGGAGTGTTGGAGTAAACAGCCCAAGGCAGGTTAAGCAAGGATGGTGTGGCTGTTGAGGCCAGAAAGGTGATAGGAGAGGGATGGACATCAAGGCCATAGTCAAGATTCTGGCTTTTGCTCTAAATGAGGTAGGAAGGCATTGGAGAATTCTGAAAATAGGTGTTCCATGATTTGACAGGATTTTTCACACGTTTCGCATGGTAACTCTGTCTGCTCTGTTGAGAAAAGACTGGAGTCAAATGGCACAAGATATATGAGAGGTGGTTGAGGTTGGTACCATGTTGATAGTGAAGAAAGTGGTACCAAGAGGTCAGGTTTGGGACCCAGTATGAAGTCAGAGCCTATGGGATTTGCTGACTGATCCAATGCAGAACTGAAAGGATGAGAAGAGTCAAGGTTGATTCCAAGACTTTTGGTCTAATCAACTGAAACTCTGTGAGTGTCATTAACAGAGATGGGGGAGAAGGAAGTTTTGGGGTGGCAAATCTTAGGAACTCACGTAAGGTTCAAGGTACTTAATAGCCATCAAGTGTAGATGTGAAGTAGTCAATGAAACGCATCTGGAATTTGAGGGAGATGTCTTAGTGGGGAATAAACATTTGAGAGTTTTTGGCTGTATTAGTTTGTTAGGGCTGCCATATTAAAGTACCACAGACTGGGTGGCTTAAATGACAGGAATTTATTTTTTCACAATTTCAAAGGCTGGAAGTCTAAGATCAAGGTGCCAGCAGAGTTGGTTTCTTCTAAGGCCTCTTTTCTTGGCTTACAGATGTCTCTCTTCTCCCTGTGTCTTCACGTTGTCTTTCCTCTGTGCTGTATCCTTATGACCTCATTTTAACTTAATTACCTCTTTAAAGACCCTAAAGCCAACTAAGCTCACATTTTGAGGTACTAGGAGTTAGGGCTTCAACATATGAATTCTTTTGAACACAATTCAGCCTGTAAAATTGTCATATGTGGTATTTAAAATGTGAGACTGGATAAGACATCTAGGATGGATTTAGATAGAAAATAACAGAGGTGCAAGCACAAGCTTTGAAGCCCTACAATATTTAGAGGCTGGAGAAATGAGAGGGAACCAAGAAAAGAGATTGAAAAGGAGAAGCCAGAGATGCAGGAGGAAAGTCGGGAGGGTGAGGAGTCCTGAAAAACAAGTGGACAAAGTGTTCAAGGAGGAGACAGTGGTCAACTCTGCCAATTGCTGTCAAGAGGAAAGTAAACTATATTAAAAACTCACAATACTAATAATAACAATGACAAAACATCAACAATAGTGGCTTTTATTGAGTGTTCACTGTGTGCTAGGAACTTGACTACCCCATCTTTTCTTCAAATCATCTCTGTGAGATGAGTACCATAAATATTTTGCAATTTACAGATAATGAAACTATAATTCAGAGACATTAAGTAACTCAGTCAGGACCAACTACATAAGTTTGCAGAGCTCAGTGAAAAATGAAAAGGTAGGTCCCCTTGTTCAAAAATTATTAATAATTTCAACACAGTAACAGGAGAGAAATAGCCCAAGCATGGAGCTTTTCTAAAGGTGGCCCCTGGGAACAGGTCCCATATCCACAAAGCCATCCCAGCACTGGTCATGTGGGTCAGTGTTAGAGGCAGGCATTGGAGCCAAGGCTGACTCCAATCTAATTATTGCTTGTTAAACTGATCCTTTACCAAAATGGTGAAGTGCTTCACAGTTTGCCAATAGTTTCACCTAACAGTGCCTCAAGAGATATTTCCTGGGACTCTTGTCACTCTAGACAAGTCTTCAAAAAAACAGCCCTCTTCTGGAATCCAATATTGGTTAGGTCACCCCTGCAGGGACTGGGGACAGGAAGCTGGGAAGGTTGCCTAGTGGCAACTCTTCATTTGAAAATGAATTAAGAACTCTGTGATTTCCAGCTGTGGCCATGAAATCCATGCTTATATGCCTGAAACAGGAATGTGAGAAAAGTCAGGTTGCGTCCAAGTCTGATATTTATTTGAGTTGACACTGTCTGCCACTGGTGCTAATTTTGAGCCCTTCTGAGTGTATATTGCCAGTTCTCCTTTCAAGCCTCAAATATACGTTACACCTGTGAAAGCATTTGTTGACTGACACAAAGCTAGGCATTAGGAACAGTGGAATTAAACACTTTTCTCACACCTGCCTTTCCTTAGCCTCATATTCAGGAAATATCAATGTTTTCTTTTCTTTCCTTTTTTTTTTTCAGTCAGTCTTTGTGGAAACACCACTGTGCCACTGTTACAGCATTTTAAATTAGTTTTACCACAGTCATCGGCTTTGTGATTAGCTCTGCTTCTTGAACACCTGGTCTGACTTTAGAAATTATTTGCCATCTGGTCAAATACTGAGTAATTACAACAACTTAATGGCAGGATAAAGCACAGTTTGTTAAGAGACTTGATAGTCTTTTCGAAGAGTTAGGTAGCATTAAATTAAGCTCTGCCATTAGCTTAATGGATGTGTTCCCTTTACCGACTTTAAAGACGCTAACTTTAAGCACGTCCTTGGTGGTTTCCTTGTGATAGTCTGTCCAGACATCATGTTGTAGGAGCTCCGAGGGTCACTTCTCAGATTCACTGATGTCACTCTTATGCAACAATTTCCATCACATATTAAAACAAGAAGCAATCAATGACTTCTCTGTGACAAATGTAAACCTAAGGCCACAGTCAATCCACCATTTACTATTAGGATCATCAACTTGCTGAAATCCTGAAATCCTTTCAGGATGGAACATTCAGGAGTGTGAGCATTGTTCGTATGCAGCATTTTGCTGGGAAAAGCAAGTCTTCCGGAATGCATTTTTAAAGCCAGGGTACATTTTGAGATTGGATGCTGTTTGGATGATTCAATGGGAGAGGCGTCCTAATGTAGTGCTTATGAGCATGTACTCTGGAGCTACATTTCCTGATGTGGACCCTGTTCTGCCACTTACTAACTCTGCGCTCTTGGTCAAGATATTATTTTATCTGCTCTCATCTATAAAGCATTGATGATTACAGTAATTAACTTATAGGGTTATGAAAAAGAAGGAACCAATAGTATTTATTAAGTGCTGGCATATAATAACTGCCATGTAAGTGTTACTAAATAAAGTTAATAACATACAGAAAACCATACACATATAAAATATAAAAGCAAATAGCCATTCTTATTAAGAATTGGATGAAAAGGCATAAGACTTGAATAGATAAAAAGGCTCTAGGTTCAGGATAAAAAAGAGACGTGCATCCCATATGACCCCCAAGCCCTCTAAGTGCTCTGAGGTCAGCCTTTCCTTTAACATTCAAAAGGATTCCACAGCATTTTCATCCCACAGGTACACCTGAAGATTCGTGGAGGTTAAGTTATGCTGAAGTGCTTGCTATTGCTGCCTCTGCAACCTCACTATGCTCTTTCTCGAATTTTGGATTTTCACTGTCCTGTCCTGCTTATTTCTGAATTTACTCATTTGGTGGACATTCGTGGAGCATGAGACTAGGCACTGTTGATACAGAAGTGAACATACACACAAACGAAAAAATTTCAAGTGATGACAAACTGTGCAAATGACATAAGACAGGGTGACATGGTGGAGTAAGTTGAGGTGGGATCTGAAATAGAGTGGCTCAGGGAAGCTGTTGGGAAGAGGTGACATAGGAGAGAAAACCTGAATGATGAAGTAAAGGCCCTGAGCGGGGATAAGTGTCTTGATTTTGAGAAGCTGAGAGGAGGCCAGGACCCGGAGCCCCTGGTGAGGAGCGAGGGGCAGAGAGGTCGCAGGGAAGTGTACACGGACTCCACACTGCACCCTTGGAGGCTCACATTCACCCCCTTTCTTCTCTCTTCCTCAGCAGTTCTACCACAAGGCTATTGTGGTAGTGGATTCTTTCCAAAGACTTGGAAAATGCAAAATGAAGTCTGAGATGGTCAGAGAAAGAACTTACAATGGAAAGCTGACACCACTGTTCTGGAAAGTTCTTCACTCATTCTCACTCAGCATTTCTCCCTGGCTCTCTTTTCTTCTCTGTGCCTGGTTCCCCCATCTTAGTGAATCATGTCCTTCCCTTCTCTTGTCTGTCAGACAGTGTCTTGTAACATTCATGTTCCTGCTGCTTCCTATGCAAATGCTCTTCTCTCCACTCTCAGGAGAAAGTCTGAGCTTACTTTGTATATCCAAAAATATGTCCTCTGCTAAATAAAGAGTTGTCCACTTGTCACAATATGAAAAATTAATGGACGTTTTGAAATTATAATTTTTTATACATAAACATATAGGATCCAATTCTTCTAATCCCACTTCCATAAGCAAAATAGAAGAACGTATTTCCCATAGTTAGAACAGACATCTAGGGAACATTCTTTTTTTTTTATTGAGTTATTGATAGGTTACAATCTTGTGAAATTTCAATTGTACATTAATGCTTGTCAGTCATGTTGTAGGTGCACCACTTCACCCTTTGTGCCCACCCCTCACCCCACCTTTCCCCTGGTACCCACTAAACTGTTCTTAGTCCATAATTTTAAATTCCTCATATGAGTGGAGTCATACACAGATTATCTTTCTCTCGCTGGCTTATTTCACTTAACATAATTCTCTCAAGGTCCATCCATGTTATTGCAAATGGAATGATTTTGTTCTGTTTTGCAGCTGAGTAGTATTCCATTGTATATATGTACCACATCTTCTTTATCCATTCATCTGTTGCTGGACACTTAGGTTGCTTCCACGTCTTGGCTATTGTAAACAGTGCTGCAATAAACATTGGGGTGCATAGGACTTTTGGGATTGCAGACTTCAAGCTCTTTGGATAAATACCCAGTAGTGGGATGGCTGGATTGTATGGTAGTTCTATTTTTAATTTTTTGAGGAATCTCCATACTGTTTTCCATAGTGGCTGCACCAGTTTGCATTCTCACCAGCAGTGTACGAGGGTTCCTTTTTCTCCGCAACCTCTCCAACATTTGTTGCTATTAGTTTTAGATATTTTTGTCATTCTAACGGGTGTAAGGTGATATCTTAGTGTAGTTTTGATTTGCATTTCCCTGATGATCAGCGATGATGAGCATCTTTTCATGTGCCTATTGGCCATCAGTATATCTTCTTTGGAGAAATGTCTGTTCATATCTCCAGCCCATTTTTTGATTGGGTTGTTTGATGTTTTGTTGTTGAGTTGCGAGAGTTCTTTATATATTATGGATATTAAGCCTTTGTCAGATATATGACTTGCAAATATTTTTTTCCCAGTTAATGGGTTGTTTTTTTGTTTCAATCCTGTTTTCATTTGCCTTGAAGAAGCTCTTTAATCTGATGAAGTCCCATTTGTTTATTCTTTCTATTGTTTCCCTTCTCTGAGAAGGCATGGTGTCCGAAAAGATCCTTTTAATACTGATGTCAAAGAGTGTACTGCCTACGTTTTCTTCCAGAAGCCTTATGGTTTCAGGTCTCACCTTTAGGTCTTTAATCCATTTTGAGTTTATTTTGGTAAATGGTGAAAAAGAATGGTCAATTTTCATTCTTTTACATGTGGCTTTCCAGTTTTCCCAGCACCATTTGTTGAAAAGACTTTCTTTTCTCCACTGTATGCCCTCAGCTCCTTTGTCAAAGATAAGCTGTCCATAGATGTGTGGTTTTATTTCTGGGCTTTCAATTCTGTTCCATTGATCTGTGCACCTGTTTTTGTACCAGTACCATGCTGTTTTGATTACTGTAGCTTTGTAGTATGTTTTGAAGTCAGGGATTGTGATGCCTCCCGTTTGTTCTTTTTTCTCAGGATTGCTTTAGAAATTCGGGGTCTTTTGTTGCCCCATATGAATTTTAGGATTCTTTGTTCTAATACTGTAAAGAATGTCATTGGGATTCTGATTGGGATGGCATTGAATCTGTAGATTGCTTTAGGTAGAACGGACATTTTAACTATGTTTATTCTTCCAATCCATGTACATGGAATGTCTTTCCGTCTCCTTATGTCATCATCCAATTCTCTCAGAAAGGCCTTGTAATTTGCATTATATAGGTCCTTCACTTCCTTAGTTAAATTTACCCCCAGGTATTTTATTCTTTTTGTTGCGATTGTGAATGGTATTGTATTCTTGAGTTCTTTTTCTGTTGGTTCATTACTGGAGTATAGAAATGCTACTGATTTATGCAAATTGATTTTATACCCTGCAAATTTGCTGTAGTTGTTGATTACTTCTAACAGTTTTCCAATGGATTCTTTGGGGTTTTCTATATATAAGATCATGTCGTCTGCAAACAGCAAGAGTTTCACTTCTTCCCTCCCTATTTGGATTCCTTTTATTCCTTTTTCTTGCCTGATTGCTCTGGCCAGGACCTCCAGTACTATGTTAAATAAGAGTGGTGATAGAGGGCATCCTTGTCTCGTTCCTGTTTTCAGGGGGATGGGGTTCAGTTTTTGCCCATTGAGTATGATGTTGGCTATGGGTTTGTTGTATATGGCCTTTATTATGTTGAGGTAGTTTCCTTCTATGCCCATTTTGTTCAGAGTTTTTATCATAAATGGCTGTTGCATCTTGTCAAATGCCTTCTCTGCATCTATTGAGATGATCATGTGGTTTTTATTCCTCAGTTTGTTGATGTGGTGTATCACATTGATTGATTTGTGGATGTTGAACCATCCCTGTGTCCCTGGTATGAATCCCACCTGATCCTGATGTATGATTCTTTTGATGAATTGCTGAATTCTGGTTGCCAAAATTTTGTTTAGAATAATTGCATCTATGTTCATCAGTGACATTGGCCTGTAGTTCTCTTTTTTCGTGGTGTCCTTGTCAGGTTTTGGTATCAGTGTGATGTTGGCCTCATAGAATGTGTTAGGAAGTGTTCCATCTTCCCTAAGTTTTTGGAATAGCTTGAAAAGGATGGGTATTAAATCTCCTCTGCAAGTTTGGTAGAATTCCCCAGGAAAGCCATCTGGTCCTGGGGTTTTATTCTTTGGGATGTTTTTGATTGCTGTTTCAATCTCTTTCCTTGTGATTGGTCTGTTCAAATTGTCTGCCTCTTCTTGAGTGAGCTTTGGGAGATTGTAGGAGTCCAAGAATTTATCCATTTCCTCTCGGTTATCCATTCTGTTGGCATATAGTTTTTTGTAGTATTCTCTTATAATCTGTTGTATTTCTGCAGAGTCTGTTGTTATTTCTCCTCGCTCATTTCTGATTTTGTTTATTTGAGCTTTCTCCCTTTTTTTCTTTGTAAGTCTGGCTAGCGGTTTGTCAATTTTGTTTATCTTCTCAAAAAACCAGCTCTTTGTCTCATTGATCCTTTCTACTGCCTTTTTCGTTTCAATAGTATTTATTTCTGCTCTGATTTTTATTATTTCTCTCCTTCTGCTGACTTTGGGCTTCATTTGTTCTTTTTTCTCTAGTTCAGTTAGGTGTGCTTTAAGGTTGCTTATTTGGGATTTTTCTTGTTTGTTAACATGTGCCTGTATTGCGATGAATTTTCCTCTTAATACAGCTTTTGCTTTATCCCATATGAGTTGGTATGGCATACTATCATTTTCATTTGTTTCCAGGTATTTTTTTATTTCTTCTTTAATTTCTTCAATGATCCATTGCTTGTTCAGTAGTGTGTTGTTTAGTCTCCACATCTTTGTGCCTTTCTCAGATTTTTTCTTGTAATTAATTTCTAGCAGGGAACATTCTTTGTTGTTTGCTTTCCTCTGGGATCTATAGCTAAAGCTAGATATATAAGGACTACTCCAGATATGGTTTTATCTGTAGCTCCTTTAAACAGTTTATCTTTAAAAGCTTCCCACAACAGGGCTTTGCAACGAGCAGGCTCCTCTGAAGAAGGTAAAGCTTCCAGGAGTAAATTTTCTCACTTCCTTTCCATTATTTCCTTCTCAGAAACAGTGTCTGACTGCTGAGCCTTCCTTCTCTCTTCCTCGCATGCTCATATTCTGCCTTGAGATGGAAGCAGCTTGGCATCCTTACAGACAAAGAATCACGGTTTTCTAGTGTTCTACTTGTGGCACAGAAAACCAGGAGTCATGACTGTGTGTGAGTTACTTACCGCTTTGAGGCTCCTCCTTTCTGGCTTGAACTACACAGAGCAAGAAATCAGTACCTACAGTCTAGAGGCTGCATGTGAAGGCAGCATTTCTTGGGGGTAGGAGATATGATTGAGATCAAGAGGGTCAGCTGCTCTACTTTGCATTCCATTTTGCATGAGCAGCTTGAGGACACTATTGCCATGGCCCAGGTAAGTCACACAAAGCATGTTGTTCCATCTGGGACCAGGTTCAGCCCTTATCCGAGAGCGCAGAAAACCACCACTGAGAACTGCCCCCAAACTGCCACTTACAGCAATGGACCTCGAGACAGACCTCCTGCCTGCCCCTGCTCTCAGCCATGCTAAAACCATCAAACGGACTTTCTGTAGGACAACTGTCTCTTTGTCAGGTGCTTTGCAATCAAGGGCAGCTGTGAGTCCACAGAACTCTATCCCTGGGCTAAAGTTTTGGTGTGTTCTCTTGGGAGCCAGCAAAATGCCCCTCTTGCTCTCCACATCTCTGTGTCAAGTATTGACATTTCATACTGAAGTCTAGATGTCAGGAATTCTTGTGAACATATAATTGTGTATGTATTATATGTAAACCAAAGGTCCATTATTTCAGGAAGATCCAAGCTTGAAAAATGTATCTTAAGTAATACATAGTAAGAAGCTGTGTCATTGTATGTGCCTCTTTGAGAAGGTTAACAGCCATCAGGATGGATTATACTCCTCCCGGAGCTGGCCTGACCTGTTTTTTTTTCCCAGGAAGATTAGCCCTGAGCTAACTACTGGCAATCCTCCTCTTTTTGCTGAGGAAGACTGGCCCTGAGCTAACATCCATGTCCATCTTCCTCCACTTTATACATAGGACGCCTACCACAGCATGGCTTTTGCCAAGTGGTGCCATGTCTGTACCCAGGATCTGAACAGGTGAACCTGGGGCCCCCAAGAAGCAGAACGTGCAAACTTAACTGCTGCACCCCAGGACAGCCCCTGGCCTGACTTTTATCGTTTACATCAGTGAGGATACTTGGTCTTCTGTATCTGGAAAATGATACAATTTACTTAACATTAAGAGGAGAAATTCTTCCTCAGGACTAACAGCCAACTTATGACCTATTTTCTTCATAAGGACCCATCTAACTACTAAACAAGGAACTATGTATCAGAATGTAAATCAGCTTACTGTTTTGACTAAAATGAACGGCATGCTGTAAGTGACACTAGCTAAAACAAGTGACCTATAATTAACAAACTAGAAAGTGAATATTCACCAGTCAGCACACAGCTATATTTGAATACTGCTTCTGATTTGAGTTGTAAGCACTGGTCTGTTACCCAGCAAGCAGCTAGTCTAATGGGGTGTGACTGCATTAAGCAATGCCAAGGGGCATGCGAGGGCATGGCTCAGCTGCCAGGCACATTGACCATGCAATTGATACTGGGTCCAAGTTGTGAAGCCTCTGCAGATTTTCTGCTGAGAGGCAGCAAGTGTGAATGGATGTGATTCCATTTTATTGCCAAGTTGCTGTGTAGTGGAATCCTCTACGTTATCTTAAATGCTTGGAGACTGTTAATACCAGGTGAATAGAGCACTCAACTGTCAGATTGCTGTATTTAAAGAAAACACATGCTGTATTTACTGAATTTCTACAATGGCAAATGTTTCCATGTGAGCTTTATATTAATCATCATAGTACGAGCATTTCATTTTCCGACATCCTTCCATTTTGATAAGACAAACTCAGGGTTGGTGTGGGCTGACAGGTCAGAAGTGAATTCAAGAGGAGTCACGACTTGATTATATAAATACAGATTCAGAAGGCTTGTTTAAAACAAAATTTACCTGGCAGGCATGGCTGCTAATAAAACTCCTCTGTGGCTGTGTGCAGCTTCTTCACGAGACGTAAACACATTAGTGTTTTCTCCAAAGAGTTGCAAGGAGTTACATTTCATATTCAGTTTCCTTATCAAGCTTCACAAGAGTGGAATTGATTGACAGTTTTCAGAATATTCACTACAACAAACTAATATGTTCCAATAACTTCCCAGAGTAAACCAAAAACCAAAGCTTCCCCAATTAAGAGGCTCTGAACATTTAAATGACCATCTGACCATCCTTAGGTCACAGAGGGAATATGCAGACATCTTGCCCCTGGCAGAGATGGTGCCTGCAGCTTTCAGTTGCACAGTCTGTCAGTGCAGCTGGTGTGAATGCCCCAAATTTAATATCTTAAGTGACAGCCATACTGCCTGCTTGGCATACATATCTCATAGGGAATATGAAATTACTGGGCCAGGGTTACATAATATGATCATTCTTATGGAATGAATGCTTGTGTCCCCCTCCTCAAGTTCTTAAGTTGAAATCCTAACCCTCAATGAGATGGTGTTTGTAAATGGGGCCTTTGGGAGGTAATTAGGGTTAGATGAGGTCTTGAGGGTAAGGTTCTCATGATGGAATTAGTGTTCTTATAAGAAGAGATACCAGATAGCTTGTTTTCTCTCTCTCTCTCTTTCCATCACGTGAGGACACGATGAGAAGGTGGTCATCCACAAGCCATGAAGATGGTCATACCAGGAACCAAGACAGCCAGCGCCTTGACCTTGGATTTTCAGTCTCCAGAACTGTGAGAAAATAAGTGACTGTTGTTTGAGCTAACCAGCCTGTCGTATTTTCTTATGGCAGCCTGAGCAGACTAAGACAGCCACGTTCCATGCAGAATATCATAGCTTATAATCTTGTTTGTAATTAAAATGAAGTCTATCTTCATAGGCACTGTAATTGGCCCTTTGGAAACAGCAGTAGACAAGATGGACATAGTTCAGCTGTTTTCCTCATGGACCTTACTGTCTAAGGCTGACTAGAGTAAACTCATCTTGAATCCCCACTTGTGTAGCAACAGACACACTGCACCCAGTTAGCTGTTAGAAATATCAATGGACAAATCCCTTTTTTGCATTCACCTTCCACTGTTTTGTCCATTATGGACTCCTCCCCATGACAGAGAATATAATTAGTGAAATAAAGCAACAGAAATGTGAAGAGAATTAGTTTACAGGTGACAATAGGAGCATGAGGGTATTGATATCAGTTGAGAGAGTAGACACAATGGTGTGGTTCCATTATGTGTGTGTGTGGAACCCACACACATAAAGTTGTGGGTTCCAGAGCCATGTCACATGGGTTCAAGTCCTGGTTTTGCTGTTTATGAGATGTGTGACTTGCACAGTCTCCTTACCTCTCTGTGCTTTTGTTTCCTTGTTTGGAAAACGGGGATAATAATAGTGCTCCCCTCCTATGATGGTTTTGATTGTTGGATGAGGTAAGCTATATGAAGTACAGTCCCTGGAACACAGTAAGCACTCAATAAATGCTAGCCTTTATTACCTACTTATATTTTATCTATATTTTGTCATGGTGCCTAGTGGGAAAATAATTGTGCTGGAGAAAGCGTGCTGCCACTTTGAGATATAGGTCACTCATAATTAGCTCTTGAATCTATTGCACCAACATTTGGAGGGCCCACTCAGCACAGATCACAGATGAGCTTCACTTGACTTATATATAGCAGTGCTGTGAAATAGGACAGGAAGGATATTTGCTGGTGATAATGATGACAATTAAAATTGCAGATAATGTGCTAACCAGTTGCGGTGTTGTTAGAGGTGCCCAGACAGAAATAAAAGGCAGTGAGAAAGATTTATCCTTTGCAGTAAATAGGAAAGAAATACTTAAAAAGAAACCTCACTAAGTCTTGGCAGTAGCAATTTACAAATCCCAAGATTTTCACTTTTCTCTCCCTACTCAGACCTGCAACATCACCTATTTTGCTAATAACTTATGATGAATTTTCACTATAATAAAAAGATAATAGGAATTAGAAGATATAACAATTATGAACCCATGCCTTTACATCTGAAAGATGTGGGTTCAAGCCATGACCATGCCACTTACCATGTTTTAACTTTGGGAACTTAATCTAACACTTAATAGTTTATTGTCAAAGGTTTGACTTTGACTTGTCTTGTATAATACAGATTTTGGTTGGCCTTTGTCCTCTGTTCTTGGATGGTGACCTCTAAATCCTTGGAATTTCCTGAGTAACAGGAGCGTCTTTATTATTTATGGTGGGCCCTGATAGTTTATGCAAAGAAAATGGGGAGATGACTCGGATGGATCTGGGCATGCAGGATTAGAGGTTTGAGGTTTTGAGCCACGTGATAACAGCCCAGCCTCTGGGGAAATGAGGGGGGGGCTAGAGATTGAGTTTAATCATTCTCAGTGGTTCAATTAATCATGCTTACATAGAAACCCCAATACAGACTCTGGACACCACAGCTCTCATGAGTTTCCTGTTAACAATGCTCTGTACGTATTGTTACACATCAATGTGCTGGAAGATGATGTGTCCTGATTTCACAGGAAGAGGACACCAGAAGGTTTGTATGCAGGACTCTCCAGACCTCACTCTAAGCATTTCATCTTTTGGATGGTCCTGATTTGTATCTTTTTCCCTATAATAAAATTATAAGCATAAGTATAGCACTTTCCTGAGTTCCACAAGTCATTCTAGTGTGTTACTGAACATAAAGGGGTAATGGGAACCCCTAAATTTGTATTTACTTGGTCAGAAGTGAGGGTGATCCTGAGAACTCCAAGCCTGTGACTGGTGTCTGAAGTGAAGGGAGTCTTGTGGGAAATGATGACCCTAACCTGTGAAGTAGTTAGTGTCAGAAATCATTTCAGCTACTTACCTCTTTACTCTAGAATTCAAAAAACATCAGAAAAATCTGATAAGCAACATAGTTTAGTCCAATGGTTCTCAAAGTGTGATCGCTGGAGAAGCAGCATCAAGATTATGTGAGAACTTGTTGGAAATGCAGATTCTTGGTCACCAGTCAGATGTATTGCATCAGAAACTCCACAACGGACCCAACACTCTGCTTTAATAACCCCTCAAGGTGGTTCTGATACATTTTTAGGTTTGAGAACAACTCTCCAGCAGTTAAAGATAGAATCTAGAGCTAGACAGCCTGAGTTTGAGTTCCCATCCCACCATGTATTGGTTCTATAATCTTGGGCAAGTTGCCTACCTTCAGAGTCTTGATTTCTCATCTGTAAAATGGAGATTGTATTGAATACCCTCATAGGGTTGTTGTGAGGTCTACATGAGTTAATATATGTAAAGCACTTAGGGTAGGATGTGGAACATTGAGGGATTTACAAATGTTTGCTGTCAATATCTGTAAAATGAGAATATTGCTACTTTTCCTGTGGTGAAGATGAAATGAGATAACGTATATAATACACTTCCTAGTACATATTACAGGATCAACTAATGATCATTGTTTCTACAACTTCAACTCATTTCAGGCCTGTAATAAATGTCACAATTATTTTACTGAAGAGCTAATGGGAGTTATAATTAAGCTGCTTGGAATTTCCTTCAGAAGAACAAACTGCCCCACCAGTGACTCTTTGCCAAGCCAAGGGGGCGTCTACAATGTGTTACTCACTTAGTAATATATTATATTGAAATCAGTGATCATATTCAAAATGCTCTCTTGGGCACTGACTTCAAGCTAATACTGAGGAGAAAACTGTAATTTGCTCCTCATCAAAACTCAACTGGTTTCTCAACATGGATAAATTCAACAGTTTCTACTTTAATCACCACTTATGATACTCTTCGTGACATTTCATGATTATTTTAATGCAAGAAGCATGCTGGTTAATCTATTAATTCTTTCATAAAAAAAGATATTTTTATTTTATTTTCTGCATGTAGAAATGCAATGTTTCTTAAAGACTGTTATAGAGATTTATCTGCATCAAAATCACCTGGAGTGCTGCTTATGGTTAAAAATAAAACAAAACAAGGGGCTGGCCCAATGGCTTGGTGGTAGAGTTCACACACTCTGCATTGGTGGCCTGGGGTTCATGGGTTCAGATTCCAGCAGGGACTTACAGACTGCTCATCAAGCAATGCTGTGGTGGCATCCCACATACAAAATGGAGAAGGATTGGCACAGATGTTAGCTCAGAATCATCTTCCTCACAAAATAAATAAATAAAAATAAAAATAAGGCAAAACAAAAACTGAATGAAAACTTCAGGTATGGATGCTAAAGTTTGAGAACTACTGTTTTCAAAAATAACATAATATTAGAAAACAAAACAAAATAAAAAATCCTAAAACTCCAAGAAGTATTTAAATAACTAGAGGGGTAATGTTGCAGGAGACATAAATTCAGGAGAGAGACATGATAGTACAAGAGAATGAGGGAGAGGTGGATGGAAAGACATCAAAGAGACTCAGAAGCCTGGGCCAGTCATTATGGAGCTGACACAGGCTTCCTTTTGTTAACTGAATGACAGACACACAGCAGTCTTATCTCTTTATGGTTGAGACATGTTGAGTTTTGTCTGTTCTTCCACAGCACACACCTCAGTAACACTCTGATTATATCTGTGCAGAACGTGACCCATCAGGGTCAGAGCTCACCATTCCTGAAGAGAATATTAATCTTTTAATGACATATTCTCAGTGTGATGACATTCCATGTGCCCTGCCTGCCATTTTTTCCCTCCAATCACTTTAGAAATAGAGTACAAAAGAATTTCCTTGTTTCTACAAATCTCTTAAAGGTCGGGCATGTCTTTGCAATACAGGGATAACAGTTGCTCTCCCTCCCTTCAATGTACAAAAAGAAAAGATAATCTGCTTGCTATTCTCATGGGTCCAATGATAAGACTGTTTTTTTTTTTCTTGGACAGGTATAATTAACAAAATACACTTAGGGAGAGACACACACACAATGAGAGACTTATCTATGCTAAAGTGACTTAGTGATTTCTAAATAATTTATAGCTAAAACAGGTAAACAAGATGACTTGATCCTCTGATAGTTCATAAAACTCTTGTCGGAGTTCTGCTTCCATGAAATTTTTTTATTAGTATTGTTAAATGGGACCTGTCAATGCTTATCTCATTTCCTCCCCTGCCATTCCTCTAAGGGGGTACAAGTGAGCTATAGAAGGGGATTGTGTAACAAAGAACTGTCTAAACAATACATAAGATGGATGATTGGTTGTTGAATAAATAGAAATAACTTCTGGGATACCTTACCATCTGAAAACATAGAGTAAGAGTGCAACAATATGGGGCAGGGGTGGGAGAATGGTGGAATGATAGTAAACAGCAAGTTGGCCAATTAGATAATCTGAAACATTCCTGATACCAAGATGCCTGGAAATATTGGATAAAATGTAGCAAATATATTTTTAAATGCAGAGATGAACTTGTAAGAAAGTAAGAGAAATTCCCAAAGGTTGAAAGCAAGGAGAAAACTACAAACAACAGTGGTCAGAGGGTATCAGACCACAGCTTCCCTGGGAATTTTGGCAACCTCAATAACCAGAAAGCATGCATTTTATGGTTATAAAAAGGGAAATCATGTGCTCAATCAAGATGGGGACTGAAACTGAGATCCCTGCTTTAGGTCCAGGCGTTGAAAGAGATAACTCTCAATGGAAGGTTTAAGTAAAAAGAAATTGCTCATTGATAAGGGAGAAAGTGTGGAAGCTTGTTTATCGTGATTCGGGTTTGGTGTGGAAAAAAAATCCATCTGCCTGAGATTTTGTAATCACAAGTCTCCTCCAGAGATGAGATTAAAGCTTGAATTTACATTATCTTATAATTCCAACTCTTCCAAATGAAAAAAATAACATAAATGACTAGAAACACCACTGAAGTGCCTACAAAGGCAAATACACAATCCATTTGGTGTCATACCTTCTTAATCCAGTGGACATACTATCCTCATATACACTTCCCTACTGAAATGTATTCTCAACCTAAAATTACAAAACATATGAAGACACAAGCTACAAAGAGCAAGAATAAACACAAACAAGAAATAACAGAAATAAGTAGCCTAAGAGTTTAAAATAATAAAAATAGAGCCAGCCCCGATGGCCTAGTGGTTAAAAGATTGGCACACTCTGCTTTAGAAGCCTGGGTTTTGTCCCAGGTGTAGAACCACATCACTCATCTGCCAGTAACCATGCTGTGGTGGTGGCTCACATAGAAGAACCAGAAGGACTTACAACTAGAATCTACACTAGGTACTGGGCCTTTGGGAATGGGAAAAAGAGAAAAAGATTATTCACAATAGATGTCAGCCCAGGGAGACTCTTTCCCAGCAGAAAAAAAAGAGTAAGCAATATACTAAAAATAAATAAGTAAATAAAATAAAAGTAATATAGACAGAAACTATAAAATAAGTATGTTTAAAAATAACAAAAATTAGAGGTGAGATCAGTATCATGGCATAATGAACTCTCCTATAAACTCTCCTCTCAAAGATACACAGAGGACATCCACACACAACAAAAGATATATGAGAGATCCATGCAGCCATACATCAGAAGGTGGAGGTGCTGGAGCCCCTCTCAAAGAAGTGGAATGAGGTAAGGGAATTCTTCCCTTCCACACCAAAGGAAAGTGGCCCTGGGAGTGCAGGTGGCCTCTGAAAGGAAAGGGGAGTCAGGGAAGGAAGCAATGGCCCTCCACAGTAGCTCCACAGATCTCTGAGGACCCTCACAGGCCAGAGGAAAGTCCCCCAAAGAAGGGACTAACTATCATGGGGGTGTCTGCAACAAGCCAACACCCAAAGGGAGCAGATAGTGAGGGAAGAGCAAGGAGCCCCTGAGACTGTGCAGACGAAGAAAGCACCTCTCCCCTGCACCTGGAGCCACAGCCCTGCACCTGGAGCCACACAGTCCAGCACCTGGGAGCTGTCCCTGCAGATCACAGTGGGCTCAGAATATGCAGCTCTTGACCCCCACCCAGTGGTGACAGGTGGAAGCAGTGATCATATACTACCACAATGCAATAGTACAAATCCACACTGTCTGGAAGCATGAAAAAAAAAATGTACTAAACCTCCAGTCCAGAAGGAAAGTGACAAGTACCCAGAAATAAATCCTGAAGACACAGAAATCTATAACATAAATGACAGAAAATTCAAAATAGATATCATTAAAAAATTAAATGAGTTAAGTGAGAATGCAGATAGACAATACAATGTGTTCAGGAGCTACTTCACAAAAGAGATTGAAACTGTAAAGAAGAACTAATCAGAAATATTGGAGATGAAAAACACAATGGACGAGATAAAGCAGAATATAGATTCCCTGAATGGTAGAACTGATAACATCAAGGAACAAATCAGCGTCATTGAGGATAGAAACATAGAAATGCTTAAGAAGGAGGAGGGGAGAGAACTAAGACTAAAAAGAAATGGAGAAAGTCTCCAAGAAATATCTGACCCATTTAGGAAATGCAACATAAGAATTATGCATATTACAGTGATAGAAGAGAAGAAGAATGGAGCAGAAAGTATGTTAAAAAAAAATTGTGGAGAATATTCCAAACCTTGGGAAGGAGTTGGAAATCCACATGAAAGAGGCCATCATATCTCCTAACCATGTCAATGTAATAAGATCTACTGCAAGAGATATAGTAGTGAAGCTGGCAAAAGTCAATGACAGGAAAAACATTAAGGGCAGCAAGGCAAAAGAAAGTAACTTACAAAGGAACCTCTATTAGGCTTTCAACCAATTTCTCAGCAGAAATTTTACAGGCTAGGAGACACTGGAGTGATATATTCAACTCTTTGAAGGATAAAAACTTTCAGCCAAGAATACTCTACCAGAGAAAATATCCTTTACATACAAAGGACAAAGAAAAACTTTCCCAGATAAACAAAAGCTAAGGGAGTTCATTGCCACAAGACCACCCCCACAAGAAATTCTCAAGGAGATCTTCATACCTGAAAAAAAAAAATAGAAAAAAAGGGTTACAAAGCCCTGAGTATGGAGATAAATAGGTAGACAAGATGAGAAAATTAGAACTATCCAGCAGAACAGGTTAGCAAATACTGAGGGTAAACATTAAAGATAAAAGGAAGGAAAACACCAAAACCAAAGATAATCTTGTGATTTTAACCACAAACTCACAACACAAGATGGAATAAGATGTGACAAAAACAACCTAGGAGGGGAGGAGGAAAGGGACTGAATTGGCTTCATCTAAGGAAATAAGAGGCCATCAGAATATGGACTATCTCATCTCCAAAATTTTGCATATAAACCTCAGGTTAACGATTAAACAAACTAGTAGATCATAATCACAAATAATAAATAAGGAGAAAACTGAGAAACCCAGCATAAAAAACTACCCAGCTGAATTGGTAGCCTGAAATACACAGGACAAGAAACAAAGGAAATGAAGAGAATTGGAAAATGAGTGGTAAAATGGCAACATTAAGCCCTTATATATCAACAATAACTCTAAATGTAAATGGATTGAATTCTCCAATAAGAAGACACAGAGTGGCAACATGAATTAAAGAACAAGACTCAACAATATGCTGCCTCCAGGAAACACGTCTCAGCTCCAATGACAAACACAGGTTCAGAGTGAATAGATGGAAGATGACACTCCAAACTAATGGCAAACAAAGGACAGTAGGTGTTGCAATACTTAGATCAGATAAGGTAGAACTCAAGATAAGACAGGTAAAGAGAGACAAAGAGAGGCAGTATATAATGATCAAAAGGGCACTCCATCAAGAAGACATAACATTTATAAATGTCTATGCACCCAACACAGGAGCACCAAGTACATAATGCAACTATTAATAAACCTAAAAGGAGTTATTAACAACAATACAATAATAGTGGGGGACTTCAACACTCCACTCACATCAATGGATAAATCATCCAGACAGATAGTCAACAGGAAAACAGTGGAATTAAATGAAAAGCTAGACCAGATGGACTGCATAGATATATATAGAACACTTCATTCAAAAACAGCAGAATACACATTCTTCTCAAGTGTGCATGAAATGGTCTCATGGATAGACTATATGCTGGGAAATAAGACAAGCCTCAATAAATTTAAGAAGATTGAAATAATAATAAGCCTTTTTTCTGACCACAATGCTATTAAACTAGAAATCAACTATGAGAAAAAAGATGAGAAAGGGACAAAGATGTGGAGACTAAACAATATGCTACTGAACAACCAATGGATCAATGGAGAAATCAAAGGAGAAAGCAAAAAATGTCTGAAGACAAACAAGAATGAAAACATACCATGCCAATGCATATGGGATGCAGCAAAAGTGGTACTAAATGGGAAATTCATTGCAATACAGGCTCACATTAACAAAAAAGAAAAATCTCAAATAAGCAATCTTAAACTACACCTAACTGAATTAGAAAAAGAAGAGTAAAAAAAGCCCAAAGTCAGCAGAAGGAGGGTAATAATAAAAATCAGAGCAGAAATAAATGCAACTGAAACAAAAAAGACAGTAGAAGGGATCAATGAAACAAAAAGCTGGTTCTTTGAGAAGATAAACAAAATTGATAAACCTCTAGCAAGACTTACAAAGAAAAAAGAGAGAAAGCCAGATAAATAAATTAGAAATGAAAGAGGAGAAATTACAATGGATACCACAGAAATACAAATGATTATAAGAGAATATTATGAAAAGCTGTATGCCAACAAATTGGACAATCTAGAGGAAATGGATAAATTCTTAGGCTCTTACAACTTCCTAAAGCTGAATCAAGAAGAAATAGAGAATCTGAATAGACCAATCACAACTAAAGAGATTAAAACAATAATGAAAAACTATCCCCAAAAATAAAAGTCCAGGACCATACAGCTTCCCTGGTGAATTCTGCCAAACGTTCAAAGAAGTTTTAATACCTATCCTTCTTGAACTATTCCAAAAATCTAGGGAAGATGAAATGCTTCCTAACATCACTCTGATACCAAAGCCTTACAAAGACAATAAAAAAAAGGAAAACTACAGGCCAATATTACTGATGAACATACAAGCAAAATCCTCAACAAAATATTGGCAACCTGAATACAGCAAAACATTGAAAAGAACATACACCATGATCAAGGAATTTATACGAGGGACACAGGGATGGTTCAACATCCACAAATCAATCAATGTAATACCCCACATTAACAAAATGAGGAATAAAAACCACACGATAATCTCAACAGATGTAAAGAAAGTATTTGACAAGAACCAACAACCATTCATGATAAAAGCTCTTAACAAAATGGGGATAGAAGGAAACTACCTCAACATAATAAAGGCCATAATGACAAACCCACTGCCAACATCATACTCAATGGTGAAAAACTGAAAGCTGTCGCTCTGAGAACAGGAACAAGACAAGGGTGCTCACTCTCACCACTCTAATTCAATATTGTACTGGGGGTTTTGGCTAGTGCAATTAGGCAAGAAAAAGGAATAGAAGGAATCCAAATAGGAAATGAAGAAGGGAAACTCTGAGTTTGCAGACGACATAATCTTATATATAGAAAACCCTAAAGAATCCATCAGAAAACTATTAGAATTAATCAATAACTACAGTAAATTTGTAGGGTACAAAATCAACTTACAAAAATCAGTTGCATTTCTATACAGTAAAAATGAACTAACAGAAAGAGAACTACAGAATACAATCCCATTTACAATAGCAGCAAAAAGAATTAAAATATCTAGGAATAAATTTAACCAAGGAAGAGAAAGTCCTATACAATGAAAATTATAAGACATTATTGAAAAAAATCAATGATGACATAAAGAAATGGAAAGACCTTCCATGAGCATGGATTGGAAGAATAAACATAGTTAAAATGTCCATACTACCCAAGGCAACCTACAGATTCAATGCAATCCCAATCAGAATCCCAATGACATTCTTCGCAGAAACAGAACAAAGAATCCTAAAATTCAGATGAGGCAACAAAAGACCCTGAATAGCTAAAGCAATCCTGAGAAAAAAGAACAAAGCTACAGGCATTACAATCCTTGACTTCAAAATGTGCTACAAAGCTATAGTAATCAAAACAGCATGGTACTGGTATAAAAACAGGTACACAGATCAATGGAATAGAATCAAAAACCCCAAAATAAAACCACACGTCTGTGGACAGGTAATCTTCTACAAAAGTGCTAAGATCTTACAATGGAGAAAATATAATCTCTTCACTGAATGGTGTTGGCAAGACTGGGCAGCCACATGTAAAACAATGAAAGTAGACCACTATCTTACACCATATACAAAAATAGACTCAAAATGGATCAAAGACTTTAAGGTAAGACCTGAAACCATAAAACTTCCGGAAGAAAATGTAGGTAGTATACTCCTTGACATTGGTCTTAAAAAATGATCTTTTTGAACACCACGCCTTCTTGGATAAGGGAAATAAAATAAAAAATAAAGTGGGACTTTGTCAGACTAATGAGCTTCTGCAAGTCAAAGGAAACCAGGATCAAAACAAAACTACAACCCACCAACCAGGAGAGAATGTTTGCAAATCATATATCTCACAAGTGGTTAATCTCCCCAATATATAAAGAACTCACACAAATGAACAACAACAAAACAAACTGATCAAAAAATAAGCCGAGGATGTGAACAGACCTTTCTCCAAAGAAGATATAGAGATGGGCCATAGGCATATGAAAAGATGTGCAACATCACTAATCATCAAGGAAATGCAAGTCAAAACTATACTATGATATCACCTTATTCCCGTTTAAATGGCTATAATCACAAAGACAAAAAATAACAAGTGTTAGAGAAATTGTGGAGAAAAGGGAACCCTAATACACTGCTGGTAGGAATGCAAACAAGTGCCACCCATTATGGAAAGCAGTATGGAGAGTTCTCAAAAAACTGAAAATAGAAATACCTTTCAACTCAGCTGTCTCACTACTGGGTCTCTATCAAAAAAACTTCAAATAAATAATTCAAAGCGACTTATGCATGCCTATGTTCATTGCAGCATTATTCACAACAGCTAAGGTGTGGAACCAACTCAAGTGCCCATTGAATGATGATTGGATAAAGAAAGTGTGGTATATATACACAATGGAATACTACTTAGCCATAAAAATACAAAATTGTCCCATCCGCAACAACATGGATGGACCTGGTGGGTATTATGTTAAGCAGAATAAGCCAGACAGAGAAAGACAAACACCAGATGATTTCACTAATACATGGAAGATAAACATATACATGGGCAAAGAGAATAGTTCAGTAGTTACTGGGGGAAGGGGGCTGGGGGGTAGGCACAGTGGGTGAAGGGGAGCACATATATGGTGACAGACAAGTAATAATGTACAATTGAAATCTAACAATTAATAGTTAACAATGTTGTAAACTATTATGAACTCAATAAAAAAATAAAAATTAAAAATAAATAACAACATGAGAAATTAACAAGATATTATCAACCAAGATCAGGCATAATTGAGAAGAAAACAATGTTAAGAGGTAAGCAAATTGGTTTTTGAAATTTTTCCACATATACTACTAGCTTTGTGTCTTTGACTTATTCATTTAAACTATTTCTGCCTAAACTGACCATTCTTTAACATATCCTCTTGATTTTTCCATCTCAAGGCAGATTAGATCGCTTTCTAATTAGTTCGAAAGACCAAAGATGCTACCACACTTGGTACCCACCTCTCATAGAGAGAATTGACAAGGAAGGCAGCTGGATGGAATATGGAGGCAACCGGCTATATTCACTCCTTTGATCAACACCAGCTTGCAAACTAAGGGGCTTCTGGGCATTCTAGTTGGTATCATAATGACAAAAGGACCCATAGCAGCAAAACTCACGCTTTTCTAGCTAGTTTATTGCTCTCTCTTGTACAGATATTCCCATGTTCAGTCTGTGTATTTCATTTGTACAGATTAGAGTTCTATGTTAAATATAAGATTAAAAATTAGCACAGTATCAGCCCCAGTGGCCTAGTGGTTAAGTTCAGTGTGCTCTGCTTCAGTGGCCCTGGTTCAGTTCCCTGATGCGGATCTACACCACGCTGTGGCCACAGCTCAAATGTAAAAAGAGGAAGATTGGCAGTGGATGTTAGCTCAGGCCAAATCTTCCTCAGCAAAAAAAAAAAAAAAAAAAAATCTCACAATTATAGGATTGAACTCTGTTTACTATAAAGCATGATTTCAGTACAGATTAGAGCCAGAGTTGGGGCAGGTAGTGGTGGCTGTTAGAGTTCACTGGCAGACAACTTTGCTCACTGCACTAACTGCCATATAGACCATGCCTGTGTCTGCCAGTGCTTACCTCCATGTATTTACCTAAACAAAGTTATTGGAAATCAAAGCAAATCCAAGTAACTTTCGTATCGATAAAAATTAACCTGCAGTAACCCTGCAGACACATACTTATTTCAGGACGTTTTACTGTATCAATCGTTCTGGGAAAAGGAAACAAGAAAATCATGTCCTTTCACCATCCATCTGTAATTAAAGCATTCAATAATGTGCATGGGGATACGCTACTATTAGCAGATTTGAAAAGAAAGGCTGTGAAATCACATTTCAGATAGGAAGTTCATGTTAGATGACAGGATACCTTTTTCTTGCCTGAGAAAATGACACTTCTCAGAAATGTGTAAAGACATGAATTGTCACAGGGAGTTGCTTCCATACTAATTGCTGTCTTTGTAAGAGGTCAGGCTGGAACAACTTTTAATAGACTCAATCACGATGGGAGATGATGGAGTCGAAACAATTCAAACTAAGTCAATGCGGTATTTTATGAGTGTATTTTTTGTGGGTTTTTCATCAGTGAATTGCTGATTTGCATTAGCTAAGCTCAAAATAAAAGTATATTTTGGAGAACATAGAAGATAAGCTGGGGAAAAAGAATTTTCGTATTCTTCCTCTGTATAGATGTCAGTGGAAGGTGTTTGGGGAAATGTTGCTATATTCTTAAGACGTTGCGTGACTTTTAAAAAAAAATCCCAGTTAGAGGTGCCTCAACTTTGAATTTTACGTAGCCTTCAGCAAGACTTACCATTACTCAGACAAGATAGTAAGTTTTGCTAAAAAAAAAAAAAAAAAAAAAAAATCCTTGAAAAGAAGACATCAGTCTTTTCCTGCCTTTAGACTCCAACTGAAACACTGACTCTCCTTGAGTCTCAAGCCTGCTTTCTTTCAGACTGGAACTTACATCACTATCTCTCTTCGGTCTCCAGCTTGCAAACTGCAGACCTTAGGATTTCTCAGCCTCCATAATTGTATGAGACAATTCCTTATAATAAAGTTCTTTAAATATATATATATATATATAGCTCCTGCTGGTTCTGTTTCTCTGGAGAACCTTAATGTAGGACCTACTTCTGTCATTTTGATATTTGTTTCCTATTTGTCGTATACCTTTTTCTTTCTCCATTACTGCCCTTCTTTTTGTTTATTTGATTTTTTTCTAGTTTACCATTTAAATTCCTTTCACATTTCCTTTTCTGTATACTTTTTATTTATTTCCTTAGTGGCTGTCCTGGAGATCATAATTAACATCCTAAATTTCTAATAATGCAATTTGAATTAATAGCAACTTAGGTTTGGAAGCATACAAAACTTTGCTTCTTGTTGAAGCTTTTTTGTTATGCCTGCTTTAAAATCCTTGTCATAGTTCATCATCTGATTCATCTCTGTGCTGGTATCAGTTGATTATCTTCTCTCACTTGTGTTGTAACTTTTCTGGTTCTTGGTAAGATGAGTGAATTTTCAATGTATTGGTGATTTTTGATTGGTTGGGTTCTGAGAGTTCTTTATATATTCTAGATACTAGTCCTTGTTAGATAAGTGATTTGGACATATTAGATGTTATGTTAAGAGAATCCTTATTCTATTTAATATTCTTGTTTTAGCAGGCAATACCTTATTGACGTGCAGTCTGAAATTCAGTGGGCATGTATGTTTAGCTTCCCGCTGGCTCTTGCCAATATCCCTCCAGCAGAATGGAGAACTGACACCCACTGTCTTGTTGCAGGTGGATGTGTGGAAGTTCAGCTCCCTCCTTCACCCTGTGGACAACTTACTGATGAATACAGAGCACCACCTAGCACCTCATTGGCTCTAAATGAATTATAAGAACAACTTCTCTCTGAGTCCTGCTGCCACTAGGAAGGTGGTGGCTAGTACAACACACATCACTTTGTTGTTGCAGGATTGGGGCAAAAGCTCAGCTCCCCACCAGGTTTGCTGACATGGGAAGTGGGTGAAGCCTAGTGCCTCATACAGCCTCATTAAGAATTTTTGCTTCTGAGTGAGTGTAGACACTCAGCTGGCTGTCACACTATTGATGATACTGCCCTGGCTGGGGAATCAGAGCACTGCCTGTTTCAGCCAGACCAGGGTGGAAAGATCAGCTCCCTGTTCAGCCCCAGTGACACACTGATGGTGGAATCCAGGGCCCTGCTTTGTCAGGGGAGTGGGGAAGTTCAATTTTCTACTCAGCACAGCTAAAACCATGGGGGAGGTTGGGATTTTTCTGTTGGTTTTTGGCTGAAGTACAGTGGACATTGCCAAAAAGGTTTTCTGTTATCAAGCCACCCTTTCCAAGTCCTTCAGATGGGGGAGCAGGCTTTTCTTGGAGCCCATTTTTCTGTGCCTTTTGGCAGTTTAGGTTGAAGGTTCCAGTTTCCTGTCCAGGATATATGGATGTGATATGGAAACCTAGGGATTCATGTTCATGTTGTTCCTCAAGTTCCAAAGTCTCTCCTTTCTTCACCATTTAACCTCTTTCTATGCTTGCTTGTTGTGTTTTGTCTAACATTTTTAGTCATAAGAGAGAAACTGGAAGGAATGGGGCTATTCTATTTCAGTGGGACTAGAAGACTAAGATAGGTTTGTTTGTTTTAACAAAAGAAACACTGCAAGAGTGCCCAAGAGATTAGAAAATTTTGTTCTTAAAAACTACCAATATGAGCACCTAAATATGTAAAGCAAATATTAACAGATCTAGAGGGAGTAATACACTGTAATGCAATAATAGTAGAAGATTTTAATAACCCATTCACATTAATGGGTATGTCATTGATAGAAAATCAATAAAGAAACATCAGCCTTAAATGGCATGTTAGACCAAATGACTTCACAGATACATATAGAACATTCTATCCAAAAGTAACAAAATACTCATTCTTCTCATGTGAACATGGAACATTCTCCGAGATAGATCATATGTTAGTCCACAAAACAAGTCTTAACAAATTTAAGAAGATTTAAATCATATCAATCATATTTTCCAACTACTATGGTATGGTATGCAAGAAGAAAACTGGAAAATTCAAAAATAGGTGGAGATTAAACAACTTTCTACTGAACAACTAGTGGGTCAATGAAGAAATCTAAAGACAAATCAAAAAAAATCTGAGACAAATGAAAATGGAAATACAACATATTAAAACTTTCAGAATGCACCAAAAACGATTCTAAGATGGAAGTTTATAGTGATAAATGTCTACCTCAAGAAATAAGAAAAATCTCAAACAACTTAGTTTTACACCTCAAGGAACTAGAAAATAAAAATAAATGAAGCCCAAAGTTAGTAGAAGGAAGGGAAAACAACGATCAAAGTGGAAATAAATGAAATAGATACTAAAATGAAGATAGAAAAGATCAATGAAACCAAGAGCATGTTCTCTGAAAAAATAAACAGAATTGACAGACCTTTAACTAGACTCACCGAGAAAAAAAAAGAGAGGACTCAAATAATAAAATCAGAAGTGAAAGTGGAGACATTCCACTGACACTACAGAAATACAAAGAATCATAAAACTACTACTAACACCTATAGGTCATCTAATTGGATAACCTAGAAGTAATGGATAATTTCCTGGAAAAATGCAACTTTCCGAGACTAAATCATGAAGAAATAGAAAATCTGAATGACTAATTACAAGTAAGAAGATCGAATTAGTCGTCAAAAACCTCCCAACAAACAGAAGTCAAAGACCAGACAATTTCACTAGCGAATTCTACCAAATATTAAAAAAAGAATTAATACCAATCCTTCTCAAACTCTTCCAAAAAACAGAAGAAGAAGAAACACTTCCAAACTCATTTTACAAGGTCAGCATTACCCAGATACCAAAACCAGAAAAGGATATCACAAGAAAATAAAATTATAGGCCAATATCCCTGATGAACATAGATGCAAAAATCTTCAACAAAATATTAACAAAGTTCAACAATACATTAAAAGGATCATACACCGTAATCAAGAAGTATTTGTCTTAGGGATGCAAGGTTGGTTTAACATCTGCAAATCAATCAATGTGATACATCAAATTAACAAAATGAAAGATAAATATCATATGATCATCTCAATAGATGCAGAAAAATCATTTGACAAAATTAAACATTCATTTATTATAAAAAAACTCAACAAAGTGGGTATAGAGGAAACATACCTTGACGTAATAAATACCATATATGACAAGCCCACAGCTAACATGATACTTAGCAGTGAAAAGCTCAAAGCTTTTCCTCTAAGGTCAGAAACAAGACAAGGATGCCCACTCTCACCACTTTTATTCAACATAGTATTGGAGGTCCTACCCAGAGCAACTAGGCAAAAAAAGAAATAAAAGTTATTCAGATTGGAAAGAAAGAGTTAAAACTATCATTATTTGTAGACGACATGATATTATATATAGAAAACCCTAAAGACTCCACCAGAAAACTGTTAGAATTACTAAATGAATTCAGTAAGTTGTAGGATACAAATCAATATATATAAATCTGTTGCATTTCTATACACTAATAGCAAACTATCAGAAAGAAACATTAAGAAAACAATCCCATTTATAATTGTATCAAAAAGAAGAAATTACCTATACCTAGAATAATTTAACCAAGAAGGTGAAAGATCTGTATACTGAAAGTTATAAGACATTGATGAAAGGAATTGAAAACACAAATAAGTGGAAAGATATTCCATGCTCTTGGATTAGAAGAATTAATATTGTTAAAATGTCCATACTTTGTCAAGATGGCGGCATGAGCAGACGTTGAACTCACCTCCTCCCACGAACACAACCAAGTTACAACAATTTTTGGAAAAATTACCCCAGATTGAAAACTGAAAACTGGATAAAAAGAACCCCCACAACAAGGGACAATCCTGATTAAGGCAGAAGAGGCATAAATTCCTGCTGGAGAGGAAAAAAGCCACCTCTGGGAGCAGCAGACCTTCTCAGCTGGCCAGGCGGGAGCAACCCTAAGGTATGCAGCCTTCCCTGGAGGAGTGAGGTCCAGAGCAGGGGGCAATACTGCTATAAGCATCCTTCAGACTCAGCCCAACTGAGACGGGGATCTTACTGTCTGGCTTTGCTAGCTATTAACTGCAGCGAGGATACCCCCAGAAAAGGAAAGCCGAAAAGACCCGGGTCTTGAAGGGCGCACACCCAAACTCACTCATTGCAGCGACCTAAAATCACCAGAGAGAAGGCTGACAGTTCTTTGGTGAAACGAGACTCACCTGGTGGGCTCTGGGGGCATCTTGGTGAGAGGAGGGAGCTCTCTGGAGATTGAGACTTTGGTGGGGGCCATTGTTCTGCGCTGGTCTAGGCGTGCTGACACAGACCCCAGTGGGCACCACTGAGGTTCATCCTTTGGCCTGTTAGCCCAGGGGTCTGCCACACCTACTAGAGCACAGATTTAATCCAGTTCAGCCAGGGCAGGCAACCTGCCCTAGGAACCAGCCCCACCTAACAGCAAGCCCTCAGGTTACTTTTCAGCCTGCATTGACTGGGTGCCTTGATCCTCTACAGGCAGGCAAGGCTGTCTGCCTCTGTGGGGCAGGGCCTGTGTGAGGAACAGGTGAACTGTGGGGAGCATTGGTGGAGAAGTGGGGGCCCCTGCAGTGCAGCATCGGGGTACTCTCCAGGGGGTTAGGAGTGTGCACAGATTAGGACTGTGTTGACAGTGTATGTGGTCCTGTGGAGGGTGAGGCTTATCAGTGGCAGAAGACCTGTGCTTCACAAACAGCCATAAAAAGGATCAGCCCCACCTTCCAAAGCCTGAAATAATTGAGTGCCCCTATGCCAAGGGTTAGTCCCACTCAGCTGCACTCCTAAGAGAACTGGCAACAGCCTTGTAGGCCAGAGGCCTATTGCAAACTGTAAGCCCCTGAACCTAGCAACCATATACACTGGGTACCAACCCAATTAAGAGTAAAACTGCAATAGGAGTGTGCTGATAGACTTTGTAGCCAATGGTGCTGGGGCTCCCCAAACCGGATTTACAAAGAGCTTACTGAGAAGAAAAGATTAGACTCCCTGGGTACCTGCAGTGGGAGCAACCCTGCCATAGCAGAAGGACACAAGTAGCTCACAAAGGGGTCACTCCTGGTTCTTATGGTCTGGTGATGAGAGGGAAACACACTGCTGGGCCTCATAAGGCATCTCATACACAAGGCCACTTCTCCAAGATCAGGAGACATAGCCGACTCACCTAATACATAGAAATAAGCACAGAGAAAGAGGCATAATGAGGATGCAAATGAATACTTTCCAAGCAGGGGACCAGTACAAAACCCCAGAAAAAGGACTAAATGAAACAGAAACAAGTGACCTACTCGACAAATGGTTCAAACAACATATCATGAGGATGCTCACAGACATGGGGAGAAGAATGGATGAACACAGTGAACACATCAGCAAAGAACTGGAAGATATAAAAAAAAATCAGAAATGAAGAATACAATACTTGAAATGAGAAATTCACTAGAGGGACTCAATTGCACAGTAGAGGAGGCAGAATAATGGATCAGTGAGCTAGAGGAAAGACTAGAGGAAATCACCCAAGCAGAAAAAAAAGAGAAAAAATAATTAGACATAATGAGAACAGTCTATGGGAGCTCTGGGACAATATCAAGCACACTAACATTCGGATTATAGGTATCCCAGAAGGAGAAGAGAGAGGCAAAGAGGCAGAAAATTTATTTGTAGAAATAATAGAGGAAGATTTTCCTCACCTGAGGAAGGAAACAGACATCCAAGTTCAGGAAGCACAGAGAGCTCCAAACAAGAGAAGCCCAAAAAGGCCCACACCAAGACATATTATAATTAAAATGTCCAAAATTAAAGACAAAGAGAGAATCCTAAAAGCAGCAAGAGAAAGGCCACAAGTGACATATAAAGGGAAGCCCATGAGTTTATCAGCAGACTTCTCAGTCGAGACCCTACAGGAGAGAAAAGAATGGCACAACATATTTAAAGTGCTAAAAGGAAAAAACCTTCAGCCAAGAATACCCTATCCATCAAGGTTGTCATTCAGAATAGAAGGAGAGATAAAGTACTTCCCAGACAAGCAAAAATTAAAGGAGTTTATCACCAAGAAACCAGTTCTGCAAGAAATGCTGAAGGGACTTATTTAAGTGGGAAAACAATGACCACAAATAGAGATAAAAAAATTATCAACAAAACAACAACAACAACAAAAAATCAGGCAATAAAATCACTTGTAAAGTAAAAATATAGTAAAGGCAGCAGATCAACTACCTGTGAAGATAATATGAAGGTTAAAAGACAAATGTACTAAAAGCACCTATTTCAATGATAAGAGGGTAATGGATAGACGCACACTAAACAAGAGACTGTATACGATTTGAAAAACATACAATGTGGGAGGAGGGGAGTGAAAAAGTAGAGCTTTTAGAAAGACGTCAAGCTAAAGAGTCTATCAACTCAATATAGACTGTTATATGCATAGTAGATTAAATAGGATCCTCATGGTAACCACAAACCAGAAACCTATAACAAGCAAGAAAAAAAGTAAGACAAAAGAAATCAAACATATTACTAAGGATAGCCATCAAACCACAAGTGAAGAGAGCAAGAGAAAAAGAAAGAAACAGAGAAGAACTGCTAAAACACCCAGAAAAAAAGAGTGACAAAATGGCAATAAATACATATTTATCAATAGCTACTTTAAATGTCAGTGGATTAAATGCTCCAATCAAATGCCATAGGGTGGCCAACTGGATAAAAAAACAAGACCCATGTATATGCTGCATACAAGAGACACACTTCAGACCTAAAGACACTCAAAAACTGAAAGTGAAAGGATGGAAAAAGATATTCCATGCAAATGGCAAAGAAAAGAAAGCAGGAGTAGCAATACTTATATCAGACAAAATAGACTTTAAAACAAAAACTGTAACAAGAGATAAAGATGGGCACTACATAATGATAAAGGGAACAATCCAACAAGAAAATATAACACTTGTAAATATCTATGCACCCAACATAGGAGCACCTAAATATACTAAGCAATTATTAACAGACATAAAAGGAGAAATAGACAGTAACACAATAATAGTAGGGGTCTTTAACACTCCACTTACGCCAATGGATAGATCATCCAAACAGAAGATCAATAAGGAATCACTCGCCTTAAAGGACACATTAGCCCAGATGGACTTAGTAGATATACATAGAACATTCCATCCACAAACCACAGACTACACATTCTTTTCAAATGCCCATTGAACATTCTCCAGGATTGATCACATATTAGGCCACAGAACAAGTCTCAATAAGTTTAAGAATATTGAAATAATACCATGCATCTTTTCTGACCACAAAGGTATGAAACTAGAAATCAACTACAGGAATAAAACTGGAAAAGCCACAAAAATGTGGAGATTAAACAAAATGCTACTGAACAATGATTGGGTCAATGAAGAAATCAAAGAAGAAATAAAAAAATTCCTGGAGACAAATGAAAATGAAAACACGACATGCCAAAATCTGTGGGATACAGCAAAAGCGGTTCTAAGAGGGAAGTTTATAGCAATTCAGGCCTACCTCAACAAAGAAGAAAAATCCCAAATAGACAAACTAAAAGTACATCTAAAGGTACTGGAAAAAGAACAAACAAACAAAGCCCAAAATCAGCAGAAGGAAGGAAATAGTAAAAATCAGAGCAGAAATAAATGAAATAGAGAATAACAAAACAATGGAAAAAATTAGTGAAACCAAGAGCTGGTTCTTTGAAAAGATAAACAAAATAGAGAAACTCTTAGCTAGACTCACCAAGCAAAAAAGAGAGAGGCTTCAAACAAATAAAATCAGAAATGAAACAGGAGATCACCTCAGAAATACAAAAGATAGTAAGAGAATACTATGAAAAGCTATACATCAACAAATAGGATAATCTAGCAGAAATGGATAAATTCTTAGAAACACACCACCTTCCAAATCTTGACCAAGAAGTAGAAAATTTGAATAGACTGATCACCAGTAAGGAGATTGAAAAAGCAATCAAAAACCTCCCAAAAAATAAAAGTCCAGGACCAGATGGCTTCCCTGGTGAATTCTACCAAACATTCAAAGAAGACTTAATACCTCTCCTTCTCAAACTCTTCCAAAAAATTGAAGAGGAGCGGAGGCTTCCTAACTTATTCTACAAAGCCAACATTATCCTGATACCAAAAGCAGACAAGGACAACACAAAAAAAGAAAATTACAGGCCAATATCACTGATGAACATCGATGCAAAAATCCTCAACAAAATACTAGCAAATCGAATACAACAATACATTAAAAAGATCATACATCATGATCAAGTGGGTTTCATTCTGGGGATGCAGGGATGGTTCAACATCCGCAAATCAATCAACGTGATACACCACATTAACAAAATGAAGAATGAAAATCACATGATCATCTCAATAGATGCAGAGAAAGCATTTGACAAGATACAGCATCCATTTATGATAAAAACACTAAATAAAATGGGTATAGAAGGAAAATACCTCAACAAAATAAAGGCCATATTGACAAACCCACAGCAAATATCATTCTCAATGGAGAAAAACTGAAAGCTATCCCTCTAAGAACAGGAACCAGACAAGGATGCCCACTGTCACCACTCTTATTTAACATAGTATTGGAAGTCCCAACCAGAACAGTCAGGCAAGAAAAAGAAATAAAGGGGATCCACATTGGAAAACAAGAAGTGAAACTTTCACTCTTTGCAAATGACATGATTTTATATCTAGAAAACTCTAAATATTCCACTAAAAAACTTTTAGAAATAATAAAGGAATACAGTCAAGTCGCAGGATACAAAATCAACGTACAAAATTCAGTTGCATTTCTATACACTAACAACGAAGTAGCAGAAAGAGAAATTATTAATACAATCCCATTTACAATTGCAACAAAGTGAATAAAATACCTAGGAATAAACTTAACCAAAGAGGTGAAAGATCTGTACACTGAAAACTATAAAACATTGTTGAAAGAAATTGAAGAAGACACAAAGAAATGGGAAGATATTCCATGCTCTTAGATTGGAAGAATTAACATCATTAAAATGTCCATAGTTCCTAAAGCAATCTATAGATTCAATGCAATCTCTATCAAAGTTCCAACAACATTTTTCACAGAAATAGAACAAAGAATCCTAAAATTTACATGGAACAACAAAAGACCATGAATAGCCAAAGGACTCCTGAGAAAAAAGAACAAAGCAGGAGGTATCACATTCCCTGATTTCAAAATATACTACAAAGCCATAGTAACCAAAACAGCATGGTACTGGCACAAAAACAGACACACAGATCAATGGAACAGAATTGAGAGCCCAGAAGTAAACCCACACGTTTATGGACAGCTAATATTCGACAAAGGAATCAAGAGCATATGATGGAGAAAGGAGAGTGCCCTCAATAAACGGTGTTGGGAAAACTGGACAGCCACATGCAAAAGAATGAAAGTAGACCATTCCCTTACACCATGCACAAAAATCAACTCAAAATGGATTAAAGACTTGAATGTAAGACTCGAAACCATGAAACTTCTAGAAGAAAACATAGGCAGTATGGTCATTGACATCAGTCTGAGCAGCATTTTTTCAAGTCCTATGTCTGACTGGGTAAGGGAAAGAAAAGAAAAAAATGAACAAATGGGGCTACATCTAACTAAAAAGCTTCTGCACAGCAAAGGAAACCATCAACAAAACAAAAAGACAACCTAAAAATTGGGAGAAGATATTTGCAAACAATATATCAGATAAGGGGTTAATATCCAAAATATACAAAGAACTAACACAGCTCAACAACAACAAAAACAACAATCCATTAGAAAATGGGCAAAAGATCTAAACAGAGATTTCTCCAAAGAAGATATACGGATGGCCAAATGGCATATGAAAAGATGCTCAACATCATTAGCTATCAGGGAAATGCAAATCAACACTACAATGAGGTATCATCTCACTCTTGTCAGACTGGCTATAATTAACAAGACAGGAAACAAGAAATGCTGGAGGATGTGGAGAGAAGGGAACCCTTGTTCACTGCTGGTGGGAGTGCAAACTGGTGCAACCACTATGGAAAGCAGTATGGAGTATCCTCAGAAAATTAAGGATAGATCTACCATATGATCCAGCTATCCCACTGCTGGGTATTTATCCAAAGAACTTGAAAACACAAAATCATAAAGATACTTGCAGCCCTATGTTCATTGCAGCATTATCCACAATAGCCAAGACTTGGAAGCAACCTAGGTGCCCATCAAGGGATGAATGGATAAAGAAGATATGGTATTTATACACGTTGGACTATTACTCAGCCATAAGAAATGATGAAATCCGGCCATTTGTGACAACATGGATGGACCTTGAGGGTATTATGCTGAGTGAAATAAGTCAGAGGGAGAAAGTCAAATACCATATGATCTCACACATAAGTAGAAGATAAAAACAACGACAAACAAACTCATAGCATTGGAGATTGGATTGGTGTTTACCATAGGGGAAGGGGAGAGGAGGGAGGTCAAAAGGTGTGATTGGGCTCACATGTGAGGGGATGGACTATAATTAGTTTTCAGATGGTGAACATGATGTAATCTACACAGAATTCGAAATATATTATGATGTACATCCGAAAATGAACAAATAAATGAAAAAAAAATTCTCCATACTGATTAAAGCAACCTACAGATTAAATGCAATCTCTATCAAAATTCCAAGGGTATTTTTCACAGAAATAGAACAACCAACTCAAATTCATGTGAAACCACAAAAGACCCTGAATAGTCAAAGCCATCTTGAGAAAGTAGCACAAAGCCAGAGACATCATGTTCCCTGATTTCAAACTTTACTGCAAAGCTGTAGTCATCAAAACAGGATGGTATTGGCATAAAAACAGACACAAAGAAACAGAATAGAGTGCCCCGAAATAAAACCATGCATATATAGTCAACCAGTATACAAAAAGGAGCCAAGACTATACAATGGAGAAAATGATAGTTTCTTCAATAAATGGTGTTGGGAAAACTGGACAGCCACATGTAACAGAATGAAACTAGAGCACTGTCTTACACTGCACACAAAAATTAACTTAAGATGGATTAAAGACTTGAAACTTAAAACTCCTCTAGGAAAATGTAGGGGGTACGCTCTTCGACATTGATTTTGGCAATAACTTTTTGGATTTGACACCAAAAGCAAAAGCAATAAAAGGAAAAATAGGCAAATGGGGCTATATAAAACTACAAAGCTTCTGCACAGCAAAAGAAACACGAAATGAAAAGGCAGCCTACTGAATAGGAGAAAGTACTTGCAATTGTAAATCTGATAAGGGGTTAATATCTAAAATATATAAATAACATATAAATCAATGGCACAAAAACAATCAATTCGATTTAGAAAATGGACAGAGGCGCTGAATAGGCATCTTTCCAAAGAAGACATACAGATAGGCAACAGGTACATGAAAACATGCTCACATCACTAATCACCAGGGAAATGTAAATCAAAACCACAATGAGATATCACCTTGCACCTGTTAAAATGGCTATTTTAAAAAGATAAGACATAAATGCTAGCGAGGATATGGAGTGAAGGGAACCCTTGTTCACTGTTCATGGGAAGGTAAATTGGTGCAGCCACTATGGGAATCAGTATGGAGGTTCCTCAAAAATTTAAAAATAGAACTATCATGTGATCCAACAATTCCACTTCTGTGTATTTGTCCAAAGAAAATGAAAACACAAGCTCGATACGATACACGCTCCCTCATGTTCATTGCAGCATTATTTACAACAACCAAGATTTGTAAAAACCTAAGAGTCCATCAATAGATGAATGGATAAAGAAAATTTGGTATTTATATATCAATACAATGAAATACTATTCAACCAGAAAAAAGAATGAAAGCTTGCCATTTGCAGCAGTATGGATGGAGCTTGAAGGCAGTGTGCTAAGTGCAATAAATCAGATATGGGTGAAGGTGGTCAAAAGGTACAAACTTTCAGTTATAAAATAAATATCATGGGGATATATAGTTATATGTTATATATATATGACATAGATATACAGTTATATATATATAGCATGGAGACTATAGTTAATAATACTGTATTGCATATCTGAAACTTGCTAAGAAAGTAAATCTTAAAAGTTCTCAAAACAAGAAAAAAATTCTGTAACTATGTATGGTGGCAGATGCTAACTAGACTTATTGTGATGGTCATTTCATAATACATACACATATGGAATAATTATGTTGTGTATCTGAAAATAATATAATTTTGTATGCCAATTATACCTCAATTTAAAAAAGACAGAAAAGGCCAATAAAGTGCTACATACTGTAATACAGTACAATAAGGTACGACATACTTTAGAAGCACTTGCACATTTCAAAACAAGTCAAGTTCATTAAAGCTGTTAGTAAGCTCATTTCATTTGTTCCCATGTCCAAGATCTCCCTACAGAAATGAACCTTAACGCCATTGTTGGTGGTGGGTAGGACTGGTGTAATTTTGCTTCTATTCATTCCTTTTTGTCCATGGAAGTATGTGATGCAAACTTTACCTGCAAGCTACATCAGTTACAGGTAATCTGCCACCCAGAATTTCCCCACTGAGTAATGCCTTCGACATGATTGACCACTCATTCCTCCATTCACTACATTCCTGGTTTCCTTCTAACTCACAGGCAGCTCCTTCACAGTCTCCTTTACTGGTTCTTCTTCCTCTACCCAGAATCTACATGCTTGAGTTCCCATGGCTCATTCCTGGGCTCTTTCTCGTCTCTATATGTATGAAAAGAGCCTTGAACTAACCTATTCCTGGGTTCAAAAGTCCATCCATGTGTGCTGGCTAATTCCTAATGCATGCCATCTCAGACCTCTCCTCTGATATCTAGATGGAGTAGCAAGCCCTTTAATTGAGATCATTACTTGTGGGCTTCATGAAGGCCTCTCAAGTTCATGACTTCTCTCCAAAAATCTTCTTGTCTTCATTGTCAGTCCCCCCAACAATAAAATGCACCACCATCTTCCCAGATTTTGAAACTCCAAACCTGGTACTCTTCCTTTTCTCTCATTTCCCAGGCCTATTTAATACATAAATTCTACTAATTCTACCTCTAAAACGTTTCTTAATTCTAACAATTTTCCTCATCTCCACTATCACCACCCTAATTCAAGCCATCGTTTACATTTACCAGTCAGGCACAATTGGGTTCTCCTAGGTTTTATTTATTTAATTTATTTATTTGCTGAGGAAGATTCACCCTGAGCTAACATCTGTTGCCAATCTTCCTCTTTTTGTATGTGAGCTGCTGCAATAGCATGGCCACGGACAGACGAGTGGTATAGGTCTGTGCCTGGGAACTGAACCTGGGCTGCCAAAGTGGAGTGCACCAAATTTAACCCCTAGGCCACCGGGGCTGGCCCTAGGTTTTATTTTACCTCCAAACTATGCCCAACTCCAAATTGATTCTCCACAAAGCAGCTAGAGATTATTCCCCAAAGCATGAATCTAACCATTTGGCTTCAACTCCTAGTTTTACCAAGGAATTTGAATAAGGCTCATGTCCACAGGTCCCATATTGGGTAGAAGATCCAATATGCAGGAAATATGTCTTCGATCATATTATATTTGCACCATTAATATTCTCTTTCAGATTATCTTCTTGAAAAAGACAAGGAAACACTTGCTTGCATGACTTTGGGGAAAAATATCTTATTATTTAAACTACATCATAAATTCTTTGCAGGTTAAAATAACATAATTTCTTGCGCAATAACTGTGTTGTTGAGAAGAATCTAGTGTGTTATTGTTTGAAGGGATTTTATACATTTATACAGTAGAAACTCCATTGACATGTGACAGTAATTCTTCAATCTCTCCTTGCATACAATATTTAAGAGTATACTTTGGAGGCTTTCTCACTATGAATCAGCAAAAGTGGCTTGAGAATAAAGTAAATGAGGGAAGACTCCTCTGCAACAAAGATACTTCTAATTTAGTTTAGCAAAGGCACACACACAGGTTGAAAGATCTGGGATATAGTAATGCTCAAAGTTTCCTTCTCGCTCTGTTCCGTAAACATTTGAGATTTTGTGTTTATCTTCCGAGATTTTTAACTTCCAGATTTTTTTCTGTGGTACCGCTAGAGATGCCCCCAGCTACTGATTATAGGAGTCTCAAAACAAAATGAGTTCTAATAAGTGATTTAGATGTTCAGTTGTGCATTGCACAAGTAAATCAATAATGAGGGTATTATTTTCTTTAAAGATGAGAATCACTTTCTTACAGCCAGCTATAGTGTTGCCTCTAATAGTCTTGTGTTTGACTTTAACACTGTGATTTCCTGACCCTGTGGTGAGAAATTCAAGATATTCTGGAAATTATCCAAACGCCAACTTCTTCTGTTGGTTCATTTCTCAGGGGAACTCTCACATATGTAAGATACTAGGGTCTGTACCATGGCACATAAATAGCAAGTAATGGTGACTCCATGTTGTTTCATTTCAAAGCAGGGCAAGAGAAGGGGAGTAGGCAGGACTACCTGGGAAGGGAGGATAGGGTGGAAAATTCTCTCATGCAGTATATAAAATCAAGCTCCAAAAACCTAAATTAATAAATGTCATTGTCTTTCCTGTCCAAACTATATTGCCATCAGCACTTTATATTTCTAGATTCCAAGTGCACAGTGCTTGTGATGTTCCTTGTTGTTTTTTCAACTTCCCTTGGCTTCATCTGTAGTAAGGCAATAACAAACAGAAAACATAGAACTTGACAAATAATGGCATTCTATAGTTTTGGAATTTAATATATATTTCATCTATTATTTTAAGTCAATTTAATGAGTAGTTGGTATGTTTACTTAATTGTAATATTATAAGAAATGTGCATGTGTGTATGCGTCTAATTTCTTCCAACTGGAAATCTTATAACACCTTCCTTATATCTCAGGAAAGTTTACAGTCAGATCTATAATATAAAATATTTATTAATTGGATGAAAAAAAAATATTCCAGAATGAGGACTTCTGAGACTGTTTTCTACTTTATAGTCCTTTAAGAAATGGATTTAATTTTAAAAAGGTTAATTTAGGCAAAAAATATTCCTGATAATTATATAAGCTTTCCAGTTTTGAAGATATCTTCCCACATATTATCTTTTTAAATTTAACCCTCATAGCAATGCTAGTAATATTGATTTTAAGGAACCAAATCATTCCCCCACTTCCAAATAGTGCAAACTCTTTACAATTTTTACAAAATTAAAATAATGCCATCTGAAATGGAACCATTCTGAAGTTAGCATCATATTAGGGCTGAAGGAACCTTATGGATTCATTTTGATGGCACTTTCTTTTCTATTTAGGGGACTGAGTTCCAAAGAAGTGAATGGAGCCTTGATCAGAGCTGTGCATCTAGTCAGTAGCAGAGCCCTTGCTGACGTCTTCTCACCTTATCTTCTACTTTGTGCTAGAGTTCAGATGAAGTTCTTATGAGGGGTCTGGGAGTGATAGAAGATTTACTCCACAAGCATTTCTATATGCCCTTGTTTCTTAATTTTTTGGAGGACAATTAATTCTTTATTCTTTGATGAAGGACAAACCTCATCAATACCACTAATACATTTTTCCCAACACTTTTTTATGTCATTCTCTATGTATGAAAAGTTATATTAGTATAGGTCCTCATCTGGGAATGTAAGGCATTCCCAGAAAAGAGGTTATCATTGTAATCAGGACAATTCTGAATAGGTTTATTAATAATATGTCCAATTTTAGGAGAGAGAAGCAGGATCTCTTAAGTGACTAATGTAAAACACATCATAAAATGTTGAAAACTGATTCTGTGTTAAAAATTATGAGTTAAACCCTGAATTTAAAACAATCTTACAATCAGAGTCAATTCTAATGAATTGTGGATAGTTACTATAGGTAACTTTAGCAATAATAATAACTGGAAATCAGAGATCAACACTGGCCAAACTTATTCCTGGATGGCCATGGTACAGATATCAGTTAGTCACAAACAAATTGGGTTATCTTCTTTTTATAAGGAATATTATTAGTGATTTTGCCTAAAGGGTCAAATAAGTAAACAATAATGCATACTAGGAAATTTTGGAAGGTGATAATTTATGAATTACAGACATAATGTTAGTTCTGATGATGTAGCATCTGTGAAGGGGCACACATACTGCAATAAAGCAAGTCACATGAATCTTTTGGCTTCCCAGCACATATAACAGTTATGTTAATACTACACCTCAGGCTATTAAATGTGCAATAGCATCATTTCTAAAAAACCAATGTATTTACTTTATTGCTGAAAAACGGTAACCATCATCTGAAATTTCAGTGAATTGTAATCTTTTTGCTGGTGGAGGGTCTTGCCCCAATACTGATGGCTGCTAACCAGTCAGGGTGGCGATTGCTAAAGGTTGGGATGACTGTGAAATTGCTTAAAGTAAGACAACAATGAAGTATGCTGCATTGACTGACTCTTCCTTTCACAAAAAATTTCTCTGTAGCATGCGATGCTGTTTGACAGCATTTTACCCACGGTAGAATTTCTTTCAAAATTGGAGTCAATCCTCTCAAACCCTGCTGCTGCTTTATCAACTGAGTTCATGTAAATTCTAAATCCTTTGTAGTTATTTCAACAATCTTCACAGCATCTTCACCAGGAGTCAATTCCATCTCAGGAACCCACTTTCTTTGCTCACCCTTAAGAAGTAACTCCTCTTCTGTTAAGGTTTTCTCATGAGATGGCAGCAATCCAGTCACATCTTCAGGCTCCGCTTCTAGTTCTAGTTCTCTTCTTGTTTCCACCACATCTGCAGTTACTTCCTCCGCTGAAGTCTTGAATCCTCAAAGTCATCCATGAGGGCTGGAATCAACTTCTTCCAAACTCCTATTAGTGTTGATATTTTGACCTCTTCTAGTGAATCACAAATGTTCATAACAGCATCTAGAATGACGAATCCTTTCCAGAAGTCTTCCAATTTACTTTGCCCAGATCCATCAGAGGAATTACTATCTATAGTAGCTGTAGCCTTACAAAATGTATTTCTCAAATAGAAAGACTTTAAAGTCAAAATGACTCCTTGATCCCTGGGCTGCTGAAGGAATGTTGTGTTAGCAGACATGAAAAGAACTTTAATCTCATTGTATATCTCCATCAGAGCTCTTGGGTGACCAAGTGCTTTGTCAATGAGCAGTAATATTTTGAAAGGAACCTTTTTTTATGAGCAGTAGATCTCAACAGTGGGCTTAAAATATTCAGTTAACCATGTTGTGAGAAGATGTGCTGTCATCCAGGCTTTGTTGTTCCATTTATAGAGCACAGGCAGAGTAGATTTAGCACAACTCTGAAAGGTGATAAGATTTTCAGAATGGCAAATGGGCATTGGCTTCAAATTAAACTCACCAGCTGCATTACTCCTAATAAGAGAGTCAGCGTGTCCTCTGAAGCTTTGAAGCCAGGCATTGACTTCTCCTCTCTACCTATGAAAGTCCTAGCTGGCATCTTCCTCCAATAAAGACTGTTCCATCTGCATTGAAAATCTGCTGTTTAGTGGAGCCACCTTCATTGATTCTCTCAGCCAGATCTTCTGGATAACCTGCTGCAGCTTCTCCATCAGTGCTTGCTGCTTCGCCTTGCACGTTTGTTATGGAGGTGGCTTCTTTCCTTACACCTCATGAACCAACCTCTGCTAGCTTCAGACTTTCCTTCTGCAGCTTCCTCACCTCTCTCAGCCTTCAAAGAATTGAAGAGTTAGGGCCTCCCTCTGGATTAGGCTTTGGCTTAAGGGAAGGTTGTGGTGGTTTGACCTTCTATCCAAAACACTAAACATTTCTCACCAATAAGGCCGTTTCACTTTCTTACCATTCGTGTGTTCACTGGAGTAGCACTTTTAGTTTTCTTCAAGAACTTTTCCTTTGCATTCCGAACCTGGCTGGCTGTTTGGTGCAAGAGGCCTAGCTTTCAGCCTATCCTAGCTTTCAGCATGCCTTCCTCACTCAGCTTAATCATTTCTAGCTTTTGATTTAAAGTGAAAGACATGCAACTCTTCCTGTCACTTGAACACTTAGAGGCCATTGTAGGTTTATTAATTGGCTTGATTTCAATACTGTTGCATCTCAGGAAATAGGGAGGCTTGGGGAAAAGGAGAGAGACAGAGGATCAGCTGTTTGGTGGAGCAGTCAGAACACACAAAACATTTATTGATTAAGTTTGCTGTCTTATATGGGCATGGTTTGTGTGCCCCAAAACAACTATAATAGTAACATCGAAGACCACTGATCACAGATCACCATAAAGAAAACGTTTGAAATATTGTGAGAATTGCCAAAATGTAATGCAGAGACATGAAGTGAACAAATGCTGTCAGAAAAATGGTGCCGATAGACTTGATTGAATCATACTGCATTTTAAAACATTTTAGCACATATAGGTCTGTCTCTTTTATTTTAGCCATATCCTAGTATTCCATTGGATAGATCATTATTTATTTAACTGTTTCCCCAGTGCTAGATATTAAGGCATTAATTTTCTTGGCAGTTCTACAGTGATCAGCCTTGTACATACCTCATTATGCACATATGCAAATGCTTCTCTAGGATGATACTAAGAAGAGAAACTCCCGAGTCATAGTGTGTCCACTTTAATAAATTTTGAGGCTGAATTACCCACCTACTATGGCTGCTCCAAATTTACACTCATAGCAATTTAGGAGAGAACCTAGTGGTGCATATCCTCACTACTACTGATATTCTCAGAAGTTTTAAAGTTTGCCAAGCTGATTTGTGCCAAATACTATACTATTTTTGTAATATTTGTTTTCTGGATTGTTAATGAGGTTTAATATCTTTCATAGGTTTATAAAAAAAGCCATTTTAATCTTCTTGTTTGTGACTTTCATATTCCTGTTCTGTTCATTTCTCTATTGGTATTTTTGTCTTTTTGTCAATTTGTAAGAGTTGTTTATATTGTCAATTCTACTCATTTGTTAAATTTATACAAATGTATTCTATCAGTCTATATAATCTTTTAATTTTTCATCTGTTTAAACATGTGATTTATCTTCTTTAATCTCATAGTAGAGTGAATCATGTTAATAGATTTTCTAAGTTAAAACATCCTCCCATTTCTATGATGAGCTTTTTCTGTCTTTCTAAAACCTTTCCACCACTATTCCTATGTTTGGGGAATTTTTCACCCAGTGACTCCTGCCTACTCTAGATGGAATGCAGGAAGTCAGCCTCATTGCCTCCTCACAGCTAGGCCACATGTGACCTGCGCTCAACCAATCCAAAGCCTCAAGGGAGACAGAGTCACAGGAGAGGGATGAGAAGAAGAGGGTAGAGATGGTTCACTTTGGGAAGCGTGGCAGAGAGGGGAAATCCAGCCTTCAGGGAAAGCAGGAGTGGAGGGCCTGGTGTGGAGCGCACTCCCAGGGTAGTTGGTGTGGGCTGCAGTATGCATGTCCAGGATGGCAAAATATGTTTTCCGGCGGGAGTAATCCTGAGTTATAACTTGGGAATTGTTCCTGATGGTGTAGAACCCACGTTTGACTCTGAGAATTACTGAACATCCTTTAATAAATCCCATTTCTGCCTTAACCGATTGGGGTAAGTCTGTTACTTGCAATAAAAACCCTGACTAAATCAGTTATGATTACTATCATTTAAATAGATTGATTTGTTTTTGCTATTTTTCTTTCTTTCTTTCTTTCTTTTCTTTCTCTCTCCATTTCTTTCTTTTCTATGTTCATGAGCTACTAGACAATAGCTTTTTTTCCTGCCTTTTCTTGTGGCCCATTAGTTTATCAGGCTGTGCCTATTCATACATACTTTGTAAAATGAGTTTTTTGCCTTATCATCTTCTGAAACAGTTTGTTTATGGGGAGAACAATGAATTCCTTGAGAATTTGGTAGAAACATCCCATAGAATTTTCTGAAACAGTGCCCTTTGGATGGTAATGGTAGATCTTTGAATAGTATTTTAATTTTCCCTATAGTTGTTGGTCGTTTTAGGTCCGCATTACTTAAAGTTTTTCAATTTAATTTAACATTTTAAATTTATTGGTATGAAGCTGAACATACACTTATTAATTCTTAAATCTCTGTAGCTGTTATACCATTCCCTTATTTTTTTCTTCATTTATAGCTTTTTTTTTAATTTATAGCTTTTTAATTTGTTATTTTCTGATCACACTTGCCAAAGTGTCCACACCCGGGATCCAAACCAGCGAACCTCAAGTCACTGAAGTGAAACATGCCAACTTAACTGCTGTGCCACTGGGCTGACTCGTGTCATATTTTCTTAATGACAATTATCTTGAAAGGAGGTACTTTCTCATTCTTCTCTTCTATTTCATGGTCAAATTATTTTTGCCTCCTCAGGAGAGAATAAGCTATTTATAATAGGGTACATTTTAATAAATTGAATTGCTACATAGGTACAAAGCCTTTCCTAAGAAAAATTCTGTGTAGATAAAAGATTCAAAACCTCAGGAAAAGAAGGTAGTAATACAACTTTCTAGTACACTGCCTGGTGCATAGTAGGTATTGTGAAAATTAGTAAAGGGAAACCTCATTTAAAATGTAGTTGGGAGGTCAGAACGGGGAGCCCTCATACGTGGCCTCTTGATGTCACTTACAGAACTCAACAGAAAGAAGTCATCAATAGGGAGAATCCTCCATTACAGCAGACCCTAACAGGAAGAGATGTACATTGCATCTGCAACAAGAAACCAACTATCCTCGCAACTCAGCCAGTGAGAAATCATCACCACCATGAACTATCCACCAATGGACTTTTGTTCAAAACAATACCTCCCAACTTACTCCTTTTTCTCTATAAAATAATGTTCCTCTCTTTGCTTGCTGGACTTGCCTCTGGCTTTTTCTATAGTTCGCTTGTTCTGAATTGCAATTCCTTTGCTATTCCTGAATAAATCCATTTTGCTGGTGAAATAAATTGGCTGTTTTATTTTTAGGTTGACATTACTCAGCATTATATTAGAATCATATGGGTGGATTGAAGACACAATCACTTAAAGAATCAAAAAACTTCTCTCAAAATTTAGCTATTTATTCTCTGCAGAAGTAAATATATCTTAGAAAACTGAAAAAAAGAAGACCATAACTGAGAGTAGTCGTATTTCTCATTTTACTCCTCAAGGACTTCCTTCTTCACATGTGTGACATTTCTGTGGTCAAAAGGTTGATGGTGAGCTGACAGATCTGCTGTCGGACTCAAGGTTTGAAGATCTCCCTCTAGGCTGTTATAAAATGTCAGAATTGACACATCTCCAGAGGAAATTTTGAAGCAAATGAAAAAGCTATTTTTCAGTTATAAGGTTTAAAATGCAAATGTTTTTGAATTCATACAGTTTTATAATTTTGAGATCCAAAATAGTTCAATATGCAATGTGTTTTAGAATATTATTTGTTTGGTTAGCGTATTTCATACCCGATGCTATTTGTTTGTTTTTAACTTATTATTTTTTTATTTAAAATTCTACTTCTGAATGCTCCTCTGTCTTAATATCCTCTGGGGGTATCAGAGAAGTAGCTCAAAGAGATTGTCTTCAAGTCAGAAGTCATTTTGGAATCTCACTTTTTATCTTAAAAATTCAGTTGAATATAATATTCTTTTTATTAATATACTCTATGTTTGTTTTGGTAATACTGTTTTAAATTACTTGTCATTAAATAAAATAGGGACTTTAAAAATAGTCAGATTTCTCCTGTAGTTTCGTGTTCTGCACCTCCTTTGACACCCACGCATGGCTGAGCAGTCAGCAGTATACATACTCCTGAATAAAAAGCAGAAAAGAATGTGAATAGCAGACTAATATATGGACCAGTATGTCTTGTAAAGTGCAAAAAATTGCTGTTCATTTCTACAAAGCCTGCCTCCTGACCTCCCCTGTGTCTGAGGCCATCAGACACAGTGAATCCCCTGTTTTCAGAGTGTGCACAGACTCCTACCTCATCAAGTCTTCCCTCGGTGTCCCACTCTGCTCCAGCCTGGCAGACTGTCCATTGGATGGAACCACCTGTCGTTCATTCTGGCTGAAGAGGAGAGATGGTTGGATTTGGAGCTTGTGATGGCTTAGCCCTTGCTCTGCCACCACCTTACAGTAAAGCATAGAGTGAACCGTTTGCTTCCTTGAACTCTACTTTTCTCTTTTGTAAAAGTAGAGGATGGTTTGAGACTAATATCCAGGATCTCTTCCGTATATAACTTTATATGATTTCCTCTCTCTGGCTACTGACTTTAGCTTTAGAAACTTCTACTAACAAGAGTGAACAGCTAAGGCTCTCAGGAATGATAAAGGGGAAAACTGGACTTCATAAGAATAAAGACAGATAACTGAATGAGTGGATTTTTATTAAGCTTACAAACAGAATGGAAACAAATAACATAACTATAAGAAATAATATCCTCTCTCTAAGGCAACCTGAGTGCACATTTTCTAGCAACACTAGTTTCATTTTTGTTTTCACCTTGGCATATTATGTAATTTTAGATAGTCAACTTGAAAATTTTCCAAGACAAGTTTGAAGGAATAAGGAATTCACCTAATCAGTAACAAGAATATTTTTCTAGGGACTATGGCAAAACACTGTTTGGAATATTTGGCAGAAGATGCCAATGCAGGTGGGTGAAAACTATGCACATCATGTTCCTCTACAGAGACAGGAGGGAGGGAAGGAGGAAGTGAGCAATGTTCCAGAATCCAATGTCATTATATTCTCTCTCTGGTGGGTTGTGCTGTTTAGCTCAGTGGCATGATATGATTTCAAATTATACCAAACTACTGTTAATTATTTATAGGAGAAATGATATAAAAACTAGCAGGGTATTTCTGAATTTGCCACGGAATTTGTGACTGGAATCAAAAGGTGCTGAATGTCTCTCCCTTTTGTCCTCGCTTCTCTTTCCCCATCCATCATGGCTCCCATTTGGGGTCTTGGGAAGAATGAGAAGAAAGGAAATAAATTTCCCCCTGCTCTCTTTTCCCATTTTGTAGTCTTACTGATCCTTATTGCTCTTCTCTTAAATCTACTTTCCCTCCAATTCCCATTTGTCCAACTCACCTTGAACTCTCTAATCTTCTTGCTCTGTAGACACTTTTGCAGTTGCCCTTCCTTCAGCTTGGAACTCCAACCCACCCTCACTGTTTCCCTTCTCCCATGGGTCAGTCTCATCATTCAGGTCTCAGCTCATGGGGCACTTCATCAGAGGGACTCTCCTTGGCAACCCAAGGTTGAGTGAGTGTAGCCCGAGTCTCTTTCTACCAGACTTATGAGGACAGGCTTGACTATGGCTAGACCCAAGTTTAGGGCTGTTAGGATTCTCCATAAGTATTAAAAGATTCCATATAGAAAATGCATCTCTGTCTGGATTGTATGAGTCCTTTGACCTCTGCAATCCTGATCCTGACCCTGGTCCTGATTTTGGCTTATAGAACATATCTCTTTCTATCCATCCATCTGAATTGACCCCGCCCATTGCTGACCTCTCGTAAAACAGCCTGGCTCTCCTGGGGAAGAATTAGCAACTAAGCTCTCATCACCCTTTACCTGACCAAGGTTCATTCTGGTTCCCAGAACCTGATTACTTGGCATTATGCACATTTCCTCCTTCACTTATGCTGAGTCCACTTGCTCAGAGGTCCCAGCTATATCTGGTACAATGACTCAGGCTTCACCAAGGCAGATTTATTCTCCCATTCCAGGCAGTGGCTCTCAAGGATGACTTCTGAACTTGTAATGAATGAGGGCAACTTATTACTCAGTTTCATCCTTTTCTCAAAGAGACTTGGGTTTTCTTAATCATGATCATATTATAAGTGACCTCAGAACAAATTCAGAGCTGAGAAGTTGTGTGGGGCTCAGGGTGAGGAGGAATGGCTCCCTCCCTAGGCAGCACATAAAAGGCTGTTCTGCTTTTAGCTAGAAAGTGTTGAAGAATTCTAAAACTTCCCAACAATTAATTAGTCATTGTTTCATCCACAGCTCTTAAACCAGTGGAGCCCATGTAGTGCTCTGGCTTCTACTCAGTGAAATATAGCCCGTGACATTTATTACAAGCATTGACAGTAATTTACCCTTCATTAATCAGAGCAGTCAGCTACAGTACTTTTCAATCATGCATAATACTTACTTTACTGGAATATTTTATTCATCCATTAGTCTTAGAGGTTCTGCAAACAGCTCGTAAATTTAGACAGGACTGCAGATCCTGAACGGTGTAGTGCCCTTTTCATGGCTAATTTATGGCCCATGTTTATATTTGTGCCAAAACTCAAGATTTCCCACTGATCAAGGTTTGAAATATGCAGCAATAAACTCTACTTTGTATTGGTCCATCAAATGAGAAGGAACGTATCCTGTTTCCCCAGTACTGCTCTTTATGGAGTTCTTATTCATAGTTGGCTATTGGTGATCATGCCTAAAAGCAGTATCAACACTAACCTCCCTAGAATCAGTCATTCAATTTAATATGCTACAAGAAGTCTTCTCCGTTTAGTGTATTTGTCAATTGAATTCCTATTTACAAAATAAAAGGGGCATTTGTGAAGAAGCTGAAGATGTCTTTAACTCCATAGCATCATTTATGCATGGATGTTCATTTTCTTCACAAATCCATGTCCTCATACAAACATCCTTATGGGTTTATCTCGTTTAAAAAGCAAACAACCAAAATTTAAAAGTCTATATTGAGAGCAGTATGCACAAAATTACTGAGAAAATACTAAATGTAATTTTGTAGAAGACAGTAAGATATTGGTTCTGGAACTTGTGCCTAAGGGGGTTGCATTTATTGTCACTATCTTGAGATATGCAGAATTGTTCATTTTCTCCAATTTACATTTTCTATCTTATAGAGTTTTAAATTTCCCTGGGTCCCACCAGTCACTCTAATTTAAAGTGTATTAAGTTCTCTTTCAGTGTGATCCCGTGTGGTAAAACCAAAATGCAAACCGAATGATTTATTTCAGTTCTATTGCCCTCCTGATCGACTCGTTTGGATTTCCAATTTTTCTATGCAGAACTCAAATCAGGATAGAGCCTTGAATCTAAGAAAATTCTAAAAGTTTGTAAGGATGGGTGATATGAACTGTGTTAACATTGAAGAATCAAGAAAGTCTTTTTTATTTAAAAATCCTATATAGTTCTACATGTTTCCTTTGTAATAGCATCATGCACTAGTTTTAGTAAAATGGAACTGGGCAGTGGAAGACTCTTCTACTTTTTGATAATTAAGGAATGGCAGGTGTCCTGGAGAACAGTGGCATACAATGTACCATATATGTATGGGAAATTACACATGCTATGCTGTCCTCTAGGAGTTTCAAAATTCATGTTAATATATGAAGCTTAGCAAATGTTTGACAACAAATCTTTGTCCTTCTCTCTCTCTCTTTCTCCTCCCTTCCTTCCAATACTTGCATATATCATATCACGAGGGAAACAATTGCTCCACGAAGCTCACTTTGGGAAATGCCAACTTGAGTAAAAGGTTAAGAAAAGCTTTCCCCCTCCTGTATGAGAATTTTGTTTCAATCTTTTTTTTTTCCTTCTCCCCAAATTGCCCTGGTACAGAGTTGTATATTCTAGTTGTGAGCACCTCTGGTTGTGTCATGTGGGACACCACCCCAAGCGGGTCTGATCAGCCATGCCATGTCCACTCCCAGGATCTGAACCAGAGAAACCCTGCCACTGAAGCAGAGGGCGTGAACTTAACCACTCAGCCACAGGGCTGGCCCTTGCTGTATGAGAAATTTAGCATTCTTTAACTCTCTCTGTTCTCTGAGCAACGTGATGAAAGTTGGATTATGCACTATGCTACAAGGAACATTTCCTATGGTAAAGAAGACACCAATTGGCAAATTGTGCTTCAACTATGAACACCTTGTAGGAAATCATAGCATTGGGTTTCCCTAGATATGGGGACTCTTGTAACTGGGTATATCTCTTGCAGAGACCTGGGAAGTTATGCCTATAGAGTTATTACAACAGGAGCCACATATATTGGCTCCTATGGGGTATGAGCCTTCTACTGGGGAATTCCCTGTACTCAGTCAAGGTGAACCTTGTTTCCTGACACATGAGTCATTACCTGGAGAGCTGATAATGCAGATCTCAGACGGTTAAGTGAATTGTTGTGAGGATTGCCCCACTGAGGAGGGAGCCTAGAGACAGATGCCCTTGCCAGTGACCTGGAGTTCCTGTCCTGTATCCCTCAGAATAGACAGCTGCCAAAAGTGGCCAATCATAATCTTGGAAGTCCAAGGGTTAGTTAAAATAAGAAGGCCACATCCTGGGTACTTCAGTTGGTCTAAGAACCTGAAAGTCTAACCACTATGGAAAAATGGATTTCAACTCATGTAGCAAAGGATTTTTCAAATAAAATATTTTTCAAAACATTTTTAAATGATTCTTTGATAATTTTTTAGACTCTTTCTAGTAATGTGTCCCTGCTCTGTGATCAACACATATCTTTTTACAAAGATTGTGGGTAAGATTGTTTCCTTTTCCTGTCTGTGTCATTTAACCTCCAGTGACCTTTTTTTCTTTCTTGCACTTTTTGCTTCTTTTGGCTACATTCTAGATTCATAAAAATGGCCTATAATAATGAAAAGGTTCATTTCATTATGCTAGAAGATATGCAGAGTCAGTTTTTTAACATATCCCGCTATTTTATGAGTAAATTCAACAGCTATAGCACAAAAAATGAAAATTTACTCGAGATTTATTAGAAAAGAGGCAATTCTAGCTCCTTTATCATAAGTTAGAAAACGGAAACCTTTTCTAAGTGAACTCAGATAGCATGTCAAACAACCTTCAGGAGAGATGTCCCCTAGGTCTGTGGGTGGGAGTAGCAGGAATTTCAAAGCCTAACCTTGAAATGTCGCTATCTTATCTCTCCAGAAAATACAGTATTAAACCCTCACCAGCACCTGATTTTGCCTTTTGACAAACTACAGATGTAATTTCAAGTGGTTTTAAGACAAGAAGCTATATACAGAGATTCAAGGGAGACCTTGAGACATGATGTGAATTTTACTAGTTCCTATAAAGAAGATAAATCACATAACAAGATAAAAAAGATTTCATAAAATAACAGTCTGGGTTCAGTGAAATTGTTTCCATTCCACTGGGTGCCTTACAGCCTTTTTGACACCCTTGGTTAAGAAAGAGTTGAGTGTGCAAATGTAGAACACTGTTGAAGAAATTATCTGTAATAATGCTCCACATTACCCTCAGTTTTACTAGCAGGCAGCTTGATGATATTAAGTCACTGCACCTCCCCGAAAATAATATTTACTTAACATTTCCGAAGTGGTGTCGGTATTCATGAACAACCATCCACTAGTCACAGAGATGGGTTTTAGATTTCTTGGATTTTGCTCTAGTTTGTGATTTTTCCTATTTGTTGCCTAAATTATTCAAGCATGCACATTCAGAAGACCCAACATTTTTGTCTGGCTTCCTAAGCTGACACTCTTTCAGAATTTGCTCATAATAAAACTGTCTGCATGGTTCAGGTGTTAGTAAATTAGTCTTACTATTAAATCCAAACTTCAGATTAGCTTGGGTTTTCTGTATTTGCTCTTCCAAATGAAATGTAAGCACAAGACTCTTCAACTGACTTTGACAACAGAGTTTCTCAAGGAACAGGAAGAAAAGCAAAACTGTAGTACTGATAACATTAATAACTGGGACAATTTTGTATTTATAGCTTTTCCCTACAAGGCATATAAAATATATTTTTACAAGAAAGATCATTTTCTGGATACAACTTCAAGACATCCTAATTCTGCCCTGCATCATGATACTGAAGCATATTGTTATTTCCAAGTGTTTAACATTCTTTCGATTTTATACCAGTCTTTTTGTCATAAGCTATAATATTTCCTAAAAGAATCCCAAACTCTGCAAAAAAATACAAATCTTTGCAATTCCAGCATTAATCTGTTTTCTGTATTCTTTGAAAAGGCTCTAAATCAGTGCTTTTTGTTACTGCTGTTGATTATGCTGATATATTTGTGTTTTTTCCCCAATTCATTGTAATCTATATCAGCACTGTTTCTGAATCTCTGGACAGAAAGAAATTATTATGAATTAATTATTTAACAAAACAGCTAAAAATAATGCCCATTTTACTCTCAATCTGCATATTCTTCACTTTTTGGAATACTAACTCGTGTTTCAAAGTCTTCAGAATAAAAGTAAAATATATGATAATATAATTTGCTAGTATATATCAGTCTTATTCCTGAGATTCCTAAAATGTAGTTTATTGGAAATTATATGACTTATAGTTTTAACTATGTTTCATTGTTTTAACAACCCCAGTCTTAACTATTCAATATATTTTCTTACCAAGTTCTATCCTCATTCCTCAGGATGCTGTTGCTGCTCTGTCTCATCCCACCTTTAGGTTTCCCAGGAATTTGGTGGTGATTTTCAGTTCTTCTCTTCCCTGGTCTTATGCATTTCTCCTTTCTCAGTTTCCATGCTCAGTCAGTGTATTGTTGAACCCAGTGACAGCATAAATCATGGTTTCTCTCCAAGATCTTTTTCTTTTCCTTTGCTCTGGCCCTGAATAAATGGCTTTATCACTTTTTAAGGATTCAAGGAATAACATATCAGTCAATCATCAAATATCTACTACATTTTATTATGAGGTCAGCACTTTGCTAGAATTTTGCAAGTACATATTTCATCTTACACCTTCTGCTCACGTTTATATCTCTGGGTGCCATTAGTTATTTTTGTATGATACTATAAGTGCCTACATTTCACAGGTTGAGTATGAAAATGCTGTGGAATAGACTTACTGTCAACTGTAAGCATTATAGTCTTCTAAATCTTCTTATTTTTTCTTTCTATGTGTGCAGTCATTGCCATTACATCTGGTTTCTTTTGTTTTCTGACCATATTCAAGATATTATGCTCTCTCACTTCTACCTTCATGTAAACTTTAGTCTTTGGGCATTTATCATCTTCTGTCTTGAACTTCTAAAACACTTCTGTGTGTGTGTGTGTGTGTGTGTGTGTGTGTGTGTATGAGGAATATTGGCCCTGAGCTAACACCTGTTGTCAATCTTCCTCTTTTTTTTTTTCCTCCCTAAAGCTGCAGCACATAGTTGTATAATCTAGTTGTAGGTCATTCTAGTTCTTCTATGTGGGATGCCGCCACAGCATAGCTTGATGAGCAGTGCTAGGTCCATGCCCAGGATCCCAACTGGTGAAACCCCAGGCCACTGAAGCAGAGCATGCGAACTTAATCACTCAGCCATGGGGCCAGATCCTCTAAAACACTTCTTTTCTGACAATGTTGTTTTAGAATTTTATTCCATGTCCAATTATACTCTTCTCATTTTTCCTATGATCCTACTGCTATGACACTTAGAACAGAATTGAAAAAATTAGGCAAAGTATAAAATGCATGTGTGTATGTGCATGTATGAGAGAGAGGGAGAGAGACAGACAGAGAAAGGAGGGAGGAAGGCGGGAGAGGGAAGGAGAGAGAGACAAACTGAGTGATAGCATAAGCTGATTGGCCAGTATGAACTGTTCAGCAGAGCCTCAAGATGTGCGTATCTGTAGTTTAGTCAATATTTTTGCATTTATGCATTATATAATTCAATAATTACTTATTGAGTATATCTTATATGTTAGAAATTGTATTTGTCACTCTCTAGGATGAAGATATAAATCCTAACACTGTGTAGTAATAGGGATCAACTTCATTCATGTGAAAAAGAAGTTTCTAATGAGCTATCGAGCCATGAAAAGACATGGAGGAAACTTAAATACATATTGCTAAGTTGAAGAAGCCAATCTGAAAAGCCTACATACTGTATGATTCCAACCATATGATGTTCTGGAAAAGGCAAAACCATGGAGACAGTAAAAAGATCAGTGCTTGCCAGGAATTGGGGGATGGGGAAAGAAATGAATAGATGGATCACAGGGGATCTTTAGGGCAGTGAGAATACTCCATATGATACTAAATGATTGTAAACGTCATTGTACATTTGTCCAAACTTGAAGAATATACAACACCCAGAGTGAACAATAATGTAAACTTTGGACTTTAAGTGGTTATGACATGTCAACATAGGTTCATCATTTGTAACAAATGTACCACTCTGGTGGAGGCTGTTGATAACGGAGAGGCTATATATGTATGGAGGCAGGAGATATTGGGAAATCTCTGTACACTCCCTTCCATTTTGCTGTGAACCTGAAACTTCTCTAAAAAAAATGAAAAAAGTTTCCAAAGGAATCATTTTACACCTCCACATATATTTGATGGAAATATATATATATATATATATATAATTGTGATATATATATAGATACATACAAATAATGTAAAATTTACCATTTTAACTATCTTAAGTATAAAACACAGGGGCACTAATTACGTTCACAGTATTATGCATCCATCACCATTATATATATATTTATATATTTTATTTATATATATTTATTATATATTTATATTTATATATATTTATATATATTTTATTTATATATATATTATATATTTCCAAAATTTTTACCTTCCCAAACAGAAACTCTGTACACATTAAACAATAATTTCCACTTGTTTTAGTAATAATCTAATTTTTTGTACATCATTAGCTTGATTTCTCTTAGTTTCTTGTCCATGTTTCCTGTTAGCTCTTTGAGTATATTTAAGGCAATTGTTCTAAAAACTTATACTAGTAAGTCTGATATCTGGTCTACCTCAAGGACAGTTTCTGTCAATTTATTGGGTTAAGTAGGAACAATTTGTTTCGTAACTTTGAATTAATTGCACTTTCCTGTTTCTTTGTATTCCTTGTGATTTTTCTGTTAAAAACTGGACTTTCAGGGGCTGGTCTGGTGGTGTAGTGGTTAAGTTTGTGTGCTCCACTTTGGCGGCCTGGGGTTCACAGTTTTGGATCTCATGTGCATACTTAGCACTGCTCTTCAAGCCACACTGTGGTGGCATCCCACATAAAACAGAGGAAGATTGGCAACAGATATTAGCTCAGCGACAATCTTCCTCACAAAATGTCAAAAACAAAAAACTGGACTTTTAAATATTACACTGTAGTAATTCTGTTAATTAGGTTTTCTCCCTTCCTTTGGTTTTGCTGTATTTTGATCATTGATGACTGTAGTAATCCATTTGTTTAGTGATTATTTTCAAACTGTTTTTTTCAAAGACTGTGTTCCTTATCATGTGCGGTGTCTGAAGCATGTGTTTCTTAGCTTGTGTTCAGCAAGTGTTTTGACAGAGATTTCCAAAAACACCAGGAGGTTAAGAGAGAGAGAAAGAAAGAGAGCAAGCAAGCGAGAGAAACAAAAATCAACCAAACCAAAAAAGCACATACATGAGAAAATAAAAATCACATCGCCCAGTCTTTTCAGAGAGTCTCTATGTGGGGTTATTCCTTCAACACTTAGGCATTTTGCAACAAGTGTGGGGTCAGCCCAATTCGAAAGCTTAGGGTCTTCTCAGGGCTTGTCTGAGTATGTGCATGGCATTTTAAATTCTCTTGTGCATAGGTCTGTGTGTGTGTTTGTGTGTGTGTGTGTGTGTGAGGAAGATTGGTCCTGAGCTAATATCTGTGCCAATCTTCCTCTGTTTTGCTTGTGGGATGCCCCCACAGCATGGCTTGATGAGCAGTCCTAGGTCCATGCCTAGGATCCAAACCTGTGAACCCTGGGCCATCAAAGTGGAGAGCACAAACCTAACTACTATGGCACTGGGCTAGCCCCCAGGTGTGGTTTTGAGTGCCCCAATTTACGAAAGAAACTCCCCACAGCTGTTCCTCCAGGGCTTTAAGTGGCTAATAGATGTCTCATACAGAATTGTTTGCCCCATGCATCTGTGGATGGTTAGTCTGCCTTATAGTGTTTTTGTGCAATGACCATAGCTTTTCTGGACTGAGTGAACTCTGGGTTTGGGGACACAGAAATAAGCACCTTGTGTCCATCCTTCAGGTGGCCCCTAAGCAGGTTAGAACAGACACATACACAATAGTTTGCTAATAAGATCTACTCTGCTCCCTCCAGAACCAAAGACCAAAGTCCCACACAGGGAATGTGGGCTGCCATCTTTGTGTCTGCCACCAAGCTGAGGGAGAGAGTGGGGTGAGGGCAAGTATAAATGTCAGTAAAATTTCTCTCTGTTTTTAAATTGTCTTTTTCTTGGTTGCAGCAAACTGTTGACTGTTTTCCAAAGTTCTGAAAAGTTGGTTCTGACAATTTCTCTTTGCCTGTGGATGTTTTGTGGGGGACAGGAGCTGGGAGCTGGCTGCTTGCCAATCTTCTGACATCGTGCCTTTCACATATATTTTGGATTACATGCAATTTCCCCATCTAAAAAAGCCATTGATGCTTGCAAGGAAAGTTTGCCATGAAAAAAAGATTTATTAAAAATGTATTTTGTCATTAGGAAAGCTTCAAAGTAGTTTTTATACACAAGGAGAAGTCAAGCCCAAGAGAAGGGCCCTGTGTGTTCTATGTACAAAGAAAACAACCACAGAAACTGCAATGACTCCTGGTACTGCAATGTCTCATGAAGGGATGCAGGTGGCCATATGACAAAAACAAAGTCCTGTATTACTTATTATAACTATCTTCATTATCACATCCTTAAAATATGCTTCTCCTTTCTTGTAGGGCCCTATGTTAGGTCTAGTAATACAGAGGTGAACAAGACAAACTCTTGCTCTTGAGTCATTTTAGTCTTTCTTGGAAAATAATACATCAGTAGTGCTGAATCCTGATTGCACGTTAGATTCATCTGGGTTATATTTTTCAAAATACTGAAATACAGATCCTATCCATAGAAAATTAGATTATGATGGGTTGAAAGTTAAGGTGGGCAAAAGTGCTGTAATGTATTTCTCATTCATATAACAGTCCAAAGTTCTGGACGAGCAGGTGGGTCTCCCCACGTGGAGATTCTCGGATCCAGGTTCCTTCTAACCTGGGGCTATGCTACCTCCTAGAATGGTGCTGTCCAAGAGAGCTCTCCACAATGAGGGAAAAAGTCTATATTTATGCTCTCCCATATGATAGCCACTCACCAAATGTGGCACTTTTGTGCTTGAAATATGACTACTGTGACTGAGGAACCAAATTTTTAATACTATTTAAATTTAATTCATATAGCTAAGTAAATGTAGGTAGCCACAAGTGACCAGTAGTTACTATTTCAGATGCATGGACTTAGACTCCTTAACCATCTGCATGGTCAAGGCTAGATTACTACGTTCAGGCTCTAGTCAGTCAAAGAGACAGCTTGCTTAGAGGAGGCATGGTGCGTGAATGAACTGAAGTGACAGGTATCACTCCGTTCATGTTCCACTAACTGTGTTGGGCTTACCTAGTAGCAAAGGAGGCTGGGAAGTACATTCCCTGGTTGTTCAGTCACATCCCAGCTATAGCAACACGGATGAAGAGCAGGACAGAGCTTGGTATGCAACTAGTAGGCTTTGTCACAGTTGGTCTGGTATAGGGCTCAATGATGACATATATGTTTTTAAAAGCTTCCAAGGTGATTCTAATGTTCAGTTATGGTTGGCAACCAATGGTCTACATAAGAGTATCTAAAGGTACCTCTTATTTAGCAGAACACTCTCTGTTAGACACATCTATATGGAGAGATTAAGTATCAAACTCAAGGTCACATATCAAAGTGAGCACTTTGTAAATGTCACACCTATTAGATAACACACAGCTCATGTTGTCAAATCAAATGCACTAATAATGTTAATAATTCAAGCAAATACAGATCACAGATGTAGTAAGGAGAATCTGGGATTCCAGAGCCTCTCCTACTACTGCTCTTTTCTTAAATTTTTTTTTCAGAACTATATCCTGCTCTGGTTCAGATTGACATATGAGGCCTCTAAGGGATATGTGCATTCACATCACTTACACATAAGACATTTTAAGTTATGAAGTACCTTCAGATAGCTGCATAGCTAAAATTATATTCAGATATATTCAAAGAGTTACATTTTCCAGGGAGCTGTGTTTCATAAATTCAGAGTTCCTTACCATCAGCAGTTCTACACAACCAGGTACATGCTGATGAAAACATCCCATGGATAAGGACTCTCCTACTAACAAACGCTGTTAATTTATTTCTTAGGAGATCTGTCATTAGTTTTGTTCCAGGAGATTTGCATAAGTCATCTTCTTTCCTTCCCAGTGGTGCTGCCCCCACCCCCAAAAGGAAAGAATGAAGCAGTCATTTATTTTCCTTATGCACCTAAAAAGTTTCACATGCTGTCATTCTGCAATTCATTCAAAACGTGGATGGAGCCCTTCCCATGTGCCATGTATTATGTAGTGCTTAAGGCTTCTGATGCCTTACGTTCAAAGCACAGCAGCGTTCAAGCAGCTTTGAGAGTTTGGACAAATGTTCCCCTCTCTAAGCCTTTGTTTTTCTGTTAAATTGGGATAATGACACCTACCTCATCGGGTGGTTATAAGGAATTGCACTACCACAAGCCACATAGTGAACTTCTAGCAAGTACTCCATGAGTTTTAGCTATTAATTTACCATTGTTATTGTTACTAATTGTAATTTCTTGAGGACAGCTTGCTTTCCTATTTCTCTGTTAGAGATTAATATACCTAAAGAAAAGAAACAGCTTATTTTCTAGATGCTATACTATTTGAAAATTTCCTTCACATACTCTGACCTCCCTACCTCTTATTTTATTTATTCTCCAATTAATTAAAAAAACCTCACAGAATTCTAATCTATATCAATACTGAGAAGACAAAACCAAAAACTTCTGGGTTCTGGGAATACCTACATAACTAAGACATGACTTTTGTTTTAAGTGATACATGGTCCTAAATGGGGCAATTGATATTGTCTGATAGTCATGCTACAGAATGGTAGTGCTATGTTTAAGGTTTGTGCAAAGGACTATGAGTGGATAGGTATGGGGAAAAAAGCATTGTTTTTCCAGGTTGCTTAACTTTACAAAGTAAGTGATATTTGAGTAGGATTCACATTGATGAATACTTTTGCCAGGCAGAGAAATGGGAAAGACCTTTGAGTTCCTGTAGCTCTCAGCAGGGTGACTTGCTCTGCTTATAGTAAGTGCTTAAAATTGTCTTCTGATGATTAGTGGAAGGATTGAAAAATCTCACATATAACAAGCTATTTAACAACTAGGCTGCTAAAACACATGATCCCTAATCAAACTCCCAGAAAAAACCTCTGTGGCACTAGCAAAGCTCTATTTTGGCACTTCTGAATATCCCCTCTCAGCAGTTTCCAAATATGTCTGCCTTAGTTTGGATGCTAAAAGAATGTCACCTCTCAGCTGAACAGATTCACTGTCACATAGAGCAGAAGACACCTAGTTTACACTTCTAGACTGATAACAAAGAATAACAAATGGTGAGGAAGAATTCTAGAATCAAATATAATGACATTAAAGACTCTGTCTTAGATTCTTTAACTTATTTTCCATGAGCCAAATAACAATACAATTGAGTGATGGTTTCTAGAAGCACATTGGAGTAACAGCTTGGTTGGGGAGTAGTACAGAAAATGACTTAATAAAACTTACATAAATTGATTTTATTCGAAACTAGAGTTTCAAAAAATCCAAGGATGGGTATTAATGACCTTTATTTTCAAAAGCATCTCTTCTTGGCAAAGGAAAAATCATACCCCCTAGCTTTTGTTGAATTTGGGCTTTTGTTTTATTTCTGTTTTTACCTTTTATGTTTTCCCACCTTGGAGATTTAATACCTATTATTTTAACTATTATCTTAACAATGACAATTAGACAGACAAACACACACACTGTATATATAGCCTATAATTACTACGTCTATAATTTTTTAATAAGATATGCCTGTACTTCAGCTTTTGGCTAATAAATAGTATGATCATTTCTCTTTAAGTGTTATCAAAGGTAAGATTCTTATTTGGCTTTATAATTAAGAGTACTTGAGTATTAGTTATCCTAACTTCCAACAAGGTTAACCTGAGAACACTGATAATGTTCTTTCTACTAGACTCACAAGTGGTTTGGTTTGGGTGCTGATATTGCTTCCGCTCACGCCCTAAGATGATCAGCTCAGGAATCCCACTGTCTGAGTTTGATTCCTGACTCTACCACTTACTACTTTTGGGACTTTGGACATTTCTTTAGCTATTTTGTGTGTTTGTTTTCTATAAAATAGAGACAACTATTACAGGGGTTTTGTGGAGATTAAAATGAGTTAATGAGTCCATAATACTTAATATAGACCCTGGCACCTAGTAAATTCTGAATTAATGTTAGTTTTGTTATTCCTATCATTAAGCTTCTAAGTTCTCTACCATAATTTAAGGAAGTGAGTTATTTAGTGACAATAGGATACCACAACCTGTCTTGCCTGCTACTTATTTTAGTCTCCGTCTTCAGTGACACAAGTCAATACCCAAGTGTTCAGTTAGAAGATTTTTAACCTGTATCATTAAAGGCATGTGTGACGGTCGATTTTATGTATCAACTTGGCTAGGCTATGGTGCCTACTTGTTTGATCGAATATCAATCTAGATGTTCTGTGAAGGTATTTTTCAGATGTGATTAACGTTTAAGTCAGTAGACTTTGAGTAAAATGAATTATTCTCCATAATGTAGGTGGGCCTTGTCCAATCTGTTGAAGCAATTCTATCTCAAGACTGCAACCCTGCCAGAATTTCCAGTTGGCTTGGCTAGCCCTATGCATTTAAGACTTACAACTACAACTTCAACTCTTCCCTGAATTTCCAGCCTACTGACTTGCCCTACAGATTTCAGACTTGCCAGCTCCCACAATCACGATCAAATTCCTTGAAATACATCTCTCCCCACAGAAATGAAGAGAATCATGGTCCAGGCCAGCACTGCCCAACGGAAATATAATGGGAGTCATGTTAAGAAAGTACAAAGAAGCAGGTGAAATTAATTTTAATAACATTTTATTTAACCAAATATATCCAAAATATGATCATTTCAAAGGCAATAATATAAAAAAGAATTGAGATATTTTACATTCTTTTTTTTTTGTACAATGTCTTCAAACCCAGGGTGCATTTTATAGCAGATCTCAATTCGGACTAACCACGTTCCAAGTGCTCAAGGCTACTGTATTGTTGGACCATAGGTCTGGGCTATTACGAGGCAAATTCCATTGTCCCTTATTTTGCATCAAACACTACACCATCTGTATTTAGGTAAAATAAAGCACAAACTTGCTTCAAATTTCCACGTAAAATTACTAATTGTTTGTCCCTTCATGAGTGGCAACAAGGGGATTGGGGGACTTGTACTCAAATATTACTGCTGCTTTTGTCACTTCTGAGTTAGTAGGAAAGAGAGCCACATTTTTCTCTCTTTCTTCCTTCCCCTAAATTACATACTGGACTTATCAATCTTCTATATCACTTTGCCTAAATAATTGTGTCACTCCTTTTCAAAAATGCTGCAATTAGTATGAAATAGTCAATTAAACTGTAATTTGATTTTGGATTTAACAAGTAGCCTAGAGTATAATTCTTGTGTAATGGCCCCTTTTCTGATCAGATGCTTTCATTTACAAAAAACAGCTATGCAATATCTGTGCCTTCACACGTAAGTGACTGTAATCACTGTTGATGGGCATACTAAAGTTCATCATATGGAAAAGTAATTTTTGAATGTCCTGTTTTAGCAAAGAACTATTTCTGAAGAGTGATGCAATATTAGAACAATGTAGGGATATCAATTAATTAAAAGACCTTCCCCACAGGCCTTGATAACTGAAGCTGGGTAGCTGTAAGTGTCCTCAGTCTGTTTTTGAGCTTTCTTAAGGAACTCAAGTCCACATTCAAAGAAATTTTAAGCACAACATTTCTTAGCCTTATGGATACAAGTGATCTGGGACCAGAGTTCCAGTGTGGTAAACACAGTGCCAGGAATTAGCTAGAAAGAGCCAAAGGGGGAGCCAATCATTTTCTAATTCATGAGTTCATTTAACACATGTTTTAATAAATATTTACTATATGTAAGCCAGAATTCTACAAAGAGACAGTAGAAGTTAAAAGAATTTGATGTAATGCTGCCTTTGGAACTTGAAGTCACATAAGAGAGAAGAAATTGGCACAAATAATTATAGTGCAAAGCAATATGAGAAATGTGTCAACAAGGATGAAGCCATTCAGAGGAAAGAGAAAACACTGCTTGCTAAAGTAATCAGGAGAGGCCTTAAGGAGGAGGAGGCATGAGAAATGGGTGATTTAAAATGGGCAAAAATTGGAAAATGGAAATTCCACTTTGGTTTGACTACAGGGTTTAACAGGAGGAGTAGGTTTATAAAAGATTAAAATGACAGCATAGGATGGTTGAACACTAGACTAGCAGATCTGATCCCAGTTTGGCAGATTTAGGGAACCTAAGGCTCAGAGAAGTTGGGTTGATTTGGAAGGCTTGTTTTGTGCTGTGATGGAAATGGTGATTTGGAAACATTATATCTAGTAATGGCTTCCATAGTGAAGAAGACTATTGGCAGCAGAATTAGTAAGAGTTTACCAAATGGGCCAAGAATGAAGAATTAGAGACCTGAACTAAGTTAGTAGTTGTGAGATGAAGAGGCTTGTGAAGGAAGATGTGAATGTGTTTCTAGATGACAGCATCAAAGAAGAGGGGGCAACAAAAGTGAATGAGGTTTTAAGCCAGGAGACAGGAATGCTATTAGTAGAAACATTAAAGTCTTCAAAAGAATTAAATTTTAGTGAAATCAGTCCTATATGTTGAGCTTGGGATGCTCAAAACTACCCTGAGTGAAGGCTGCTGGGCTTAAAAATGGTCCTCCCCACAGATGTCCACATGCTAATCCCTAGAAAGTTATACAATATTCCTGTAAATGTGACCTTAGGGGCCAGCCCCGTGGCAGCGTGGTTAAGTTCACATGCCCCGCTTTGGCCGTCTAGGGTTTTGCTGCTTCAGATCCTGGGTGTGGACATGGCACCACTCGTCAGGCCATGCTGAGGTGGCGTCCCACATGCCACAACTAGAAGGACCCACAACTAAAACATACAACTATGTACAGGAGGGATTTGGGGAGAAAAATCAGGAAAAAAAAAGATGGCAACAGTTGTCAGCTCAGGTACCAATCTTTAAAAAAAAAAAAAGATTTGCAGAAATTACTAAGTTAAAATCTTGAGATCTCGAGATAGGGAGCTTATCCTGGATGGTCAGGGTGGGCCCTTATGTGTCCTTGTATGAGAGAGGCAGAGGGAGATGGGACATACACAGAAGAGAGAAGGCAGTGAGACTATCTCAGCAGAGAGAGAGATTAAGTATGCTAAGCTGTGGGCCAAAGTTGGAGGAAGGACCGTGAGCTCAGCTGCAGGTGGCAACACAAGAAATGCAGCTCCAGATGCTGGGGAAGGCAAGGAGATGGATCCTCCCATAGCGTCTCTGGAGGGAGTTTTGGCCCAATGAACTGATTTCAGACTTCTGGCCTCCGGAACCATAAGCGAACAAACTTGTGGGTTTTGAGCCACCAGTCTTGTGGTAATTTGTTACAGCAGCCACAGGAAACTAATAAAGAAGACATTCCCAGAATGTGGGAGGGGACAGTGCAGAGATGAAAGATAGGAGGAGCAGAGGAGGGGGCGAGCTTTAAGAGTTGTTCACATCAGGGGTCAGCAGGAGGAAGAGGGGCCTAGCAAACAACACCAGAAGCAGCTGGTGAAGACCCAGGTAGGTAGGTGAGATTTTCATAAAGGAGATTATCAAGGTTTAAAAACGAGAAAGCAGAACAACAACAACAAAAAACCTTTAAAGAATTTCAGAGGTGGAGATTGTAGCAGAGTGGAAATGCTCATGGACACTCCTAGAGAGAATTAACAAGATACCCCCTCGAAATAGCAAAGGCTAATGAAAGCATCCCTGTTGTTGGAGAATGAGAACTGAAGTATTACCAGTACTGCCCGTGTTTCAGAAAGAGCCTCAAAGGGCTACAGTGCAACTTGTTCTTTTTTTGGAAGATTAGCCCTGAGCTAACATCCACCACCAATCCTCTTTTTGCTGAGGAAGATTAGTCCTGAGCTAACATCTGTGCCCATCTTCCTCTACTTTATATGTGGGACGCCTACCACAGCATGGCATGACAAGTGATATGTAGGTCCACACCTAGGATCTGAACCGGTGAACCCCAGGCCGCCAAAGTATAATGCGTGAACGCAACCGCTAGGTCACCTGGCCAGCCCCGAAACTTGTTCTTTTTAGCTATAAAATATCAAGACATCTGATACAAACACACTAAAAACACAAATTTTTAAACTTCGAAGTGAACTTTTAAGTAAAATTCATGCTTTTCAGGAATCAAATTCTAGTGAATTTGAGCCCAATTTTAGGGTTTTTAAAGTTGGATTTGGCAAGTAAAACCTTCAGTAAGCTTAAATATTTTTCCTCATTTCTTTCCTGATTCTTCCAGATTAAATTTTGTGAAACATTTTTTTAATTTTTAATTTTTCTTTTTATTTCAGAACATGTAATAGACAACTTTACATCTACCTGGCGGTGATTCCAAAACATCACTTGTTTTGAACTAGGAATTTATTTTTTTGCACAGAAATATTACCATAAATGATGGGTGGGGCACCCAGGCTAGCACCCTCATCTCTCAGTATACATATAATAAGACAAATAGTTGATGTTTGTCCCAAAGCTGGGGCCCCTGTGAGCCTTGAGCTCACTTGAGCCCCAAGCCTAAATCTTGCTCGATCCTTGATGAAAATCTCACACTGTCTGAGCACTAAGCTTTGTCCCTCCTAAACCCTTGAGGACAAAGGGGCTGACTCAGGGCCATGCAAAACTCGCATTGCAACAAAGTAGGGTGCTAAAAGATGGAATCTTATTAAAAAGGCAAAAGCATATGTAGCAAATACTTGGGGACTCACTGCAGCTCTGGCTGCAGTAATTTTATCACTAACCAGGGGCAGGCTGCAGGACAACTCGACAGAGGATGGGGGCAAGGAGGTAGTGACCATTGGATATGGTGTTCACAGTCCAGGGTGCATATGAAGTGCCTTCTGTATTTTTCTTCAGAGAAAGTCTTATGGTGCTTGTCTTCAAGCTCCGACTGAGATTTGGGCTCAGATATAGTCTAAGAAGGGAAACAAAGGAAAAGAACAAGGGATTCTACCAGACAGAATAACATTGGTCTTTATCGAAGTAGCCAGTGTTTCAGGCCAGGTGGTGATGTTAACGTGAGAAGGGAAATGTTGGTGCCAGTTGTTGTCTCCCGTCTCCACCTGCATCCTTTTTTCACTCTGCTCTCCCTGCTGTCTGACTGGGGAGGCTGGGCCCTGCCCCGCACCCATCCAGGCTTTCTTCCCAGTTGGTGACTGGGAAGCGTAGGCAGGAGAAGAGAGGGCAAGAGAGGAGGAGGCTCCTTCCTCCTCATCGCTCTCTGCGTGGACTAAGTGTCTGCCAGCAGCTACATCTTTCCTTGATTACAACTTTTGCTGAGCAGCCCTGACTCCATGCTCCAGCTCCCACTGTGATATAGTAATGCCATTTCCTCCCACTGTGGCTACAGCTCAAGGGATGGTAACTGCTGGTCTCTGGGCACCTCAACATCCTTGTTTCTTCCTTGAATATGCTCACACTTCCATATCTACTATCTAGTAGTTTCATTAGCATCTCTTTGTTTGAACCATTCGGGTGGAATATGTTTCCTGTTGGGGCACTCATAATCTAATGGTTCAAGGATGGTATTGACCATCTTCAGTCCTCCTCCAGCTCATCAAAGAGAGTCCTGGAAGTGCCACACCTTTCCTTCACCCCCAACTCCTAAATGGAAGAAATTGCTTTATGCCTAAGAAACGTTACTCTGAGCCAGGTAGTTAAGGAATAGAGAGAAAGGGAATAAGCTGGAAAGGTAGAGAAGAGAAGTGCTGGCTTGGAGTTACATTTATAAAGCAAAATAGTGTCAGTGTGCTAGAGGTTGGTGGGAAAAGAAAGTTTTTTAGGATTGCTGTAAACTCTGAAGCTAGATACTCTTCATGGATTTTTTGAAAATTATATGTGGGTCTTCACTTATTTTGATTGTTGATCTGTTTCTTTCTTTTTATTTAATTGAGATGTAATTGACATATAACATTGTATTAGTTTCAGGTGTACACCATGATGATTCTATATTTACATACATTGTGCAATGCTCACCACAGTAAGTCTAGTTAACATCTGTCACCATACATAGTTACAAATATTTTTCTTCTGATGAGAACTTTTAAGATCTATTCTTTTACAAACTTTCAAAAACACAATACAGTACTATTAACTACAGTCACCATGCAGTACATTACATTGCTGTGACATTTATCTTATGACTGGAATTTTGTATCTTTTGACCACCTTCACCCATTTCCCCAGTATGGAAGTTCCTCAAAAAATTAAAAATGGGACTACCATATGATCCAACAATTCCTTTTCTGGGTATTTATCTGAAGGAAATAAAAACACTAACTCAAAAATATATTTGCGCCCCCATGTTCATTTCAGCACTATTTACAAAAGCCAAGAAACGGAAGCAACTTAAATGTCCATTGATAGATGAATGGATAAAGAAAAAAATATATATATAAATACAACGGAATATTTTTCAGCCATAAACAAGAAAGAAATCTTGTCACTTGCTACAACATGGATGGACCTTGAGGGTATTATATTAAGTGAAATAAGTCAGACAGAGAAAGACAAATATTGTAGGATCTCTTTCTTTGTCTAAAATATTTTCTCGATTAAATCATAAAGGTTCTGGATGTGGAAGGGTTTCATTTTTGGATAGTGACATCTTTCTCCTTATAGAAGTGAGGCTTTTTCTGAACAAAATTAGATTTCTCAAAGGCCCCTCTCCTCATTCAACTCCCCCTGAAGAAACAATTCTACTTTGCAACTGTAGCAACTTACGCTTCCTTATCACAGCTGTTTCTGAAGGCATTGGGTGGTGGTAAGCAGATCTGTTTTCCAGCGCAGTTCATGGACTTTAGATACCAAGCTTGCACTACCTATTTAGCAAGGATACCATGACAGGCAGCTGACAAAAACTGAGGGAATTCACATTATTAGGCATCTCTTCCAGCATCACCTTGGGTTTGATTTCAGGCTCATCTGTCACTCGATGCTTTTTCATTGCTTGATTTTTGACATCCATCAGGAAGGATCTTATTCATTCACCCTCTTAGACAGTTATTCCCTAAGCTTTCACCATTATGGACTCATTCTTCTAGGACTCTGAATGGCATCCTACAAATATCGACATCTGATGACTAAGCATTTTTTGCTACTCCTTGGTGCTTTTTTGTCCTTTTTGAGTTTGTTTTTTTTTTTTTGCATGCATGCATTTCTCTTACTGCTGTTCAATTTGTGTTACAAGCACAACTTCAGAGCTGAAAATACCATCTACTAACATATTCATCTATCCCTCTCAGTTATCATCAGAAAAGAATGAGTCTCAGATTATTTAAATGATTTTCCCCTAGGTAAGACAGCTAATTATTGAAAAATCCAATGCTAGAATCTAGTCTTCCTATGTCTCAGGCCAAGACAAAAACACTTTACTGATCTAAGATATTTTTTCATTTCTTTCAGTGTTTGATTTATTGTGCCTGCATTTATTCCTTTAACAATAGAAATAACAACAAGACAAAATCTGGGTATTAAATTTCTGGGAGTTTGTTTTGTACTCAGAACATATACTTTGATCTCTTTATTTCCTATGAACTGTATTTAGAGTAAAAATAAACAGGTTGCTACATTTTGTCTCACTCATCTCGAGTAGAAGTCAGAGATCAAGTAAGTGATGGTTTTGGAAAGCAGAACTGACAGGATATCTTAAATATGTACAGAGAGTTTTGGTAAACAAGTCAGTCTTTAGAAATATATTGTGCAGCTATGAGAGGGGTAGCTCAGCTCAATAAGTGCAGAAGAATTCTGTTATTGGTGATGTAAATAGGAGAGGTTTGCTATGGTTCTATCTTCTAGAAACTTAGAGTATAAAAAAATCCCCCAAATGCTTATTATATCAATTTGGTATGCAAAAGGGCAAAAAAGAACACACACACACACGGCCTAAAACATGTAATAAATGTGAATAAATATACATGAGGGATGATAATTTATTTCTTAAATAAAGTAAGCTGTTCTATTTAAATGACATCATAAAGAGAGATTAGAGACAAAGATGAAATATTTAATGTATCTGTAGTTAATATATCTATATTTAATATACCTGTAGATATATCATGCGTATGTACATAGAGATATAAATATAGACCCATAATCATTGGCATCTTCTTTTTGACCTTGTTTTGACCTAGACCCGAACACTAATCATTCTGCAATTCATCCTGCCTGATCAGAGCATCAGGAGTCAGGTTCAAATCCCTATGTTTTGCTCTTGTCTGGAGATGGCACCAAGCTAACATCCAAGTACCTACCTGGATTTTTTTCATAAGGTCTTAATAAATAATAGAAATATTGGATAGGTTTCTGCCAGTACAACTATTCACTAGTACACCATTATCTGAGAGTAATTCTACTCAAAATGCAGGCAATGGCAGGAACTCCAAAGGACCAAGCCCTGGTATTAATTCCACACATTTTTGTCACATCCTGCTCAATCCTTAAAAACTGTCCATTTGCAAGGCTGCCTCTATGTTGTACTTGTGCAATCACTTCTTTTACCCTCTCCAGATCCACCCTCCATCCTCCTAGCCCTCCATTTTACTCTGGAAAGCTCACTGGGTGGATGACATCACTGGGCTCCCTTGTCAACCAGTTTTTAGTTGATTCAACCATTTTCGAGTCAGCAGAAGATCAGAGGGAAAGGAGAGCGAGCCTGGGAGACATTAGGTCCATTCGCGCAGGGTTGCCTTCGGCTGATGAGTCCTTCAATGAAGGTCACTGCCCCTCTCAAGATGGCCCTCTCTACAAATTCTCTCCATATGTTCACATGCTTTCCAGTAACTGCTCCCTCCTCTGAGCCCTTTAAGACTAGGGGTGGTTAAATTTCCATGGTTACCTGTTTCAAACTGCTGTACGGCTTCTTAAGCTAGACCTACATCCTGCTCACACCATTGTAAATAGTGCCTTATAAAACTTGAATTGTCCTGCTACGGTCCTGACTAATACATCTCTCTTTAATGATTGTAGCCCTCAGACAAAAAGTCATTGTTTCCCTTATTTTGTAGTTTTGACAAATCCTCAGGAAGTTTGGAGGAAATGTTTATGCTGGATGGTTTTAGATAAGAAGTTGTGAATGCTTTTTCTGTTGTTACATTCTGCTGGTGGAGAAATAACTCTGTAGATGACCACTATGGAGACATCACTATTGTCCTGACATGTGAGGGCAGAAAAGTGGGGATCCAAATTTAGAAAGTACTAAATCTTGTGCAAAAAAGGTGAAGTGAGTAGATACAGGTAAACAAACATTAAGGATATGTTTCAATTTTCTTCAGGTCTTTAGCTGGTTCAAAAGTTTAAAGGCAAGTCTTTAGAATTCACTCCATTAATAAGTCAATAGGACTATCTGCTTGACAAATGTGGAGTGACATCTTGAATAATGAGAAACTTATAAAAGCTGACTGGTCCATCTCTTTTGCCAATGTGCTCAAGGGTGTTCTCAGAAGTCTGCATGATCCTTTCATTTTGGTATTTGCTTGGAGGAGATGGGGCAGGATGGTGAAGGGACTTAGCCACAGATTACTCAAAATAAGATACGGTAGATAAAGGTCCATTGTTTGAAATAATGAGGGTTGATGACTCGTTTATTTCAATTAACTGGTACAAAACCACGATTGTTGCCACTGAATTTTAAGATGGACTTGGTGATTCTTGAAGAGGAGTCTATCAAAGTTGGAGATGTTTATCCCCTGAAAGAATTCTGAAAAAAATCAATATGGAGTATTGAGTAAATTTTCCTGATTATTTGTTGAAAGAAATGATGATAGATTATGCCAGTTACCTGGGTAGATAGTACAATTTCTGATATGCTTTTTAATTCTGGAATTAATTTTAGTCCACCCAAAATTGTTATTATCCAGATAATTCATGGAAAGAATTTTGTGAAGGATCAGTATCAGCATGATTGTATGATAACTACTTTCTGAAATAATAGCACTTTAAAAATAAAATATAACATGGTTTGTGGTTGACTTTTGAATGGCTTGAACATGAGGTACTTTTTTCACAAGCAATATAAGATACATAAGTGTGAAAATTCATATTATATATATATATATATGAAAATCCAAACAATTTAATTTGATTATCTGAAGAAGCAGATCAAGGAGTTCTTCTAAATCAAAATTTCTGGTGTGGGATTTGCAGAGGCAAACAGCACCATGCATCAGTCTTTCATATTGTTCGTCTTGACTCAAAGGGAAATTTTGATTTTGCCACCAAACATAAGAATCCAGCTTTTCCCATGGAGTGATAGAGTTAAAGTTATTGGCTAATTCAAAGAAAGGAGATCTCCCACATACACACAACCACTACGTATGATTACATCAAGATTGTAAATGTGATTGTGGAAACCTTCAGCTCTCTTATTAAAGAAAGAGGTCATTTGCGGGGTGTGTGCATGTGAACATTGCAGTAGTATATCCGAATGTGCAAGGCTTTGGAGCCACACATAACTGTTCAAACGTTTTCCATTATATACCAGCTATGTGACTTGGACGATTTGCTTTGCACCCATAACTTTTCTGCATTTCATATATCAAAAGAGATAATTACAGATTCAGTGTTAAATGAGAGAACGTCAGTGAACTTCATTCAGAACAAAGGAAATACCATGGATTCCCCACTTAAGCACTGGATCAGAAACCAAATCAGCTGTAGGTAAAGGGATGTTTCTAGCCTGCAGTTCTTTATTCATTATTGGAATCACTTCCTGACAACCGGCGCCATTTCCTTCCTTGCCTAGTTGATATGTTTAATCTATGGATGCTGGTTATGTGAGACTCATCTGACCATAAATATACTTAGTAAAATTTAGATACTTTAGTGCTGATGGTTAGAAAGATACACTGTGCTAAGAACTCATGTCAATGTGATAGAAGGAGACCCCTCAGACAGTTACCGCTGGATTTAAATAGCTAAGATGGAGGAAAGATCACCTTCTTTTTCTTTCCCTTCTTCTCCTCCTATCTCTGCTCTTTGTCCCCCTCTCCTCATTCTTTTATTTAGAATGTTCACTTGGAGACAGGGAGATTTTATGTCTTCTGTGGAAACCATGGCAACCCCTCCCTGCCCCCAAATTTCTGTTTTGATTGTGACATTCTCTCTAGAAGCACTATATAGACTAATGATTCTCCTCCTCTCCCTCCTGCTCCTCTTCCTCCTCCTTTTACAAAGCAATCCTCCTCCTTTTCTTTTGCCTGGAGGTTAATGTCATATTTTGCATTTTAGAGGAGGGGGATATAAGTACTGTCTCAGTACTGTTATGACAAGAGTTTGGGCCTTGAGGACCCACTGAAATGGACTTGGGGATCCTTCAAGAAGACTATGGACCACACTTTGAGAACCCCTGGCCTAGGGCCATGATTTCTGCCTTCTTCATAGCATTCTTTTTTCTTCAGAACTTTATAGACAGTTCTCCAATGTTTTCTGGCACTGTTTCTTTGCAGACAAATTTTGCCTGTATTCATCTTTTTCTACACCTCTTGTATTCATTTTTTCTACACCTCAGACTTCCGGTTGCCTCCTTATTGATTTATTTTTGCATTAATCTACATAAAAACCTATTTCATTGTTCTTGACATTCAGTCACTTAGACAGGATATTTAAGTGACTGAGAAATTTTAGCTATTATGTATTTAAATATTTTTATGTTCTGAGTGTTGGCTTCTCTTCAGGGAAATTACCATGTACAAGTTTGGCCACCTTTGCTGTCCATTTCTATTATTTTTTCTCTAATTGCAATAATAACGGTCTTTTTTCCACTCCATCTACCATGATTATCTGAAGACTTTCTCTATATCAGAAACGTAATTCTTCAGCCATGGCTATTGTGTTCCGTGCTCTTCTAATTTATTTATTAGTTCTATATTTATGTCATTTGCATCCTCAATTTGAACTGTTAGTTTTGAAATCTTCCCTTTTGTGTGATTGTGGGTTTTATCACATCTGTCTTTGAGATTACACTTTTTTAAATTATATTCGAAATTAATCTCTTCTGTGGTAAATTACTGGTGGTAAATTTGATGTGTATTCTTTGATTACACTTTCTCTAGAGAGGTTTCTTTATCTGTCTTTTGTGTCCTAAGTTCTGTTCTTTCCTTTTCTCTCCCCCTCCCTCCCTCCCCTTTCCTTCCTTCCTTCCTTCTTTCTTAACTGTAGTGCTTTTGCATAGTTGCTATTGGTTCTTTTTATCTTCTAGCTCATTCTTAATGTCTTTTCAGATATTATATTCACTTTGATATGTACAGGGGTGGTGACTTCTCTTCAGACCCTGTCTAAGGCTCGTTTTTCCTGCTTTCTGCACGATGACTTGAAGATTGTGTACTTGGGCTCTCTCCGCTCCTCTGTAGCCAGGTAGGGCGGAGCCCAGGAGAGCTCAACTGGGCTGCATGCACCTTTGTTCTTGGCCCTGGGCCCTTCTACTCCTGAATTTGGTAATTTCTCTCTGACAGGGTTAATTCCACTATTGAGAGGTGATTCTATTCCCATGAGGGAATAATTCTGGCCTTCAAATGATTCTCATGTTCAGTATGAGGCACTGAAAATGACTAGCCTTGCTGGGTTTTAATTCCTATATCTTTGCTGATACACTGATGAGATTAGAGAAACCTCTATTTTCAAAGATTTCGCCAGATATTTACCTGTAATCCCACTCACTGCTTTACTCCAGCTCTCTCTGGTTTGAGGGATATTCGTGCAGTTTCTCAGAATTTTTCTCATGTCAATTTCTTTCCTCGTCCTGCTTCTGGGAGGAGGGTGGGAGGGGGTGGGGACATTCTAAGCTATCCAGATCATGCTGAGATCTTTTTTGCCTTTTGTTGGTTGAAATTGTTAAAACTGAGAGTATGAGGTTATGTCTAATTTCTTTGCTTGTTGCTGCTAATGAATTTTTGTTTTTATTGATACCTTTACTGTTTTACTTTCTTCCCTTTTGCTATTGTTCACCACATTAAACATTAAAGAGAAATAATTTGGAAGTCCAGGTTTACTCCATCATGATATTTGCCTATTAGTCTTCTGTAGGGCTGCCACACTTGGTTCAGCTCTCTAGGTATATGCAGCTTGTTCCAGGACAGTTTCCTGCATGAGATGCCCAGGAATTTTTAGCCATTTTCAAGTACAGCAGTTGGTTACTTTCTAGGTTTAGAGCGACTTGTTTCAATACCTGTGTACAAATAGAATTGCACTGGCTCCTTGTTTAAAATTGTCTCTTATTTGACAAATACCTTGTAAATCTCTGTACAACTTCTTTCTGTTGGATTGATCAACTGATATAAACATCTAGAACTGTGATTACAAGTGTGATGAAATAGCTCGTACTTCATGAGGCTTTGTGATTCCTCCATGTTGTAAAATATTAAGCCTTTCCTATCAAGGATCCGTATGCAAAATCGATTCCAGGATGGGCCATGTTGGTCTAATAATCCTGAAGGCTATAGACTCAAGAACTTTGATAGTGTCTCAGCAGAGATGGATCAAGGTTATGTGAGGCCTCAACCTTGTTACATTCAGGGCCTTTTTTATGAAAAATAATATTACAGTATATATTTAAAAATAGGTACAAGGCATTGGAAGTAGCCCCTGTAACTGAGCAACCTTGAAACTTAAACTTCATTGACTTCTTCATAAATTTGCCTGGAATCTCATGAAAACATTCTCCCAAGCGACTCAGGCCCAAGCACGTCTCCAGACATCACTTGCAAAGGGTGACACTGTTTGAGCAGACTTGTACCAGTCATGTGAGGGCTCTGAAATTAATTGGATTGCCCTGTACTCCAATTCTGTAGTGTCTGTGCAGAACAAGCTTCAGCCTTCCCGTGGCCTCATTTAGTCTTTATTACTTGGCTTCTTCTCTGATCTCTTATCTAACTCTGGGTTTAGAGCTCTATCTTGACTCAATTTACTTGGCTGGGATCTAGACATTGTACTTGGCTTTTGCATCTCCAAATCTTTTATGAGCTGGACTTTTCTCCTCTCACTTTATATGGGAAACACTAGCCTGGACCATGATATTGACATTGAACATGACCACCTTGTAGAAGTTATTACCATAATCTCCTCTTGTTATACATCAGATCTTAATCCTCTGGATATAGATACTGGCTCAGAGTAAGAGTCGTACTTTGTCTTGCCTTTTTTGCACAGTGTGAGATGGGCTTTAGGCTTGAAGTCAAGTACTATTGTTGAAATTGTATCCCTAGGTAGAACTCTACCTATTTCATACTTCTTAACCTTCTCTACTAGCCCACTATGGTTATGCATGCCTTGAGATAAAGCCCATAGATTAATGGCCAGCAGATCCATCTGCACACTATGACCAACAGTGAACTTCTATATAAATATTGCAGTATTTTGACATTTCTTATCCTGGGACTTCTGAATATCATAACAACTCTTGTGTTTTCCTTCCATGTATAATCAGGAATACTTAATGCCGGATGATAAGAAAAGCGTTGACATTTCTGAGTTGTATTATGATGAATTTGAGATTGACACTTCTTTTCAAGGTATTCTTCATCTTACGGAATCTGAAGAGCAGAGAACTGGTGTAACCCTCCAAAGCAGAGTAGGAGTTGACTTGTTTAAATCAATCTATAAATACAGAGAGGACACAGATTTCCCTGCTCGCAAAAACTCTCTACCCACCAGTTATGGAGGGTAGTTATATTAAAATCCACTTGTTTCATTTATATGAAGTACAATCACACAAACTTTTACATTAGAAATTTTGGTCCCAGGAACAAAGAAGACATGTTGAGTTTCTCAGTCTAGCTTTTCAGTCTGTGGTGAGGCATTAGAGAGCCGGGTGATAATGTGTCCTTTTCATTCTCAGGACTAATGCATCCTATGGGTACAGTATAATGGGCCATTTAAAAAGACCAGAAGTGTCCAAGAAAACTCAGAGGGAATGCACAGGAGCGGTGACAGAGCTCCTTCCTTTAGCGAGCTCTCTAGCCAGGTAAAGGAATTTGCCTTTGCAAATATTCAGAGATCTTTTGGCCATGCAATGAAAACTACCTCATGAATCTTTGTCCTCCCCTTAGTAGATTAAAATATACACACCAGGATACAATTTGAATAATATCTACCAATAATTTGCTTTTTGGCAGCTCCGTTTTACACTCTTTTAAAGAAGACTGGCAAAAATACAAATCAGTAATGAGAAAATATGGAAACAAAAGTACCTCATCCATAACTAACAGAGTAAGTCACTTAAGGGAACATTAAGTCCTAATTGTAGAAATAATACACATTAATCACCCCTCTGGTGCCATCAGAGGATGAGTTTGCTGATGGGCATTCTATGGCCTGGCACAAGTGAAAGAAACTAGAAATGCAGTCCAAAGATCTAAGTTTCCATTGTGAAGCTGTGCATTCAAAAGCCTAGGTAGGCTTATAGTCACATCATTTTAAAACTTATAATAGAAAAAAAACTCTGGCAACACAATATTAGAGTTGAAAATTTAGGCACACATACAGGAGGAAATTCATCTTGGAAAGCTTTCTTCTGGCATCAGCTCAAAGGCATTAGACATATAGCAAAGCTTGACTGGGAACTGTTAAATGTTTACCTTTACCTTAGGATGGGAGGCAGGAAGTTTCGAATAATTACAACTACCAACTTTTCAGTTGAGTGGAATTGACAAGTTATGAACACTGGTTCTCACTGTAGAAGAAACTTCAGCTTTAAAAACTAAACAAAATTAAACTAAAACTCATGAGTGATGAGAATTCATGATGTGTCTGATAGCACATGCGTCTTAGTTTAGTTTCCTCAAAAAAGCAGAGCCTGACACAAAGGGTTCCATGCTTGTGGTTTATTTTGGGAATTGATCCCAAAGCACAGGGTTGGGAGACTGGGATGAGTGAAATAGAAGAAGAGGGAAGTCAATGCAAGGGCACATTGTGGAGCTGATCACTGTCCGTCAACAATTGGGAATGGATTCCTCCAGGGTCTCTTTGGAGAGCTCTGAACAATGCATCTGTTATTGGACAACAAAAGGTACAAGTGGGGAGTCCCAGTGTACTAGTTTCCATTTGCTTTTGGTGAAAGGTAAGCCCGTGGACTGCTAGTGCCCTCATCATTCCACTTTAAGCTTTATCATAGTGGTGGAGTGGGTGCTTGAAAGAAATGCGCTAGAGGCAGAAGAATCTCTGGGTAAAAAGTAGGCGAGATGCTGTACCTCCAGGGGGAGATTCTATAAGGTTCCACCTGTGCAACTCAGTGACAGAACAATGATTGGGATAAAAGGCAGGTCAAGGTACTGTCTGATAGGGCAGAAGGGGTATCTGAAATACATTATGAGAAGAGCCTCAGGACTTGGCTTTTTACATATTTTGTTATTTCCTTTTTTATTTTTTAAAGATTGGCATCTGAGCTAACAACTGTTGCCAATCTTTTTCTTTTCTGCTTTTTCTCCCCAAATCTCCCCAGTACATAGTTGTATATTTTTTAGTTGTGTGTCCTTCTAGTTGTGGCATGTGGGATGCCACCTCAACATGGCCTGAAGAGCAGTGCTGTGTCCATGCGCAGGATCTGAACCAGCGAAACGAAGGGCCGCCAAAGTGGAACATGCAAACTTAACCACTCGACCATGGGGCCAGCCACCCCATATTTTATTTTATTTTATTTTATTTTACTTTTATTTTTTATTTTTTTATTCTTTATTTTTATTTTATTTTTAATTTTTGTTTTTTTCAGATGTACATCATATTTCAAATTCTGGACACATTACATCATGTTCACCACCCAAACACTAATTATAATGCATCCCCTCACATGTGACCCTAATCACCCCTTTTGCCCTCCTTCCTCCCCCCTTCCCCAATGGTAACCACCAGTCCAATCTCCAATGCTATGTGTATTTATTTTTTGTCATTTTTATCTTCTACTTATGAGTGAGATCATTTGGTATTTAACTTTCTCCCTCTCACTTATTTCACTCAGCATAGTACCCTCAGGTCCATCCATGTTGTCACAAATGGCTGGATTTCATCATTTCTTATGGCTGAGTAGTAGTCCATCGTGTATAAATACCACATCTTCTTTATCCGTTCGTCCCTTGATGGGCACCTAGGTTGCTTCCAAGTCTTGGCTATTGTATATAATGCCACAATGAACATAGGGGTGCAAGTATCTTTATGCCTTTGTGTTTTCAAGTTCTTTGGATAAATACCCAGCAGTGGGATAGCTGGATCATATGGTAGATTAATTTTCAGAGGATACTCCAAACTGCTTTCCATACTGGCTGCACCAGTTTGCACTGCCACCAGCAGTGAACAAGAGTTCCCTCCTCTCCACACCGTCTCCAACATTTGTTGTTTCCTGTCTTGTTAACTATAGCCATTCTGACCAGAGTGAGGTGATACCTCATTGTAGTTTTGATTTGCATTTCCCTGATAGCTAATGATGTTGAGCATCTTTTCATATGCCTGTTGGCCATCTGTATTTCTTCTTTGGAGAAATCTCTGTTCAGATCTTTTGCCCATTTTCTAATTGGATTGTTGGTTTTTTTGTTGTTGAGCTGTGTTAGTTCTTTGTATATTTTGGATATTAACCCCTTATATGATATATTGTTTGCAAATATCTTCTCCCAATTTTTAGGTTGTCTTTTTGTTTTGTTGATGTTTTCCTTTGCTGTGCAGAAACTTTTTGGTTTGATGTAGTCCCATTTGTTCATTTTTTCTTTTGTTTCCCTTGCCAGGTCAGACATAGGACTTGAAAAAATGCTGCTCAGATCAATGTCATAGAGCATACTGCCTATGTTTTCTTCTAGAAATCTCATGGTTTTGGGTCTTACATTCAAGTCTTTAATCCATTTTGAGTTGATTTTTGTGCATGGTGTAAGGGAATGGTCTACCTTCATTCTTTTGCATGTGGCTGTCCAGTTTTCCCAACACCATTTATTGAAGAGACTCTCCTTTCACCATTGTATGCTCTTGGCTCCCTTGTCGCATATTAGCTGTCCATAAACGTGTGGGTTTACTTCTGGGCTCTCAATTTTGTTCCATTGATCTGTGTGTCTGTTTTTGTGCCAGTACCATGCTGTTTTGGTTACTATGGCTTTGTAGTATAATTTGAAATTGGGGAGTGTGATACCTCCTGCTTTGTTCTTTTTTCTCAGGAATCCTTAGGCTGTTTGGGGTCTTTTGTTGTTCCATATAAATTTTAGGATTCTTTGTTCTATTTCTGTAAAAAAATGTTGTTGGAACTTTGATAGGGATTGCGTTGAAGCTATAGATTGCTTTAGGAACTATGGACATTTAAAAAATGTTAATTCTTCCAATCCAAGAGCACGGAATATCTTTCCATTTCTTTGTGTCTTCTTCGATTTCTTTCAACAATGTTTTATAGTTTTCAGTGTACAGATCTTTCACCTCTTTGGTTAAGTTTATTCCTAGGTATTTTATTCGTTTTGTTGCAATTGTAAATGGGATTGTATTCTTAATTTCTCTTTCTGCTACTTCGTTGTTAGTGTATAGAAACGCAACGGATTTTTGTACATTGATTTTTGTATCGCACAACTTGACTGTATTCCTTTATTATTTCTAAAAGTTTTTTAGTGGAATATTTAGGGTTTTCTAGATATAAAATCATGTCATCTGCAAAGAGTGACAGTTTCACTTCTTGTTTTCCAATGTGGATCCCTTTTATTTCTTTTTCTTGCCTGATTGCTCCGGTTGGGACTTCCAATACTATGTTAAATAAGAGTGGTGACAGTGGGCATCCTTGTCTGGTTCCTGTTCTTAGAGGGATAGCTTTCAGTTTTTCTCCATTGAGAATGATATTTGCTGTGGGTTTGTCATATACGGCCTTTATTATGTTGAGGTATTTTCCTTCGATACCCAATTTATTTAGAGTTTTCATCATAAATGGATGCTGTATCTTTTCAAATGCTTTCTCTGCATCTATTGAGATGATCATGTGATTTTTATTCTTCATTTTGTTAATGTGGTGTATCACATTGATAGATTTGCGGATGTTGAACCATCCTTGCATCCCCGGAATGAAACCCACTTGATCATGATGTATGATCTTTTTAATGTATTGTTGTATTCGATTTGCTAGTATTTTGTTGAGGATTTTTGCATCGATGTTCATCAGTGATATTGGCCTGTAATTTTCTCTTTTTGTGTTGTCCTTGTCTGGTTTTGGTATCAGGATAATGTTTGCTTCGTAGAAGGAGTTAGGAAGCCTCCCCTCCTCTTCAATTTTTTGGAAGAGTCTGACAAGAGTAGTTATTAATTCTTCTTTGAATGTTTGGTAGAATTCACCAGGGAAGCCATCTGGTCCTGGACTTTTATTTTTTGGGAGGTTTTTAATTGCTGTTTCGATCTCCTTACTGGTGATCGGTCTATTCAAATTTTCTACATCTTCTTGGTCCAGTTTTGGAAGGTTGTATGTTTCTAAGAATTTATCCATTTCTTCTAGATTATCCAATTTGTTGGCGTATAGGTTTTCATAGTATTCTCTTATTATCTTTTGTATTTTGAGGTGTCCGTTGTAATCTCTCCTCTTTCATGTCTGATTTTATTTATTTGAGCCTTCTCTCTTTTTCTCTTGGAGAGTCTAATAAGGGTTTGTTAATTTTGTTTATCTTTTCGAAGAACCAGTTCTTGGTTTCATTAATTTTTTCTATTTTTTTTAGTCTCTATTTCGTTTATTTCTGCTCTGATTTTTATTATTTCCTTCCTTCTGCTGATTTTGTTTGTTGTTCTTTTTCCAGTACCTTTAAGTGCACTTTTAGATTGTCTATTTGGGATTTTTCTTCTTTGTTGAGGTAGGCCTGAATTGCTATAAACTTCCCTCATAGAACCGCTTTTGCTGTATCCCACAGATTTTGGCATGCCGTATTTTCATTTTCATTTGTCTCCAGGAATTTTTTATTTCTTCTTTGATTTCTTCATTGACCCAATCATTGTTCAGTAGCGTTTTGTTCAATTTCCACATTTTTGTGGCTTTTCTGGTTTTCTTTCTGTAGTTGATTTCTAGTTTCACACCTTTGTGGTCAGAAAAGATGCATGGTATTATTTCAATCTTCTTAAATTTATTGAGACTTATTTTGTGGCCTAATATGTGATCAATCCTGGAGAATGTTCCATGGGCATTTGAAAAGAATGTGTATTCTGTGGTTTTTGGATGGAATGTTCTGTATATATCTACTAAGTCCATCTGGTCTAATGTGTCCTTTAAGGCGAGTGTTTCCTTGTTGATCTTCTGTTTGGATGATCTATCCATTGGTGTAGGTGGAGTGTTAAAGTCCCCTACTATTATTGTGTTACTGTCTATTTCTCCTCTTATGTCTGTTAATAATTGCTTTATATATTTAGGTGATCCTGTGTTGGGTGTGTAGATATTTACAAGTGTTATATTTTCTTGTTGGATTGTTCCCTTTACCACTATGTAGTGCCTGTCTTTGTCTCTTATTACAGTTTTTGATTTAAAGTCTATTTTATCTGATATAAGTATTGCTACCCCCACTTTCTTTTCTTTGCCATTTGCATGGAATATCTTTTTCCATCCTTTCACTTTCAGTTTTTGAGTGTCTTTAGGTCTGAAGTGTGTCTCTTGTATGCAGCATATACATGGATCTTGCTTTCTTATCCAGTTGGCCACCCTATGGCATTTGATTGGAGGATTTAATCCATTGACATTTAAAGTAGCTATTGATAAATATGTATTTATTGCCATTTTGTCACTTTTTCTTTCTTTTGGGTGTTTTAGTAGTTTTCCTTTCTTTTTCTCTTGCTGTCTTCCCTTGTGGTTTGATAGCTATCTTTAGTAATATGTTTGATTTTCTTTTGTCTTCCTTTCTTTCCTGCTTGTTATAGGTTTCTGGTTTGTGGTTACCATGAGGATCCTATTTAATATACTATGCATATAACAGTCTATATTGAGTAGATAGATTCTTTAGCTTGACCTCTTTCTAAAAGCTCTACTTTTTCACTCCCCTCCTCCAACATTGTATGTTTTTCACATCATATATAGTCTTTTGTTTAGTGTGTGTATATCCATTACCCTCTTATCATTGAAATAGGTGCTTTTAGTACATTTGTCTTTTAACCTTCATATTACCTTCACAGGTAGTTGATCTGCTGCCTTTACTATACTTTTACCTTACAAGTGATTTTATTGCCTGTTCTTTCTTGTTGTTGTTTTGGGTTTTTATGATAATTTTTTTTCTTTTATCTCTATTTGTGGTCATTACTTTCCCACTTAAATAAGTCCCTTCAGCATTTCTTGTAGAACTGGTTTCTTAGTGATAAACTTCTTTAATTTTTGCTTGTCTAGGAAGCTCTTTATCTCTCCTTCCATTCTGAATGATAGCCTTGATGGATAGAGTATTCTTGGTTGTAGGTTTTTCTCCTTTTAGCACTTCAAATATGTCGTGCCATTCTCTTCTTGCCTGTAGGGTCTCGGCTGAGAAGTCTGCTGACAGCCTGATGGACTTCCCTTTATATGTCACTTGTGGCCTTTCTCTTGCTGCTTTTAGGATTCTCTCTTTGTCTTTAATTTTAGACATTTTGATTATAATGTCTTGGTATGGGCCTCTTTGGGCTTCTCTTGTTTGGAGCTCTCTGTGCTTCCTGAACTTGGGCATCTGTTTCCTTCCTCAGGTGAGGAAAATTTTCCTCTATTATTTCGACAAATAAATTTTCTGCCCCTTTGTCTCTCTCTTCTCCTTCTGGGACCCCTATAATCCGAATGTTAGCACGCTTGATGTTGTCCCAGAGTTCCCTTACACTGTTCTCATTCTTTCTAATTCTTTTTTCTCTTTTCTGTTCAGCTTGGGTGATTTCTCTAATCTTTCGTCTAGCTGCTGATCCGTTCTTCTGCTTCCTCTACTCTGCTATTTAGTCCCTCTAGTGAATTTCTCATTTCAAGTGTTGTAGTCTTCATTTCTGATTGGTTCTTCTTTATATCTTCCAATTCTTTGCTGATGTGCTCGCTGTGTTCATCCATTCTTCTCTGCATATCTGTGAGCATCCTCATTATTCTTTCTTTGAATTCCTTGTCAAGGAGGTCGCTAGTTTCTGTTTCACTTAGTTCTTTTTCTGGTGTTTGTAGTGTTCCCTTGCTTGGAAAGTATTCCTTTGCCTCCTCATTATGCCTCTTTGTGCTATTTTCTTTGTACTAGGTGAGTCGGCTATGTCTCCTGATCTTGGAGAAGTGGCCTTATGTATGAGATGCCTTATGAGGCCCAACAGCGTGCTTCCCTCTCATCACCAGACCATAAGAACCAGGAGTGACCCCTTTGTGGGCTACTTGTGTTCTTCTGCTGTGGCAGGGTTGCTCCCACTGCAGGCACCCAGGGAGTCTGATCTTTCCTTCCCTGGCCCGCTGTTTGTAAATCAGGTTTGGAGGGGCCGCAGCACTGTTGGCTACAGAGTCTATTAGCACACTCTTATTGCAAGTGTCCTCTTAATTGGGTTGGTACCCAGTTCACCTGGTTGCTAGGCTCAGGGGTGTACAGTTGTGATAGGCCTGAGGCCAACAAGGCTGATGTCAGTTCTCTTAGGATTGCAGCTGAGTGGGACTAGCCCTTGGCATGGAGGCACTCCATTGTTTCAGGCTTTGGAAGGTGGGGCTGATCCTTTTTATGGCTATTTGTGAAGCACAAGTCTTCTGCTGCTGATAAGCCTCACCCTGCTCTGGACCATATACACTGTCAACACAGTCCTTGTTCAGGCACACTTCTCAACTCCCTGGAGTATACCCCACCGCCACACTGCAGAGGCCCCTACCTCTGCCCACTACGGCCCTCAGTTCACCTGGTCCTCACACAAGCCCTGCCCCACAGAGGCAGACACACTTGCCTGCCTGTAGAGGATCAAGGCGCTCAGTCAATGAGGGCTGAAAAGTAGCCTGAGGGCTTGCTGTTAGGTGGGGCTGGTTCCTAGGGCGGGTTGCCTGCCCTGGCTGAACTGGATTAAATCTGTGCTCTAGTGGGTGTGGCAGACCCCTGGGCTAACAGCCCAAGGGACGCACCTCAATGGCCCCCACCGGTATCTGGACCAGCACGTCTAGACCAGCTCAGAACAATGGCTCCCTCCAATGTCTCAGTACGGGAGAGGATCCTCCTCTCAGCAAGATGCCCCCAGAGCCCACCAGGTGAGTCTTGTTCCACCAAAGGACAGTCAGCCTTCTCTCTGGTGATTTTAGGTTGCTGCAATGAGTGAGTTTGTGCGTGGGCCCTTTAAGACCAGGATCCTTTTCGGCTTTCGGCAGATAGCTTTTCTAGGGTGTCCTTGCTGCAGTTAATAGCCAGCAAAGCCAGATAGTAAGACCCCCATCTCAGTTGGGCTGAGTCTGAAGGATGGTTATAGCAGTATTGCCCCCGCTCCAGACCTCACTCCTCCAGGGAGGGCTGTGTACCTTAGGTTGGCTCCCGCCTGGCCAGCTGAGAAGCTCCGCTGCTCCCAAAGGTGGCTTTTTTCCTCTCCGGCCAGAGTTACTGCCTCTTCTGCTTTCGTCAGGACTGTCCCTTGTCGTGGGGGTTCTTTTTATCCAGTTTTCAGTTTTCAATCCAGGGTGATTCTTCCCAAAATTGTTGTAACCTGGTTGTGTTCGTGGGAGGAGGCGAGTTCAACGTCTGCTCACAGCGCCATCTTGACGAGAACCTCCCATATTTTATTTTTAGAAGACATCTTAGTAGTAGGATAGAGAGGAAGATGGTTCCCATTCTATCTACTATGGACTGGACAAGATATAAGTATTTCATTATCTGTTTCTTTTCATGTATTTCCTGTAAGGTGGAAGCCCCTCTCTGCCCCTATATGTTCTTATATTCTTTCAGCAATGAAGATGTGGGGGATCCAGGTTGCCTTCCTTTGGTGACCTATGCAGCATTACAGTGACAGCTGTCATCTAGCCTCTGTGCACACGGATGGAACCAGATGTTGAACTAGATGCCAGCATTGCCTCAGATGGCTTCATCCACTGATGAAGAGACACCTGGGGTCTCCAGCCTTCTCTCCACTCACTGGCAGAATGAGAGGCTGTTGATGTCTCCTGATTTCAAAGGTCCGATAAAGATTCTGCACACAAAGAGACACACACACGGACACAATCACATGCACTCACTCATACACACACTCCTTGTCCATCTGTCAGATACAAAAGCTCTTTTCACTCTTTGTATGGACTTTTGCTGCAGAATGTGGAGATATTAAAAGATAAATTTGTGCTGATCTCAGAGACGTTTTTCTTAATATAAAAGAATCTGATAGTCTTCTTACGCAGTTGGAAGATGAAACCATCAGGACACTACATTTCCTTTCTTCTTCCCCAAAAGAAAGGGCACTATTTTGCTCTCCCAACACCTGCATTAAAGCTTGGCTAAGAGATCAGCTATTAGACAATTTGCATTGCATCTCCCCAAAGTGTTCACCCTTAAATTTGTCTGTAATTGTAGAATGAAAGGTTTTGTTCCTTAGTATAATTAATCGGATCTGGAAAGATGAGGAGAAATTGGTTTGCACCCCTGAAATTCTACTATGTTGAAAGCAACCAATTTTGATATGCAGGGCACGGGCACTGTGCAAGGTGGTTGAACTGGTAAATGCCCTCTATCCTGCCACAGGACATATAAAAAATCACTGGTTAAGCTAGTATGCTGTAGTCACCTAGTGTGAAGGTGATTTCATGTTAATTTAGGGGAAGTTCAACGTAGGTTAAAACAGATTTAATAATGTATTCATCTGTGGTCTTGTCTTAGTTGCACAATGAATTTATTTCTGCTTCTCCTAAAACAGACTAGTTGACGCAGATGACGTGTGGAGTAGGCAGGGCAGCTCTGGAGTCAGATAGACCTGTGTTTCCATTCTGTGTCTGCTATGTACTAGGTAAAGGAGCTTGAACTTCGTTAGCCTCTGTGTCCTCATCTGTAAAATTAGAATACTAATATCTGCGAGGAAGGGTTCTTAGAAGGATTTCTGGTAAGGTACATAGAGACTCTAATATACTATATGGCAGTAGAAGAAAACAAGTGACAGTGATGAGTTAGCCCCTGAAAATAATCTACTGTGTCCTATGGGGGAAGGGAAACTGGTGTCTGCAGGGAAATATTTCTCAATCCAGTCTAATTCATTGTTATTCCCCTAAGTATTTTTGTGTGGCCCATCCATCCCTGAACAATTTTCTTATGTGCAAGTTCCCAGGAGCAAGAAAGAGATAAATGCAAAGTGAAGTGTGGACCTCCAAGTGAATTAAAGCATCTGTCAGTGTGATCAGTTCTAAATGGAAAAGTAAACTTAATTAAAAAGAAAAGAAAACTCTAGTTGCTGCCAAAATGAAATTCAGGGTTTCAGGGCTGACAAAGAGGATGCTGTGCTGAAAGGCTCATAATTAAATGATGGGATAAAATTATCATAGGATGTTTACGCTGCATCTATGCTCATATTTATCTAGTTATTTTTTGACTTCCAAAAATAGAGACTATAAAATTGAGCACACAATTAAATTATACCTGTTGTGCCCCCAATTAACGAAATCCTGGCACATTTCAATTTGTGTGTTCCAGCTGTGTGCATCAAAAATCGAACATTAGGAGGTAGAAAATGTCTCCGATGAGCTTGTTTCCTGGCACAGGATTTAAAGATCTGGCTGGTTAATAGCTCTCTGAACTCCTTCTAGGCCTAGCTTGCTGGCTTTGAAGGTCAAGCAAGAGGTTGCAATGTGAATCTGCAAATGAAATCTGAAATACAGACCTTGAAGTTTGGTGAAGAGAGAGATGGTGGCTGAGGTGAAAGGAACTCATGTGATGAGACTACAGGAGGTCAGCAATGGTTAAAATGGTTAAAATTCAGACAGTAGTATAGTTTCCTAATTAGTAAATGTTTTAAACATGCTGGAAATAATATTCAGTTATCCACCAGTCAAATTGAACATATGCTAACACATTGGCATATTTTGTTTAGTTTTTTAAAAGGAAAACTATTTAAAAATTTCCCTTGAGCTTCTACTTTACCTCCTTCCTTAATCCCTCCCTTTCTACTCAAAGTATTATTAAGAAATCAGTCTATGAAATTACCATGGGTTGTACAATGTTTTAAGTACATATCCATCCATTCATACACAATATGTAGTGTTTTCTTGTGTGTAAATTCACTTATATAAAGGAGGTTCTCCTCTATGGGCACACAGAGACATATAAAGGATGCTCATTGTAGCCTTACTTACCACAGCTAAAAATTGAGAATACCAATATTCTCACTTATAAGAGATTGGTTAATTAAACTGTAGTTTTTCATACCATAAAATATTTTATAGCAGTTTAAATGAACGAACCAGATCTATGCACATTAATATAAATATATTTTGAAAATATAATTTTGAATGAAAAAGTTACATTTTAGTTTTTAAATGAATAACATCAGGATGAGAAGAGCAGGTGGGAAAACCCCTCTGGTCTGTGTGTGTGGGAGACAGGTAGAAGCTCACTAAACAGGGCCCTCGGAAGGCACTTCCTAGTTCTTCTTGCAGTTAGGTGTGCCCCTGTGACTGAGTTCTGGTTAGTGGCATATTGGAGAGATCTCGTTCACCATTTTCAGGCCTGGCCCATTCAAACCTCTTCCAGGATGCTCCACACATGCTCTCTTTCCCACTCCTGGACAGATGCAGAAGACCCAGTGGACTGCAGCCTTAGGGGATGGTGGAGCCAATGAATGGGGGGAGCCTGGAGCCTCCCCCATTAATACACACTGTTCCATTATATGAACAGGCAGCAGATCTTTATTGTGTTAAGCCACTAATACTTTATGATTGTAGCTTCTCCCGACATGCTCAGTGTATAATAACTAAGTCACTTCTCAGGAAGCTACTAAGATGTTGGGGGCATCAGTGAACAATGTGGAAAGGAAGAGCAGGAATAAATGAGGACAATCTGGATAAGCCCTGATTCTTCTTTCTGGGAAGAATGTTGTGCCACATTCCACATAGCTTCTGGCTCTGTCCTTGCTTTTGTTTTCATCATCCCCTTGACTGCATTTGAAGTAGGTGCATGGGTTCCTTGGGCCCTGAATAGCATTATTGACCCTCCTCCTGGTGAAAAATTGGGAGTAGAGTTTCAAATAATCATAGACTTTATTAGTACAGGCTCATATTTTCCCTGGCAATGCATTCTCTGAAAAACTTAAAAGATACCCAGTATATCTGCTTCCAGTCAGTTCTATATGGCAACAGCCACATCTGAATATATATATATATATACAAGAATATATGAATTACTTAATTATTTACTTGTTTTTCTGTCTCCCATACCTTACTCTAAATTCCTTGTGAAGTCTCCTTAAGACTGTGAGCTTGAATGGAAAGGCTACACGTATAATTTGATATTTGCCTTGGGTTGCTTAATCTAGCTGAGATAATTTGATGGGCCGTTTTCACTCAAATTATTTGTTTTTAATTAACTCCTTTGAAATAATAATTTTATCCTTACAAACATGTTGGAAAAATAGTGGAGAGTTTCCATATAACCTGCACCTAGTTTTCTCCAATGTTAGCATCTTATGTAACCATAGCATAAGTATGGAAACTAGGAATTAACATGGATGCTATTGACTAGTCTACGGAACCTTATATGAAGTTCATTAGTTCTTCCAGTAGTATTCCTTCTTGGGGCTAGGATCCAGTCCAGGATTCCACTTTGCATGCAGTTGTCATGTCTCCTTAGTCTCCACCAATCTGTGTCAGTTCCTCAGGTTTCGTCTTTAATGACATTCCACTTTTGAAGAGTACTGGTCAGCTGTTTTGTAGAATGTCACCCAATTTGGATATGTCTGATGTTTTCTCATGATTAGACTCAAGTTATACATTTTTGGCACGGATACTTCAGAAATGTTCTCTTCTCAGTGCATCATATCAAGGGCTACATGATGTAGATGTGTCTTATTGTCGATGATGTTAATCTCCATCACTTAGTTAAGGTAATGTCTTCAGGGTTACTCCGCTATAGTTACCATCTTTCCATTTGTAATGAATCAACATTTTGGAGAAGATACTTTGGGGCTAAGCAAATACTGTTTCTCATCATACTTTCACCCACTAATGTTAGCATCCACTAACGACTTTTGTATGCAGTAATTATGACTGTGGTATTAGCCTAATGGGGATTTTTCATTTTCTCCATTCCTTCCACATTGATTAACTGGAATTCTACTTTGAGGAAGAGCTATCCTTTCTTTCTCAAGTATTTATTCAAATATTTATTTATATCAGTGTAAAGTCATAGATGTCTATTCTATCTTTGGGTTATAATCCAGTAGTCTCCCTATTTATATTTTTGCTCAAATTGTTCCAGCTTTGGCCCCTGAGAGCTCCTCTCAGTTGTTTCCGTCTCCGTTCCATATGCCCTTGTCGTCTGTTGAGCATTTGTTACCTTCAGGTACCACAGAATTTTTGGGCTCATTTGTATTTTCCTCATCCCAGCTCCAGATCTAGTCATTTCTACAAGGAGCCCTGGTTTCTTTCATCAGAGAACCATATTTAGAAACCAAGTCTGAACCATACATGTCTTCATCACTGTTGAAGTATCATTGCTTCTAGGCCTTCCTAGTAGCAGAACGAGGAAAGGTATGTGGGTGTTGTAACACACATATACACATATCTCTATGTCTTTTTGTTTTGCTATATCTGCATGTATATTAAAATCATAAATTCATATTGACAACTCTGATTCTAATCCAACACTAAGGTTTCACAAATGCCTTTCCTCTTTCAGTATTTGTAAGTTCTTTACAATTCAATATTTCAGTATTGTGAATTCTTTCTCCAACAGTGAGATAGCTGGTTTCCATTATCCGCAATATATTTGCATATTTGTTCAATGCTAGTACACATGTAAAACCAACCCTTTGAGAAACATATTTACTAACTAGGATAAAATATTTGCATGTAGTTTGTATATAGTTTTTTTGTCATGAGCCTTAGAGTACAGAATCAAACTACCGTTTTCCATGGTTTTTTTAGGCTAGTTCTTGTCTTTCCCACCCCCTTCATTGTGATTATATAATCATGTAATTTATTTGTAAAATAGATTTATTTGTTACAGCTGGTATTCAATTTGGTTCCATCCACATCCTGGTTAAAGTAGTAAATTTACTACTTTAATTTACTACTTTAGCGTATGTGAAATATTCTGTTGTTCTAAAAGTCAGAGCTATTACAAAAGGATATATTGAGAGAAACATCGCTACCTCATCATTCCTATCATCCTATTCCCTTTCTCTCCCTCAACAGGTAACCAATCTCCTTAATTTCTGATTTAACTTTCCTGTAATTATTTTACACAATTGAGGAGACAAATGTAAATTTTTATATATCCCTTTCTTTCTTACATCAAATACAGATACTCTTTGGGCTTTTCTTTTTTCATTTAACACTATATCAAAGAAAGTACTATTAATACATAAACGTCTTCTACTTTTCTACAGTTGCATAGTACTCAATTTTGTGGATGTGTCATAGTTTATTTAACCATTCTTCTATGTGTAGACATTTAGTCTGTCTCAAATATTTTGCAATGAAACACTGCCACAGCGAATAACTTTGTGTATGTGCATTTTCACATTGTTGGAGGTGCAGCTTCAGTGTAGATTCCTAGAATTTGAATCAAAATGTAAGTGTATTTATAGTTTTGCTATGGATTACCAAATTTTCTCCCCAATGGTTGTGCCTGTTTACATTTCTACCAGCAATGTACAGAAGGCTAATTCTTCACAGCCACACCAGCAGATATATTGCCATACTTTTTCATTTTCTCCAATCATCATTTAAATGTGTCTGTACTGTTTTATTTTGAAGTTTTCTAACTGTGAGTAACTCTGAATACTTTTCAATTCTAAGAGCCATCTTTATATCTCTGTGTGTGTGTATGTATGTGTGTTTGTGTATGAATCGTCTGTCCATGTTTTTCCCCACGTTTTTCTGTCACGATTTTGTTACTTTATCCCTAATGTTTTTTCCTCAATTTTTTTAAGCAAACAAAATAATTATAGTACAACTTATGGATTTATTTGTTGCTTAGCTACCATTCCCAGCACTCTGCTGGTGTGATAATATAAAGGAAGACATAGTCCTTTGAGGAGCTTTGGTCTGGAGGAAAAGATAGATTACTGAGCACTTTACTTTTTCAAATTAAATTTCTATTTTGAGATAACTGTAGATTCACAGACAGCTATAAGACAGAGAGAGATCATGGGTACCCTTTACACAGTTTCCCCCAATGATAACATTCTTCAAAACTATAGTACAATACCACAAACAGGATATCGACATTGATATAGCCAAGATAAAGAACATCTCCATCACCACAAGGATTCTTCTTGTGCTTTTATAGCCACACCCACTTTTCTCCTTTCCCCACTCCTTCCTTCGTACCTAAGTAATCACTATTCTGTTCTCCATTCCTATCATTTTGCCATTTCAAGAATGTTATATAAATGGAATCATATAGTCTGCAACATTTTGGGGTTGGCTTTTCCTTTTAGAGTAATGCTCCAGGGATTAATTCAGGTTCTTGAGTGTATCAATTGTTCATTTCTTTTGATTGTTGAATAGTATTCTATGGTAAATGTATTTAGTCATCAGTAGTTTAGTCATTCACTCCTTGAAGAATAGCAGAGGTCTTTCCAATTTTGGCTATTACGACGAGAGCTTCTGTGAATATTATTGTACAGGTTTTTGTGTGCACTTGTCTCCATTGACCTGGGATAATTGCCCAGGGATGAGATCCCGGGTCATATGGTAGTTGCATCTTTAGTTTCTGAAGATACTGCCAAACTGTTTTCCAGAGTGATTCTACCATTTTATATTCCCACCAACAAAGTTTGAGTGATCCACTTTCTCCACGTTTTCACCAGCATTTGATGTTCTAGTTTTTATTTTAGCTATTCTGGTAACTGTGTAATAATACTTCATTGCATTTATCTGATGGCTAGTGAAGTTAAACATTTAATGTGCTTATTTGCCATCTGTACATCCTCTTCAGTGAAATGTCTCTTCATGGCTATTGTCCATGTTCTAAGGGCATTGTTTGTTTGTTGACGGTTCTGTTTTGAGATATCTGTGTCTATATCTGTCTATATCTATAGATATACGTATTCTAGATGCTAGCTAGTCCTTTGATATGTAGCTTGCAAATAGTTTCTCCTACTCTACAGTGTGTCTTTTCTTCATTCTCTTCACAGTATCTTTCACAAAGAAAAATTTTGAATTTTGATGAGATCTTTTTTTATCAAATTGTCTTTTGACTGATGATGGTTTTGGTGTTAAGTAAGAATTCTTCATCTACCCCTAAATTCCAAAGGTTTTCTTCTATGTTGTTCTCTAAAAGCTTTATGTTTTACATTAAGTCCATGATTCATTTATCCACTTTAGGTTAATTTCTGGATAAAGTGTAGGTCAAGTTTTTATTTTTTGCCTATAGATGTCCAGTTGCTCCAGAACCATGTGTTGAACAGTCTATATGTCTCCATCAAAAGACTTTTGCACCTTTTTTGAAAATATTTTTGACATACTTGTGTGGATCTATGTCTGGGTTTCTCTGTTCTATTCCATTAATCTATGTGTCTATACCTCTGCCAATCCCACAGTTATGATTACTATAGCTATATAATAAGTCTTAAAATCAAGAAAAGTGAATACCTCCATTTTATTCTTCTTTTTAAAAATTATGTTAGCTGTTCTAGTTCCTTTGTTTTTTATATAAATTTTAGAATAATCTTGTCTATATGTACAAAACATTTTCTGGGATTTTGACAGGACTTGTGATAATCTTGCATATAAATTTGGGGAGAACTGGCTTTGTTACTTTGTAGAATCTTCCAAATTTTGAACTTGGTATGTCCCTCAACTTATTTATTTAGTTCTTCTTAGATTCCTTGTATGAGTGTTTGCAGTTTTCAGCATATAAATTCTGTACATGTGTGTTAGCTTTACAGATAAACATTTCATTTATTTTGAATGGTTACAAATGGTATTTTTTAAACTTTAGCACCAACATGTTTATGTTTGTTGCATATATATACAAATAAATGTATTACATATATAAATAACTTATATATATATATAAATACAGTTGATTTTTTAATTTTTGTCTTAGTTCCTGTAAGCTTGCTGACCTCACTTATGAGTTCTGAGAGGTTTTTTCGTAAATTCTGTAGTGTTTTCTATGGACAATAATGTCATCTCTAAATATGGGCAGTTTTATTTCTTCTCTTCTCATCTGTATGCCTTTTATTTCCTTGTCTTGCCTTATCGCACTGGCTACAACTTTCAGCACTGTGCTAAATCAGAGTGGTCTATTTTCTGGGAAAGATTATGCAAATTTCATGTTAAATCTTGATACATTAGGTAGACTTCCAGTGAAACCATTTGGGCCTGAAAATTTCTTTTTTGGAGAGTGTTTAAATTATACCTTCAGTTTCCTTAATATATATAGGGCTATTCAAATTATCTGTTTCATTGGGTGGATTGTGGTTTATATTTTCCTGGCTCCAAGGGGTCCAGTAACTTCACCTTCAAGAGGTAGTAAAGCATGGCTAAGGCATGACCTCTTGCAAAGGAGGTAATGGAGTAAGGACCCCCTTGAGCCAGAAAAATATAAAGCAGGAAAAGGAACCAGAGAAAATCATGAAGGAAAATTTTCCCCCAAAAGAATACTTTTCATCTTTCCCAGGTCAAATGCAGCCTCCTCTGTAATCTGTCCCCTATCATCCAACCTTACTTTGGTGTTCCATGTTGCCTCAGTTCTAATTCTGGCTCTCCTATTTGTGAGCTGTGTGACTTTAGGCAATTTATTTAACCCCTCTGTGCCTCAGATCTATCTCTGTAAAGATGGAAATAGTAGTAATATTTTCCTCACATGATTGTGTGATAATTCAAATGAGTTAATAAATATAAAAGGTTTTAAATAGTGCTAGTAGATAGCCTATTTTTCCAGCACCCTTTGTTGAGAAGATTTTCTTTTTCTCATTGAATTGCTTTGATACCCTTTTGGTTTTTTCTTAGAATAACTTACAACATATGTGTGGATCTATTGCTAGACTCTTCTCATTTCTGCAAATCTATTTGTATATACTTTTGCAAATAGCACATGATCTTTATTATGATTGCTTTAGAGGAAGTCCTGACATCAAGGAGTCTAAGTCCTCTAATTTTGTTTATCTTCTTCATGATTGTCTTGCTATTTGAGTTCATTTGCATTTCCATATAAATTTAGAAATTAGCTTGCTAATTTCTGTTTTTAGAAAAGACTGGTGCAATTTTGGTCAGTGTTGCATTGAATCTATAGATCAATTGTAAGATAACTGACATTTTAACAATATAGAGTTTTTCAATGCACAATCATGGTTTATATCTCCATTTTGAAAATTTCTCTCAGCTATGTTTTCTAGAAGTTTTTCATATCTTTTGTTAAATGTATTCCTAGGGGTTCCTTCTAATGCTAATAACAATTATGATGTTTTAAACCTCATTTTCCAATTACTTATTGCTAGTAGAAATATAATTAATATTTTGTATGTTGCTCTTTTAACCTGTGACCTTGCTAAATTCACCTGTTAGTCCTGGTGTTTGAATATTCCGTCAGATTTTCTATATGCAAAATCAAGTGACCTGCATGTAAAGTAAGCTTAACTTTTTACTTTCCAATCTTTACCCTTACCTACCTCTCTTTCTCTGTCTTTCTTTCTACCCTTTTTCTCTCTTTATCTTTCTCTTTCTTTCCCTCCCATTTTCTCTCCCTTCCCCCCACCCCTCTCTCTCAGTTGTGCTCAGTAGGACCTGTGACACATTTTGAATAGAAATGGTAAGAGTAGACATTCTTGCCCTGTCCCCAACCTTAAAGAGAAAAGTTCAATATTTAGCCTTTAAGAATAATGTTAGTGGCAGGTTTTCATAGATACCCTTTAACTTTTGTTTGTTTAAAACTTTGTATGCTTAAATTTGCTTCATTCCCTTAGTATTTTATTGGTGAGATTCATCCATTTTGGTAGGTGGATATCTATGCCTTCTGTTTCACTGCTGTATGACATTTCACTCTACAAAATTGTCACAATTTGCTTATGTAGTCACTTCTTAGTTGATATTTAGGATGTTTCCAATGTTTTGAAAATACATGTAAGGCTCCATTTATAATTCTTCTACATCCTCTGCACACTTTTGAGTTTATTTTTGGCATGGTCCAAGAGTCGGAATTGCTAAAGCAAGCCTATGTTCACTGTTGACGTTAATATTCTTAGACAAAATTCCCGCGCAAAATACTTGTCCGGTTTATATTACACTGTATGTAAGAGCTCCCATTGCTTCACAACCTTACAAAGTCATGTTATTATCAGAAAATTTAATTTAATTTTTACCCATCTGATGAGTATGAAATTATATCTCTTTCGGTTTTAATGTGTTTTCCCTGATTACTTGAGAGAATTTTTAATTTTTTTAAACCAATCTTTCAGGTTTCCTTTTCTGTTAATTTTGCCCAGTTTCTTGTTGGGTTATTTGTATTTTTCTTATTGTTTTGTAGATCTTTAAAATACACACTGATTCTTTGCCTATTATATGTGATACATAAGTATTGCAGTTTATATCTCCTCTCTTCTTGTAGTCTCTGTCTCTCTCTCACACACACAAACATACAATTTATGCTGAGTTTTGATAAGCAGGTTTATTTTTGTGTGATCAAATCTATCAATTTTTTTATGATTTTTTTATCTTGTTTAAAAAATCCATCGAGATTACAACAGTGTTAATCTTTTATTTTCCTTCCAAATTTGCAGGTTTGACTCATCACATGATATTCATCTTCGTTTATTTTGTAAATGAGAGATCCATTCCCTTGTTTGGCCCTATGTGTAAGCAATTGCCCCAGCTCATTTTATTGAATGTTCCATCTTCTCTCCGTGAGAGGTAGGCAAGCTCTACCGTATGACAAGAGTTATAAAAGTCTGGGTATGTTGGGGCCAGCCTGGTTGTGCAGCAGTTAAGTTTCCATGTTCCACTTGGGTGGCCTGGGGTTTGCCGGTTAGGATTCTGGGTGTGGACATATGCACCGCTTGTCAAGCCATGTTATGGCAGGTGTCCCACATATAAAGTAAAGGACGATGGGCACGGATGTTAGCTCAGGGCCAGTCTTCCTCAGCAAAAAGAGGAGGATTGGCCGCAGATGTTAGCTCAGTGCTAATCTTCCTCAACAACAACAACAAAAAGTCTTGGTATATTTCTAGTGTTTATCTTCAGTCCCTGTGTTCTATCCATCCATTTCTGCAGGAATACTTCCTGCCTTACTTACTGTTGCTTTACTTTAAAAGTCTCTGTGTGTGAGGCAGTCCCCTGGCTGTATTGCTTCACCTCCAAATTGCCTTAGCTATTTTTATTAGCATACTCTTCCACACAACTTTTAGAATTAGTATGTCAAGTTTCAGGAAGTTCAAGAAAAACTCTGTTGGAATTTTAGTTGGATTTACATTGAAATTTCTACATTCATTTGAGGAGAACTGGCAACTTGAGGATATCTTTCATTTTCTAGACGTGGCATTTTGTTCCATTTATTTAGCCCTACTTTACTATTTCAATAAAGCCCTAAAATTGTATTCATCTAAGATCTAAGTTATACACTTCTTTTGATAATTTATCCCTTATTTTATAAATGTCTATATATCTATAGATATTTATTTATTTTAAATAGTATCTTCTTAAAAAATTACATTTAATTTTGTTGTTGGCATATAGAAATGCCATTGATTTTTATATATGATCATATATCTAACAAACTTGCTAAATTTCTTTATTAGTTCTAATTTTCCCCTATTAATTCTCTTAGCTATTATATGAGAAAACAGGATGGGTGAATAGTGATAATTTCATTTCTTTTCTTCCAACCTTTATACATTGTGGATTTTGTCACCTATTTAAAAACGCTTTCTGTGGTGGTAATACCTACAGAACAGTGAATCTGAGTGAGAAGATGAGCTGTGATTTTTTGATATGTGTGGGACTTGTGATATTGCTAGTGCGTGGTCATCTTGCATAATGTTCCTTGTGTGCTTGATTAAAGTGTGTCCTCACTCACTAATTGTGTTTATTAGAACAACATTGTTAATTGCTCCTTGCAGATCTTCCAAATTCTCACTTTTTTGCCTACTTGAGAGAGATCTTCCATTAAGGTGGTGAATTTATCAATTTTCTGCTGAATTTCTGTAAATTTTTATTGTATATATTTTATCTATCTGAAACTATATTGTAAGAAATCTTTATATCTTTTTGAGATATTGAACCTCTGTATAGTCAACTTGGGCTGCCTTAACAAAATACTATAGACTGGGGGCTTAAACAGCAGAAACTTATTCCTTACATTTCTGGTGGTTGGAAGTCTGAGAACAGGATGCCAGCATGGTAGGGTTCTGGTGACAGTCCTCTTTATGCCTTGTAGATGACCACCTTCTCCCTGTGTCTCACATGGCAGAGAGAGAGTGAGTGAGCTCTCTCATGTCTCTTTTTATGGAGGCACTAATTCCATCATAAAGGTCCCACTCTCTTGACCTCATCTAAGGCTAATTGCCTCCCAGAGGCTCCACCTGCTAGCTCCATCCCCTTGGGGGTTAGGGCTTCATATACGAATTTGGGGACAAAATTCAGTCTATTCCAACCTCTTACCTATAATTGTCTTCTCTCACCCTAATAATGCCTTTTTATGCCAAAATATCTGTACTCTTTGAAGGTCCTTATGATGAGAATTTATCTCTTGGTAATAGTACAGTATGATAAGATGGTATACAGCTAGAGATTTTAAAAAATATATGGTAACTCAATGAGAGTTTATCCATTTACATTTACTACAATTACTCATATATTTGGAATTAATCTTTTTCTTTTTGCTTTCCACTTGATTATTACACTCTATTCTTTTTCTTTATTTTTCTTGGGGGAGTGCTTGATTAAGGTTTTATTCTTGTGCTATATTTTCCATTCCTGGTTTGGAATTTATGCAAACTATTTCTATTATTTTAATTGTCACACTTTTAATTTTAACTTGCATAACCAGTGGAGTATAAAGATAACTAACTATTCTGCCATCATCCTGACCCATGAGTACTTTCAGTTTCTTTAAATAGTCACTGCCTTTTCAACTTGCACATTATTATTAATCAGTATCTTGTTTTGTTTATCCTGAAATTTCCTAACACTATTCCTTGTGTAATCATTGTTCATTAAAATCTGTCCTCGTGCTGAATAACTTCTTGCTCACTCTTCCTTTGTGCATTTCAGGTCTTTCTTGTGGATTTATTTCCTTCTGCTACCCTTCCTTTTAACTTTCTTTTATAAGGAAGAGTTATTAGTAAACTTCAATTTTTGCTTGAAAATAAAATACACTGTGATTCTTTTTTTTCAAATTTGAGTTCATAATAGTTTACATCAGTGTGAAATTTCAGTTGTACATTATTTCTCGGCTGTCATCACATAGGTGCTCCCCTTCACCGCCTGGCCCCTGGTAACCACTGAACTGTTTTCTTTGTCCATGTGCTTGTTTATAATCCAAATATGAGTGAAATCATCTGGGGTTTGTCATTCTCAGTCTGGTTTATTTCACTTAGCATAATTCCCTCTAGTTCTTTCCATGTTGTTGCAAATGGGATGAATTTGTCTTTTTTTTCTTGCTGAGTACTATTCCATTGTATATATATGTACCACATCTTTATCCAATCATCAGTTGATAGGCATTTGGATAGTTTCCATCTCTTAGCTATTGTGAATAGTGCTGCAATGAGCATAGGGGTGCATATGTTACTTTGGATTGCTGATTTCAAGTTCTTTGGGTAGGTACCCAGTAGTGGGATAGCTGGGTCATATGGTGTTTCTATTTTTAGTTTTTTGAGGAATCTCCATACTGTTTTCCATAGTGGCTGCACCAGTTTGCATTCCCACCAGCAGTGTATGAAGGTTCCCTTCTCTCAACACCCTCTCCAACATTTGTTACCTTTAATCTTAGTGATTATAGCCATTTTAACAGGTGCAAGGTGGTATCCTAGTGTAGTTTCAATTTGCATTTCCCTGATTATTAGTGATGTTGAACATCTTTTCATGTGTTTATTGGCCATGTGTATATCTTCTTTGGAAAAATGTCTGCTCATTTCCTCTGCTCATTTTTTGATGTGGCTGTTTGATTTTTCTTGTTCAGTTCTGTGAGTTCCTTATATATTATGGAGATTAACCCCTTATCTGATATATGAGCTGCAAAAATTTTCTCCCAGTTAGTGAGTTGTCTTTTGGTTTTGATCCTAGATTCTTTTGCCTTGCAGAAGTTCTTTAGTCTGATGAACTCCCACTTGTTTAGTTTTTCTTTTGTTTCCCTTGTCTGAGAAGACATGGTATTCGAAAAGACCCTTTTAAGTTCAATGCCAAAAACTACCAATATTATCTTTCAGCAGTTTTATGTTCACCAGTCATATTGGCCTGTAGTTTTCCTTTTTTGTGTTGTCTTTGTCAGGCTTTGGTATCAGAGTGATGTTGGTCTCGTAGAATGCGTTAGGAAGTGTTCCATCTTCTCTAATTTTTTGGAATAGCTTAAGAAGGATAGGTATTAAATCTTCTCTGAAAGTTTGGTAGAATTCCCTAGGAAAGCTGTCTGGTCCTGGGGTTTTATTCTTTGGGATGCTTTTAGTTACTGTTTCAATCTCTTCGCTTGTGATTGGTCTATTCAAATTCTCTATTTCTTCTTGACTGAGGTTTGGCGGGGTTGTAAGAGCCTAAGAATTTATCTGTTTCCTCTACATTGTTGATTTGTTGGCATATAGTTTTTTGTAGTATTCTCTTATAATCCATTGTATTTCTGTGGTATCTTTTATTTCTCCACTTTGACTTCTAATTTTATGTATATGACCTTTCTCTCTTTCTTTCTTTCTCTGTCTTTTTTATTTCAATAGCATTTATTTCTGCTCTAATTTTTAGTATTTCCCTCCTTCTGCTGACTTTGGGCTTTGTTTTTTATTCTTTTTCTAATTCAATTAGGTGTAGTTTGAGATTGCTTATTTAGGATTTTTCTTGTTTGTTAAGGTGAGCCTGTATTGTGATGAATTTCCCTCCTAATATGATTTTTGCTGCATCCCATATCAGTTGGTATGGTATGTTTTCATTTTCATTTGTCTGTAGATTTTTTTATTTATCCTTTAATTTCTTCAATGACCCATTGCTAGGTCAATAGCATGTCGTTTATTCTCTACATCTTTGTCCTTTTCTCAGCTTTTTTCTTGTAATTAATTTCTAGCTTTATAGCATTGTGATCAGAAAAGATGTGTCATATTATTTCAATATTATTAAATTTATTGAGGCTTGCCTTGTTTCCCAACATATGGTCTATTCTTGGGAACATTACATGCACACTTGAGAAGAATGTTTATTCTACTGCTTTTGGATGGAGTGTTCTATATATGTCTATTAAGTCCATTTTGTCTAGCTTTTCACTTAATTCCACTGTTTCCTTGTTGATTTTCTGTCTGGATGATCTCTCCATTGATGTGAGTGGCATGTTGAGGTCCCCTACTATTATTGTGTTATTATTAATGTCTTCTTTTAGGTTTCTTAATAGTTGCTTTATGTACTTTGGTGCTCCTTTGTTGTGTGTATAGATATTTATAAGTGTTATTTCTTCTTGATGGAGTGTCCCTTTGATCATTATAAACCCTCTGTCTCTCTTTACCTGTCTTATCTTGAAGTCTACTTTGTCTGATATAAGTATTGCAACATCTGCTTTCTTTTGTTTGCCAATAGCTTTGAGTATCATCTTCCATCCCTTCACTCTGAGCCTGTGTTTGTTATTGGAGCTGAGATGTGTTTCCTGGAGGCAGCATATTGTTGAGTCTTGTTCTTTAATCCCTCTCTCCACTCTGTGTCTTTTGGTTGGAGAATTCAATCCATTTGTTTATGGTGATTATTGATGTATGAGGGCTTAATGCTGCCATTTTATCACTTGTTTTCTAGTTCTCCTGCATTTCCTTTGTTTCTTGTCCTGTGTGTTTTGGTCTACCAATACAGTTAGGAAGTTGTTGATGTTGTGTTTCTTTATTTTCTCCTTATTTATTATTTATGTCTCTGTTCTGCTTTTTTGTTTAGCGGTTACCCTGAGGTTTGTATTCAAGATCTTGTGGATAAGATAATCCCTTTTCTCATGGCTTCTAATTTCCTTAGACTACACCAATTTGGTCCCTTTCTTCTTCCCCTCCTAAGTTGTTTTTCTTACATCTTATTGCATTTTGTCTTGTGAGTTTGTGGTTAAAAATGACAAGATTATCTTTTTTTTGGTGTTTTCCTTCCCTTTGTTTTGAATGTTATGCTTGAGAGTTTGCTATCCTCCTCTGATTCTGTCTACCTATTTAACTCCTTACTCCACACTTTGTAACCCTTTTCTTGCTTTTCTTTTCAGGTTTGAGGACCTTCTCAAAAATTTCTTGTAGGAGGGTCTCATGGCTACAAACTCCCTTAGCTCATGTTTGTTGGGGAAAGTTTCTATTTCTCCATCATATCTGGAGGATATTTTCGCTGGATAGAGTATTCTTGGCTGAAATTTTTTGTCCTTCAATCATTTGAATTTGTCATTCCAGTCTCTCCTAGCCTGTAAGGTTTCAGCAGAGAAATCTGCTGAAAGCCTGATGGGGGTTCCTTTGTAGGTTATTTTCATCTGCTTTGTTGCCCTTGGTATTCTTTCTTTGTTATTCAGTTTTGCCAGTTTCACAACTGTATGCCTTGCAGTAGGTCTTTTCACATTGACATATTTAGCAGATTTGGCAGCCTCTTCCACATGATTTCCTTCCCTAGGTTTGGGAAGTCCTCTGCTATTGTTTATTTGAAGAAGCTTCCTACTCCATTCTACTTCTCCTCTCCTTCTTGAATACCTATAATTCTTATGTTGCATTTCCTAATTGAGTCAGATATTTCTTGGAGACTTTCTTCATTTCTTCTTAGTCTTAGTTCTCTCCCCTCCTCCTTCTGAAGCATTTCTATGTTTCTATCCTCAATGATGCTGATTTGTTCCTCAATGTTATCAGCTCTATCATTAAGGGAATCTATGTTCTGTTTTATCTCATCCATTGTGTTTTTCATCTCCAATATTTCTGATTGGTTCTTCTTTAGAGATTCATTTGAATTTAGTCTTAATTTTCTCTTCTCCGCTAACTGGAGCATTTCAACATGGCTATCTTCGATTATGCTGATTCATTCCTCTATGGTGTCCACTTAAGCATTCAGTGAATCTATATTTTGTTTTATTTTTGTTTTATTTCTTCCATTGTGTATTTCATCTCTAATATTTCTGATTGATTCTTTTTTATAGTTTCAATCTCTTTTGTGAAGTAGTTCCTGAACTCATTGAATTGTTTCTCTACATTCTCTTTTACCTCATTGAGTTTTTTGATGATAGCTGTTTTGAATTCTTTGTCATCTAGATTACACATTTCTGTGTCCTCAGGAGTGATTTCTGGGTACTTGTCATTTTCTCTCTGGCCTGGAGATCTAATCTAATGTTTGATATTACTAGAGGGAGTGGCTCTGTTCTTTCACATCCTGGCGTTGTTTGGTCGCGGTTACCACCTATCGCCACTGGGTGGGGGTCAAGAGCCACATATTCTGAGCCTTCTGCTTTCTGCTGAGATCCCAGGGGCTGGAGCAGCACTGAGAGGGTGGGGGAAAGGATGCTTTCTTCTCTGTGCTCTCGGAGTTTTCTCCCTCTGTTCTTGCTATCTGCTTTCCTGGAGAGTGGCTTGATAAGGTCGCCCCTTGTGAAAGCTTTTTCCCCAGTAAAGAGCTTCCCTCTAGGCTGCAAGATCCCTTGGGAGTCCTTGCTGTTCCTGCAAACAAACATCCCCTCCTCTGTTCCTTCACTCTAGGAGGCCTCCCGTGGTCCCAGATCACAGTCTTTAGGGGAGGGAGTGAAGATTTCTCTTACCCCATTCCACCTCCTCTGAGGGGGGCTCCAGCCTCTCCACCCTCCATCATATGGCTGCATGAATCTCCAACGTTTTTGTGTTGTATTTGGATGTCCTCTGTTGGAGTATGGATTTTTTTCATTGTATATTGGAAGGGAAAGACTTCTGAGAGACTCCACTCTGCCGTGATACTGACCTCACTCCCACTGTGATTCTTGAATGACTATTTTACTGTTTATATTCCTTGGGCTGATAATTGTTTTCTTTCCACATATTGAATATATATTCTACCATCTTCTGGCTCCCATTAATCTATGAAGAAGTCAGTTCTCAGTCTCATTGTTTATTTTTTGTAGTTAGTAAGTCTTAACTCATAGGAAGCTTTAACTCTTTTCTATTTCTTTGTTGTTCTGAAGTTTTGTTGTCATATTTCTAATATTTTACCTTTAATTTATTCTTCTAAGACTATTGTTCTTATTAAATCGCAGATTAGATGACTTGCTCCAAATATGGAAATGTCTCACCAATACCTCTCTGAGTATTTTCTCTTCTACATTTAATTTCTTCTCTTCTTCTGAAACTTATATTTTCTTCTCATTCTATTCAAAATGTCTCTCAGCCGCTCCTTATATTTTTTATTTCTGTCACTCTCAAAGGCATTCTTTATCCTTTTCAAGACAGTTGCTATTTCTCATTTTAGCAGTGTCTAGTCTGCCTTTTAATCTATCCAAAGAGTTTTACATTTTATTTATTAAATGTTTTTCATCTCTAGAAGTTATATGTGGATATTTTTTAAACCTGTCTGCTCTTTTTGGGTAATATCTTATTTTTTTTATCATATTTACAGTTCTCTGATTTAGTCATTTAAAAGGCATATTCATTTTTTTCATTCTGTATGCAAGAATCCTAATATATGATGTCTCTGGGGGTGTCTCTCTTTTCTCCTTATTTTTTTAGTCATCTATTGTTCATGTGTTTCATGATTTCAGATTTGGAACTTATGCTGGTCTGAACTCTACAGACAATTTGCTTTTGTATCTGTCAGTTACCATATCTCCTTTGGCCCTCTCATTGTAATTTTGTAACTTTGTGTTTCCTGGACTGTATAGAAAGCATAAGTTCAAACCTCAAACCTTCATAAACACAGCCCTGTGATCATGGATCTCAGACCAAGATAGAAAAGACTCTTTTTCATACAGTTGGATGAATTTTTCTTTCATACTATCTTATCATTGAGACTTTAGCTCTGTGAGTGTCCCAATTATTCACACGTATTTCATTTCTTAATCCTCCACTTTCTTGGGCCCAAGCCCATGTCTCTCATCCCTCTGGTGATTGGTAGAATCCAATACTTGAATTTACTAAAATTGGCAAATAGCTTTGAGGGCACATGTGGCTTTAGTGCACTCTTAAAAATTCTGGTTTCCTGTACTTTCCTTGTTTTGAGCTCCTGGAGATTTACCTTAATTTGTTTTTGATTCAGCACAAAGTTAAAGATTTTGCTTTTGCTTTGTGTTTGTTTTTACATTTTCCAATGTTTTCTATGTTTCTAAAAACAGATAATTTTTCAAGATATCACGTTTTCTATGTTGCCAGAAATAAAATCTAATTTGATATGTTTATTCAACATCTATGATATAGAGGGCCATATTGTGGTGTCTATAGTGAGACAGGGTACAGGGACAGGCTCCAGTATTGGAAGTGAAATAAAGTATTGTTACACAGGACAACCTGTCAGAATTTAGGCAAACAAAGCTCACCCCATTGATGGGCCCAACACTAAGACTGGAAGAGAACTGAGACTCTTAGTTAACAGGACCAACTGGTAGAAACTCAATCAGTGATAATTCCTTGAGGTATTGAATACAGGATTCTCCTATGACAGAGAAAGATATATATAGAGAGAGAACCAAAGTGTTTAATAATAGGGAAAACAGTAGAAGACACACAATGAAATGTTATGAAGAGTTCAGGCAGACTGGAGGCAGACAGCCTACATTTGAATCATGGCTCCTTCCATTTCTAGGTATGTCATCCCAGGAAAACTTAAACTTTCTGAGTTTCTGTTTCTATACCTCCAAAATTAAGGCTATAAGTGTGCCTGTTTCATAGGGCTGCTATACAGAATAGGTGAGCTAGTACATGTAACTTGCTTAGAATGGTGTCTGGCACGTAATTTTCAGTATATCTTAGTTATTCTTCTTTTTAACTATTATCTGAGGTTCAGTACAGTCCTGTGTCACTTAACAATGGGGATATGTTCTGAGAAATGCCTCGTTAGATGATTTTGTCATTGTAAAAATGTCAAAGAGTGTACCTACACAAACCTAGATGGTATAGCTTACTACACACCTAGGCTACATGGTACTAGTCTTATAGGACCACCGTTGCGTATGCAGTCCATTGTTGATCAAAATATCTTTATGCAGTGCATGACAGTAGTATGCAAAATACTGTGGATGCAAAAATGAATGATAGTCCCTGCTCTCAGAGGCTTCAGTCTACTCACTGTCTTGGGAGAGAATAATATGTAATCTGTGCTACACATTATTTATATGTAAAAGGTAATAATCAAGGCATCAGTGCAATAAACAATGAATAGAAGTGGTTCAGAGGGTGGGTTGATTAATTTTTTCTCTTGGGGCAAAATGGGGTAGAAACAAAGAGGATCACATTTGGGAAGAAGATGATATATTTGCTTTGTCGTCATGACAAGTTTAATAACCTTTTGGAGATGACCATCGGGCACTTAGAAAGGTAGGTCTCTCATTATTAAAGACAGCTTGATTTCTTTGTGAGCTTCAGGTTTCTTATTCAAATGTGTTTCCAGTCTTGAATTTCTTTGACACTTCTCTTATTATGCAGAATTAATCACAGGTGTTTGAGAAGACATTAATGCCAAACTGAAGAAAATGCTTGCTCCAAGATCCCCACAGCTTGCCTTGAAAGGGCAGCACTCACTTTTCTTATTTTCCTTCTATTTCCTACACGCCCCCAACCCCAATGAAGTTGAAAAACGACTAATGTGTAATTGTCCTTCTGTTGGATACAAAGGACATGAGAATTCCTGTGAACATTAACTTTCTACTTCATGGAGCTGAGGGTTTTGTGCTCAGGACCCGCTCAGGCTTGTCTTTTTAATGAAACACTTGGTTCAAACACTTTTATCATTAAAAAAGTAATAATGAAATCGTTATGAGGCCACAGAAAGAGGGTGGAAGGTTAATACACGTTAGAGCACAGAAAACAATTCAGCCAACACAGCCAATGAATACAGATTTCCTTTATTCTCCTTGAAGTCATCCACTAAATTTTTTTAACACCTTTCTTTTCCTTTCCTGACAACTATATACGAGGCCTGAATTAGAGGAGTAAAACTTGGCCCTTCAACTGGAAATCTCTATTACTTGCACAGCCATAGCAATAATGATGAGTGCTTCCAGCACTGACCCTAAAAGCTCTGTGAGATTTTGCTGAATCATCAAAGAGTAAATTTCACTGAGAAGCATGTCTTTTATCCAGTTCTGCTTCTTTAAAATCTGAAAATCTGCATGTAATTACAATTATAAAGTGAAAAGACAAATTCCACCAACCATTTACAAAAATCCGTCTCACCACTGTAAGGTCATAACTCAGCTGTTATTGCTCCCCATTAATTAGTACTTGAATTACTTGAATACTTGTTTGACCAAAATAATTCTACTTCCTGGCCAGGCTCAATGAAAACATTTAATTTATATAGGAAATATTATGATTTGGGTTTCCTGATTGCAGCCCTCAATTCCTTAGTGTGAATGGAACCATGGAATCAGAAGTATGTCCAGCTTGCCACACAATGGGTAGAAAGCCATCATCTTGTCAATGTTATGGGAAGAGCAGACCCTGGAAAATGTGGGGAAGTTATGGGCTTCTTCCAGGAGGCAGCAACCGCAGAGCTGCTAGCAGAGGACCTCCAGTTTATTTCACCTATAGACACACCTTAGCCCAGTGCCAAGTCATAGAATGCAATTATTTCCCATACTCCTAAAAAAGTACATATCCATATGCTTATAACATTTGGCATAAAATTTCAAAGGAATTGGTTGAACTCCTGAAGTTCATACAATGACCTCATGTTGAGAACCCCTAATTGAGTGCAACTACATGCCAGAATTGATAGGGGTACAAAATTAAATAGCACATGGTTTTTGTTTTCAAGGAGCTTACAGTCAACTGGAAGAGACCGTAAGTAAGAAAACAATTTTAATACAGCAGGAGCTGGGAGAAAATAAAAGATGCAATAAGAATTCGTTTTTGGAAGAATACTCATAATTATCCTGGGAGAGGGCTGAGACAGCCTTCCCAGAGGAAGAATGCCCTACTAAGAGCTACTTAAAGAATGAGTAGAAATTAGCCAAACAAAACTGATAAAGGATGTGCCCTCAGCATCTACTGAAAAGAATGTGCAATGGCCTATTTGAGGCAAGATAACACATAGGTGTTCAGAGAAATGAAAGCAGTCTATTACAAGGAGGGTAAGATGCAAGATAGTGAAAGGATTAGGCTAGAGGATAGAATTAGAGCCATATCTCTTGTGATACTAAAGAATGTGAATTTTTACACTGAGGGCAAGAGAAAATGGTTATAATATTCTAGCCTTAGTGTGCAAATAGTTGGATGGGATAGTAATGGCAAAGGAAACCATTCCAGTCATACTGTGGTGTTTAGGTTCACAAAGTCTACTGCCACGTTGCCTAGGCTTAAGTCCTGTTTCACCACTTACTAAGTGCTTAAATGGGGAAAAGGATTTAGCCTCTCTGTGCTTCAACTTCCTCAACTGGAAAATGGAGGAAATTTTACAGTTACCTAGCAGATTATTCTAAGGACTGAATGAGTTAATATGTGGAAAGTAGGTGGGACAGTGCTTGGCACATAAGTGCTACATAGAAATTGCTTATAAACATCATAACAGTTGTGATCAGCAGTATTATTCAAAGGGAAGGTGTCACAGCAGTTGATAAAGTTTGTGGTAATGAAAATGGAGGTAAGTACCCTGATTGGACAGGTGCAAGGAATAGTATGTGGTAACTGGGTAGCTGTGCAGATAAGGAGGTGAATGTACTTGGATTCCTGGGTTTCTGCATGTTTCAATTAGATGAAACATTTTGTCATCATCATGCAGACTGAAGAGTAGAAAGATGAATTCTTTTCCTGTATGCTGATTTTGACTTGTCTCCATATGAATGAAAACAAAATACAGTTGGCTATAAAAACGTGCAATTTATGATCCAGGGTAAGAAACATTGACATATAGCCACTGGTTCCTGAGTCTGTCAACCTTCAGTGTCTCTCATTGTAAAGAGATTTTGCACTTTTCTAAGTGTACTCATTTGATCTTTCATGATGCTGTAGGATCAGAGTCAGGTGGTATTATGTCTGTTTTGTAGATGAAGAGATTGAGGAACAAAGGTATTATTGTCTCCCATGAACACATAGCTAATTGGTGAAAGAATTGGCAATATAAATAACCCATTTCTCCTTTACTCAGACTTCTGCTCATTGTTTTCTCTTAGCATCAACTAAGATAGTCCGCACTTTTAGATTCAGTGAAATTGGTTCAATCCCCATTCTACATGTAGTAGGAGGCTAGAGTCATTCCCAGTCTCTCTGGGGATTTTAAGGTGAGTGATGGCTTATGGATTTCCTTTGTGCTGTGATGTTTTTCTTCTAAATCAATTTTCTCATAAAATTGCGGTTATTTCTGGAGCAATATTCCTAACATGTTGGTGCACTCTCCTTCTCCTCTCTTCTGTGATTATACCCACCCTCAAAGCCTAGGTATTTTCTGATTTGGAGTAGTTTTACTCCACTTTTGTCCTTATTTCCTGTTAGTCGGCTTTCACGTGTCAGAGTACCAAGTAGTTTAACAGGGCATTCTAGCAGCTGGCGAGATTTGCTATTGTTTTCCACAAACTGTACAGTCTATTGATAGTGTGATCTCTCAAAAACTAACATTTTTTCTACTGTTTTGAATAAGTTACAAGATGGACACTGGTGATGAGAAAAACAACTTTTGTTTTTCTGAGTAGCTGCCTAGGCATTTTACAGTATAACAGCCCTGCTCATACCCAGTCTGGACAGTTAGATGAGGACCTGATTTTAGGATTCCCACCATAAGTTCCCACTGCTTTTCCTTGGGCACCTTTTAAAATAATCACTTAGAGTTAAGCTTGCAAAAAGTACCTCCGCCCCACCCACCTTATAAATAACAGGTGTTTGCTACACTGCTCTCTTTCTCCTGCTGTCTTGTGACCTGGGACAGAGGACTGCCCTTCCCTCAGCTCATTGTGCTCACCACAACTCTGGTTTCTGTGATCTGTAATAAGTCTGACTTTACTTCCTTTGTGTGGGTGTACTGAAACTGTGCCTTAGATCCATAGAAACCCCAGGTTTTCACTTCCCCAAAGTGGGAGCTCAGACACTGAGGGGGTACCCACCCCCCCCCCATGGGTGGCTTTCACCTCCTCATTCAGCAGGTCATAATCCGCATATCCTTAATTCAGTGCACCAACTCTGGCTTCCCAACACAACACTGAGCTCATGGTATTCTATAGATATTACCACACAGGAAGGAAGGAGACTCATTATCTCACCCCCACCGTGTCCTCCCAACAACATCAAGCATGACCAGCTGTTTAATACTAAGAAAAGAAAAATACAGATTTATTTTCCCATTGAAATGCATTTTAATGCTATTCGGCCAGTATTATGTTTCCCCTCTCTCTTTCACTGTCATCTTTCTTATTCTTTTCACTGACTAATTGGCATCTCCAGAATAACTGAGTCATCAAAGGAGAGAGAAAGATTTGGTGCAGATCCAATTAAATCCCAAATGAAAGACCAAAAAGATGTGAGGAAGAGTGAGTACAAACAACCAACAAAAAAGCACATAAATTTATGCCTCTGTGCCTTATAAATTATGTATCAGATTTCTTTCTTTTTACATGTTTTATCCTATCTTCTGAAGGTAAAAGTAAAACACATGAAATATCATGAAGTATCAGGGTGATATCATAAAAGCTGATGATTACCTTGGAAATAGGTTCACCATACAGATTAAGAAAACTAATTTCATAAAATATGATCTTATTTTGTAAAGACTAAATGTCTACAGGTATATCTGTACTATTGTAAGAAAAAAAATCCTGAAGGATATACCTGTACATCAAAATACTAAGAATAGTTATCTATTTTGAGAAGAATGACGATGGATGATTTTTAAAAATTTATTTATCTTCCTTTTCAAATTTTCTAATGAAAAGACTGTATCAGATGAAATATTTTTTCCAGCACAGAATTTTTATTCTATTATACCTTTAAACATATTCCTTAATTTTAGAGCAATATATGTATAAGAATATACACACTATTATATACTAGATGTTCCTTTAACCAAGTGATCAAAATTAACATTGTCAATAGTGGTAAAAACTGATGTCAGATGCCTCCTGGTGTGATGCATTGAGAAAGACACCAGATTAATTTTGAAGTATTCCATCCTAAAATACATAACTTAAATTGAATCATGAGGACAAAAATCAGACAAACCCCAAATTACAGCAGTCTTGTTTTCAAGAGATACAAGCTAAGGTTGTTGAGATGAAAGGTCAGAATCTCTGCAAGTTACTCTTAAATGGTTAAGGAGAAAGAAAGAAGGAATGAAGAGAGGGAGGGAGGAAGGTAACAATTAGTGTTTTGGGTAGCTCTTTTAGCTATAAGATTAAGCTCTTTGTGATTACTGAGATTAAACATCAATCTTAATTCATAACACATTGCCTTGCAATAACTGATGCCTACTCTCCCAAAGAAAATGAAATAGATAAATGAATAGATATTTTAAAAGTAGACCTACATAATTTTCTTATCACTCTTGAGAAAGTGAAACAGAAGTATGTATATGAATGACATTTATAATGTACATAGTGGTTTTATTCATAATAGGCCCAAACTGCAAACAACTCAAATGTCCTTCAGTAGTAAAATGGATCAATTGTGGCCTGTTCACATAATAGAACACTGCACAGCAACGAAAAAGAAAGAAAACCACTATTAGGCACATCAGCATGGATGAATTTCATGCATGTGTAATATTGAGTAGAAGAAACTAGTCACAAGACAGTATCTATTGAATACTTCCATTTAGCTCAAGAACAGGTAAAATATATCTATGATGATAGAAATAAAGTAAAGCTTAGTTCTGGGGGAGGAGGCAGATACCGATTGGGAGGGGTCATAAAGAAACTTTCAGGTGTGCTGTATCTTGATTTTGGTGATAGTTACACAGGTATAAATGTAAAAATTCATCTTGCTGTATCTTTAATATTAGTACATTTTACCGGATGTATGTTATAGCAAACTTCAACTTTTTCTGTTCTCGCTACTAATCAATCTTCTCTTTACTGTGTCTGGCCCAGACACTTGCATATACTTGCATACAGCAGATGTTTGAGATATATTTTTGGAATGAATAAATAAAATTGTTCCTGCCTTGTGTCTTATTTCTTTGGGGCTCCCCTGAATGTGATAATAAATGCAATACATATTTTATTTCTCAATTAATACTTTCAGAATATATCAACGATATTGCATTTGTCTAAGGAACAATTCTAATGACCAGAATTTCAGACAATGTAGGTAGTCTATTGGGATATGGATAAAAGTGGGGTCAATCTTTGACAAATATCACAGTTGAAAAAATCTCACATTGTGTCATTTAGGTGTGCTAGCTCACATGAATCCAGATATGCAGCAAGTTGGGTGGTTCCCTATGGGAGATATGGAGAAGTCAGTCCAACACAGCACAGGAGTGAGAAAGCTGTACCAAAACAAGATGTTTCACTATTCAAAGGCTAGAACTAACTCCACCCTTAACCGGATGGGGTAAGTATAGGCATCTAAGAGAGCTGGGAAGAGTGTGGTAGCTCAAGTTTCTAGGCAGCCATGGGTGGGGGAATCAGATGAGCTCTGGGGTCACTGATAGGAGGTCCATATAAATTAAATTAAGGAATTCCAGAAGCAAGGACCAGCCTTCAGGATGAAGATACTGGCAAGAACTAGGCAAGGAATTCTGGGATTCAGTCACATAGATTTCTATTTAAGGTAGAACTGCAGCCAGAGGTCAGGCCCTGAGACAAAAGCCAGGAATCAGGTGCCCAGTCACGTGAGGGGAGGTCAGGGTCTGGGACCAGCAAGGTGCACTGTAGCTCCATGCACCCCAGGCATCCTGGGTTTTCTCGGACCTATCCCCACTTCTCTAGGGACAGAAGACCTTCCAAATGCCACAGGGTCTGGCTTTTATTCATCAAGAACCGATGGAGTTAAAATTCTAAGTGGGTCTGTCTTCTTTGGAGGTGAGAGTTGTAAAAGGCAGGGAGAGAAAATAAATAATTGCAATTCTCACCTGCACATTAAGTCAATTCTGTTAAGAGGCATCCTATAGTACACCATATTGCATTTTTTAGTTAGATCCAGAATATTAATTTTCCTGGGGCATCTGAGTAATATTTAACAGTAAATGATTCTCTCAAATTTTGGCCATGTATACTACAGTGTTCATTTTAGAAAAATAAACTGGCAGATTTTTTTGTAACCTATGTCTTTGCAGGGATTTTTTAAACATTTTTTCAATATTTAAGAACACTAAGATATTTGCTTAATTAATTTGTATTTTGATAAATTTCCTCTTTAAAAATAAATACCAGAGGTAAGTTGTTCCTTTTATTGTATTAATGAAAATATTAATAGAACAACTATTTAGAGAAATCAAATATTCTAGCTAGAAAAAATGAAAAGCAGAAAGTGAGTACTTTTTCAGAATTTAGAATGGCTTTAAAATTTGAGTAAATTTCCCACATGTAGGACGTACAGGAAATTTAAATGCAGAATACTTTTTAGTTGCTTAGAAAGAAAGTTTTTATTTTATTCATTATATTCAATTATAATGATGACTTTGTCAACAATTAACCAAACTCAGATCAGCTAATATGAATATCTGAGGGAAAACATATGAACTATACAGATTTTAATTAATTTGGTGATCTGAAAGTGCTGTTAAACTTGCCACTTTGGGGGGTTACTAATAGGATCACCTCACTTTGTTTGGAAAAGCGGACATAATTCATCTCTATCTAGGATTGATCCTTTTGTTAAAAAAAATAAATAGGCACTTTTCCTTTGTGTATTTATTTAAAGCATAGGAAGTCGTGCATACAACATGTAAGTATTATTATTCTTTTATAACTGGCTTTGACATTGGCACTTTAACTAGGAATGGCTGGGTATGTCGGCCCTCTGTTCTCAGTGTTTGAATATGCTTCTCCTCTCCTCTCTGCTCCTCTTTTTTTTTTATGTATGTTGTAAAAAGTTATGGAATCCCATTGTAATTTTATCAATGCACATTACTAGACCTTTATTGCTTAGCTCAGAAATACTTACATTTGGCCATTTTCTTACTTGAAGACTTTTTTTTAAAGATTGGCACCTGTGCTAGCATCTGTTGCCAATCTTTTATTTTTTCTCTTCTTCTCCCCAAAGACCCTCAGTACAGTTCTATATCCTAGTTGTTGGTCCTTCTGGTTGTGCTGTGTGGGACACTGCTCAGCATGGCCTGATGAGGATCCCAACCAGCGAAACCCTGGGCCGCCCAAGCGGAGCACACAAACTTAACCACTCAGCCACGGGCCTGGCCCCATTGAAGACTTTTATTTTCTCCTTCAATTCACATTTCCTCTTGTTTCCCACTGTTGGTCTCTTCTTTGAATGTTAAAAAAAAGGTTTTTGGTCATTCATCGTAGCACCCTGGGAAAAGCCCAATCTTTTCTGCTACTGCAAATGGTAGAGCTGCATGGCATTTGTAACGGCATCATTTGTTATTAAGTTAGTCACCCTGGTACTAACGGATTCTTTGCTCTGAGTTATTGTTATTATATTCAGTAAAGCTCACTATTTAGGAGGGAGAAAAGCACCTGCTCAGCCAGGATCTATAGGAAGCACACCTTCCATTGAAGCAAAGTAATCTATTCTCATTAAGGTCAACACTGGCCAGTTTTAAGAGACTAGACTTAAAAGGAGGATGAAGACCAGGAGAAAGAAGCCTATAAAATATCCCTTAGCCTCTTCCTGTGGCTGCAGTGTACCTTACACCCAACACAAGCTACATCTAGATTTTACTCTGAAGTGAATAAAAATATAGTATCAAGCATGCATGGGCATGCACATGCACATTGATACACACACACGTAAACACACAAGCATACATGAACACACACAGCTTCTGGCCCATGAAAACACTTGTTTTTTTCACATCGCAGAAATGCAATGAAAAGATTTCCCAATTGGTTGTAAAAATTCCATACTATAATTTCAATACTTAGAAAAACACATTATCACAATATTTTAAACATGAGTCACATATTTTACTTGAGACATTATGTTTATAAATATAACACTTTAAAAATATCCCTATGGAGGAGAACATCCAAGATGGTGCCGTGAGCAGACTTCTTTGTCTCTCCCCCTTCGAATCTACAACTAATTGGACATTCATCGCTTGACAAAGGATATCTATATAGCATCTCAGGACGTTGGAGAGATCCACACTGCTATACATGGGAAGGCAGACGGACTTCCCTCCGGGAGGAGGTGGAGATAGGTGAAAACTCTCCGACCCTGACCCCCAAACAGCCTAGAGCCTGGGGGCGGCTTTCTTTCAATGGACACCCCCAGAACATTGCCACATGCCAAGGGCAGGAGGGAGCACACACCAGAGGAGCGACGGTGGAACAAGGTGAACAGAGCCCTACCTAAGCCCCCGGCAATTACACCTGAGCCCAGAGGGAAGCTCCAGAGTTACACATTGGAGGCGGTGGGGAAAACTCCTACCCGCCATTAGCGGAGAGGTCCCGCCCAGTATCCACAACGCCTGGGGGCCCCCGGAGAGAATCCCAAGCAGTGCGCTGGCCCGCCAGATGCCGCCACTGGCTCCTCTGACCAGGCTTTTGCCGGGAGGGGATCGGGACTACTGAAGATCTCCTGGGAGAGGTCCGGGGCTGGGTGGAGCTCCAGTGGTTGGCAACGCAGCATGGGGGAGAAACTCTGAAGTCCCATCCCGGCAGCAGGTAGGGTCTTTGCCTGCCATTATCGGAGAGGCCCCGCCCAGCCTCCAAAACTCCTGGGGGCTCTCCCAAATGGTGCACCGGCCCGCCACCTGCTGCAGCAGGCTCCACTGACTGGGCTGTCACCCGGGAGAGGCTCAGGACTACCGGACATCTCCTGGGAGAGGTCCGGGGCTGGGTGGAGCTCCAGCAGCTGGCTACGTGGCCTGGGGGAGAAACTCTAGAGTTCAGTCCCAGCCACAGGCAGAGTCTTTCCCTGCCATTATCGGAAAGGCCCTGCCCAGCACCCACAACACCTGGGGGCTCCTGGAGAGAATCCCAAATGGTGCGCCAGCCCGCCAGCTCCTGCTGCCGGCTCCACTGACTGGGCTTTCGCCCGAGAGGGGCTCGTGACTACTGGAGACCTCCTGGGAGAGGACCAGGGATGGGTGGAGCTCCAGTGGCCGGCTACGCGGCCTGAGGGAGAAACTCTGAAGTCCCGTCTGGGCAGCAGGCAGGGTTTTTGCCTGCCATTAGTGGAGAGGCCCCGCCCAGCATCCACAATGCTGGGAGGGTCCCAAAGAGGAGAATCCCAGGCAGGGCAGCAGCTGACCAGCTGCCACTGAACTCAAGGTATCTGGCTATCCCCCTGACAGGGCAATGGGCTCCCCAAGATCCTAAGGGAGAGGACTGGGGCTGGGTGGAGTTCCAGCGACCTGGCTCTGTGGCCCAGGGGGAAACTCTACAGTCTCACAGGAGCTCAGTGATAGCCTCTGCACAGCACTAGTAGAGAGCACCCATCTGGCAACCACAAGGCTGGAAGACCCTGGGACAAAAGTAGCATAGCTAGGCGAGCTAAACACAGACTGTAGAAAATGCCCATAGCTCTGCTGTGACCCATAGTGGACAAGAGAGATTTTGTGGGCACAGACAGTGACAGAGCTGCAAATATAAGTGATCCTACCCCTGGCCACTGGGAAAGCCCATAAAACTGCTTCAGAACCTAAGGAGGGAGCACGACTAGGTGGTCTGCAACAGTAGGCACCAGCAGCCTGAACCCCCCCTGTGACGGCCTCCACAGCTGAAGAGGGAACCCACAAGGTCACTGTGACTGCGAGGAGGGGCCCAGGCCCAGTTAGCAACAGCTGATAGGGTTCCTGGTTGGAGCAGTATAAACAGCTGTCCCCCCACAACACCAGTAGAAACAAGTGGAAGCAGTAACTAAACTCTATCTCTATGGGGAGGCACAAATCTACACCATCAAGCAATATGAAAAAATATATTAAATCTCCAGAACAGAAGGAAAATGACAAACACACAGAAAACAATCCCAAAGACAATGAAATATACAACCTAAATGATGAAGACCTCAAAACAGCCATCATTAAAAAACTCAATGAGTTAAAAAGAATTCAGATAGACAACTCAACGAGTTCAGGAGCTATGTCACAAAAGAGTTCGATACTATAAAGAAGAACCAAACAGAAATACTGGAAATGAAGAACACAATAGAGGAGATTAAGAAAAATCTAGATGCACTGAACAGTAGGGCTGATAATTTGGAGGAAAGAATTAGCAATTTGGAAGATAGGAATATAGAAATGCTGCAGGCAGAGGAGGAGAGAGAGCTAAGACTAAAAAGAAATGAAGAAACTCTCTGAGAATTATCTGACGCAATTAGGAGATGCAACCTAAGGATTATAGGTATACCAGAGGGAGTATAGAGGGAGAAGGGGGTAGAAAGCCTATTCAAAGAAATAATGGCTGAGAACTTCCCAAACCTGGGGAGAGAGATGGAACTTCATGTGACAGAAGCCAATAGATCTCCAAACTTTATCAATGCAAGTAGACCAACCCCAAGACATATAGTAGTGAAGCTAGCAAATGTCAATGACAAGGAGAGAATACTAAGGGCAGCCAGGCAGAAGAAATTAACCTACAAAGGAACCCCCATCAGGCTTTCAGCAGATTTCTCAGCAGAAACTTTACAGGCTAGAAGAGAGTGGAATGATATATTCAAAAATCTGAAGGACAAAAACCTGCAGCTGAGAATTCTCTACCCAGTGAAAATATCCTTCAAATATGATGGAGAAATAAAAACTTTCCCAGATAAACAAAAATTAAGGGAGTTCATTGCCACCAAACCTCCTCTTCAAGAAATGGTCAGGAAAACCCTCATTCCTGAAAAATAAAAAAAAGAAAGGGCCTACAAAACCAAGAGCAAAGGAGATAAGTAGAAGGACAACAACAGAGAGTAGCAGCTCTCCATCAGAACAGACTAAACCATGGGACGTGAAACAAAGGAAATTGAAGAGAACCGGAAAGCAAGACATAAAATGGCAGCGGTAAGACCCCACATTTTAATAATCACTCTAAATGTAAATGGATTGATCTCTGCAATCAAAAGACACAGAGTGGCAGGATGGATCAAAGAACAAGACCCAACAATATGCTGCCTCCAGGAAACACACCTCAGCTCCAAAGACAAACACAGACTCAGAGTGAAGGGATGGAAGACAATACTCCAAGCTAATAATGAACAAAAGAAAGCAGATGTCGCTATACTAATATCAGACAAAGTAGACTTCAAAGCACAACAGGCAAAGAAAGACAAAGAGGGACAGTATATAATGATAAAAGGGACTCTCCACCAAGAAGACATAACACTTGTAAATACATACGCACCTAACACAGGAGCACCAAAATTTGTAAAGCCACTCTTAACAGAACTAAAAGAAGATATCAACAACAATACTATGATAGTAGGGGACCTCAACACACCATTAACACCAATGGATAGAACACCCAGACAGAAAATCAACAAGGAAATTATAGAATTAAATGAAAAATTAGTCCACATGGACTTAATAGATATATATAGAACACTCCATCCAAAAACAGCATGCTACACATTCTTCTCAAGTGCACATGGAACATTCTCAAGAATAGACCATATTTTGGGAAACAAAGCAAGCATCAATAAATACAAGAGAGTTGAAATAATATCAAGCATCTTTTCTGATCACAATGCCATGAAACTAGAAATCAACTACAAGAATAAAGCAGAGAAAGGTGCAAAAATGTGGAGACTAAACAACATGCTACTGAACAAACAATGGATTATTGATTAAATTAAAGAAGAAATCAAATATTATCTGGAGACAAATGAAAATGAGAACACGTCATACCAAATCATTTGGGATGCAGCAAAAGCAGTCCTAAGAGGGAAATTCATCGCAATACAGGCTCACCCCACAAGCAAGAAAAAGCTCACATAAGCAACCTCAAACAACACCTAAAAGAATTAGAAAAAGAAGAACAAACAAAGCCCAGAGTCAGTAGATGGAGGGAAATAATAAAAATAAGAGCAGAAATAAATGATATTGAAACTAAAAAGACAGTAGAAAGGATCAATGAAACAAAGAGTTAGTTCTTCTAAAAAATTAACAAAATCGACAAACCCTTGGCCAGACTCACCAAGAAAAGAAGAGAGAAATCTCAAATAAATAAAATTAGGAATAAGAGAGGAGAAATCACAACAGATACTGAAGAAATACAAGGGATCATAAGAGAATACTATGAAAAACTGTATGCCAACAAATTGAACAACCTAGAAGAAATGGGCAAATTCCTGGACTCTTACAACCTCCCCAAACTGAACCAGGAAGAAATGGAGAACCTGAATGGGCCAAACACAAGTAAAGAAATAGAAACAGTAATCAAAAACCTCCCCAAAACAAGAGTCCAGGACCAGACGGCTTCTCTGGAGAATTCCACCAAACATTCAAAGAAGATTTAATACCTATCCTCCTCAAACTATTCCAGAAAATTGAGGAAGATGGAGTACTCCCCAACACATTCTATGAAGCCAACATCACTCTGATCCCCAAACCTGACAAGGACAACACAAAGAAGAACTACAGGCCAATATCACTCGTGAACATAGATGCAAAAATCCTCGACAAAATTCTGGCAAACTGAATACAGCAATACATCAAAAAGATTATACACCATGATCAAGTGGGATTTATACCAGGGACATAGGGATGGTTCAACATCCACAAGTCAATCAACCTGATACACTACATTAACAAAATGAGAAACAAAAACCACATGGTCATCTCAATAGATGCAGAGAAAGCATTCGACAAGATCCAACACCGATTTATGATAAAAACCCTCAATAAAATACTTATAGAAGGAAAGTACCTCAACACAATAAAGGCCATATATGACAAACCCACAGCCAACATCATACTCAATGGAAAAAACTGAAAACCATCCCTCTGAGGACAGGAACAAGACAAGGGTGCCCACTTTCACCAATCCTATTCAAAATAGTACTGGAGGTGTTAGCCAGAGCAATTAGGCAGGAAAAAGAAATAAAAGGAATCCAAATAGGCAATGAAGAAGTAAAACTCTCACTGTTTGCAGATGACATGATCTTATATATAGAAAACCCCAAAGAATCCATAGGAAAACTATGAGAAACAATCAACAGCTACAGCAAAGTTGCTGGGTATAAAATCAACATATGTAAATCAGTAGCATTTCTATACACAAACAATGAACCAACAGAAAAAGAACTCAAGAACTCAATCCCATTCACAATCGCAATGAAAAGAATAAAATACCTTGGGATAAATTTAACCGAATAAGTGAAAGATTTATACAATGAAAACTACAAGACTTTCTTTAGAGAAATTGACGATGACATAAAGAGATGGAAAGACATTCCATGCACATGGATTGGAAGAAGAAACATAGTTAAAATGTCCATACTACCTAAAGCAATCTACAGATTCAACGCTATCCCAATCAGAATCCCAAGGACATTCTTTACAGAAATTGAACAAAGAATCCTAAAATTCATATGGGGCAGCAAAAGACTGCAAATTGCCAAAGCAATCCTGACTAAGAAAAACAAAGCCGGAGGCATCACAATCCCCGATATCAAAACATGCTACAAAGCTACAGTGATCAAAACAGCATGGTACTGGTACAAAAACAGGCCCACAGATCAATGGAACAGAATTGAAAGCCCAGAGATAAAACCACACATCTATGGACAGCTAATCTTCAACAAAGGAGCTGAGGCCTACAATGGAGAAAAGAAAGTCTCTTCAACAAATGGTGCTGGGAAAACTGGACAGCCACACGGAAAAGAATGTACATCGACCATTCTTTTTCACCACTCACAAAAATAAACTCAAAATGGATCAAAGACTTAAAGATTAGTCCTGAAACAATAAGTCTTCTAGAAGAGAATATAGGCAGTACACTCTTTGACATCAGTTTCAAAAGAATCTTTTCAGACACTATAACTCCTCAGATGAGGGAAACAATAGAAAGAATAAACAAATGGGACTTCATTAGACTAAAGAGTTTCTTCAAAGCAAGGTGAAATAGGATTGAAACAAAAAAACAACCCACTAATTGGGAAAAAATATTTACAAGCTACTTATCCAACAAAGGATTAATATCCATAAAATGCAAAGAACTCACACAGCTTAACAACAAAAAAACAAACAACCCGATCAAAAAATGGGCAGAGGACATGAACAGACATTTCTCCAAAGATATAAGTATGGCCAAGAGACACATGAAAAGATGTTCATCATCGCTAATCATCAGGGAAATGCAAATCAAAACTACACTAAGATATCACCTTACACCCGTTAGATTGGCAAAAATATCCAAAACCAAAAGTGACAAATGTTGGAGAGGTTGCAGAGAAAATGAACCCTCATACACTGTAGGTGGGAATGCAAAGTAGTGCAGCCACTATGGAAAACAGTATGGAGATTTCTCAAAAAGTTAAAAATAGAAATACCCTATGACCCAGCTATCCCACTACTGGGTATCTATCCTAAGAACCTGAAATCAGCAATCCCAAGAATCCCATGCACCCCTATGTTCATCGCAGCATTATTTACAATAGCCAAGATGTGGAACCAACCTAAATGCCCAGAAACTGACGACTGGATAAAGAAGATATGGTATATATACACAATGGAATACTACTCAGCCATAAAAAGGACCAAATTGTTCCATTCACATCAACATGGATGGACCTTGGGGGTATTATGTTAAGCGAAATAAGCCAGAGAGAGAAAGATGAACACTATATGACCCCACTTATAGATGGAAGTTAACATATAGACATGGAGAACCGATCGGTGGTTACCAGGGAAAAGGTGGGGTGGGTAGAGAGCACAAAGGGTGAAGTGGTGTACCCACAACATTACTAACAATAATGTACAACTGAAATCTCACAAGGTTGTAATCTATCATAATCTTAATAATAAAAAAATATCCCTATGGGGGCCGGCTCCGTTGCCGAGTGGTTAGGTTCGCCTGCTCTGCTGTAGCAGCCCAGGGTTCGGATCCTGGGCGCGGACATGGCACCGCTCGTCAGGCCACGTTGAGGCAGCGTCCCACATCCCACAACTGGAGTGGCGTGCAACTAAGACATACAACTGTACAGGGGGGATTTGGGGAGATAAAAAGCAGAAAAAAAAAAAAAAAGATTGCCAACAGTTGTTAGCCCAGGTGCCAATCTTTAGAAAAAAAAAAAATCCCTATGATCCTCACTTTTCTAGAGAAGAAATCAGCTTCTTATTTTACATTACTTTTCGAGAAGAATGACAGCAGGGTGTGTCCAGAAGGCTGTACTGTTAGCACAGTGCCAGTTCCGTTACGCAACATGTTCTCTCTAAATGGAAAATAAAACTTACAATGTTATAGTCAGGTCAGCTAAAAGTTATGCCTCACATCATACTCAGATCACTAAAATTTCAAATCTTGCCTGAAATCTGTGTAAACTGGAGAAATAAAATAAATTTTTTTGTGTTTAACTTAGCACATAAACACAGACTGTCTTTACTCACTCAAAACCAAACAAATACAGAAATAGAGAATAGAAGTGTTATTTCTTTCTTTGTTTTTATATATTGAGCCATTTATTCTAATTTCTTTGATTCATAAGTAAGTAAATGCAAACTTCATTTGGACACCATACAGTTCACACTTCCTCCATGTGGTAAGAGAGCTCTCTGTTCTTTGTATCTTAGTTTCCCTTCTTCTCTGTATCTCTTCCTCTGCATGGCCAATTAGCAGCCCTTGTAGCACCAATGCTCTTGGTAATTATGTTTGAGATTTGTTTATTTAGGAATGTGTTATTTAATTTTCACGTATTTGTGAATTTCCCAAATTGTTGATCTATTTTTCTATCTTTCTATTAATCTATCATTTTCTCCTCCCCTTTTTATGTTGTACTTTAACAAATTACATTCTTATATAATGTGTTGCTTATGAACATGGAATTCTATTTATTAGATTGTGGAGTTGTCCTTTAAAGCAAATAAAAGAAAAAAAGGTAGTCACAACCAGAAAATACATTTATGCTGTCTCTCATCTTTACCTATGTGGTTACTTTTACCAGGCTTCTTTATTTCTTCATATGGATTTAAATTTCTATTTAGTGTTATTTCATTTCAGCCTGAAAGACTTTCTTGTAGGGTAGGTTTCCTAGGGAAAATCTCTTTAATTTTCTGTTCATCTGGGAAAGTCTTGATTTCTCCTTCATTTTTATAGGATAGCTTTGCCAGATATTGAGTTCTTGATCGAGAGTTTTTTCTTCCAGCATTTCAAATATGTCATTCCACTGTCTTCTAGCCTCCATGGCTTGTGGTAAAATATCAGCTGTTGATTTTCATTGAGGCCCCTTAGTATGTGATGACTCACATTTCTTTTACTGTTTTCAAAATAATTTCTTTATCTTTGTCTTTTGAAAGTTGGATATGATGTGTCTGGGTGTGGATAACTTTGAATGTATTTACTTTGAGTTTGTTGAGCTTCTTGGATAGATAAATTAACAATTCTCATCAAATTTGGGAAGTTTTTTATCATTATTTTTTCAAAAATTCTGTTTGCCCATTTCCCTTTCTTCTCTGTCTTGGATTCACATTATCCAAGTATTAGTGGGTTTGATGATGTCCTTCAGTCTGTAAGGCCCTTTTCATTTTTCTTCATTCTATGTTCTGTTCCTCACACTGGACAATATCAATTGACCTAATATTCAGGTTCATTGATTTTTTTTCTTATGCACACTCATGTCTGCTGTTTAATCACTCTTATGAATAATTTTTCATTTCAGTTATTTTACTACTCCAGAATTTATTTGATTTCTTTTTAGAATTTCTAAGTCTTATTTGTATTCTATATTTGGTAAGACATCTTTTCATACTTTCCTTTAGCTCTTTAGAGATGCTTTTCTTTAGCTCTCTGAACATGTTAAAAACAGCTGACGTAATGTCTTTGTCTAGCATGCCCAAAGTAGGGGATTTCTCAGGGCCAGTTTATTATTATTTTTTCTCCTGTGTAGGTCATACTTTCTTATTTCTTTGTATGTCTCATTTTCTTGCTGTTGTTGAAAACTGAAAACTTTAAATAACATAATATGGCAACTCTGGGAAACTGATTCTCTTGTCTTCTATAGGATTTCTCACTGTTCTTACACGTTTTATCTATTATTTGCTTGTTTAGTGACTTTGAGCTAATTCTGTAAAGTCTATATCTTTGCCAAGTGTGGCCACTGATGTCTCTATTTGGTTAGTGAGAGGTCAGCTAATGATTGAACAGTGATTTTCTTAAATATCTACATCCACAAATCTCCCAGTCTACAGAGGTGCTGGGTCTGTGTGTTGGGGCATGCTTCAACACTCAGCCAGGCAGCTTAAAATTCTGCCTTAGCCTTCACTTCCTGCTTGCACAGAGCCGCAAGGTCAGCCAGAGGTGAGAGTAGGGCTTTCTCAGGGCTTTCCTGAGCTGATGCAGAGTCCTATGCATGTGTGTGGCCTTCTAGATTCCCATGAATATGGTGGAGCATTTCAAAACCCCTACAGACATTGTTGTTCCTCTCCTTTTTAAAAATCTCTCTTTGATAATCTTTTGTTTCCTACAATTGTTATCCATCATCTCAGGCATCCTTGATGTCAACAAACCGTCCCCAAGGAGAGGCTTTTAACACTAGGTGAGTTTGAGTGAGGTAAAATAAAGACAAGCGTTTTTAGTGGGGTTTTTCAGAGAACTATCAGACAGGTCAAATAATGACTCTTGTAACAATGCTTTTCAAGAGCTCAAACTCTGTTCTACTCTCTCTGGAACCATAAATGTAGGCTTCAGTTTTTAAGGGTACCAGTGAATTGGAAAGTGGTAAGGGAACTAGATTAAGTTAACACATCATGAATCTTGCCTACCAAGGCTTGCTACCGTTTTTATTTCCTTACTTTTAAACTAAATGCTTCATGGGTTGCTGCAAGCCTTTCATTATCTTCCAGAGTTCTGACAAAGTTTATTCCAACATTTTTCCTGTTTTTTTTTTCACTGCTTTTATGGAGAAGTAAATTTTCAGAGGTCCTTACTCTGCCACTTAGGCTGGCATCACCCTAGATGATATCTTTGCCTTCATTTTTGAAGAATACTTTTGGTGGGTGTACAATTCAGGTTTGGCAATTTTTCTTATACTTGAAAGATGGATTTCAATGACACTGGACCCATTGTTTCTGAAGTAAAGTCCACAGTGATCCAATTTTTCTTACTCGTTTATGTCTTTTTCCATCTCTGGGTCCTGTCAAAATTACTTCTTTACCTTTCATTTTCATCTGTCTGACTGATGTGGTTTTCCTCATGTTTATTCTGCTTGGGGCTTGCCAAGCTTATCTATTTGTTAGTCTTTCTGATATTATCCTATAGAGTCCTTAGGATTTACTCATGTTTTCTATTTTTTATTTCTTCATTATTATCATTTATACTATTTATTCTTTGTTTATTCCTATCGATCTATTTTTAAAGTTCATTAATTGTTTCCTCTAATGTCATCTTTCAGCTACAAAATCCATCTGGTGAAATTTTTTATATCAAAAATTGTTTTGACTTTATAAAATAGTTTATTCTCTTCTTTCATATACATTTTAATTGTCTACTGATATTTTCTCTACTTTTTAAAAATTAGGGACTTGTATACTGTTATTATGATGATTAAAATTATTCTAACTACTACTATTACTTGCCTTCCTGAGTTTAGTTTTAGAAGTGCCTTTAAAGTCTGTGATTAATAATTCCAACTTCTGATTTGTCTTGGGGTTTGCCTCTGTCAATTTTCTTTTCCTTTGTGAAAGGACCGTATTTTCTTGATTGTTCACATTGTGAGTAATTTAGATAATATTCTAGACATTAAGAATATTTTGTTCAGGAAGTTCTGAATTTTGTTACGTTCCTCCAAATAGTGTTGTTTTTATGTTAGAAGCCAATTAACTTGGTTAGACTCAAACTGAAAACCATCTCGCCTGTGGTGAACAGCAGTGGGGATATCAGTTCAGACTTCTTGCAGTCTGCTACATGCATGTGTGGTGCCAGCCATATACTTCAGTAAAATGCATGCAGACACACACACACACACGCACACACACTATGTATATAAATATAAGATTTAAAATTTTACTTTCTGATTTTTCTCTCTTTTAGATTTATCTTTTTACTCTCCAGTGACTCTGATGCTTCAGAATCCTTCTGGATCCTCTGACTAGAAAGATTATGGCTTTGTACACTTTTTAACAGTATGCATTGGTAAAACAGATTTGTTTTAACAATCTACTGTGTTATGATTGTGACTGTCCTCAGATCAAAGCCACAGACACAGGAAATTAAATCCATTTTTATTCCTAGCTTGCTCCGAATTTTTATACCCTTCAAAAATCTTCCTGAAAAGGCAAAGATAATTCTCTCAATGCTATTTTCCAAATTATATCAGAAGTTATAGCTAATGCAATAAGAGAAGAAAAAGAAATACAAAGAATATAGATTGGTAAGAAAGAAATAAAACTGTCTTTGTTCACAGATGACATGATTATATATGTGGAAAATAAAAAAAAAATTGACAGTAAAACTCCTGGACCTAATAATTGATTATAACAAGGCTGCAGGATAACAGGTTAATATACAAAAGTCCATTGGTTTCCTATATACCAGCATTAAGACAAATAGAATTTAAAATTAAAAACAGAATACCATTGAGGACAGCCTGGTGGCATAGTGGTTAAGTTCACTTGCTCCACTTTGGTGGCCTGGGGTTCACAGATTCCGATCCTGGGGGTGGACCTACACATTGTTCATCAAGCCGTGTTGTATTGGCATCCCACATACAAAATGGAGGAAGATTGGCACAGATGTTAGCTAAGGGCAAATATTCCTCAGACACACAAAAACACAAAAACAAAAAACACCACACAATGCCATTTACATTAGCACCCCAAAAATGAAATCCTTAGTTAGATGTATAACAAAATATGTGTAAGATCTGTATGAGGAAAACTACAAAACTCTGATGAAGAAAATCAAAGAAGAACTAAATAAAAGGAGAGATATTCAATGTTTATGGACAAGAAGACTCAATGTTGTCAAAATATTCTTTCCAACTTATGTATGTATTTAATTAAATATCAATCAAAATCCCAGAAAATTATTTTATGGATACCAAAAAACTGATTCTAAAGTTTATAAGGAGAGGCAAAAAACACAGAATAAATAATACATATTGAAAAAGAAGAACAAAATTGGAGGACTGACACTAACCAATTTCAAGACTTACCATAAAGCTACCATAATCAAGACAGTGTGATACTGAGAATAGACAAGAATAGACAGATAGATCAAAGGAGCAGAATAGAGAGCTCAGAAATAGACCCACACAAATATAGTCAACTGATCTTTAACAAAGGAACAAAAGAAATACAATAGAGAAAAGATAATCTTTTCAACAAATTGTGCTGGAACAACTGGACATTCACATGAGAAAACAATTAATCTAGAGACAGAAATTATGCCTTCACAAAAATTTACTCAACATAGATCACAGACCTAAAAGCGAAATGCAAAACTGTAACATACCTGAATATAAAATGCAAAACTATAAAAATTGGATACAACACCAAAGGTAGAATTCATGAAAGAAATAATGGATATGCTGGACTTCATTATAATTAAAAACTTCTGCTCTGTGAAAGACAATGTAAAGAGAGTGAGAAGATAAGCCACAGACTGGAAGAAAATATTTGCAAAAGACACTTTGTTAAAGGAATGTTATCAAAAATATTCAAAGAATTCTTAAAATTCAACAATAAGGAAACAAACAACCCAAATAAAAAGTGAGCCAAAGACCTGAACAGAAATCTCATCAAAGAAGATATACAGATATACAGATGGCAAATGAGCACATGAAAAAACATTCCACATCATATCTCATCAGGCAACTGCATTTTAAAACAACAATAAAAATCATCACCTATCTATTAGAATGGCCAAAGTCTGGAACAGCGAGAACAGCAAATGCAAGAGAGCATGTGGAGCAAAAGGGACTCTCATTCGTTGCTGGTGGGAATGCAAAATGGGACAGCCACTTTGGAAGACAGTTTGGTGGTTTCTTACAAAACTAAACATACTTTTATCATACAATCCAGCAATCACATCTCCTGATATTTACCTAACTCATATTCACACAAAACTCATGTGCAGATGTTTATAGCAGCTTTATTCATAATTGCCATAACTTGGAAGTAACAAAGATGCCCTTTAGTAGGTAAATGAATAAACTGTGGTATATCCAGACAATGGAATATTATTCAGTACTAAAAACAAATGAGTTATCAAGCCATGAGGAAGCTTAAGTGCATATGATTAAGTGAAAGAAGTCAATCTGAAAACGCTGCATAGTGTATGACTTGAACTATATGATATTCTGGAACAGGTAAAACTATGAAGATGGTAAAAGGACTGGTGGTTCCTAGGGAGTGGGTAGGGGATGAGATGAATACATGGGGCACAGAGGATTTTTAGGACGGTAAAAATATTCTGTATAATACTGTAATGATGGATTTATATCATTATACATTTGCCCAAACTCACAAAATGAACAACATGAAGAGTAAAACCTAATGCAAACTATGACTTTCTGTGAATATAATGTGTCAATATAGGTTCACCATTGTAGCAAATGTACCACCCTGGTGGGGGATGTTGATAATGGAGAGTATGGGGGCAGGGGATACATGGGAAATCTCTGTACCTTCCTATCAATTTTGCTTTGAACTTAAAACTCCCTTAAAACAACAGTCTTAAAAAGCATCTTCCTACATTTGTTTAAGCAAAAATCCTAAAGTAGAATTCATACTTCTTTGATTTCTTGTCTATTTGCTTTCCCAGAATTTACAGTGCTATCTGCAGGAAATGTCCATTATGAACTTATTCCTCTCTACAGATAGTGTGTTGTAATAAATAGTGGGGATTTGTTTTAATTAGATATGGTAAGACATGCAGACGTGGAAAGGACTGTCATAAGGAAGACGTTTATACTCACAGATCCCTAAAAACAGGAGGCAAGACAAGCTACATGGCAGGGGGTACTTGGGGAAGCATGGAGATCGGTCAGGAGGCAGAGAGAGTAGCAGTAAAATGAGGGCAAGAGCTTCTATTGTGGTTTGCCAAGGATTGGCTTCTTTGAATAATTTCAATGTGCCCTGGAGCACAGGGGCTGTCCTTAGTTGTTTGATACCTGGCCTGGGGTGATTAGGGTAGATGAGTAGTGGCCCACAGTGTGAGAGCTCAAGAAAGGAGGTGGCTGAGGTAAGGTCTCTGGGTTCATTGGTTTGCCTCATGAAGGTCATGCTTGCAGGTGAGTCCTTTCCTATCTTTAGGGATTGGCTGGCCCTGGGAGGGGTGGTCCCTCCTGTGTCAGCAAGCAACAGAAATAAAAAATTTCAAAGCAACAGAATAAAAAAATATGCTTAATACATACTGTATTAATTTTAGTCAAGAACACATTATGTATTTTGTCCAATGCCTTTTGTAATCTATATTAATGAATTCATGCTTTCTATGCATATATTTTCTCATCTTTGTCCAGTTACCCTTGCGTATTATAAGTCTAATTGAAGAATTGTTAACATTGAACCATATTTTGGTTTCTGGTTATCAACCTCACTTTGTTTCATTAACATATTATTATTATTATTATTATTATTATTATTTGAGGAAGATTAGCCCTGAGCTAACTACTGCCAGTCATCCTCTTTTTTGCTGAGGAAGACTGGCCCTGAGCTAACATCCATGCCCATCTTCCTCTACTTTATATGTGGGATGCCTACCACAGCATGGTGTGCCAAGCAGTGCCATGTCCACACCTGGGATCTGAACCGGTGAACCCTGGGCCACCGAGAAGCAGAACATGTGAACTTAACCACTGCACCACCAGGCCGGCCACCATTATCATATTATTTTAATTTACTTTGCAATATATTTAACAATGCTTTAATTGATAATTCTATAATGTGTTTTTGTTCCTCAATAGTATAGTATATGCATTTTATAGAGTTTCCATATCTTTGAGTCCTTAATTTTAAAGATTTTATAATAGTCTAACAGGTGTATCTGCCATACTTAATCATTCCTTCATAGTTAGAAATTTGTACTGTCTAAAATTTCACATTTGTCCTGCTATGAATAAGTATTTACAACAGTTTTATTCTGGAATGTGGATTGCTTCTTATATTAAGGTTACAAATATTGTGAAAGGTTGGTGTGATTTTTCCCCTTTGACAATAAGGAATGTGAGAATTTGTTTTCATTACCTGTGTTTGATATTATGGTTTCCAAAATATTTTTTTCATTTTGGTACTGAACTTCATAGCAGTATTTTCTTTTTATTTTTTTTATAATAAAAGTGTTACAAACATAGTTGATAGGAATGATAATTGCTAAGCAGATTTATTTTTAAAAAATTAAAAGCCATGTTTATTTCACCTTGGAGTGTTAAGTTCTCACTCTATCTCTGAAATTTAGGGAATTAGTTTCAAAATTATAAAAGGTAACCCCTCTGAAAATGCCTTCTCCTGAATGATAAGAAAAGTTATATTCATGCTTTTTAAGTTTCATAAATATTATATACATGCATAAATTAAGCAAAGATGACTATGTTGAATTGCATTATTTTACAAAAGACTAACAGTTGAGTGAATTCAGCATCGCACTGGAGTGACTAATTCCCTTATTCTCTCCCCACTAAGTTACAACCAAAAGCACATTCACTGACAAACAGAGGATTCCCTACAAAGCACAGTAGGATATGTGAGAGATCCACAAAGCCATACATCTGAAGGTTGGGGTACTTGATCCCTGGGAAGCAGTGGAAGGATGTGACTTGATCCTTCCCCCTCCCTGGTGGCAGCAATTTATATTGTGGGTCCTCACACAGCAGTAAGTGAATCACTGTAAGAGGAGGCACAGGGGCAGGCAGGCCTGTATGTGAATACTTTCACTTTCAAAATAGGAGCCAACCCTGTGGGAGTTCCCACAGTGTTGCAGCAGCCCCCTCCATAGGAGCATTCCACACCAAGTGGAATGGCTCCACTACCATGTGGGCACCCCACAAAACACAGCAGCCCAGAAAAACTGCCTGTGAGTGCAGAGTGGGCCCACACACATGAAAAAAATGCCCCTCCCCTCCTGCCTACTGACCCAGCTTTGTCGGCCCCTGGCCAAGGCAGAAGTCCCACACCAGAGCACCTGTGTGTGTGTGTGCGTGTGTGTGTGCATGTATGACCCACCCACTGGCTGTGGCCAGAAGGCAAACAAAAACTAGACCTATCAAAAGAACTTCCAGCAGATGTAGCAGGTTCAGAAAACACAGATCTTGCCCTGCCAAGAGTTGACAGGTGGAATCTGCAATCTGATACTACCATAAATGCACGGGCAAAAGATCAGCTCATCAAACACCATGAAAAACTGCAGTAACAGTTCAGAGCAGAAGAAAAATGACAACTCTCCAGAAACCAATCCTGAAGTCACAGAAGGTTACAACATAAATGAGAGAATTCAAAATAGTTGTCATAAAGAAACTCAATGAGTTACAAGAAAACTCAGAAAGGCAGTTCAATGAAGTCAGGAGTAAGATTAATGAGCAGAAAGAATACTTCACCAAAGATATTGAAACACTAAAAAAACAAACAGAAATTCTGGAGATGAAGAGCACAAGGAATGAGATAAAAACCTATCTAGAACTTTTTAAAAATACAGCTGACATTATAGAGGATAGAATTAGTGATTTGGAAGACAGAAATATGGACATGATTCAGGTGGAGGAGGGAGAAATAAGACTGAAAAAATGAAGTAATTCTTTGAGAAACATCTGAATCAATTAGGAAAAGCAACATAAGGATTATAGGTATTCCAGAGGGAGAAAGGAGCAGAGAGTTCTAGAAAGAAATAATAGCTGAAAACTTCTCAAATCAGGGGAAAGAACTAGACTTACAAGTATGTGAAGTCAATAGAACTCCTAATTACATCAATGCAAAAAGAGCCTCTCTAAGGCACGTAATAGTAAAAATGGCATAACTCAATGACAAAGCAAAAGTATTAAGGTCAGCAAGGCAGAATAAAATAACCTACAAAGGAACTCCTATCAGGCTATCAGTGCATTTCTCAGCAGAAAATTTACAGGCTAGGAAAGAATAGAATTATGTATTCAAAATAATGAAAGACAAAATCTTTCAACCAAGAATACTCTATCCAGGAAAACTATCCTTGAGATACAATGGAGAAATAAAAGCTTTCCCAGATAAACAAAAGCTGAGGGAGATCATCACCACTAGAACTCCCTTACAAGAAATAATCAAGGATTCTCTCATACTTGAAACAAAAAGGTAAAGGTTTAAAAAGCCTTGAGCAAGAAGACAAATAGACAAAATCAGAGAATTTCAGCTCTTTATCAGAGCATGTTAGCAAACATTTTAATATAAAATAAAAGATAAAGGGAAGGAAAGCATCAAAAATCACTATTAACACTTCAATTTAGTCACAAACTCACAACTCAATACAGAATAATTGTGGAAACAATAACTTAAGGGGAAGAGAAAAGGGATAGAATCTGTTTAAACTAATGGAGATAAGAGGCTATCAGGAAATGGATTATCTTATCAACAGGATCTTGTATACAAACCTCATTGTAACCACCAAACAAAAAGAGCAGAGCTACAAATCACAAATAAAGAGAAAACCACCACAGAAAACCACCAAACTGAAATGGCAGTCAGAAATACAAGGAAGAGAAACGAGGGAAATATAGAACAACTGGAACACAAGAGAAAAAATAGCAATATTAAGCTCTCATATGTCAATAATCACTCTAAATGTAAATAGATTGCATTCTCCAATCAAAAGACACAGAGTGGCTGGATGGATTGAAAAACAAGACCCAACAATATGCTGCCGCCAGGAAACATATCTCAGCTCTAAAGACAAACACAGATTCAGAGTGAAGGAATGGAAGATGATACTCCAAACAAATGACAAACAAAAGAAAGCAGATGTTGCCATACTTATATCAGAAAAGTAGATTTCAATATAAAAGGCAATTAGAGACAAAGGGGGCAGTTTATAATGATAAAAGTGACACTCCACGAAGAGGACATAACACTTATGAATATAAATGCACCTAACACAGGAACACCAAAGTATATAAAGCAACTATTAACAGACCTAAAGGGAGAAATTAACAGCAACACAATAATAGTAGGGAACCTCAATGCCCCATTTACATCATTGGATAGATCAAGACAGAAAATCAACAAAGAAGTAGTGGACTTAAATGAAAATCTAGGCCAGATGGACTTAGTAGATATATATAGAACATTCCATTCCAAAACAACAGAATACACATTCTTCTCAAGTACACATGGATCATTATCAAAGATAGACCATATAGTAGGAAACAAGGCAAGCCCCAATAAATTTAAGAAATCTGAAATCATATGAAGCATCCTTTCCAACCATAATGCTATGAAACTAGAAATCAAGTACAAGAAAAAAGCTTGGAAAGTCACAAATATGTAGAGACTAAACAACATGCTACTGAACAACCACTGGATCAATTAAGAGATCAGAGGATAAAAATGCCTGGAAACAAATGAAAATAAAAATACAGCATATCAACTCTTACAGGATGCAGCAAAACTGGTTCTAAAAGGGAAGTTCATAGCAATACAGGCCAACCTCAACAAACAAGAAAAATCTCAAATAAGTAAACTACACCTAACAGAACTAGAAAAAGAAGAACAAACAAAGCCCAAAGTCAGCAGAAGGAGTGAAATAATAAAAATTGGAGCAGAAATAAATGAAACAGATACCAAAACACAGTAGAGAGGATCAATGAAACTAAGAGCTGGTTCTTTGAGAAGATAAACAAAATTGAGAAACCTTTAGCCAGACTCACTAAGAAAAAAAGAGAGAAGCTTCAAATAAATAAAATTAGAAATGAAAGAGGAGAAATTACAACATATACCACAGGAATACAAATGATTATGAAAGAATACTGTGAAAAACTATATGCCAACAAATTGGATAACCTGAAAGAAGTGGATAAATTCTTAGACTTTTACAACCTCCCCAAATTGAATCATTAAGAAATAGAGAATCCGAATCACAAGCCCAATCACAAGTAAGATTGAGACAGTAATCCAAAATCTCCCAAAAAACAAAGTCCATGACCAAATGGCTTCTTTGGAGAATTCTACCAAACATTCAAAGAAGATTTAATATCTATCCTTCTCAAACTATTCCACAAAATTGAGGAAGAGAGAATGATTCCTAACTCATTCTATGAGGACAACATCACCCTGATGCCAAATTCAGACAAGGACAACACATAGAAGGAAAATTACAGGCCAATATCACTGATAAACATAGATGCAAAAATCCTCAACAAAATGTTGGCAAACTGAATATAGCAATACATTCAAAAGATCATACACCATGATCAAGTGGGATTTATTCCAGTGATGTAGGGATGGTTCAACATCTGAAAATCAAATAATGTGCTATACCACATTATGAAAATGAGGAATAAAAATCACATGATCGTCTCAATAGACACAGAGAAAGCATTTGACAAGATCCAACAATTTATGATAAAAAAAATTCTCAATAAAACGGGTATAGAACGATAGTACCTCAATATAATAAATGCCATATATGACAAACCCACAGCCAACATCATACTTAGTGAAAAATTGAAAGCCATCCCTCTGAGAACAGGAACAAGATAAGGGTGCCTGCTCTTGCCACTCTAATTCAACATATAGTGGAGATTTTGGCTAGAGCAATTAGGCAAGAAAGAAAGAAATAAAAGGTATCCAAATTGGAAAGGAAGAAGTGAAACTCTTGTTTGCGGACAACATGATTCTGTATATAGAAAACCCTAAAGAGTCCACTGGAAAACTATTAAAAGTAATCAACAACTACAGCAATGTTGCAGGGTGCAAAATCAACTTTCAAAAAAATCAGTAGCATTTCTATACACTAATAACAAACTAGCAGAAAGAGAATTCAAGAATACAATCCCATTTACGATTGCAACAAAGGAATAAAATATCTAGAAATAAATTTAATCAAGGAGGTGAAAGACCTGTACAATGAAAACTATGACATTATTGAAAGAAATCAAAGTTGGCATAAAGAAATGGAAAGTGATTCCATGCTCATGGATTGGAAGAATAAACAGTTAAAATGTCCATATTACCTAAAGAAATCTGCAGACTCAATACAATCCAAATCAAAATCCCAATGACATTCTTCACAGAAATAGAACAAAGAATCCTAAAATTTATATTGAAGAACAAAAGACTGCAAAAAGTCAAAGCAATCCTGAGAAAAAAGAACAAGCTGGAGGCATCACAATCCCTGACTTCAAAATATACTGCAAAGCTGTGGTAATCAACACAGCATGGTACTGGCACAAAAACAAACACACATTAATGGAAGTGAATTGAAAGCTGAGAAATAAAACTACATATCTATGGACAGCTAATCTTTGACAAAGGAACCAAGAACATAGAATGGAGAAAGTGAATTCTCTTCAATAAATTGTGTTGGGAAAACTGGACAGCCACATGTAAAAGAATGAAAGTAGACCATTATCTTTTGCCTTAAACAAAACTTAAGTCAAAATGGATCAAAGACTTGAAGGTAAGACCTGAAATCACAAAACTCCTAGAAGAAAATGTAGGCAGTACACTCTTTGACATTGGTTTTAGCAGTGTCTTTTCAAATACCGTGTCTACTCAAGCAAGGGAAATAGAAGAAAAAATAAACAAATGGGACTATATGAGACTAAAAAGCTTCTGCAAGGCAAAGGAAATAATCAACACCATGAAAAGATAACCCACTAACTGGGATAAAATATTTGCAAATTATATATCCGACTAGCGGTTAATTTCCAAAATATATAAAGGAGTCATACAACTCAACAACAAAAAAAATCTGATGAGAATATGGGCAGAGAATATGAACAGACATTTTTCCAAAGAAGATATACAGATGGCCAACAGACACATGAAAAGATGTTCAACATCACTATGTATTAGGGAAATGCAAATCAAAACTAGAATGAGGCATTACCTTACACCTATCACAATGGCTATAATTACCAAGACAAAAATTAACAAATGTTGGAGAGGATGTGGAGAAAAGGGAACCCTCATATACCGTTAGTGGGAGTGCAAACAGGAGCAGCCACTGTGGAAAACAGGATGGAGATTTCTCAAAAAATTCAAAATAGAAATACAATATTATCCAGCTGTTCCACTGTTGAGTATTTATCCAAAGAACTTGAAATCAACAACTCAAAGAGACTTATGCACTCCTATGTTCATTGAAGCATTATTCACAATAGCCAAGACATGGAAGCAACCCAGATGCCCATCAACTGATGATTGTATAAAAAAGAGGTGGTAATACATACAATGGAATATTACTCAGCCATAAAAAAATACAAAATCGTCCCACTTGCAACAACATAGATAGACCTTGAGTGTACTGTGTTAAGAAAAGAACCCAGACAAAGAAAGAGAAACACAGCATGATCTGACTCATATTTGGAAGATAAACTAACACATGGACAGAGAACAGATTAGTGGTTACCAGAGGGGAAATGTGTTGGGGAGTGGGCATAAGGGGTAGAGTTGCACATATATATGATGACAGATAAAAATTAGACCATTGGTGGTGTGCATGATACAGACTATACAGACACTGATAAATAATAATGTACACCTGAAATTTCACAATGTTATAAACCATTAAGACCTCAATAAAATAATTGAAAAAAAAAAGACTGACAGTTGCTTCTGAGTAAAGCAGCTGGAATGCAAATAAATTTTTCAAAACTCAGGGGTGACAGCCTCAGGTAAGGGAGAGAGACACCTAACCCTTCAATTAAGTGAGAGAAAGCCAAAGGTTTACTGGGGTACAGAGGACCAGTATGCTCACCATTCCCCTGCTCTCAGGAAATGCTCGCCCTTCCACACATCACTTTTGATCATTGCTTCATATTGTGTCTATATAGACCTTCCTCAAATTACGATGGGATTACAGTCCCAATAAATCCATCCTAAGCTGAAAATGCATTTAATACACCTAACTGACTGAACATCATAGCTTGGCCTAGCCTACCATAAATGTGCTCAGAACACTTACCTCAGCCTACAGTTGGGCAAAATTATCCAACACAAAGCCTATTTTTTAATAAAGTTTTGAATATCTCATGAAATTTTTTGAGCAGTGTAAAGAAGGTGAAAACCAACATGGTTGTACGGATACAGGTTGGTTCTAAGTATATAGGTTATTTATCCTCATGATCGCATGGCTGACTGGGAGCTGCGGCTGGCTGTCCCTGCCTACCATCACCAGAGTATTGTACTGCATATTGCCAGCCCAGGAAGAGATCAAAATTCCAAATTGGAAGTATGTTTTCTACTGAATGCATATTGCTTTTGAACCATTATAAAGTCAAAAAACTGTGAGTCTAACCATGGTAAGTGGAGGACTGTTGCTACATAGAAATTACTCTAAGAAGGAAAAATATATTGAGTAAATTAATGTTTAATATGATCTAATGTTATAATTAAATAATATATTATGAATTATATAATATATGATAAAGTGTATTTAATAATAAAAATAGTATTTGCTCGAGTCATCTGTATGCTTTGACTTTTGTAGCATTTTAAACATTGAACAACTTTTTTCTGCTTATTTTAATACATAGTGCAGGGGAGCAATGCTTTTACTCTGCTATATTTCATGAGGGCTCTAAGGCAATTTTGCCTCTGGAGTAGTGAAATTCTCCAGTCCCCTTCCTTACACGGTTGGGCCCATTTATTACACTATTGGTAAAATCATACAAGTATACTGGTTAGGTACACGGATTCTGGAATAAAAAGTATACTAGGCTTGAACGAACTATTATCCATTTATTAGAAGGGAACCTTCGGCTAATTACTCAACCTCTTGTTGACTCAGCTTCCTCATCTGTAAAATGTGGATAATATTTAAACTTATCTGGTATAGTTTTGGTAAGAATTAAAAGAAAAAAATGATTTTGAAGTATCAAATAGGATATCCTACACAAAATAAGGCTTTATTTTAAAAATTATTTTTATGTAACTAAATTTAACAATCTTTCTTCTCTGTGTCTGATGAGTCATGGTTTAGCAAGTTTTCCCCACCCTTGGATTCTAGAGGAATTCATCCATAATCCAGATGAAGTTTGTAATCAAATTTCAGCACCAGAAAAAGAAGATGCTATTTGAGAGGACTGAGTTAAATTTATAATCAAACTTACAGAGAAGTGACAACTCTTTGATACTGACTTTTCTAATCTAAGAACCTAGAAGGTGTTTCCATTTGCTCATATCTAATTTGTTACATTCAGGAGAGTTTTTCAATTTGCTTTTTATTTATGTTTTATTTGTTCTGTTTATGCCTGAGTATTGCAATTTTGATATGAATTTCTGAATATATTATATTTTCCATAATGCCTTCATTTCTTATCCATGATTTGTTTTTTAGTATAGTTTTAATTATTTTGTGATGGTGTCTTAATTTATTTTCATTTTAGTTAGAAATCATTCACTACATAATGATGAAACTTTAAAATGTGTTTAGACTCGCTCCATGTTTTGGTTTAATCAATAGTCATAAATATTCCATTTTTAAATTGAAATTGCTATAAATTTTCCCATTACCGATGTAGAACTTTTTGTATTTCCACCAGATACTAAATAAAGGTTGTTAGTGGAGTAGTCCAAATCTTCTTAAATTTTTCTCAAAGTTTATTTTATCTGATATTAATATAGACATACTATTTTCCTTTTGATTAATTTGACTATTTCCATATTTTTATTATGCTGGAGTTTTTAAATTTACATCTGACCATCTTCATATTATAAAGCAAGTATTTTTTTTCAAAGAATTTTTTTTTTGAGGAAGATTAGCCCTGAGCTAACATCCACTGCCAATCCTCCTCTTTTTGTTGAGGAAGATTGGCCCTGAGCTAACATCCATGCCCATCTTCTTCTATTTTATAAGTGGGAAGTCTGCCACAGTGTGGCTTGACAAGCGGTACACAGGGCTGTGCCTGGGATCCGAACCCACGAACCCCAGACCGCTGAAGCAGAGTGGGTGAACTTAACTGCTGTGCCACCAAACCGACCCCCAAAGAATATTTAATTTGATTTCCAAGATATATGGATCAAATTTCTGTCACAATATTTTATGGGTTTGCTTTTTCCTTCTTTTTATATCATCCCTATGATTTCTCATCTCTGGCATGCTTTTAGGATTGCTTCATTTTATTCACATTTCTTTTCTCTTTGTTACTTTGGAAGTTGTATTCCCTGTTTCTATTCTTTTGGGAGTTACTTTATAAATTTTAATAATTTTAACAGTGTCTCTGCCCTACTGAAAAATGCATGGATCTTAGGATCATTAACTCCCACTCTCTGCCCAAAGTGTATACTATTAAGATCCAGTATTTTATTTCAGCTTTGTTTTTATCTGCATTCTTTGAAAACAGTTACTGTTTTTTATTCTGTATATATCAGATTCACCTACATGTTTAACAGTTTGACATTTCTTTGTTCTTTATTCCTACCTGTGTCTCAGACCTTTCATCTAGTATGATTTTTATTTTTCCTGAAGTATATCCTTCAGAAGTTTATTTAATGAATGTCTTTTATAATTAAATCCCTGAGTGTTTTGTTAATTTGCATTTGTTTTGTATTCACATTAATTCATGAATGATCATTTTTCTCTATATGCAGTTCGAGGTTAACAGTTAACTTTTCTCAGTACTTCATGTCATCTCACTGACACCTGGTATTCGATGTTGCTTTGAGAAGTCAGGCACCATACTGGCCTTTTTGTGTGATGAGTCTGGACATGGGGCTTTTGTCTGCCCTTTCCAAACCTGGGAACCGGAGTTTCTCATCAGTTGTGCAAAAGTCTCACCCACTATTCATTTCGCTCTATTCTCTCCCTCTTCACCTTAGGGAGTCATATTAGAGATACCTTAGGTCCTTCCGTCCAGTTCCTATGTCTGCTTCTTGCTCATATTTCCATATGTCCATTATTAGTCTCTCGGCATTGCATTATGCAATATTCTTTCAGATACACATTACAGCTCACTAATTTTCTGCCATTTGCAGTCTGTTGTGATTTTTCCCATTGTGTTTTTAACCTTACTTATTCAAATTTTTGTTTCTAGAAGACCTGGTTGACTCTTCCTCACATCTTCCTGACCATGTCCTGTGATATTTTTGCCAGATTTTATTTTGACAAATATGGTTAAACATATAAAATATTTATATTCATTATCTGTTAATTCTAACATCTGAAAAATTTTTATTCCAATTCTGTGGTGAGTTATTTTCACAGCCTTTGCTCATTATGTTTGTTTCCTCAATCATTTTGTCATTTTTCCCATAAGCTAATTTTCTTATATGTATCATTCATGGAAATTATTTTGGGCCCAGGTTAAGGGAGTCTCCTATCAGAAATGGTTCACTTCCGTAAGCTACATAGCCACCTAGAGATGCTGAAAACCTAAAATTTATTCAACTGAAATTTTTGGCTAGAGTTATTTAGAGCCACATAGGCAGTTTTTATTCCAGCCTTATATCCATATGAGGCTGAGCTTCTGGTCAGGAATTGTTGAGAAGGCATTTTTCTCTCCTTCTTTTCCTCTTCTCTATCTAGCTAAGATCAGGAAAGGAATATCTTCTTACAACGTCATTCTCTGAGTAGACTATTTTTTCCCAGTTTCCTGACAGAACAAATTGTCTTTCCCAGGTCTCAGATGTAAGTGGGAGTCTCTAACCTGAGCTCTGTCCTTGTGATAACTCATAGCTTTGTCTTTTGCTCTTTTCCTTAGAACCCAACCACTAGGCTACCAGACATTTTATTTCTCTGTTTGCAAACCTAAGGGAAATAAGCGGATAAACTGAAAGTCTATTCAGTATAATATTTACATTTTGATGGAACTACAGTATAAGTCAGGGTCTCTCTTGACCATCTGTGTACTGATTTTTGGCATCTGCTTTCTGTGAATATATGCTTATCTCTTTGGTGGGATTTATTTCTTTCCACATTTATCAGGTACTGCTATCAAAGGATGGCTATTATTAACCCATGTTTCTTAGTTTACTTATAGCTTATTTAGCTTAATCTCAAAGCTGTATAGAGTATTATCAGCTGCATTAAAAGCCATCCAGAGATAACAGTTGGGAACAGGATGATATTATGAGAGATAACTATACCCTTGTGTACACTTACTATTGCCATCGTCTGTTGGCCCACAGGTAAATGAGAGTTAAGTACAAATTTTATATTTTAAGCTTGTTAGTAATAACAGAAATGTAATAAATGAACATGAATGTCTATTTTCTCATCATGGTTTTATTACTAGTCTGGAATTATTATTAATCATTATGAACAGAAAATACTTTACAGACTAAAGATTATGTTGTTTTTTTATTTCATTGTAAGTTAGAGGTGTTTTTTTTAAACCAAACTTATTGATTAAAAAAATCAATTAAATCCCTACATGGACTATTTATTATTTTTCTAGGGCTTCCATAACAAAATACCACAGCCTAGGGGTGAGAAATTTATTTTTTCACAATTCTGGAGTCTGGAAATCCAAGGTCAAAGTAATAGCAGGGTTGGTTTCTCCTGAGTCCTCTCTCCTTGGCTTGCAATGGCTGTCTTCTTGCTATGTCCTCACGTGGCCTTTTCTCTGTGCCCTCTTCTTTTAAGGACATCAATATTATTGGATTAGAGCTCCACACTTATAACCTCATTTAACCTTAATTAGTTCTTTAAGAGCCTGATCACCAAAGGTTAGGGCTTCGGCGTATGAATTTTGAGAAGATAGGATTCAGTCCATAATGGACTATAAATAATCTAAATAAATTTTTTTAAAAATATATTTTGACCTAAATTTTAAGGAGATGTAAAGACATTACAAAATTGCTATCAGATGTCTGAAGCTTTGCTACCTAAAGCTTTCTCTCTGTCTGGCAGTCTCTTCTTTGTATAGTAGACACTGTTTTATATTACATATTCAAAAATATTCAATAATATGAGTGATACCTGCTGTGCCTTGTTTTTCATCAGAGATTAAGGTCATTCATTGCTCAGTGGGAACATTGAGTTAAAGAAAACAAATTTTCAAGAAGACAGGAATGACCTGCAGGCAACACTAACTCTGCATTTCAGAATCTGACAAAGGATGAGATGCTGTATGAGTGTGTGAAGAGTGAAGAGAGCAAATCATCTTTTACAGATTATAGTCAATAATTGTGTTTTGCAAATCAAAGAATTTCTAGACAGGGAGAAAGGTCTCTTATTTGTTGCCTTTTCACAAGGTAGGAATAATAGCAAAACAATTTCACAGGGTTGTGGATATGAGACAAATGTTTAATTACTGATTACAGTAGTTTGTCTTAAGCATGGTGCCATCGATTTTGTTTATTAAGAAATTAAACAAAGCTATAAGAACTTTTCAAAAGCCACCTGTGCTACCAACAATAATGAATGCAATTATAATTTTTGAGATGCTCTGGGGAAAAAAATGACAACCAGCACAAGATGAAGGACTGCAAAAGTAGAGATGCTGTGGAGCACTCAAGCCAGCTAACATCTGTCCAATGCAATCGCATCTGTCCAATGCATCTGGAGACTGCAGAGATGAACCAGGCATACATGCTGCTAAAATAAAGTCATGAAATCTAGCCTGAAGCCTCAAGTGGATATATGCTTTGTGGCCTCATTTGAGTTCTCATTTATTATTGTCACAAAACCACTGTGTAGTTCGGCATAATTCATTGCAGTCAGTGGTCTTCAATCAGGAAAGGCCAGGAACAAAAATAGCAAGAATTATGGGATATAGTAACATTTTGATTATATATAATGTCAGTTTGGAGTCTACTCAAAATATTTGGGAGTATATCAGCTTTTAAATTTACACCTTACCTTGTCTGCCTGGCTTCTGGTAATATCTAATTTTTAAAATAAGGAATTAATTCCTTCATAAATCTATGTGTTTTCTTATGCATCCTACAGTGGAAATGATAGGAAAACAGGGAAATCTTAAAGGGGAAATATATCACAATCAGACAAATTCTTGAAGGTTCTTTATGCCAGAGTCCACAGGTATTCTCTTAGTGTCATAGTTTAGAAAATCTAATTACCTTGCATTTATGAAATGGAAGTAGCAGAAGGAAGAGAACCACTTGATAGTAGGAAAATACTATCAGCATCAATTGATTTTTTGACTTCAAGATGGTTCTGGGATGCTGTTGTTGAGGAGGAGCTCAGCTCTTGCAAGTTTCACCCTCCTTAATGTTGCTTAGTGGGCTACAGCCTTTGTGTGATCCAGGTGAACAAAAAATTCCAAAATTTCTGAGTTGCAGTTTCCATATTTATATACAGGAGTATACTCCTTACCACAGTGATATTAATATTCATTACCACTGGGAGGTGTATGTGATCCAGACCACCCCAGAATGTCTTAATGGCAAATACAATGAATAAACACATGGCAAAGTCCCAGAGAAGCACACATGAGTTTTGCTTTAAGAAAAGCTGACCTGGAAATTCCCTTAACCTTGAGTAGGTTGGTCAAGAGTTCTGAGCAACTGATCTTGTAAGACTCTTCTAAAAGCCTCCTTTGAATTGTGTTTGAACACAATTTAGAGATTCCTCCTAGAAACCACTTAGGATACAGCTTCAAGCAAAGTTATTTCTGTGTAGTTCTCTATTATTTAGAGTACGTTGTGTGTATAATTTAAGTGTTGAACATGGAGGGGATCAGAATATGCAACACCAAAATATGCCACTTTAGCATAAGCATTGTTTTGAGCAGAAGGTAATTGAGAATCAAAAGATGCAGGAAGAGTTCTCTGCTCTCCCTTTAGCTGGCTAACACAGATCCTAAATTTCCCTTTATGAAGGTGCTCCCCACCCTGTACCAAGAAGAGAAGAATGACTCTTATCATCAGAGATGCAGTGTCTACACTAAGATGAATCTGAATAAACAGACCTTACTAAATTGATGTTATCTTCCATTTGTTCCCCCATATAGTTCCTGACTAGGAACTTCCCCATGATTTATCATCCCTTGAAGCCCAAACTCCTTTTCCTTTGTTAAAATAGTATGTAAGTCCCCAATTTTAATTGCTTCTTTGAGTTTCACGTCTTTTCTGTGAACTTTCATGCATGTAAATATTCATAATGATTATGTGCCTTTTCTCCTGTTAATCTCTTTTGTTAGTCTAATTTGCATTCCCCGGAACAACAAACCAAAAGAGTAGAGGAAAAGTTTTTCCTCCCCAACAAACAACAGCCTCTGGTAAATTATAGAGAGGCTATCTAAAGACACCAGTCAGTGTGAAATTTTCAATGACATCAGAGTATTTTGTTGCTAGCAAGTTTTCAAGAAGACAGGAAACACAACTAACAGTTTTTGAATGCCCACTTGTCAATCACTGTGCTTCTAAATGCACTAAAACCTTCCAAGTAGGTCTTAGTTTACAAAGTAGGTCTTATTTTCCTAATTCACAAATGAGGAAATTGAGGCTTGGAGAGTATAGGTAACTTGCCCAAGGACACAGGTTTCTCTTTCTACTTAGCTCACACTCTTTCTACTGCACCTCACTGCCTCCTGGTTGCAAGCATGGTAAGTGAGTTCCCCCTCTGTTCTGCGTATCCAGTATAGGTTGGGTGAGCTGATATAGGATTCATAGTGTGTGTGGATGTTGCTGCATGCGCTTTTCCCTTAATGTGTCCCCTTGATTCAGTTTATATGCCTTGAACGGGTGAGTTACCACTTAAGGTTGGGCTTTTCCAGGTTGTGACATAGAAATGTTGGCTTAAATTGTACTATTAAAACTAAAAGAATCCCAAGTCAAGTTATTTTAGAGTCTTCTCTTGATTTGTGTTTTGGCACCATAGTTTTTAATACAACCAAAAAAATATTCAACCTGCTTTCATTTAAGAAGCTGAATTATCTTGTATTATGAATTTATACATCTGTTCACTCTGTGATTCCATAACTTTCTAGTGAATAATGTGTTAAACTTGACGAGTTACCTTGTGAGATGCTGCCTTTATGCTCATCTTTCCTCTGATTTTGAGCGATATCCTATCCTCAACTCTCCCTTCCAGGAAAAATTTGTCTGGTAAAGCTTAAAAAAAAAAAAAAAAACACATTTCAAAACTCACAATGCATTACACTGCTTTGTCACAGCTAGCAAATACCACCTGTCTGGTTGTCTATTAACTTATTGTCATAGGATGACACTTCCATATATCCAGTGCTTTCTTGAATTATTTTCCCATTGTGTAATGCTTCTTTACAGTAGTTGAAGACATAAGGACATATGAGTCTTAGATACACTTCTGTGCATTGATTTCTATGTTAATCAATCTTAATTCTGGCATTTCACTGTCTAGCATATGCTTCCATCTCAAAAATCTCTTGAATTATGGGAACATGGTTCTTAAAGAAGACACAACACATAAAACCTCTGTTATTTAAATTTTATTCAAATAGAAAAAATATATTTTGGCCTACAAAATAATTTCTTTTAGAGTTCCTTTAAAGAGTGGTAATATTTGTTAATTATCTGTATCTTTGTGGGTCATTAAATTTAACAGAATTTGCGAGAAAGAAGTAACCAACTTCAAGCAGAGGAGATTGGAATTTAAGTATTTCAGACTTTTTCATTGCATCAAGGTTGAGTATTCATAGCTTTACTGAGCAGATGGAGTGGGCTAGAGATGGATTGAAACCCAAGCAAGGCCAAAGGTCTCTTATGAGGACAGATGATGAGAGGTAGTCCTGGCTAAAAGCACAAGCTCAGTTGGATATCAAGGGTCTGAGTTCTTAATTATGGGACTCAGTTACAGCTCAGACCCTGGGATTCTCCAAAATCAGATATTGGAGTATGCTGACAAATGTGCAGAACAGAAGGATAGACATCACAATAAATATAATCAAAAGTGGCATCAAGCAGAACCTGCTTGAGGAGAGACAAATGACGATGTTCAGGGCCTATCATTGTAGATGAGAAGCATGTAGACTATGTGTGTTTGTGTGTGTGATATGTAGTGTGCACAGTGTGTATGTGCATATGTGGGGTGATGTGCATATATGTATATGTAGCATATGGTATACATGTATTTGCGAGGGCGTCGTATATGTTTGTTGTGTACATATGTATTTGTGGTGTGGTGACGTGCATGAGTGTGTGTATGGTATGTTGTGTGATATATGTATGTGTGTGACTGGGTGGTATGCATATATGTGAGTGTGTGGGGTGTGTATGTGTGTGTGAGAGTATTCACGTGTCTCAGTTACTGCACATTATCACAACATCGTACTATAAAACCAAGCATTGGGACTCAAGAAATAAGAAATTCCAGTGTTTAATACATCCTAAATAAGACCAGCAAAAGAAAACCATTGATGACTTAACCCAGCAGTCCAACAGATAACCCAAGAAGAATGGTTTCATCAAAGCTTATTGAACAAGAGACATGACATTATTGAAGCTCTTTTTTTCTGAAGCCCAAGTAGATGTGCAGATTGGAATGGGCTGGTTCCAAGAATAGAGGATCCAGCTGTGGCAGCAGTCATGGTAAAACAGATGAGAGGATGAATCACCTTTTGGAGGTATGCTCAAATTAAGTTCCAACAGTCTGGACATACCTGGATCTCATTTTCCTCAATGGTAAAATGTGTGAATGTGATTATATTTAAGAATGCTCATGTTCTAAACCTTTGTTCATGTGCTTCTAAGGTAAAAATATTATTATTTTGTGGGCATTGGGAAAATTTGACCTGTTACACAAATACTGTTTAGAATCTCCTAAGGTAGAAAAGTGAATCAGCATAACTTCAATTTATTAAAACATGCTAAAGAACTATTGCAGTGGAATCTATCAACTTCTAAAAATAACAATTATTAACTGAGATATCCAGAGTAATAGAGTACTTAAAGGAATGTTATGCAGATGAAAACATTGCCCTCCCCCAACTGTTTCTTTTTTTTTTTTCTCTTTTGGTGAGAAGGTTTAAGTTCTGCTCTCAGCAAATTTCAATCATTATATATAATACAGTATTATCAACTACGTCACCATGTTTTACAATTGATCTTCAAAACTTATTCATCTTATAGCTGAAAGTTTGCACCCTTTACCAACCTCTTCCTATTTCCCCCATACCACAACCCCTGGTAACCACTTTTCTGGTCTCTGTTTGTATGCTTGACATTTTTTTAAAATTTTGCATATAAGCAATATCATGCAGTATTTTTCTTTCTCTGTCTGAGTTTTATACTTAGCATAATTCCCTCAAGGTTGATCCATGTTGTCACAAATGGCAGGATTGCCTTCTTTCTCATGACTGAATAGTATGTTCTTGTATATATACACCACATCTTCTTTATCCATTCATCGATTGAAGGACAGGTTGTTTCCATATTTCAGCTATGGTAAATAATGCAGCAATGAACAAGGGGGTGTAACTATCTCTTCAATATGCTATTTTCATTTCCTTTGGATATATACCCAGAAATGGAATTGCTGGATCATAGGGTAGTTCTACTTTTAATTTTTTTGAGGAAGCTCCTTATTGTTTTCCATAGTGGCTGCACCAATTTACATTCCTAACAATAGTGCATAAGAGATCCTTTTTCTCCACATCGTAACCAACACTTGTTATTTCTTGTCTTTTTGATAACGGCCTTTCTAACAAGTGTGAGATGATATCTCACTGTCATTTTGATTTGCATTCCCTGGTGATTAGTCACATGGAGTACCTTTTCATGTACCTTTTGGCCATTTGTAGGTCTTCTTTGGAAGAATGTCTAATCAGATCCTTTGCCCATTTTTGTTTTTTGGGTTTTTTTGCCATTGAGTTGTATGAATTCTTATATATTTTGGATATTAACATTTAATCAGATGTATCATTTGAAAAATTTTCTCCCATTCTGTTGGTTGCTTTTTCATTTTGTTGATGGTTTCTTTTGATATTCAGAAGCTTTTTATTTTGATGTAGTCTTACTTGTTTATTTTTATTTTTGTGGCTTTTGCTTTTGGTGCCAAATCAAAAAATAATTGTCAAGACTTATCTCAAAGAGCTGACTACTTATGTTTTTTTCTAGGAGTTTTATGGATTTAGGTTTTATGTCCAAGTTTTTAATCCATTTTGAGTTAATTTTTGTGTGAGATGTAAGATAGTGGTCCACTTTTATTCTTTGTCGTGTGAGCGTCCAGTTTTCCCAACACCATTTATTGAAGACACTATCCTTTCTTCACTGTATAGCCTTAGCTCTTTTATCATAAATTAATTGACAATATACACATGAATGTATTTCTGGGCTCTCTATTCTGTTCATTGTTTAATGTGTCTGTTTTTTATGCCAATAGCATACTGTTTTGATTACTATAGCTTTGTAATATAGGTTGGCATAAGGAAACGTGATGCCTCCAGCTTTGTTCTTCTTTCTCAAGACAGCTTTAGCTATTCAGGGTCGTTTGTGGTTCCACACAAATTTTAAGATTGTTTTTCATATTTCCATGAAAAGTCTCATGGGAATTTTGATAGGGATTGCATTAAATTTGTAGATTGTTTTGGGTAGTATGAACATTTTAACAATATTTCTTTCAGTCCATGAGCATGGAAAATCTCTCCATTTATTTAAGTCTTCTTCAATTTCTTTCATCAGTGTTTTATAGTTTTCAGTGTAGTCTTTCACCTCCTTGGTTAAATTTATTCCTAGGTATTTTATTCATTTTGATGAGATTATAAATAGAACTGTTTCCTTAATTTCACTTTCTGGTAGTTCATTTTTAGTGTATAGAAACTCAATTGATTTTTGTGTATTGATTTTGTATCTTGCGACTTTACTGAATTTATTTACTAGTTCTAATGGTTTTTTGGTGGAGCCTTTTTTGAAGCTAACTAGATCTTGGTTATTATTAATTAATCTAACAAAAAAGAAGAAATTCATATCCCTTTTTTGCCACATTCCAGTGAGTCCACATCATGAAAAATAAGACAAAATAGTGTTAGGTTAGGAGTTTTAATACAAACAATTTCATTAATTCTTTCATCCATTCAAGCTCATGATTTATTAGAAGCTTTTCAATGTTTTCTTCTTAGTTGTGTTTTGGATCATCATGTTTATTTTCAGACTTGATTTTTTCCCAGAGTAATAGATTTGTCACCTATCTCACTTGGGTAAGATTATTAAAATAACTTATGCTTTTAATCTTATATTAACATAGGCCTAGAGGCTATTTAACCAGCATGCACTTGTAGATGTGATAAAAATAAAATCTAACAAATGAAGGCTTTCATGATTTAGATAGATCTATAGATTGCTTTTTTCATATGCCCATCCACATATTTTGAGCTGAGCGTGAAGACAAATGTTTTCCATATATCAGTCTCCTTAACTCTAGTTGTTTCTTTTTTCTTACTTTGAAGTTTGAATTGTTGCTTCCAGCAAGATTCTCAACATCATTATGTATTGTTAAGGCAATTACAGGGTTATTACAAGGCAGTGAGCAACCCCTGTCATATCTTGGTGGAGGGAGTAAAAGTTCTTTCCAGTTCACTTCTCTGCCATTGTGTTATCTTTGTCATTCTGGTTTTACCTCCTTTTTACCTCAGTACATAGGATGCTGAGTTAGTGTTTTCTGGAGTCTCCTCAATTCTGTAAATGTGAGTATAAAAAAAAATGGATCATGAAATTGGGCTTTAACATCAACTGACCTCTTCCTTTGAGATTCTGAAACTTGCAAAGGGAAGTAATTTTAAATAAAAAAAAAATCACATTCCAAACCATTTCTGCTCCTTGTCTTTGTTTCCTTATCTGTTTAAAAATACAAGTTTACTAACTAAAAGAGTCTTTAATACTAATTTAGACAAATAAGACAGAAGTGTCTAGGTTGCAATTAAATTAGATGCTATGTTAATTGAGGAAGAATGTGTCTGAGTTACTCTTCTGTGCAACAGCACTGACTAAAGAGTGTTAAAGTAACTGCAAGATGCTCTTAGAAATCAAGTGTGCACAGTGGTCAAGTAGGCTTGAGCAATGCTTCAAACTAGAGGCCTGTCTTGGAGACTCACACTGCTCCTGAGCATATCTAAAATTCTATAAATCCTATGCTAAAGAAATATGCTTAATCCCAGTGTCTTCCACTTATCTGACCCTCTCTTTTTGTAACCCCTATTAATACTTGATCTTGTCTTTATTTAACACATATTAATGTCCTGAAGAGTTATTTTATTATGGAACATGCTTTGAAAATACTGTTCTGGTAAATGGCTAGTATGTCTCAAAGTTTAATGATATTTCCTAGAGTTAGGAGAAAAAGAGTATCATCACAATTTTGACATTCATATATTTACAAATTTCCTATCTTTCTTTCTACTTTAGCTTGTTTTAAATTAGAGCAATGATGGAAGAAAGTAAGGAAAAATGAAGGGTGCAAGGATCTCATCAGGATGGTGGCATAGGCAGACTCTGAACTCACCTCCTCCTATGAACACAAACAGGTCACAACTATTCTTGGAAAAATTGCCCCTAAGAGAGAACTGAAAACTGGATAAAAGAACCCCCACAACAAAGGACAGTCCTGACTGAGGGGGAAGAGGCAGAAATTCCTTCTCAAGAGAAAAAAGCCACCTGTGTGGGCAATGGTGCTCCATGGCTGGCCGGGAGCAATCCTAAGGTACGGAGCCCTCCCTTGAGGAGTGGGGGACCTGAGTGGGGCACATTACCACTATTAGCATCCTTCAGACTCAGCACCACTGAGACAGTTGTCACAATATCTGCCTTCCCTGGCTATTAACTGCAACAAGGAATAACTCTAGGTAAGCCAATGGACATAAGGGAAAAACTCAGCTCTTAAAGGGACCATGAACAAATTCACCCATCTCAGAAAGCAAGTGAAAATCACCAGAAATAAAGGTGCACAGTCCTTTGGTGATAAGAAATTCACCTGATGGGTTCTGGGTACATCTAGGTGAGAGGTGAGACCTCTCCAGGGACTGAGACATTGGCAGCAGCCATTATTGTGACCTAGTACAGGCATGCTGACACAGACACTGGCAGACACTATTGGAGTTCTTCCATGATCTGTTAGCCTAGGGGTGTGTCACACCCACTAGAGCACTGATTTAATCCAGCTCAGCCAGGGCAGGCAGCCCACCCTAGGGAGTGGCCCCACTCAACAGCAAGCCACTGGGCTACTTGTCAGCCTACATAGACTGGATGCCTTGATCCTCTGTAGGCAAGCAAGTGTGTCTGCCTCTGATGGGCATAGAGTGTATGAGGAACAGGTGGAGTGTGGGGATCAGGGGTGGAGAGTGTAGAGGCCTCTGTCATGGGACAAGTGGGCACACTCCAGGGGGTCGGGATATGTGCACAGGCCAGAATTGTGTTGATGGTGTGTGTAAGCCTATGGGAGGTGGGACTTGTGAGTTGCAGCAGACTTGTGTTTCTTAAACAGCCTCATAAGGAATCAGCTCCACCTTACAAAGCCTTAAACATTTGTGTGCTCCCATGCCTGGGGCCAGCCCCACTCAGCTGCAATCCTGAGAGAGCTGACAACAGCATTGCAGGCCAGAGGCCTACAACAATTGTAGGCCCCTGAGCCCAGCAACCAGCCACACTGGGGGCCTACTCAATTAACAGAAAAACTGCAACAGGAGTGTGCTGTTAGACCTTGCAGCCAATGGTGCTGGTGTTCACCAAACCTTATTGGAGCAACCCTGCTGCAGCAGGACACATGTAGCCCACACAGGGGTCACACCTGGATCATATGGACTTGTGATGAAAGGCAATCACACTGCTGGGCCTCATTAGGTATCTCTTACATAAGGTCAATTCTCCAAGATCAGGAGGCATAACTAACTCACCTAACACATTGATATAAGGACAGAGGAAGATATGAAATGAGAAAGCAAAGGAATATGCTCAAAATAAGGACATAGGACAAAAACCCAGAAAAAGAACTAAATGAAACAGAAATAAGCAATCTACCTGACAAAGAGTTCAAACAAAAACTCATAAGGATGTTACTGACCTTGGGAGAAGACTGGATGAAAACAGTGAGAACATCAACAAAGAATTGGAAAATATAAAAGAACCAATCAGAAATGAAGAATACAACACTGGAAAAGAAAAATTCACTAAAGAGACTCAATAAGCAGAAGAACAAATCAGTGAGCCGTATGAAAGACTAGAGGAAATCACCCAAGCTGAACAGATAAAAGAAAATGAATTAAAAAGAATGAGAACAATCTAAAGGAACTCTGGGATAATATCAAGGACACTAATACTTGTATTATAGGTGTGCCAGAAGGAGAAGAGAGGGACAAAGGGGCAGAGGATCTATTTGAAGAAATAATAGCTGAAAACTTTCCTTGCCTAACACACATCCAAGTACAGGAAGCACAGAGAGCACCAAACAAGGTAAACCCAAAGAGGCCCACACCAAGACACATTATAATTAAAATATACAAAATTAAAGAGAAAGATAGAATCCTAAAAGTGGATAGAGAAAGGCAACAAGTGACATATAAAGGAAAGCCCATAAGGCTACCAGATGACTTCTCAGCCAAAGCCCTACAGGATAGAAGAGAGTGGCACAATATATTTAAAGTGCTGAAAGGAAAAGACCTACAGCCAAGAATACTCTACTGACAGGATTATCATTCAGAATGGAAGGAGAGATAAAGACTTTCTCAGACAAGCAAAAATTAAAGGAGTTTATCACCAAGAAACCAGTTCTACAAGAAATGCTAAAGGGATTTGTTTAAGTGAGAAAGAGAAGACTACAAATCACAATAAGAAAATTACAAAAAAAAGTAGGCAATAAAGTCACTGGTAAAGGCCAATATACAGTAAAGGTAGCAGATCAACCACCTATGAAGCTAATATGGTCAAAAGACAAAAGTATCTATTGGGGAAAGAGACTAAGTACCTTGAGAAGTAGAAAATCCTCATACATTGTGCAGTAACCTACCTTTTAAATAGAAAGGTAAACAAAATATCAGACCACATGAGATCAACAAAAATAATCTACCCAAGAAAATGTTGCCTTTTTGTTGCTAGTTTCCAAAACTCAATTCAGTATGCTAAACGTGTCCTTTTTCCATTCAGTGACCAGTGCCCTTTCTGAAAGTCTCATTTCCAGACATCCAAATCAAATAGATAGCTGATTTCTGAAACGTCTTCCCATTTTACTCCATTATTCTCTACCTCTTTCTGTACCAGTAATCATATTTCCTGGTCACTGCAACAATAAATTCTGCTTAGAGCTCAAAGCCACTTCTCTCAGATCTCAAAATATGAAACAACTCTAATGTCAAGTGTAAACTTTAAACTCAAAAGGGATGATTTCTAAGTGATCTAAGGTATGGTGGTGTTTATAAACAATGAAAGCAAGACAAATTCAGTAAAATCCTTTTCCATATTGAGAACATCTATCTGTACAGAGACATCTTTTGGAGATAGTGTTCAGTCATTAATTTATACATTTAACAAAAATTTATTGAACACTTACTACATGTCAGGCACTGTTATGCATTAGGATTACTGTAGTGAGTAAAACTAAGGAGACTCCTGTCCAAAAATATTATGATATAGTTAGATACAAAGCAAATAGTTAAGTGTATACTGTTTTAGGAGTTGATAGGAAGTCCTTGGGATATTGAGTGTATGCTGTGTGTGTGTGAGAGAGGGAGAGAGATAGACAGAAAGTGGAACCACTTTTAGAACTGGACAAGTAGAGTACCTGACTTGGACTGGGAATCTTAGGGAACCCTGTATTTAAGAGCACCTTCCTTAAAATTCTTTAAGTCCCCTGTGGTGTCTGGAACAAGCTGGGGCTGGAAGTTTCATCTAGTTAGGGTGTTTCAAATCTGAAAAGAGACCTTGTGTACATCTCCCCTTGGGACACTCTTTGTCTATCTCTTGTATGGATTGGTCCAAATGCACTGAGGAGGCTTGGATTTACACCTGTGGGGTCATCACCGGTCATAGTCAGGTTCTAGTTCTAGGTGGGTGGTCTGGTAAACAGATTATTGCCACTGGTCAGGGCAGTGTTTCTTTCATGGGATTGCATAGGATTCAGCTGTTAAAATTATGCCAACACTCCAATTTTGGGTGAGTCAAATTGTTTATGTGGACAGAGACCTTACCAAGAATAGTTATCCAGGGCCCCACACACTTCCCTGCCAGCCCTGGAGTGTGAGATGTTCAAAGGGTAAAAGGTAAGGCCTGCATGATAGTGGATATTTGAGTGAAAGCAGAAGAAAGTGATGGGATAGATTAGTAAATATGTGGCGCAGAATATTCCAGGCAGAAGAAAAAACAATGTAAAGTCTCTGAGGCAGGAGAATACTTGGTATACTTGAGTAAAAGCAAGGATGCCAGCATAGCTGAACAGAATAAATGAGGGAAATGGCACTAGATGAGGACAGAGAAGTAGAGGAGGGAGCCAGATCAAATAGTGTCTTGCAGGTCATTGTAAGGATTGTCTTTTACTCTGAGTAAAATGGGAAGAAATTTTGGGGTTTTGAGTAGAGGAATAATGTAATCTGACAAATTTCGAAGAATGTTTTGTAGCTTATGGTTGTAAGAGGCCTTAGGTAGAAACAAAGAGATCAGTGAAAAATCTATTGCAATAATTCATGTAAAAAGACGTCAATGACCTGGAGTCAGGTGACAGTAGTGGAGGTGATGAGAAATTGTCAGATTGTGGATATTCATCAAAGTAAAGCCAATATGATTTGGCTTTAGATGGACTGAATATGGACACGAAAGAAATAAATGTATCAGGATTGACGTGAACAGCTGGTAGAGTCAATGTGCCATTTATGAAGATAAGGGAGATTATCAGAAGAGTGACTTTGTGGGAGAGTTATCAAGAGTTTGCCAGAGGACATGTTAGATCTGAGACACTAGTTAGATGTTCACTGGGAAATGTAGAATCAGCAACTGCATGTGTGAGCATTTGGGAGGCATTATTATAGACTTGGAGTTGAATGCCAAGGAACTGGAAGTGACTGGATGAGACTACCTGGGGAATGGGTGTGGATAGAGAATAGGCCCCTGGGCTAGCCATGAGCCACTCCAAAGTGGGAGGTAGGAAAAGGTAGCAGGAATAGGAAATGAGACAAAAAAGAACGGGGCAATGAAGTAAGAAGAGAACATTATGAATGGTGTTCTGGAACCCAATGAAGATATTCTTTCAAGTGCAATATGCTACTGCCTGGTCATTCTAGAGAGATATGTAGACTGGCATTAGGTTTAGCAAAGTTGTGGTCACTTATAACCTTGACAAGCCCACCTTAGATGTACTGAAAGAGCAAGAGCCTGATTGGAATGGGTTCATGATCGAATGGGAGGAGAAGACGAAGTAAAGCAGCAGGTAGAGACGTTCTCTTGAGGGTTTTACTGTGAAGAGGAGCAAGGAAATGGGGCAGTATCTAGAGGGTGGTATGGGTGAAGGATGGGATTTTTTTAAGTTGGCACATATAAGATTATGTTTATACAGTGATAAGAATAATCTATTAGAAGAGGAAAAATTTCTCCTCCCTCCTCAGAACCTAAAATTTTGAAACTCAGAGGGTCAGAAGAGACCAGCTGACTAAATGTCAGTAGTAGTGGGTCAGTGGTCAGGGATGAGAGAAGATCAAGGAGAAAAAGGAGGGGGGAACATCTTGCTTCCTTCAAAGTCACTATCCTCCTAGGCAAGGTACTAGAGCATCCCATGGAATCTGGAGGCCCACTGCAGTGCTAAGGACTTGAGGAGCTGGAGGACATGGCCTTCCCCCTAGAGCCCTGCCTTCAGGGTATTCTGCCCCAGCAACTCCCAGGTCTATGTCTCTGCATTCCAAATTTCAAATGCATAGAGAAAATGATTGAGTCAGCTTCAGTCCAGTGCCCTCCTCTGGACCAGTCCATTCTGACCAGTGGGGTAGGGCCGCAAGATGTAGACACGTGTATCTTGGGCTGTTTCCAGTGAAGAGAAATTTGTGGGGAGTGAGGCAGCCACCCCAGATGGTGTCTGTCCATGTTGTGGGCTCTGCCTCACTGGTCCGCAGGCCTCACCTCAATCACCCTCTTGAATTCTAACTAACATAAACATTCATTTCCTTGGAGAAAGTACATAGATTCCTTAATTTTAATAGCTACCAGTTATGTTCACTTAAATTCGGAAAATTGGGGGAAAGTTGATATTTTTCCCTTTCCTGGATAATTCATTGTTATTGAGTTTCTCACAGTGAAGAAATGAGGCAAAATGCCCCAAGTAAGAACACTTCCTGTTAGCAAAAATAATTATGACAGAAATAAAAACTTTATTCTGTACAGTGATTTATAGTTTACGAAGTGCCCTTTCATTCCCATTACGTCAAGCCTGATGAAAGATTTGTGGGTTAGGTTTCTTTAGTAGGCACTTGGTTTCTAACAAGCACTAAATCGTTCCTCTCTGCTTACTGTCAGAGCCCAGATTTCAGTCAGGTGTGTGACAGTGGTGGCCTGGGCCCCAGAGAATGAATCCTGCCCATCAGAGTCAGTCAGATTGGACCCCTTCCCCTTTACCATGGATAGATCTAAGGATATCGGGCGATGGAACCCACTTCCAGCCAACGATACATAGAGGATACTTTGGGGAAATATTTTCCCTCCTGATAATGCAAAACTAACAAAGAGACGCTGACCATCTCTTCCACCTGTTTTGCTTTGGGTATTGCTGTGTAAGGCTCGGATTTTTGGAGCTGGTGCAGCCATCTGTGACTACTGTGGGGACACATCTAACTCCCTGAAGTTGGCAGAGCTGAAAGGTGAGAGTGCCTTGCTGTGTTCACCAACTCTAGAATTACCTGCTTCCTCACTTCTGGTTAATTGAGACAATAGGGTGTGATTTAAACTATCGTTAGTCTGATGTTCTATTATTGACTGTTGAAAGCATTCTCCTTAATATCTTTTGCAGATAAGGATACTCACAGAGGTTAACTGACATGTTCAGTGCTGCCCAGCTGCTAGATGGCATTTTCTTACTTCAAACCCAGATCTTTGGATGTCACCTCTCTTTTCAGAGTCCAATGGCCTTTTCATGAAGTCCCTATAGCTTCCCAGTTTGGTTAGTATTTGACCCTAGGTAAGCTCCTCCTTTGTTTTTCAGTGCCACCCCTACGCCGAGCATCTGCTATCATCGCTTGCACAAAGCAGATTCTCAGCAAGCTTGGAACTTATTTAAATTTCATGTGTGGCACTTGAACCTCAACTACCCCCTCCATAACCACCAACATGCTCACACGCTCACACAGTGATCAGCACCACCTAGCACTGGGATTCTCTTTCTGAACCCTGGCACAGTTTTAGGATCCCTGGCAGTTCAAGCAATTACAACCAGCCCATCTTTCTGAACAGGTATGCCAATGCTTGATCCACCTCACACTACATCCCAGCGCGACACATACTGACTCGAAAGGAAATGTGAAGTTAGGTGTGAGAGGCAGCCCCAGGGGTGTGAGAGAGAGACCTCGAGGAAGCAGCTGAGTTACAGGTGATCTGAGCTCTTGGTCCTGGGTCTACTACTCCAGAGAGGTATTTATAATGCAAGTCACTACATTTCCTCATTAGTCAGATATGGACTAGAGTAAGATTTTTCACAGCTGGTTTAGTGGTTCTGTAAATTTAGACCTGATTTTTATTAAGCATTTGTGTAACAAGTGATTATTAAGTGCTTATTGTGTGACAGGTACTGTCCATATGCTGGTGCTATAGAATAAAATTAGGCAGGAAAATTCTCAGGAAAGTCCCATCTGATGGAAAAACCAAGAACAATAGAAGAATATAAGACCAAGGTGAAAAACAGTTACAACAGAGTCAGACCCAGGCAGCAGAGAAGGACAGGGGTGAAGTGGCAGGAAGGGGCCTGGATAGCACACACACCAACGGCAGCTGGGCAGCTCTTGGCCCCCTCACCCTCCGGCCTCTGCACAAGGAGCTGCAAGAGCCACTGCTGCTTTTGAAGCAAAGAGTCAGCAATTCCAGGTCTTGAATTAAAGTGTTATGATGTAATGAAAAGCAGCAATCGCTATTTAAAACAAATACAGAAACCCTACAGCCAATATTTCACGTGGAGTAAGATATCTGCTTTGGAAATTGCAAAGTATATGTCACCAAAACTTGTCTATTGTGCCATATCAAGGAAAAGTCTATTTAACCTGAAATTTGGAGCTAATTTATACATATGAGATTGAGAAAATATCCTTAGATATGCTTAGGATAATTCCTCAGTAAGAGAACTTCACTGAGAATGTTTCTAGGGGGTAAAGTTAAGACCACATAACCAATTTTTACCATTGTGATAATTCATTAGACTCAACGGCTTTGTTACCACAGGGGTGGCTCCAGGCTATTTAATTAATGAGGGATATTTGCAGAAATTTATGCTCTCAATCCCACTTGACGTAGGTGCTATCTTTATTGAAACCTCTCAGTTTACAGTTCATTTAAATGAGAGTAAACCCTTCACATGAACAGTAAATATGACAGTAGGAGGAACTGAGTCTCAAGAGGCATCTGAGTGTCCTCGTGACCCTAATGGATGAGTCCCAAGCTTCCCAGGGCTGCCACCAGAGAACCATCTTGTTTTCCACGTGAGGCTTTGTGAGCTGCCACTTAGATAATCACAGCTGCTTTCACTGACCAGAGGCAGAGGAGGCTTTTGAAAGGAATGTTGAATCAGAAAAAGGGAAAGAAGTGACTTTGTAATGGATTAAGTACTGGTGTGGAGGGTAACTGTGTGCTATTTTCACCAACGCTGTATTTGCTTTTCATTGCTTCCATCTTTACCATAGTCAATACTGCATTTCCTGTTTCTTACTGAGAGGTGCTTTGAACTGGCTCTGCTTCTATTCAGCTCAGCTGGATTCCACCTTCCACAACCCCCACACACCGCTATGGTCTGCTGATGCACTCAGAAGATGGAAAATTAGGGCACTCTCTCTGGTGAAAGCCCAGACCCCCGATGAAGAATGTTTTGTTAACTGAATCCATCATGCTGTGTGGCTCAACTAGCATAATTGCACATTTATACTCCCTCACTTTGTTCTGTGAGGAGATGCAGTGGATATCTATACAGTAGCAGTCTTAGAGTCAATGCGCATAAAATAAAAAGAGCAAGCAAGATGAATTTGCTCCAAGGCTAGAATAGAACAGAAACGCTCTGTGAAGGTGTCTGCCTCTGCGTCAGCCTTCTACGTGTTCTGCAGCAAGTAAACTCCTGACGTTTTTTGCTTGAGGTGACTTAAGCCTTTTGTGCACTTCAGGGTTTCCTGAAAGAACAACCAGAGAAGAAAGGATGTGAGAGAAATAAAAACAAAGGAACAGGAAAAGTGAAAGAATCTCAGGAAAACACAGCAAGAACAGCCAGGAACAAAAAGTGTCTTTTATGAATATGGGGAAAGTCATTTTAAAGTGGCAGAAGTTTGTTTGAATTTCTGCCCTGTCCTAACTGGAGAGCTCCTGTTTTCCTACGTTGTGTGTGCACACACATGTGCAAAACACACATGGCAAAAACACGCCAAATTAACCTAAGTTAGTTGTCTGTAGCATCCCTAGATTTGAAATGAGGGAAGTTGATTAATCAAGAAACTCAGTAATGTTGATTAGCATAATCAAGCTTTCCTTATGCACATAGAGCCTAAAAAAAGCACCTATTTCTTAGTTGGAAAAGATAGTGTTGTGAGGGCAAAAATAAACATCCTAGCCTGTTATGAAATTTATGGGGAAGGGGGAAAAATGTGTCAACTGTAATAGTTTCTCCAGAGCTTAGCTGTCATGAATGGGGAGTTCAGCTCAAGTATCAGCTCCTTGAATGTAGAAGCCATGTATTCCAGTTCTGTACACTTCCTCATCTTCCCCAAGACAGAGAGATGAACATTTTCGATGTTTGATTAGTGTTTGTTGAATTGATTCCCTGCCCTGGGCCTTGCTCAGGGGAACTATGCTTCTTCAAGGAAAGGAGTTACTGCAATGGACACTAAAACCAAGGGAACTCTTCGGTCCCACCTTACCGGAGTCCTCAGCAGTATTCGATATGACAGGGTAAGCTAGTTGCTAAAAACATGAGCTCTGGAGAGATACCCCCTAGTTTACATCCCAGGTCTTGCACTTAAAAACTGTGTGAACTTGAGTAATTTATAAACTCTCTATTTTCCACATTCAAAGTACAAAATGAGTTAATACATATACAAGAGAATTTTTCTTTCTTTTTTTTCTTGGAAGAAGATTAGCCCTGAGCTAACATCCATGCCAATCTTCCTCTACTTTTTTTATATGTGGGACGCCTACCACAGCATGGCTTGCCAAGCGGTGCCATGTCCACACCCGGGATCTGAACCGTCGAACCCCGGGCCGCTGAAGTGGAACATGCGCACTTAACTGCTGTGCCACTGGGCCCCTGAGAATTTTTCTTGAAACACACAAAGAGATCAAAAATGTTAGCTACGTTATGATTACTAATAAACCCCTAAATTTTCTTCCCGTCACCTTTATGACACCTTTGTCTTGGGTATATCTGGGCTCCTTCTCAAGCTTGCTTTCTTTCTTCTTCCACACTCTGGAGAAGCTCAACAACCTCAGGGCTTCAGTTCCATCTATATGCTAATGATTCACAATTCAAAAATGCTCTCTCTCTGTCTCAGTGGAGAAGTAAAGAACTGGAAAATTGGTTTCTTCTACCATAAAACATTCAACTAGTTGCCTAAGTTTGTACTATATACTGAATTGTGATACATTTCAATTTTGTGAACAAATAACACATATACCATTGAAAAAGTTTTAAAAAGTGGAGTTTATAATAAAAAACAGCTATCTCTTTTTTACCCCTACTGTAACCTTTCTCTCAGAGATTGCCACTTTTACTATTTAGATTATTCCATTAATTGATTCATCAGTTTTAGTCGTCATATATTGACTTCCTACTCTGAGAAATCAAGATTCAGCCACATAGAGCCTGGCGCTTCCTCTCATCCTGCTTCGCCATATAGTTATGTCAATATCACTGATTAAATAATCATTTTTAAAGAAAGTACTTACATCATTTTGACTATATAGATATTATTTGAAGCAATATCAAGTGATATTCTATGAGAACATTAACTCACAATTTTTGTTTTGCTTTGTTTTACAGCTTTTTGTTATGTCCTGACACTTTTAACTGCCTTCCTTTCTTTTCGGCTTTATTAAGGTATATTTGACATATAACATTGTGTAAGTTTAAGGTATACAATGTGATGATTTGATACACATATATATTGTGAAGTGATTACTACAATAAAGTTAGTTAACACACCCAACACCTCACCTAGTTAACTGCTTTGCCTTGCCTGGTCTTAGAGCCTGTTTGAGTTGTTTAAATTCTCAAGAATAGTACAAAATTTTTTAAGTCACATTTCTCCTGAATATCACTCTCCTAGAGCCACTTGTCCCCTTGCATTATCCTGGGCCCATTGCTCTCTTAGGCGTACTGCAGAGCTGCTACTTTGGCTCGGTGTTGATTTTATTCCAGAGAAGCACAGTCATCAGTCCAGAACCTCTTCCCTCATTCCCAGCCAGGAGGAAAGGTCCTTCTCTTGTATGGCGTGCTCCTTCATTGTTGGAACCACAACATCCAGTAACCTCCTAAGAAGACTGACAGAATATGCACTCTCCACATCCCCATATGTCTGAAATGTTTTTATTCTAACTTTAATTAATAATTAATTGAGGGTTTCCTGGGGTACAGAATTCCAAAATAAAAAAGCATTTACACTTAGAGCCTTAAAAATGTTCTGTTCTTTTTTCCAATGTCCAGTGTTGAGACTGAGATATCTAATGTTATTTTTCCTTATTAAAGACCCCTCTGAGACTTTTCATACATTCCATTTATGCTTGGTGTTCCAAAATTTCACAATGATACATCTACACGTGAATCTTTTCAATCATTGGAGCTTTTCCATCCAGAAATACATAATTTCAGCTCTGAGAAGTTCTCTCGTGTTGCTTCTTCCTCACTGTTTGGAATTTTTGTCTCATTATTGTCTCATTCTAAAGCTCTTGGTTGGACTCTCGGTGGAGTCTTAGCTTTCCTTATATATACTACATTCTTAGGGCTTTTGGAATTATTTTCTCTGAGATTTGACTTTATTTTTCAAGGCCTCTACTGATTTTTTAAAATTACCTTTCAATTGCAATCATCAATTTTTGTTTCCCATGAGCTCTTTCTTATTGAAATAACTGATTTCTCACATAGCATGCTGTTCTTGTATTTTGGATGCAATGTTTCATCACTGAGTGCTGCATTTTTTCTTTGTTTGTTTGCCTATTCCCTGGATTAGCATTATTTTCTCAGGAATAAATTTTTCTGGGTGTTTATTTTTATTTTTCTCTTTCACATTTCAAGATTTACTTAAACATCTGGTGAGCCTTGATTTCTATTTAAATGTTAAATAGAGTACTATCACCCCAATGCCAAAATCTTGGTTTCTGATACTTTCTCCCTCAAAAGGAACCAGGGCTCCTTGGAGAAATGGCCTATCCAGGGCTGGTGCAGGGAATATATAAGATAAGCATATTTTAGTGCCAGAAAGTAAGAAATGACTCAAAAAACAATCACAACAACAGGTGTTTGTCAAAGGGATATAGAAACCAACTGAAAGAGCTCCCAATGGTCAAGACTGGAACATTTTGAACAACAAAATAAGTAACTCAGTATTAGATTATAACCTAATGTATAAAATAAATACCCATGAGTCTATACTGATGTAAAATAAATGATTGAATAAATAATTAAATAAATGAGGAAAGAGACAAATCCCTCATGTAGAACAATTTGAAGTAATTTATTCACATGTTCTGCCCCTAAGGAACTGGACCACAACTTTCCACACTTAACTGTGGGCTGTGCACAGTGACTTATTCCAAAGTGGACAGTATAGAAAGAGGGAAAAAGAATAACTTTGTGCTGGTAAGATTTGAATGGCATTACCTCAATGAGGTGATCAAGGTTAACATCATCAGTGATGAGTCATGTTGATAGCATGTATTCTTGATATGATGTAACAAGAATGTCACTTGGTTTCTGAGGTCTTCCCCCCAAAACACCACAGCCCCAGTCAAATCATAAAAATAACATCTGACAAATCCCAGTGGAGGAGCATTCTACAAAATACCTTACCAGACAAAAATAACTAGTGTTGGAGACTATCAAGGCCATCAAAAACAAGGAAAAGCTGAGAAACTGTCACAGGCAAGAGGAGCCTAAGGAGACATAATGACTAAATGTAATGTGATACCTCAGATAAGCTCTTGGAACAGAAAGAGGACTTTAAGTAAAAACAAAGGAATATGAATAAAGTATTGGATTTAGTTAATGAGAACGTGTTGGCATCAGTTCATTCATTGTCATAAAGGTACCATACTAATCTAAGACTTTAATAACAGGGGAAACTAGATGTGTGTATAAGGGATTTCTCTAGGCTAATTTTGCAACATCTTTTCTAAAGTAGAACTTATATTCTAAAATGAAAGGATATTTTTTTAAGTGGAGCAATATAAAGCAATATTGGAGCTACGTGTACATGAGCACAGCACATGGGGGGAGTTTTACTCCAGGGAAAGTGAGCCAGGAGGTCTTTTTTTGGAGAACCACTTAAAATCTTTTGAAAACACCTCTCCTACTTTTTGGGTGGGGGCAAGCGTTCAGCTTCCTTGAATGAGAGGAAGTGAAAGTGGTGGAGGGATAGATTTTCTTTATGTAGATATTCATCCTTCACTCTTGTTTCAGACAAACATTTCACAACACCCAGTATCTTTGGCATTTTGAAGTTCATAGCATCTCTAAGGCTCTGCAGAGAAGATCAAGTCATGCTATTGCAATTTTCCTGATGATGCTTTCACGAGGCTGTCAACTTCTCCAGATGGCTTCTCTATCACTTCTCTATTAGTTGTCCATCTTCTAGAGATTTTTTTTAACATGTCTTATCTCCTGATGACCCTTCCTCCTTTGTTATATGTCTATTTCCTTTATCGTTACTCGTTAGTGATTCAGGGGAAGAAGAGATGAACTTCGTGTTCCATAAGGTACCTTGACTCTACTTGACTAAGAAATCTGGAATTATTTTCTCGAATTGATTTTCTGTTTTCCTCAGTGATTCTTTACTTACAGTCAACGTAATTTTAGAACTGTATTGGAAAGTTTTCAGAGAAAAGGAAGGAGCATTATATCAGGAATATTTTGTAATTTGTTGTTGTTGTTATGGATGATGGCCAAGTGACTTTTAGGTTGAGAGTATGACTTTCTCAATCTCACCCTACTTATTCTGCTCTTAAAGATGGAAAGTGACAAGTTATGAATTCTTCATGCAACGTGTGTCTACCTTTTAAACTGTGGTCCCAGCCCCTTACCTAAGCCCACCCACCTCCTTCTTCAGGAAGAAAATCCACCAAACATTTGCTTATCAGGGCCATTTTCTAATTTCCCCCAACTCAGGAAATAGGAAGAGAGATTGACACATTTTCCAGTTACATATCCAAGGCTTTTGTTCTACCAGCACCAATCAGCAAAGTTACTCTTGAAATTCACATAATGAGCTAGGTTTTCTCTACCCTTCATCTTTAGATCATTAGTGATATGAGTCTAAGCATTGATATTGACTCTCAGGGAGGAGGTGGGCGACTATTTATCCCCCTGTTTAAGAGGTTCCAAAGCTATTTGAATGGCATTTACTGAATTACACATCCCTTTTACTGAAATGTTTATATATTTCCTTGAGGGTACATCTCACCCTTCCTACCCCAGGAAATAATCATTGTCTTTTTGTGAGCCATGGTTACTGATGATGAGTGGTATAGCTCAGATGATATACCATGAGCAGTGAATACACATAAGTGGCTGTACAGTAAGAATCACAGTGATGATATGCAAGTAATTCAGTACTATGAATATTATATAAAAATACTTGTTTTCTTCAGCAGTAAAATTGGAAATAATGTGTGACTTATAGGATTACTGCATTAAATGATAGACTGAATGTACATTGTCTGGCATATAAATGATCAATATATTTTAGGTATTATTATTAACATTTTAGGTAAACAAATGAAAGCCTACAAATATAAAGAGCATTGGGATATAGCATGTAATTCAGTTCAACAAATATTTACCAAGTAGCTGCCATGTACTAGGATACAAGGTCAAGGAGACATTGCTCACTTTCTCAAGATTCTTGTAGTCCATGGGGGGAGAACCTTGCACTGAAATGAGACAGAACAGGCATATTGTAGTTTTGTTTTGTTTTGTTTTGTTTTGTTTTGATTTGCTTTTTGAAGATTCAGGAGCCAGCATTTGTGAAAGGAAGATAATATGAAGATGAATTATTTTAATTGGAAAACCAGAAATAAGAATTTCAAGAAGAAAATATGAAGGCTTTGTTAGTCTCTTTTTTTTTTAGTATCTTAAAAATATCACATTTTCTCTGACAATGAGTCACCTCTTCAGTAATTTGAAGGAAACTCCTTTGGGAAACCATCTTAAATTTTATCACCTTTTGAATCTTTAGAAACTACTCCATATTTAAATTCTTAAATTTCCACAATCCCTTCTCTGACTTCATCTTTCATTTTCTTACTCTGTAAATTGTGTTTTAATTTTCCCCTATCAATTCCATTCTAGTATACACTGCTAATTCTCTTAACTCTTCTACACACTTTCCTACTGTTTATTCCTTGCCACTCATCAACCATGTGTAATATCTACTGCCTGATTTCTTTGATGCTAGAATTCAAGGCATTTATGGTCAAAAGCACTAAACTATCCATTGGGTTTACCACAGATGCATTGTTTGATCCATTACTTTGCTGATGTTTAATGCTGTACCTGGTAAAATTTTACTTTTCTACTAATTTCATTTAACTGAAGACCATTGCTTTCATTACTAGTTGAAAACCCAGCAAAATGTTTCTTAGTGGAAGCTGACAGAATCTTTGTACATCTGTTCACTGTCTTAGCTTAAGCCTATGTTAAATATATATGCCTCCTTTATCCATTCTATTGGTTCTTCCATGTTTGCTGTCCCTTGCCCTTTGCTACTTCCCACATACATATATAAGCATGTTCAAATATCTTTCATCTTAAACACACTCTTCACTATATCCCCCAATCATACTCAAGCCATCCTGAATTATTTGTAATCTTCCAGCCTTTTTCCATGCTTTTCCCTTTTCTTGAAATATAATCCTCTTGCTCATCTGGATATTATCTCATCAGTCTTCCAGATGCAACATTGAGATCCTATATCATGTGATGACTATTTTTTCCCTTCACTAATGTCAAAGTCAGGTTCTTCCATTGCATCCTCCCATAGCTCCTTGTGATTACCTCCATGATAGCACTAATAATTTTTCTAAATATTCACTTGTTTGTGTCCTCCAGAGTCTCTCAGTTGATCCTCAGCAAAACAAAGTGACTGCTATCCATCACTGCATCCCCAGCAAATAAAACAATCTGAGACATAGCATGGATTCAGAGTAGAGTGAAGGAATGATTGAATGCATAAATTAATGAACCCAAAGGCTGCATAAATGTGCCCCTTCTCTGAATCTAAAGGCCTATGTTCTCTATTGGAAAGCCACAAATGGTAGCACCAAGAGGAGTAGTCCTTTGGCAAAGGCTTTGGAGTAAATATTTTTCCAACAGAGGCTGTATCATTTTGACTGATGTAGTTAGTCTCACATAGCTGTCTTATTCTCATCTCTGATCCATTACATATTAGCTATTGTCGATATGGAAAACACAGAGCTCCAAATGAGGAAAGACTATCAGCATGCTTCTATGATTTAAGAAAAGACTTTCTTCTTACTAACTAATGTGTATTTTTAATAATAACAAAAATACATTTTGTATGTTTGAGTGGCACAAAGTCTATGATTACAGTACAGCAAGGTGGCTTTAACTCTACCCTATAACCACACTTAGAGAGGAATAAGAAGTTTTAATAATTAATTTTTAGATAAGACAACTGGGAAGCATTTGCCTTCTTATTTGAGAACTCAGTGGCAAAGTGGAGTTTGGTGAGATTATATATATTTCCAGGAGAAATGAAGTGATGTTTAACCTAGAAAAATGTATCTTAGCACACTTTGAGAATTGAAGTACCCAATATAGATACTCACTAGAAAAGAGAATCTTGAGAAACAGTTAGGTTGCTTAAAAAATAGAAACTCCTGAGGTGACATGAGCATCATGGTAGAGTGAAGTTGCCTGGGACTTTCTCCCATCCAACATACAACAAAAAGGGGCAACCATACTCCAACAGAAGATATCCTAAGAACACAGAAACCTCAGAGAGATACGCAGCCACACATTGGAGGGCAGAGAGGCTGAAGCCCCCCTGGGTAAGAGAGAATCACTCCCTCCCCTAAAGACTGTGGTTGCTGCCCCAGGAGGATGCATGAGGGAAGGAGTGGGGGAAGGGTTACAGGATCACCTAGGACTCCCTAGGGCCCTTACAGACTAGGGGGAAGGCCTCTAACCAGCAGAAAGCTTCCATCAGGGGTGACCATGTCAAGCCAAGACTTCAGGGGACCAGATAGTGAAAGGTGATTGAGAAACCCTGAAGCAAGCCAGAGAGAGTGCCCCTCCCCCAAGTCACAACATCCCATCTTGACTGAAGGTGGAGGGCTCAGAATACATGGCACTTCACCCCCGCCCAGTGGCGATAGGCTGTAACTGCAACCGAACAATATCAGAATGTGAAAGAGCTAACCTTCCAACATCAGACACTATATCAAATCTCCAGACCAGAGAGAAAACGACAAGCGCCTAGAACTCAGTCCTGAGGACACAGAAATATGTAAGCTAAATAACAATGAATTCAAAATAGCTATCATCAAGAAACTCAAAGAGGTAAAAGAGTATGTAGAGAAACAATTCAACGAGTTCAGGAGCTACTTCACAAAAGAGATTGAAACTATAAAGAATAATCAATCAGAAATATTAGAGATGAAAGACACAATGGAAGAGACAAAATAAAATACAGATTCCCTGAATCCTCGAGTGGACATCATAGGTGAGCAAAATAACATAATCAAAGATAGACATGTTGAAATGATCCAGACAGAGGAAGAGAGAGAACTAAGACTCAACAAAAGTGAAGAAATTCTCTGAGAAATATTCAACTCAATGAGGAAATGCAACATAAGAATTATAGGTATTCAAGAAGGTGAAGAGAAGGAGAATGGAGCAGAAAGCATGTTCAAAGAAATAACAGAGACTTCCAAAATCTAGGGAAAGAGAGGGAAATCTGTGTGGAAGAAACTTCCAGATCTCCTAGAGTTGTCAATGTAAAAAGACCTACTGCAAGACATATAGTAGTAAAACTGGCAAAAATGTATGACAAAGACAGAATACTCAGGGCAGCAAGGCAGAAGAAAATAATCTACAAAGGAACTCCTATCAGGCTTTCAGTAAATTTCTCTGCAGAAACCTTACAAGCTAGGTGAGAATGGGATGACATATTCAAAACTTTAAAAGACAATAATCTTCAGCTAAGAATGCTCTACCCAGTAAAAATATCCCTAAGATATGAGGGAGAAGTTAAATGTTTCCCAAACAAAAGCTAAGAGAGTTCATAACCACAAGACACCCCCCCCCATAAGAAATCCTCAAGAAGACCTTCATACCTGAAAGGGAGAAAGGGGTCACAAAACAGAGTAAGGAGATAAATAGTTAGACAGAATCAGAATAGGATAGCTAATATTCAGCTATAGCATTAGGCTAAAAGGAAAGAAAACACCAAAAACAAAGACAATATTGTTAGTTTTAACCACAAACTCACAACACAAGTTGGAATAACATATGAGAAAAACAACTTAGGAGGGGAGGAGGAATGGGACTGAATCAGTTTAGACTAAGGAAATAAGAGGCCACCAGAAAATGGGCTATCTTATACACGAGATTCTGAATACGAACCTCAGGGTAGCTACTAAACTAAAAAGCAGAACAGAGATAAAAAGTAAATAAGCAAAAAACAAAGAAACATATCATAAAAAAATGCATAATTCAATGGGTAGACCAAAACACAGAGGACAAGAAACAAAGGAAATGCAGGACAACTAGAAAATGAGTGATATAATGACAGCATAAAGTGCTCATACATCAATAATCACCCTAAATGTAAATGGATTGAATTCCCCAATAAAAACACAGAGTGGCCTCATGGATGAAAGAACAAGACCCAACAATTTGCTGCCTCCAGGAAACACACCTCAGCTCCAATGACAAACACAGGCTCAGAGTGAAGGGATGGAAGAGAATACTGCAAGCTAATAGCAAACAAAAGAAAGGAGATGTCACAATACTTATATCAGACAAAGTAGACTTCAAGATAAGGCAGGTAAAGAAGGACAAAGAGGGACAGTGTATAACGATGAAAGGGACACTCCATTGAGAAGAAATAACACTTATAAATATCTATGCACCCAACATAAGAGAACCAAAGTTCATAAAGCAACAATTAACAAACCTAAAAGAAGATATTAAAACTAACACAATGATATTAGGGGACCTCAGCACCCCAGTCACATCAATGGATAGATCATCCAGTTGGAAAATCAACAAGGAAACAGTGGAATTAAATGAAAAGCTAAACCAGTTGGACTTAATAGACATATATAGAACACTCCATCCAAAAACAGCAGAATGCACATTCTTCTCAAGTGTGCACAGAATATTTTCAAATAGACCACGTGTTGGGAAATAAGGGCAGCTTCTATAAGTTTTAAAAAATTGAAATAATGACAAGCATCTTTTCCAATCATAATGCTATAAAGCTAGAAATTAATTACAAGGAAACAGCTGAGAAAGAGACAAAGATGTGGAGATGAAACAATATGTTGTTGAACAAGCAATGGATCATTGAAGAAATTAAAGGAGAAATAAAAAAATATATGGAGACAAATAGACAAATGAAAAGGATAACATACCATACCAGCTCACATGGGATGCAGCAAAAGCCATATTAAGAGAAAAATTCAATGCAATACAAGCAAATCTTAACAAACAAGAAAAATCCCAAATAAGCAATTTCAAATTAAAAAGACCTACTGCAAAGGCAGTACAGTCTTTGACATCAGTATTAAAAGGATCTTTTCGGACACCATTCCTTCTCAGAGAAGGGAAACAATAGGAAGAATAAACAATGGGACTTCATCAGATTAAAGAGCTTCTTCAAGGCAAATGAAAACAGGATTGAAACAAAAAAACAACCCACTAACTGGGAAAAAATATTTGCAAGTCATATATCTGACAAAGGCTTAATATCCATAATATATAAAGAACTCTCGCAACTCAACAACAAAACATCAAACAATCCAATCAAAAAATGGGCTGGAGACATGAACAGACATTTCTCCAAAGAAGATATACTGATGACCAACAGGCACATGAAAAGATGCTCATCATCGCTGATCATCAGGGAAATGCAAATCAAAACTCCACTAAGGTATCACCTTACACCCATTAGAATGACAAAAATATCTAAAACTAATAGTAACAAATGTTGGAGAGGTTGCAGAGAAAAAGGAACCTTCATACACTGCTGGTGGGAATGCAAACTGGTGCAGCCACTATGGAAAATAGTATGGAGATTCCTCAAAAAATTAAAAATAGAACTACCATACGATCCAGCCATCCCACTACTGGGTATTTATTCAAAGAGCTTGAAGTCTGCAATCCCAAAAGTCCTATGCACCCCTATGTTCGTTGCAGCATTATTTACAATAGCCAAGACATGGAAGCAACCTAAGTGCCCAGCAACAGATGAATGGATAAAGAAGATGTGGTACATATATACAATGGAATACTACTCAGCTGTAAAACAGAACAAAATCATTCCATTTGCAATAACATGGATGGACCTTGAGGGAATTATGTTAAGTGAAATAAGCCAGCGAGAGAAGGATAATCTGTGTATGACTCCACTCATATGAGGAGTTTAAAATTATGGACTAAGAACAGTGTAGTGGATACCAGGGGAAAGGTGGGGTGGGGGGTGAGCACAAAGGGTGAAGTGGTGCACCTACAACATGACTGACAATCATTAATGTACAACTGAAATTTCTCAAGATTGTAACCTATCATTAACTCAATAAAAAAATAAATTAAAAAAAGACCTACTGCAAGACATATAGTAGTAAAACTGGCAAAAATGAATGACAAAGACAGAATACTCAGGGAAGCAAGGCAGAAGAAAATAATCTACAAAGGAACCCCTATCAGGCCTTTCAATACTCCAATAATGAACTTACAGGAAGAGAACTCAAAATTACAATTCCATTTGCAATCACAACTAAATGAATAAAGTACCTAGGAATAAATTTAACCAAGGGTGTGAAGAACTTATACAATCAAAACTATAAGACACTAATGAGAGAAATTGATAATGAGATAAAGAGATGGAAAGAGATTCCTTGCTCATCGGTTAGAAGAATAAACACAGTTATAATGTCCATACTACCCAAAGCAGATACATATTCAATGCAATCCCTATCAGAATCCCAATGGCATTCTACATGCAAATAGAGCAAAGAATACTAAAATTCATATGGGGCAATCAAAGACCCCAAATTGCTAAGGCAATCCTGAGAAAAAAGAACAAAGCTGGGTATATCACAATCCCTGACTTCAAAATGTACTACAATGCCATGGTGACCAAAGTGGCATGGTACTGGTACAAAAACAGGTACACAGATCTATGGAACAGAACTGAAAACCCAGATATAAAACCACAGATCTATGGACAGCTAATCTTTGACAAAGGTGCCAAGAACATACAATGGAGAAAAGATAGTCTCTTCAATAAATGATGTTGTGAAAACTGGACAGCCACATGCAAAAGAATGAAGGTAGACCACTATCTCATGCCATACACAAAAATAAACTCAAAATGGATCAAAGACTTGAAGATACATCCAGAAACTATAAAACTCCTGGAAGACAATATTGGTAGTACACTCTTTGATATTGAACCAAAAAGGATATTTTCAAATACCATGTCCTCCCAGACAAGGGAAACAAATAAAAAATAAACAAGTGGGAATTCATCAGACTAAAGAGCTTCTGCAGCACAAAAGAAACTAGAAGCAAAACCAAGAGACAGCCCACTAATTGGGAGAAAATATTTGCAAATCAGATTTCCGACAAGGGGTTAATCTCCATAATATATAAGGAATTCACAAAATGGAACTAGAAAAAAACAAACAACCTGATCAAAAAATGGGCAGAGGAGATGAACAGACATTTTTCCAAAGAAGATATACAGATGGCCAATAAACACATGAAAAGATGTTCAGCATCACTAATCATCAGGGAAATGCAAATCAAAACTACATTAAGATACCACTTTACACTTGTTAAAATGGCTATATTCACTAAAAGTAAAAATAACAAATGTTGGAGAGGGTGTGGAGAGAAGGGAACCCTCATACACTTCTGGTGGGAAAGCAAACTGGTGTAGCCACTATGGAAAACAGTATGGAGATTCCTCAAAAAACTAAAAATAGAACTACCATATGACCCAGCTATCCCACTACTGGGTATCTACCCAAAGAACTTGAAATAAACAATCCAAAGTAACATATGCACCCCTATGTTCACTGCAGCACTATTCACAATAGCCAAGACATAGAAGCAACCCAAGTGCCCATCGACTGATGATTGGATAAAGAAGATGTGGTGTATATATACAATGGAACACTACTCAGCCAGAAAAAAAGGCAAATTCATCCCATTTGCAATAACATGGAAGGGCCTAGAGGGAATCATGCTAAGCGAAACAAGCCAGTCTGAGAAAGACAAACACCAGATGATTTCACTCATATTTGGAATATAAACAAGTACATGGACAAAGAAAACAGTTCAGTGATTACCAAGGGAAGGGAGGTGGCAGCTAGGCACAGGGTGTGAAAGGGAGTACTTATGTGGTGACAGTCAATAAATAATGTACAATTGAAATCTTGTATTGATGTAAACTATTGTGAACTCAATAAAAAAAATAATTGAAAAAAACCCAGAAAACCCTGAGTGATAGTATCCAATAAACTGGAGAGTAAGTTTATATTTTTAGGGAAATAAAAAGCCAGTGTAGTTTCAATTTGCATTTGTCCAGCCTTAGTTTCATGGATCAGTGAGATAATATCGCCTTGCCAGAAAGCATTAAGTCCATGGTAAAGACTCTGCATCAGTGGACACTAGAGGCCCGGGGATCCACAACAAAAAGAGAGGAATGATTTGAAACATGAATATATATTTTTTAAAAAACTCATAAATAGGCATTGGCCAGTTAAATAAGTACCCGTTATATATGAGTACTTTTTTTCAGTGATTAATGGCATAAAAATCTTCACAGAGGTCAATGGAGATTTTTAACCTTGAAAAATCAGTGATATATATTTTTACCTGATGTAAACCTCTCAGCTTTGTTAATATTGGTGAATTAGCAATCTGATTGAACTGAGAAACTGAGAAAGCAATGATATATTTCTAACCACCCTTTTCTAATATTTATTTTTTTGTTATTATACAAACAACATGCAGTTAAAATAGAAAGTGAGAAATAAATCATTCATTTTGAGTATGACATATAAGGATCTTGGAAGTCATTATTTCCACCCTCACAGCAAGAAAAAAGCTGAATTGAAAATCAACGACTTTTCTTAGCTCCATCACAGGACCAAGGACACAAGGCAGATTGCCCCAGAATAGGAGAGGCAGGTCATTATAGAGAATCTTAGTTTACCAAGGCAGAAGCCCACTGTGGAGCCACTATCAGGGTATGAAAAACTAAACTGTAATTGATGAATTACTGTACGCTCAATGTGGACAAGCTTGAGAGTTAAAAAATACAGAGGGCCTGCTCTTATGGAGAACCATCATACTTCTGTGAGTTATATCTCCAAGATCCTTACTAGGATCTCAATGAGGATTGGAGAAAAATCCCCTTGTGCTTCAGGCAAGAAATGGGGGAAATATGCCAAAAGCATTCTGTTCTTCCTAACAAAGCCTGACCTTAAAAGAAACTAGTTCACCAAAGCCTAAGTGACTGGCATTTTACTAGAGCCTAATCAAACTGGAGGAAAGGAAATATCCAACTCTATCCCACTCTAGCCTTTGGCATAGGGGTGAGAAATACCCACCAAACTGTCAGTGTGAAGACAAGAGAAAAATCCCCTTGTGCTTCTGACAACTGGAGGAAAAAGTAACCTTTTAAAAATAAACCCCGCACATTCTAGTCTCCTTAAAAGAAAGTCTGCCTTCATGGGAAACCATTTTTCCAGAACATAACCACCATGGGCTTTACCAGAGCCTAGCTGACACTGAAGTAGGGAAATACCCAAGATCAGTCACCCCCAGCCTTTCTGCCTCACCTAAGGTAGGGGTGGGGGTACTGAGAAACACTTGTGAAGGTCACAGTCCAGGGGCACAAGCTCACTAAGAGACTGAGACCAAACCATAGATCTATAGAATGCGTAGCCTCCCCCCATAAACTTACCAGCACCTCAGTGGGGCCTCTGTATAAGAAGAGGAGATTGCAGTCTAAAAACAGCATGTCTCAGTCTTATCTAAGATGAAATCTCTAGGGAAGCCCAAAGATAACTGAGGAGACAAAACAAGGACATAGGAAGAAATTTTAGCCTCTCACACCTACAGCTACAGCAAAAGTAAACATATGCTAACTCCTAGCCAGATAATCATAAGTCTGATTCCAAATTCCTATTTACCTCTGTTTCTTTTACCCAGTACACAACATCTGGCTTTAAAAAAAAAAACAATTAAAAAGCATACTGCTGTGGTCTGAATATTTGTGTTCCCCTCAAATTCGTATGTCAAAACCCTAACCGCCAATGTGATGGTATTAGGAGGTGGGGCCTTTGGGAGGTGCTTAGGTCAGGAGGGTGGAGCCTCATGAATGGGATTAGTGCTCTTATAAAAGAAACACCACAGGCCTCGCTAGCCCTTTCCACCATTGAGGACTCAGTGAGAAGTTGAGTCTGCAACTCAGGAGTGGGCATCTGCCAGAACCTGACCATGCTAGCCCCTGATCTTGGGCTTTCAGTTTCTAGAACTGTGAGAAGTAAAACTTCATTGTTTATAAGGCATCCAGTATATGAGATTTTGTTATAGCCACTCAAATGGACAAAGATACGTACAAAAGGCAAAACACACAGTTTGAAGAGATGGAGCAAGCATCAGAACCAGACTCAGATACAACAGATATTGAAATTATCAGACCAAGAACTTAAAATAACTATGATTAAAAGGCTAGGGGCTCTAATGAAAAAAGTAGACAACATACAAGAGCAGATCATCAATGCAAACAGAGAAGATGGAAATTCTGAGAAAGAATACAAGAGAATGTGAGAAATAACACGAAACCACTGTAGCATAAATGAAGAATGCCTTTGATGGACACACACAAGGAAAGAATCAGTGAGCTTGGAGACAGGTCAAGAGAAACTTCCCAAAATGAAATGCAAAAAGAAAAAAGAATTAAGAAGGAGAAGTAACAAACAAGCAAACAGAACATCCAAGAGATCTGTTGGACAATTACAAAAGGGTGTAACATTTTCATAATGGAAATACCAGGAGGAAAAGAAAGAGAAAAGATCTGAAGAAGTAATAACAACTGAGACTATTAGAAAATTGATGACTGCCACAAAACCGCAGATCCAGGAAGCTCAGAGAACACCAAGCAGGATAATACTAAAAAACTTACACCTAGGCTTATCATATTCAAACTGAAGAATATCAAAGACAATGAGAAAATACTGAAAGAACCTAGCGGGTGGGCAGGGAACAGCTTCCCTACAGAGGAGCAAGGATAAGAATTACACTGGACTTCTCTTCAGAAACCCTGCAAGCATGAAGATAGCCCAACAAATAGTGTTGAAAGATAAAACCCAACAATCCAGAATCCTGTATTTAGAGATGTTATCTTTCAAAAGTGAAGGAGAAATAAAGATTTTCTCAGACAAACAAAAATTGAGAGAACTTGTCACCAGCAGGCCTGCCCTACAAAAAAAAATGTTAACAGACGTTCTTCAGAGAGAAGAAACATTACTTAGGTCAGAAACTCACATCTATATCATGAAAGAAACAGTGTTAGAGAAGGAATAAATGAAGATAAAATAAAATATTTTATTTTCCTTATTCTTAATCTACCAGATAACAGTTTGTTCAAAATAATAAATAGCAATAGTATATGCTGTGATTGTAGCTTATAGATATGTGAAATGGATGAAGCAATGTTGTAAAGTACAGGATGGAGGAATTTGAATACTTTTATAAGATTCTTGCACTACCCATGAAGCAGTAAAGTGTTAATTTAAAAGTGGAATTGGATTAATTGTGTAAATGTAAATTGCAAACTCTAAGGCAACCACTAAAAAAATTAAGCATAAATGATATACTAAGATAAGAAAGAGAATGAAACCTTATAAAATTCTCAATTAAAACCAGAGACGGCAGAAAGAGAGTGAAGGATAAAAAGTAAAGAAACAAAGAACAGGGGCAACAAATTTAAAAAGCAGTAACAATATGGTAGATATTAATCCAACTCTATCAATAATCACTTTAAATGTCAATATTTAAATATGCCAATTAAGACAGAGACTATCAAATAACCCAAAACAGATTGTAAGAGTCAGGGGAGGGGTGATAAAAACACAAGACCCAACTATATATTGTCTACCAGAAATCCATTTTAAATATAAATACTCAGATAGTTTACAAGTAAAAGAATGGAGAAAGATGTACCATGCTGATATTTATCAAAAAGGACGCTGGAGTATTATTTATTATATTAATTTCAGGCTAAACTGACTTGAGAGGAAGGAAAATTATCATAAACTAAAGAAAGGCATTACATAATAATAAAGGGGCCAATTCTCAAAGAAGGCATAATAATCCTTAATATGTATATACCTAAAAATGGAGAATCAAAATAGATGAAGCAAAAGCTGATAGAACTGCAAGGAAGAATAGACAAAACCACTCTTACAGTTGAGATTTCAATAGCCCTCTGTCAATAACTGACAGAGCTAGCAAGCAGAAAATTGGTAAGGCCATGGTTGAACTGAATAGGACCCTATAAACAGAGATCTAATTGAAATCCATAGAATACTTCATCCAACAACAGCAGAATACACATTTTTTTCAAGTTTACATGGAGCATTTACTAAATAGACTACATTCTGGGCCACAAACCAAACCTTAGCAAATTTAAGAGAATGAAAATCATACAAAATATGCTCTCAGATAACAATGAGATTGAATTGGAAATCAGTGACAGAAAGATAATTGGAAAATCCCCAAATCCTTGGAGATTAAACAACACACTTCTAAGTAATACATGTGTTAAAGAAGTCTCAAGATAAATCAAAAAAAATATTTTGAACTAAATGAAAATGAGAATACAACATCAAAATTTGTGGGATGCAGCAAAATCATTGTTTAGAGTGAAATTTATAGCATTGAATTCGTATGTTAGAAAGGAAGATATAAAATCAATGATCTAAGTTTCCACTTTAGGAAACCAGAGAAAGAAGAGAAAATTAAATCCAAAGTAAGAAGAAGACAATTAATAATAATTATTAAAGCATATGGGCTGGCCCCGTGGCCGAGTGGTTAAGTTCGCGCACTCCACAGCAGGCGGCCCAGTGTTTCGTTGGTTAGAATCCTGGGCGCGGACATGGCACTGCTCATCAGACCACGCTGAGGCAGCGTCCCACATGCCACAACTAGAAGGACCCACAACGAAGAATATACAACTATGTACTGGGGGGCTTTGGGGAGAAAAAGGAAAAAATAAAATCTTAAAAAAAAAAATAATTATTAAAGCATAAATCAATGAAATTGAAAATAAAAAATTAATAGAAAGAATCAACCAAACTAAAAGTTGGTTCTTTGAAAAGATCAATAATTCATTTTGACTCTCCAATGGAATCAAATATGTAATCTCAAAGACACCATCCATCGTTGGTTAGATGTTTATTTTTCAAAAAGATTTTTTTTTTTTGAGGAAGATTAGCCCTGAGCTAACTACTGCCAATCTTCCCCTTTTTGCTGAGGAAGACTGGCCCTGAGCCAACATCCATGCCCATCTTCCTCTACTTTATATTTGGGACATCTACAACAGCATGGCTTTTGCCAAGCTGTGCCATGTCCGCACCCAGCATCTGATCTAGTGAACCCCAGGTCACCGAGAAGTGGAACATGCGCACTTAACTACTGTGTCACTGGGCCAGCCTCAGATGTTAACTTTTTATTAACCAGTTCGTTTTTAGCTTTTGAATTATTTTAATATGCTTTAATTTTTAGAACATTTTTATATATACAGAAAAAAATAGGAAGAGAGTACAGAGTTTCCATACATCCTGCAACCTCTTTACTCTAACATCTAATCATAACATTTACATCATAACATCTAATATGTTATGTGTGCTATATTTCTTACAATTAATGAACCCACGTTTATCTATTACTATTGACTAAAGTTCATACTTTATTCAAATGTCCTTAATTTTTACTTAAAATCACTTTTCTGTTCTAGACCTCAACCAGGATTTGACATTACATTTAGTCATTAGTTATTCCTAGATTCCTCTTGACGGTTTCTCAGACTTTCCTTGATTTTGATTATCTAGATAGTTTTGAAAAATACTGGTCAGGTATTCTACAGAATGTCCCTCAAATGGAATTTGTCAGATATTTTTAATATGATTAGACCTAGGATATGTATTTTTTGGAAAAATAGCACAGAGGTAAAGTGTCTTTATCATCATGTCATATCAAAAGTTTATACTATAAACATGACATATCACTGTTGCTATTGACCTCAGTCACCTGGCCAAGATGCTGCTTCTCAAGTTTCTCTGCTCTAATGTTATGCTTTTTTCCCTCTTTTACATGCTGTGCTCCTTGGAAGGAAGTCACTCTGAGAAGCCACACTTAGTGGGTGGGGACTTATGCCCTACCTCCTTGAGGGAAATTATCTGCAGAAATGATTTGGAATTCTTCTGAATGTAAGTTTTTTTTAATTCCCCATTTATTTACTATTCCATCACTTATTCATATCAGTATGGGCTCATGGATATTAATGATATGCATGAGGTTATAATCCAATACTATTTTATTTATTTTCTTGCTCAAATTGTCCCATCTTTGGACATTGGGAAATCTTTCAGTGGTCCTGTGTCCTTTTAACATACCTCATCATTGTGAGTGTCTTTCTTCTCTCTCTCTTTCTCTTTTTGAGCACTTTCTTACTTTTTGAAACCTCTAGCTGCTAAAGGATCATTTTAATCTTTGTAACTTCATTTCAAGAATCAGCCGTATTAGAAACCAAGATTGGGGCACTAGGTGTGCTCATTAATAATGGGGTGTCATTGCTAATAAGTTACCTCAGCTGATGCAGCAAGGTAGTATATGTGTATATATTCTCCTATGTGTGCATACATTTATAAATATTTCTATGTATAACTATCTGTAATTGTATTAAGCTGACAGGCGTTCATTTTGATGTCTCCAATTCTAATCCATCACCACACGGATCATTCTAGCCTGCTCCCTTGCTTATTTGCAACCTCTCCCTCCAACAATGAGAAAATTTGCTCATGCCATCCACTATTCATTTACATAATTTTTTTCCAGTGTTTGTGTATAGCAGTACCAGAATTGTTAACCTTTTTTGGCGAGAAATACTTTATCAACTAGAGCACAGGGATTGTACACAATTTCTTTTCCTTTAGTTTTACAGACTCCTCTTGTTTCCAAACTTACTTAGGGCAGCACCTTTTTCCCCAACCCCTTCAGTGACATTGTTTCACATATTTATAATACAAATGGATTGTTTTGCCAAATTCTGCATTTCATTCTGTGACTCAATTTGTTAAATGAGTTTTTAAAAATGTGCCTGCATTATTCAAGTTCACTCTTTGTGCTGCAAAGTTCAATGAGTTTTGACAAATGCATATTGTCTGTATCTAAAATAATAGTATCGTACAGAATGCTGCCACCCAAAAACAGTCCCACGTGCTTCTCCTATTTGAGCCTCCCTCTCCTCCCCATGAACCTTGGACAATCCCAGATCTTTTAATGGTCTCTGTGGTTTGCCTTTTCCAGAACATCACATAATTGGAATCATACAGTATGTAGCATTTTTAGCTTCTACATTTTCAGATCAATTGAGAAAACACTTAGGAGTGTGACTGCTGGATCATATGGTAAAACTATGTTTAGCTTTGTAAGAAAATGCTGGACTGTACCCCAAAGTGACTGTACTGTCTTGCATTTCTATGGTAATGAAGGAGAGTTCCTGTTGCCCCACACCCTCACCAGCATTTGCTATTGTCAAGTTAGCTGGGTGTTTTTTCTCTCAGTTTTGGACTTTAGCCATTCTAATAGGTGCATAGGGTAGCTCATTGTTGTTTTAATTTGTAGTTCCCAAATGACACACAATGCTGAGCATATTTGCATATGATTATTTGTCATCTGTATATCTTCTTTCATGAGGCATCTCAAGATATTTTGCCTATTTTTTAATTTGGTGGTTTATTTTCTTCTTGCTTAATTTTTAGCGTACTTTGTATATTTTAGATACAAGTCTTTTATCGGATATGTGTTTTACAAATATTTTCCCCCAGCCTATGGCTTGTCTTTTCAATTTCTTAACAATTATCTTTCTCAGAGTAGAAACTTTTAATATCAGTAAAGTCCAATTTACCATTTTTTTTTTGTTTTATTAACGGTGTGTTTGGTGCTTTAGGTACATATCTGTCACCAAATCCAAGTTCTGGGGGAATTTCTCATTATCTTATAGAATTGTATTCTTTTGCATTTTTTATTTAGCTCTATTTTATCGATTTTGAATTAATTTTCATGAAAGGTACAAGGTGTATGTCTAAGTTGTTTTTCACATATGAGTATCCTATTGTTTCAGTACCATTTCTTGAAAAGATTATCCTTTCTCCATCGAATTGCCTGTGCTCATTTGTCAAAGATTAGTTGACTGTATCCGTGTGGGCCTATTTCTAGGCTCTGTATTCTGTTTCACTAATCTAAGTATCATCTCTTTCACACACACCACACTGTCTTGATTACTGTAATTTAATAGTAATCTTGAATTCAAGTAGGGTGAGTTTTCCAATTTTGCTCATCTTCACAATGTGTTGACTACTCTCAGTGTTTTGCTTTTCTATATAAACTATAGAATTCATCTGTCAGTATCTCTAAAACAGTTTGCTGGGATTTAGATTGGAATTCCTGAAATCTACAAAACAATTTGGGAATAATCATTTTTTGTTTTTTGTTTTGCTGAGGAAGATTAGCCCTGAGCTAACATCTGTGGCAATCTTCCTCCACTTATATGTGGGTCACCGCCACAGCATGGCTGACAAGTGGTGTAGGTCTATGCCCAGGATCTGAACCCGTGAACCTGGGCCACTGAAGCAGAGTGCGCCGAACTTAATCACTATGCCACAGGGCCAGCCCCAAAGGGAATAACTGCATTTTACAAATTATCTCTTGGCTTATTTAGATATTTGATTTCTTTCATCTGAGTTTTGTAATTTTCTGCATATAAATCCTACACATGTTTTGTTAAATTTGTACATAAATATTTCTTTTTATAGTTTGGTGCCATTGTGAATGGTATTGTTTGTTTAATTTGAATTTCCAATTGTTTGCTGCTGTTATATAGGAAAAGAATTGACTTTTATATGTCAGCCTTGTATCCTGTGACCTTGCTATACTCACTTATTAGTTGTAGTAGTTTTTTGTTTTTATTGTTGATTTTGGGGGGGTTTTCTATGTAGACAATCATGTCATCTGTAAACAAAAGCAGTTTTATTTCTTTCTTGAAAATTTATACATTTTTATTTTCTGTTCTTCCCTTATAGCACTGGCTGGGCTTCCTATATCGTTAGATACTAGTGCTAAGAGAGGGCATCCTTGCCTTGTTTCTGATCTTAAAGGGAAAATGTCCAGTTTCTCATCATTCTGTGTGATGCTAGCTGGAGGTTTTATTGTAGATGGTCTTTAGGAAGTTGAGGAAGTTACACTCTGTTCCTAGTATTCTGAGAGTTTTTATCATGAATGTGTTAGATTCTGTCAGATGCTTTTACTGTGCTAATTGACACAATCACATAATTTTTCTTCTTTAGAATGTTGATAAGAGGGAAAATGGTGATTTTTTTTTTAATGTTAAAGCAAGTTTATGTACCTAGAATACATCCACTTGATTGTGGTGTATAATTATTTTTATGTATTCTTGAATTTAATTTGCTAATATTTTGCTATGGAATTTTGCATTTATGTCATGAGATATATTGGCCTGTAGCTTTTCCTTTCTTGTATTATCTTTACCTGGTTTCACATTAGGATAATGCTTACATCAAATAATGAGTTAGAGAGTATTCCCTCTGCTTCTACTTTTTAGAAAAGATAATGAAGATCTTGTATTTCTTCCTTATGTTGGATAGCATGCACCAGTGAAATCATCTGGCCCTGGTGTTTTCTTTGTTGGAAGGTTATTAGTTAATAATTCCATTTCTTTAACAGATATACACCTATTTAGACTCTTTTTTCTCCTTGTATGAGTTTTGGCAGCTTTATCTTTCAAGAAAAGTTATAAAATTTGTGGGCATAAAGTTCTTCGTCGTATTCCTTTATTATCTTTTAGCATTTATAGAGTCAATAATGATGAATCACATTCATTTCTGATATTCATTTGTGTCTTTCCTCTTTTTTTGGGGGAAGATTAGCCTTGTTATAGGTTTATCAATTTATCTTTTTAAAGAGCCAGTTTTGGTTTTGCTTCTCTCTATTATTTTTCTGTTTTCAATTTTATTGATTTGTGTTCTAATTCTTATTGTATTTTTTTCTTTGTGCTTTAGGCTTAAATTGCTCTTGTCTCTCTAATTTCCTAAAGCGAAAGTTTAAATTAATGATTTTAGATCTTTCTTTTTTTTTATATATGCTTTTTATGTGATAAATTTTTCCACTAAGCACTCTTTACACTGTACTCCACAAATTTTGGTAAGTTGTATTTTTCTTTTCATTTGGCTTAAAATATTTTAGAATGAGCAGAAAATTAGCAAAATGGACAAGGAGGAAGCTCCAAGCCCCTATGCCCACACAGAAACTTCAAAGAAACCAGCAGAAACTGTCAGAACCAATTTTTTGAGAACTCTGGAAAGCAGGCAAAAGCTTGCAGCAACCAAAGAAGTGCTGAATTGGGAAAGAAGTGCTTCAAAAGTGAAGAAATGTTTAGTAGAGATTTTGCAGGTCCTTCCTCCCCAGCCTGGCAGTGGTCTTAAAGTGACAATAGTCTTAAAGCAACTGTGGTCATAAAGTGGCAGAGGTTGTAAAGAGGAAGAGATCTTAAAGCAGTCAAGGTCTTACAGAGGTGACAGTTTGTGGTCCCAGTGTGGGAGCATTTCTCTGGTTCTGGAGGGAGCAGAGCAGAGCTTATTTGCAAATTATTGTGTATGTGTATTCTAAACTGTCTGGAGGCTAACTGGCACAGGTGCTTCTCTCTGTTTTGCCTATCTTGGAACATAGGTCAAAAAAGTTCAAAAACACTGCCAGCTGAATTAACACCTCTCAGACACCTGGAGAAAAGACTACAATCCAAGCACAATAGACCGTCTGCGGCAAAAACTGGGGAGTATGTCTCTGGGAAATTGGGACATTCAGAAGCAATCATGTATACTGGAAACCACGCATGTGCCCAGGCAAGATGTGTACTCAGGAAAGACCTGAGAGGACTCTAAGCTTTTACCCTGGATTGATCCCCAGGCACAGTGCAAGCATGGTTAATGTTGAAGGAGGAACAAAGCACAGAGACAATCCTTAAAGACTAGGAAAGCACCTGGCATTCAAAGAAAGCTTTGTCAAAACACTAGATGAACAGAGGAACAGAGACTTCACTGACAACATCATCAATGAATACAGTCTTTGCAAAGATAGTTTGGAAAAGTCACTAAACAAATAACTAAAATCACCTTGAAAAAGAAGAACCAAGTCCTAGCATTCACACTTCCCAATTTCAATACTGACTACAAACCTACGCTAATAAAAACAGAATGGTAACTGGACAAGGATAGACATGTAAACCAATGGAATAGAATTGAGAATCTAGAAATAAACCGATATACCTATGGCCAACTGATTTTTGACAAGGGTGTCAAATCTATTCAATAGAGGAGTGAATAGTCTCTTCAACAATGGTGCTGGGGCAACTGGATTTCCTCATATAAAACAATGAAGTTGAACCTCTACATCATACTATATACAAAATTAACTCAAAATGGATCAAGTTGATATAACTTATAAGTTGATATAAATACTAAAACCAAAGCTCTTAAAAGAAAACATAAAGGTAAATCTTCATGACTTTGGATTTGGTAATGGATTCTTAGGTAAGACACCAAAAGCACAAGCAGGAAAAGAAAGAATAAATAAATCAGACTTCATCAAAATTAAAAACTTTTGTGCATCAAGAGACGTCATCAAGAAAAGGAAAAGAAAATCTACAAAATGGGAAAAATAAATGTAAATCATATATCTTATAAGGTGTAATATCTAGAATATATAAAGAACTCTTAAAATTCAATAATAAAATGACAAACAACTCGATTTAAAATGGGAAAAGTCCTCTCAGGTATTAAATAGTTATTTATCCAAAGAAGATGTATAAATGGCCAATCAGAAATAAAAAAGTGCTTAATATCCCCAGTTATTAGAGAAACTCAAATCAAAACCACAATAAGATAGCAATTTACACCTAGTACGATGGCTATAATAAAAGAAGGAAAGTAACAAGTGTGATGAGAGTATGAAGAAATTGGTGGAAATGTAAAGTGGTGCAGTCACTATGGAAAACTATTTGGCAGTTCTTCAAAAAAAGTTAAACAAAGAATTGACATAAGACCTGGCAATTTCATTCCTGGATGTATACACAAATAAGTGAAAACAGGGACTCAGACAGATACTTGTAAACCAGTGTTCATTCCAGCTTTATTCTGCATAGCCAAAAAGCTGAAGACAATTCAAGTGTCCATCAATAGAAGAATGGATAAAGAAAATGTGGCATATACATACAATGGAATTTGACTTACTAATAAAAAGGAATGAAGTTCTAATGCATGCTACAACATGGATGGACCTTGAAAATTATTCTATGTAAGATAAGCCAGTCACAAAAGGACAAAAATTGTACGACTCTACTTATATGAAATATCTAGAATAGGCAAATTCAGAAATAAAACAGATTAGTGCTTACCAGGGTCTTGAAAGAGAAAGGAATGTGAAGTTTTTGCTGAATGGTTATGAGTTTCTCTTTGGAGTGATGGAAAAGGTTTGGAAACAGTTAAACGTAATGGTTGTACAATTCAGTGTAAATGCAATTAACGCCATTGAATTATATACTTAAAAACGGTTAAAATGGCATATTTTGTTATACTTATTTTATCACAATAAGACAGTCTAAAAAATATACTTTCAAATTACATTGATACTTCTTCCTTGACCCATTTTTTATTATTCTCCAAATGTCTGGGAATTTTCCAGCTATCTTTCTATTATTAATTTCACCTTAATTAATTGTGGTCTGAGACCATCTTTACAAGTGTTTTACATTTCAAATTTGTTGAGGCGTGCTTTATAGCCAAAAATGTGGTCTAACTTGGTGCATATTGCATACTGTTTGAGATGATTGTGTATTCTGCTGCTGTTAGACAGAGTATCCTATAAATGTCAGATATATTATAGGACTGCAACTGGACAAATCAACTATGTCCTGACTGATTTCCTGTTTGATCTGTCAATTACTGGAAGAGTGGTATTGAAGTCTCCAACTATTATTTTATCTATTTCTCCTTGTAGTTCTTAGAGTTTTGTCTCATATATTTTGACACCCTGTTGTTAGGCTTATACACTTTAAAAATTAAGTAATCTTAATGAATTGATTCATTTTCATTATGTAATGCTCCTCTTTAAATGCTCCTCCATGATTTTTATTGTTTGAATTCAACTTAGTTTGTAATTAATATTGAAATTCATGTAAAATTAAGACCGAAATAACACTCCAGTGTTCTTTTGATTAGTGTTAGCGTGATATGTATCTTTCTCTATTCCTTTATTTTAACCTGTGTGAGTCTTTATATTTAAAGTGAGTTTTTTGGAGACACATATAGTTGGATCTTGTTTTAATTCACTCTGAAAATTTCTGACTTTTCTTTGGTATATTTAGACCACTAACATTTAAAATGATTATTGAATTCATCTTTTTATGATAAAAACTCTCAACAAAGTAGGTATAGAAGGAATGCACTTCAACATAATAAAGGCCATATATGACAAACCCACAGCTAACACCATACAAAGCTATAATCTTTTCTTCTAAGGTCAGAAACAAGACAAGGATGCTCACTCCCACCGCTTGTATTCAACATAGTACTGGAAGTCCCAGCCACAGAAATTAAGCAAGAAAAAGAAATAAAAGTCTTCCAAATTGGAAAGGAAAATGTAAAACTGTTATTATTGGCAGATGACATGATACCATATGGAGAAAACTCTAAAGGCTCCAACAAAAAACTACTAGAACTAACAAATGAATTCAGTAAAGTTGTAGGATACAAAACTAATATACAGATATCAGTTGCATTTCTAAACAGTTATAATGACCTATCAGAAAGAGAAATTAAGAAAACCACCCCATCTATAATTGCATTGAAAAGAATAAAATACTTAGAAATAAATTTAATAAATAAATTTATTGAATAAATAAATAAATTTTAAAAACAAATGTTTATGGTGAGAGATCTGTACTCTGAAAATTATAAAACATTGATAAAAGAAATTAAAGATGACATAAATAAATGGAAAGATATACAATGCTCAAGGATTGGAAGAATTGTTATTGTTAAAGTGTCCATACTACCCAAAGAAATCTACAGATTCATTGTAATCTCTATCAAAATACCTATGCCATTTTTCACAGAAGTAGAACAAACAATCCTAAAATTTGTATGGAACCCCAAAAGATCCCAAATAGTGAAAACAATCTTGAGAAAGGAGAACAAAGCTGGAGGTATCAAGTTCCCTGATTTCAAACTATACTACAAAGCTATAGTAATCAAAATAGTATGCTACCGCCTCAAAAAACAGACACGTAGATCAATGGAATGGAATAAAGAGCCCAGAAATAAATCCATGCATATATGGTCAATTAATCTATGACAAAGGAAGCAAGAACATACAATGCACAAAAGATAGTCTCTTCAATAAATGGTGCTGGAAAAATTGGACAGCTACATGGAAAAGAATGAAAGCTGGACCACTATCTTACACCATATACAAATATAAATTCGAAATGAATTAAATACTTGAGTGTAAGATCTGAAACCATAAACCTCCTAGAAGAAAACATAGGCAGTCAGCTCTTTGACATCAATTTTCACAATACTTTTTTGGACCAGTCTCCTCAGGCAAGGACAACAAAAGCAAAAATAAACAAATGGGATTATATCAAGCTAAGAAGCTTTTGTACAATGAAGGAGACCATCAACAAAACAAAAAGGCAACCTACTGAATAGGAGAAGATATTTACAAATCAGACATCTGATGGGAGTTTAATATCCAAAATGTGTAAAGAACTTATATGACTTAATATAAAAAAAATCCAAACTAATTAAAAAATGGGCATTGAATGGACATTTTTCCAAAGAAGACATACAGATGGCCAACAAGCATATGCAAATATGCTCAATGTCACTAACCATCAAGGCAATGCAAATCTAAACCACCATGAGTTATGACCTCACACCTGTCAAATGGCTGTTAACACAAAGACAAAAAATAGCAAGTGTTGATGAGGATGTGGAGAAAAGGGAACATTTGTACACCATTGGAGGGAATGTAAATTAGTACAACCACTATGGAAACCATTATGGAGCTTCCTCAAAAAATTAAAAATAGAACTACCATATGATGCAGCAATTCCACTCCTGGATATTTTTATGAAGAAAATTAAAACACTAATTTGAAGAGGAGATGCACCCCTATGTTCATTTCATCATTATTTACAATAGTCAAGATATGGAAGCAACCTAAGTGTCTATCAATAAATGAATGGATAAAAAAGATGTGGTATATATATATATATACACACACACACACACACATAATAAAATATTATTCAGCCTTTAAAAAAACAAAATCTTGCCATTTGCAGCTTCTAAGGTAGACCTAGAGGCTATCATGCTAAGTTAAATAAATCAGACAGAAAAAGACAAATACTGTATGATTTCACCCATATGTGGAATCTACAAAACAAAATAAACAAACAAACAAAATAAAACAGAAACAGATTCATAGATACAGAGAACAAACTGATGTTTACCAGAGAGGGGAGAGGTTGAGAGAGGAGAGCAAAATAGGTGTGGGGGATTAAGAGGTACACACTTTCAGTTATAAAATAAATAAGTCATTGAGATGTGCTGTTCAGCATAGAAAATATAGTCAATAATACTACAATCACTTTGTATACTGACAGATGGTTACTACACCTCTTGTAGTAACCATTTTGTAACCTATGTATGCATCCAATCGCTATGATATACACTTGAAACTAATAGGATGTTGCATGTTAACTATACTTCAGTTAAAGAAATAAAGTGATTATTAATAAAGTTGGATTACAATCTACTATATTTTAAAAGTTTTTTATTTGTTGCATTGTTCTTTGTTCTGTTTTTTTCCCCCTTATTTTTCTGCCTTCTCTGGTTTTGATTACATATTAATATTATTCCATTTTATGTCCTCTTTTAAAATTCATTTAAAATAATTCATTTAAAAATTTTAATGGTTGACTTAGAGTTTCAAATATCCACTTATAACCAATCTATATCCATCTTCAAATAACTCTATACTACCATGGCTAAGAGTTGGACTGTATTTAATGTTTGCAGTAGCTGTAAATTCCAGAGGCTTCAAATTCTTCTAGTGTCCTTGTTTTTGTCTTCCATATTATCCTAGGTCTTTCCTAGGATATCCTCCTTAGATAGACTCTGTATCTTGCAGCTCTTTCGGCTGTCACCTACGTTATTATACTGGAGTCCTATTGTGTCGAGATAACACATGGGAAATGAGATATATTTTATAATATTATGATTAAGTCTCAGTTTTTAGTGGGCCTGTGATCTTCACAAGTGTTTCTTAGCCTTTTTCCCCCTAGTTGAGGCAGAAAGTCTAGAGGAAGCTGGAATTAGGGAAATGTCCCTCCTCCAGGTGGAATGAGACACCTGTTAGGTCTTATCTCCTAGAAAGTAGTCATTCTCATGGAGAATTATTTAGCTTTATTCCAGTATTGCTAGTCCTCTATCCTGGGAGAGATAGGAAGGGATCTTTCTTAACTTCATTTTGAGAACCTGTTGGACTTGCTGGAGACAGATCCCACAAAAATGTGGGGAGCCTCCCTAGGACTGTGGCCCCCACACTCTCAGGCTAGTCCACACTCGGGCTCCTACAGTTTGACAGAATCATCATTTTTGTGTTCCTAGAAGTTTATATCTCCTGTTTCTTCTGCTCCAAGTAAGTAGACCTCAGTTGTAACTCTGCATTCATCTGTCTCTGCAGATTTGGAGGTGGTGGTTTGCCCTGCAAGTTTAGTTCTCTGATGCGTCTAAAGGAAGTTGTGGTTTCAGTTTCTTCAGAATTTTTCTTGTTTTACGGGCAGATTTCACACCTTCCAAATTGTTTACTTATAGGATCTTAAGCTAGAAGTCCCAGATGTATATATTTATCTTATAAAGTTTAAGGTTTTAAGAGGTACCATCAGCATAGTTTAAATTTTCTTCAAATTATTTCCTGTATTTAGTAGTGATCAGCTAATCTAAAGACTCAATAAAATTCATTATTTGGATTTGACAATACTTCCATTGTCTCATGAGTTTATTTAGTTCATATCCTCCATTGTGGTGGCCTAATTGCCCAATGGTTACAAATAATATAACTGTATTAAAAATCATTTACTAAACTTTTACAAAGTGGAAGGCACTATGTATGGGGTCTGTATGATAACAAAGATAGAGAGACAACAATTGTTGCTTGAAATGAGTTCCTAGATTAGCACATAAAACAGATGATATATGTCTCTCTACAATACCTTGTGATATGTACTAGACCAGGGTTCTTCCACCTGGGCACTATTGATATTTGGATCAGACAGTTCTTTTTTATGATGGGCTGTTCTGTGCTTTGTAGGATATTTAGCAGCATTCCTACTCTCCACTTACTAGGTAACAGTAGCACCCTACTCTCAGTTGTGGTAATGAAAATGTCATAAAATATTCCCTGAAGGGCACTTACCCCAGTAGATAATCACTGTGCTAAACAAACTCCAAGATCAAAATACTCTAGGAGTTGAAAACGGATAGACCTAAATGTAAAATGCTAAACTCTAGAAGAAAGCACAGGAAAAAAGCTCAGGGAATTTGGCTTTGGTGATGACTTTTTAGATGTGACACCAAAAACATGATCCATGAAAGAAAACAGTTGAAAAGTTGAATTTCATTACAATTAAAAACTTCTGCTCTGAGAAAGATACTGTTAAGAGAATAAAAAGACAAGCTGCAGACGAACAGAAAATATTTAGAAAACATATATCTGATAAATTGCTTATATCCAAATATGCAAAGAACTTTTAAAATTCAACAGTGAGAAAACAAACAAACCCAGTTAAAAAAAATGAGTAAAGATTTGAATAGAGTCTTCACCAGAGAAGATATACAGATGGCAAATAAATATGTAAAAAGATGCTCAACATCATATATCATTAGAGAATTGCAAATTAAAACAATGAGATACTTCTACATACCTATTAGAATGGCTAAAAGCTGAAAAAACCTGACAATACCAAAAGTCAGGAAGGATGTGGAAAAACAGGAATTCTCATTCATTACTGCAGGGAATGCAAAATGTTACAGTGACTTTGGAAGACAGTTTGGCGATACTCTTATTGTATGATTCAGCAATTGCTCTTTTTGGTATTTACTCAAATGAGTCATAAATTTCTGTCCACACAAAAACTTGCGCTTGAATATTTATTGCAGCTTTATTCATAATTGCCAAAAACTAAAAGTTATCAAGATGTCCTTCAAGAGCTAAATGGATGAACAAACTGTGGTACATCTATATAATGGAATATAATTCAGCAATAAAAAGAAATAAGCTAGCAAGGCGTGAAAAGAAACAAAGGAAATTTAAATGCATATTTCTTAGTAAAAGGAGCCAGTCCAGAAAGGCTACATACCGTGATTCCAACTATATAACATTCTGGAAAGACAAAACTATAGACAATAAAAAGCTCAGTGGTTGCCAGGGTTTGGAGAAGGTGGTGAGGAGGGATGCACAGATAGAGCACAAAGTATTTTTAGGGCAGTGAAACTGTTCTGTGTGATACTTTAACACCAGATACATAATATTATGTATTTGTCAAAACCCATAGAATGTACAACACTAAGAGTGATTCAAACTATGGACTTTAGTTAATAATAATGTATCAATAGTAACAAATTCATCAATTGTAATTAATGTACCCACTCCCAGAAGATATTAAAAATAGGAGAATTGCATACAGGTCCATGAATATAAATCAAAATTGCTTTTTACTTTCACAAATAGAAGAAATGCTTCAGTAGGCTTGTCTTAGATTGAATAACTGTGAAAGCCCCACATAACCTGCAGGTCTTTGCTTACTGATTAAAAAAACTAGAGTGTGTCCGCGTGACGATTTTAAATTGTTGCTATTGGGTTTTGTTTTCAGAAAATGTTGAACAATAATGATGTTTCACTTTAAAAAGGGGTCTTATTTAAAAAAAATACTCTGGGAGAACATGAACGAGGACACCAGTTTTTGTCTAGGATATCAGAGAGCATTCACTCCAGATGAGTCTTAGGACTAACATCAGAAGCCCTCTCCTAGGTTCTCTTTCCCCTTCTGCTAGTGGGCTACAGAGCCATTAGATGGGGGTCGTCAGAAAACCGGAGGAGAGCCAGCTGCCCACCAGGATCACCAGCCTATGGGTGTTAGGTGAGTGAGAAACAAAATTGTATTGTATTTGAGCCATTTGTATTTGGGGTCTGTTTATTAGAACTGTCTCATCCATATTAACTAATAAAAGCAACATCGAGGGGTCCAGATTCTATTATTTAAGAGATGGAGCAGTGGAGGAAGAGAGAGTTTGTCAGGGGGAAGAGTGACATTTGATACCTGTTGAATTAAGAGTAAATGTTAAGCATTGGATGTTTTCCCAGGACTTCTGATCCTGTCACATTTGAAAAAGTTTCTATCCAGCAAAAGTTTGTGTCCAGACTTTAAAATAAAAAATAGTTACTAACCAGTCCACTGCAGTGTGGAGACTGTTCTGAGACATAATTGTTCCCAAACATTGGCTCAGTCTCCTTCAATTATCTCTTCCACACAGAAGCCTACCTTCTCTCTCTCTGCCCAAACTTCCTATTGAAGAACACTTGCCTTGCTTCAATACTTCTAATTACTGTTATATCAGAGTTTCCCTGGGTAGCTTAGTCTATTGCTCAGATATGCTTTTTACCGAAATACAGTTAACCTAAGGAGATTAAAGCCCAGTGCCTATGGTCACACAGCCATGTGATTGAGCAGCCATTGCCTGGCCTGAGAAACTAATACAAGATTGGATTGGAGTAGAGCTTAGATGAAAGGCCACCTGTCTGTGGTTTCAGTAAACACTGCTTCCATGGGCACGTTGTCTGAGATTTTCTCATTCTTTTTGCTTTGTGCTACGCTAGGAGAATTTAATGCCTGTCCTGATGGAGGTTTGTTTGCTGTCTCTCATAGGTTTAGATTAACAAGTAAAAATGGTATAGATAGCTTATTGCTTTTTTCAAAGTCTGATAAACTGAATAACATTTTTATTCAAATAGTTAAAATGTTCCAATGCATTTGCTGCACAAAATGTGGGGCTTTAACTTTTGATGGAAATTTGTTCATGCAGAATTATTAAGATGTGTTTCCAAAATGACCAATGAGCTGCAGTGAGTTCATGAATACATAGCTCCTAAGATCTCCTGTAGAATAAGGCTATTCTTTTATTGCTATGAGTTTTACTTAGGTGATGAAAGTAATTATTCTGGCTATCATTAGGTATGATTATCCCTTTATTCTAGTATTTTTTGTTACTTTATTAAAATATCAAAAAAATTTTTGAAGAAATGATTCAGAGAAGAGTAATAACGTATTTGATATATATCTACCCATCAGTCAACAAATATTTATTGAGAGCCTATTATGAGATAAACAGGATGGGAAAGCGTGAAGACCTCTGGGGTGAATAATACATACCACTTAGCTATTTAGGCAGAACGATATTTAATGCATAAATTAGATACTTGTGAAATAGTTGAAATGGCAAAGGCATAGGGCTCCAAACTGAGTCTCCAGAATTTACTTTTAGGAAAATACCCCAAAACTGTCATGTCCATTGAGCCTGTATTTCTGTCCCAAGCAGGAATCTGGGGATCATGAAACTCTGTGGCAGCTACTGCATCCAGGATTATACCACCTTACCTGAAGTCTAGGTATGGTTCCAAAGCCAGTTGTACTGGTGGTGATGCACACAGTGGGTGCCTCATATCCCAGCACCTATCTTTCCACTACATTAGTTCTGAATGACAAATTAGAAAGCAATCACTCTTCTTGGTCCCAATGAGAATTGAAGTCACAGGGCAAACTACCACTTCCAAATCTGGAGAGATGGGGAAATCCAGAGTCACAGCCAAGATTTACTTACCCGAAACAGAAGCTGCCAGAGCTGTAAACTAGTAGGAATGCTTAAATGATAGCTTTGATGAGTTGTGGAGGCTGGGAGTGGACTAGGAAAGTGTAAAACTTACGGGGCCTTCAGTCTTAGGGGCTTCCACACTTATGTGGGTTTTACCTCCAGGAATCCCACCAGATCTTCGTGGTGAAGAGCTAAGTAAGATCCCTCCAGTCTTTGGCAGGTGGAGGAAGAGTAGCATTATGATGTGCTATCAGAGTGTTCTCCATAATAAAGACCTACTCCAGGGAAAAAGATCTCTTGAGAGCATCTGCCCAGAGGAAGGGCATTTCTCAGATTCAAGACTTCTCTTACCTTCCTATATCACTGAAAGGGTGGAAGCTAAGAAACACTTGCGAAGGCCACAGGCCAACTAAAAGCTGAGATTTAACCATAATAGTGTAGTATGCTTCCCCTCCCCACTCATTATCCCCACATCAATAAGTGTCCAGTATAAGAGTGGATTATAGCTGAAAGAGCTTCCAGATACTGTCTCTCAAGAGTTCTTAGGGAAGCCCAAAAACACAGGAGATGAGAACAAGGAAACTAAAGTAATTTGAAGCCTCTGGCAACTACAACCACAAGAAACATTAAATATGGCCCAACTCCTAGTCAGATTAACATAAAACCTCACAATAAATGAGAATTTATCTCAGTTCATATTATCTGGCTTTTAACAAAACATTAGAAAGCATGCTAAAAAGCAAGGAAAAGTAGTATAAAGAGACAAAGCAAGCATCAGAACCAGACTCAGATATGAAACAAATTTTGAAATTAATGATACAGGGAATTTGAAATAACGATGATTAATATATTAAGGACTCTATTGGAAAACTTAGAGAATATGCAAGAACAGGAGGTAACATAGTCAAAGAGTTAGAAATCCCAAGAAAGAATTAAGAGAAAATGTTAGAAATTAATGAAAAAAAGCTTGAAGATAGGTCAGTAGGAACATCCCAAAATGAGATGCAAAGAGAAAAAAGAATGAATAAAAATAGAACAATGCATCCAAGAACTGTGGAACACTTTCAAAAGGTGTAATGAATATATAATTATAATACCAACAGGAGATAAAAGAAACTATGGAAGAGAAGACATATTTGAAGTAATAATGGCTAAGAATTTTCCAAAATCAATAACAGACTCCAAACCAGAAATACAGGAATCACAGACAACACCAAGCAGGATGAATCCCAAGAAGAAGGGACGGAGGGTAGCTAGAATGGGATTTCTGGACATTGCAGGCAGGTGTGAACCAGATTTTGAGGGAAGTCCTAGATATGGGCACGAGGGTCAGTTCCCATTTTATTGGGGCCCCATTTGAGGGGGAAGACTATATATTCATCATTCTGTAATTGCCGTTGCTGGTGCTCGGGCGTCTGTTTGCAGTTGGTATGGAGACACAGGACTTCAGGATTCATCAAGGGAGCTCTGGTCAGTCAGATAACCCATGTGGTGGAAGAACCTCTACACGAAACTCTCGCCTCATGTGTCACCTCTGCCTGCCCTGACCTCAGCCTTGCCTTCCTCCACCTTAGCATGAATACCTTTTCTTTTATCCTCTTATAGTATTTATTTATTCTTCTCATACAACACATGTTACAGGATCTAGTCACCTCTTATATCCTTTTTGAGAACAAAACATAGTAGAAAAGTAAACAAATATACAAATAAATCAATAATATGTAGAATTTACAATAATAATTGCATGACATATGTCTTACTTATCTCGCCTTCCACGTTATAAGTGTGGAAGTGCATATAAAGTAATAATCTGAGGAGGGAGGTGAAAATGTTATTCCATTTGCTGTTGCCTGCCCTCTCATTGTATGGCTAGTCCTCTCATATGTGGTAGTCAGATGGAGAGGGATCAATGTAGTAAAGATCATAGAAAAGGACCCATATTTATACTTAGTGTCTAGGTTCGAAATAGGCCCTAGTGTGACTTAGAATAGATTTGAAACGCCATGCTAACATGCAGAACAGACACTCCCACAAATACAAACACACAAAGAAAAAACCATGTCCACCAGTGAGTAATCCATACTGGGAAGGGAAATAGTATTTGGGGAGAACAATAGAGTTGGGAGCAGTAGGAGCCAGACATTCTCTTCCTTTGCCCATAGCTTGCGGTGAGAGAGGTGAGCAGCAAATCCTTGGTATTTTGGAGAACCTAGGAGTGCAGGAGACTTGCAACCCACTTTGAAGGCAGCAGGCTCACAAATGTAGTACCCCATGCCACCAAGAGGCAGAGCAGTGACCAAAGCCCCTGGGCTTGCCCTGGCTCCCTGTTGGAAGGGGAGAAGATCTATAAATTACTATGGGGCCTCAGCAGGGCCCTGAAGTCAGCTGAGAGAGAAATGCCTTACCAGGAGGTCACCAGGTAGGAACGTGAGAAAATACATCAAAAAGACGTGTTGTGAATTGCCTGCCAGGGATACAGGAGAAAAACCCATTGCAACTTGAAGCATAAACAACACCAGGGAAACAAGGTGTAGTTGTAGGGGTTGGACAGCCTGCCAAGCCCTGCTGGGAGGAGCCAGCCTGCTTCCTAAGCCTAGAGTACAAACTGAAACAAGGCGCCCTGGAGGCTGCCCACACGGGAAAGCAGACTCTACCTCTCCATGGTCTCAATGGAATGGGGGCACGTCAACAGCTGGGAGTTTGGAAACTATGCAGAGAGGAAGGGATAAACAGAAGTTTCCTCTTTCTTTCCTTTCTTCCTTCCTTCCTTCTTTCTCTCTTTCGTTTTCTTCCTTTATAAACAGGCAAGTGCCTAAATTACAGGTTTGAATTAGCTAAGAATCACTGGATTGGACTGAGGACAAAGCCAAAGTTGATTGAGTTGCCTGCGTAGGCCGGGACCTAGAGCCAAACCTAAAATGAATTAAAGACATAAAATTATAACTTTGCATACCTATGTTTTGGGGGCTTATTGTAACTGTATAATTCATACTCACTAAATAGACTTCTTGTCAACAAGCACCATGTAGAATTTTATTTCTTCCTAACGTTTTATTTTAAAAATTTTAAGACATCTATAACAAAGTCAGAAAAATTCTGAGGTAAGATGCACATGCTGACCACCAAGATTATACTATTAACGTCTTAACGTAATTATTTTACATATCTATATATTTATTTGTTCCTGTATCCATCCATAAATGTCTTATTTTTTGAAGCACTTTAAAGTAAGTTGAAAATATTAATATAACTTCCCCGGGAATTTCTTTCAACATCCATATTATTGTTGACTAGAGTTCAACATCTGTTTGGAGCTTTAATTTTTTTTCTTTGATGTCAAATATACATAAAATGAAATGCCAAGCTATTAAGTGTACATTTTCTGAGTGTTGAAACGGCATACACCTGAGTGACTCAAACTCATGTCGTGATAGAACAGGAGTAGGCATCCTCTTCCTGTAAAAGTCCAGATGGCATATATTTTAAGTTTCACAGGCCACATAGACACTCTGCCACATATTCTTTTTTCTTTGTTTTTTAACAACATTTAAAAGGTTTAAAAACCATCCTAAGCTTGTGGTGCTCATTAATAGGCTCTCAGGGGCTCAGTTTCTCATCTGGGACTGTAGCTTATCTTTAATGTTCTTTCCATCTCTAAAGACCGCACAACGCCATGAGGACATTACCCATAGTTTTTTTTCTTTTTTGGTCATCTGTCGTATTTGTTGATCATATTTGGTTGAAAATGTACTCTTCGTACTTTTATTCTTTCTTTCTGGATTGTTTCACACTGACCAATTCAAATTTGAAAAACAAACAAACAAACAAGCTGTTTCAGGTCCCAGAAGATAAGTAATTTGGTGAAGTATAAATGTAATTCAATGAAATGTAGGGCTATTTACCAAGGAATGATACTGCTGTTAACTCTGTGTCTTTGCATAAACATTTTGATTTCCCTAATACAAACTATAGTAAAAAAAAACGTAGAAGTGAATAACTTTCTTTTGTTGTTACAGTTGCCATTTGTATTAGTTGTCTAGTGCTGAAGCAGATCACCACAAACTTCATGGCTAAAAGACAGCACACCCTCATATCTCAACATTTCTGAGGGTCAGGAATCTGGGGATAGTTTAGCTGGGTTCTCTGCTTCAGGATCTCTCATGAGACTGCAAGTTGCAACCAAGGTGCAAGTACAAGGTGCAAGGTGCAAGGTACCCCAAGAGTCTCCAATGAAGGCTCAACTGGTCAAGGATCCACTTCTAAGCTCACTTAAATGACCGCTGGCAGCATTTGATTCTTTTTATGCTGTCGGACCTAGGGTCTCAGTTCCTAGCTGCCTATTGGCCAGAAGCTGCCCTCAGTTATTTGCCACTTGGACCTCCCAAATATGGCAATTTTCTTCATCAAAACCAACAAGGGAGAGACCCAGCTAGAAAGATGGCAGTCAGATTCTTGTCATCTAATCAGAGAAGGAATGCGCCCTCAGCACTGAGATACTATGTCAGTTAGAAGCAAGGTACTCAAGAAAAGGGGACCACTTGAGGCAGTGCATATCAGGATGAGGGTTCGTTGGTGCATCTTAGAGCTGCATACCACACCATTTGATTCTGCACTTCAAATGGATCACATATAGGTTTGTAAATCATTGAATAGTAAAACAAAAGCTGATGATTTAATTAACTGTGTTTATATACTAACCACCGCATAAACAGATGCTATGAAAGATTTTCTTTATGTATAAACAGGTAAATGACCCTCAGGAATTACAAACAAATATTAAGAGTGCGTTTCTTTCATCTTTCCCCTGCTTGCTCCTACAGTACTGAAAAGAGCTTGGAGCCTATTGTGCTTGTGTCAGGATGCTTCCAGAAAATAGCTAAAGGACACAGTAAAAATCTTGCTTTCCTTTTTGTTAATGGGCAATTCTTTCTCAGGAAAATATTTCAGAATTTCACAGCTCTTAAGTTTTCCTTGACAGTCTTCACTTAACCAAGCTGATTTCTTCTCTTCTGCTTTTATGGAGCCAGTTTCTAAATCAGCCCACTCTGTGATAATGGGTACATAAAAGCACAAGCTGAGTGAGAATTTGTCTGCAAGTATTGTTTTGAAGAGCCTGCAGACCGAATCAGAATTAGACTCAAAACCAAGAGAAGACACCTAAGAGGAAGAATGGATTAGGCCTCAGCAATATTACCCTTGCCTGGCAAGGGAGAGCCGTTTATTTCAGGCCGTGTGCCTGGCTTAATAATGCTCTGATTTTGGATGAACGACTACTCTCCCCATTCCCTTTCTTCTGCTCCCTCTTGCAGCTTTGCTTTATTGAGAATATATATTTATTCATTTGTTTATGTCTTCTAGTCCTTGGCAGATAGCAGGCACACGCATATTCATTGTATGAATAAAGAATGAATCTACCCATCCTTGGTGGCAGAACTTTCTAATACTTTATATGTAATAGAATATTTAACACTTTGCTTAAGCTTATCATAAGTGTTTCCTCACTATTTTCATTGCTGCGGTACCTTGATTTATAAAATCAGGATAGCACTAATCACTTATCTTTATTCTGACCACATGTAGGTTGCACTGTCATTCAGTCAAACTCATTGACTTATTTTTTGTACAAACTAACTTGACATAGTTTATGCACATTAACCTGATGCCATATAATTCATTCATATTCTGCTGAGGGCTTGCGGTTGTGTTTCTTAGTATTTTTCATGTTGCCCTTGAATTTCTTGACTGGCTAACTCTCTATAAATGTAGGATACAAACAATATTGATTTCAAATCATAAAACTTATGTATCTAGAAAGGTAACTTTATTTTTTCTATTCTAAAAATTAAGTGCTGTCTTAAGTCCTTAGACTACAAGATGGCAGACAATTCCATTTGGCTCCTTCCAGGTAGTCCAATCACTTTAGAATCTGAACTCTGGAAATTCAAGATTTGCCGTCACAGCACTGGAGGAGGGCATTTCAGGAGCTTAGTTCTGCTCAGTCCTCTCCTGGCACCTGCTGAGATGTCTTCCTCTTGTCTCTTCTTTGTGGTAATTTGTGTCTAGCCCCTCTCATGCACTGTTAATGTCCACAGCCCCACCATGGCCTTAGTGGCCAGCATCTTTCATGTCCTCTAACTCTCAGCCCTCCTCTGTCCCTGCTGGGGCTCGGTAATTCTAAGCCACTTTCCTCACACATGCTGGGGTACAAAGACTCTGTGAGGTCTTCTCAGACCCCTCCACAGAGCCATTTCTCTCATCCATTGTTGTCTACTGCTTCAACTCAGACCACATAATATCATTTCTTTCATCCGTAGCTGGGGGGAATGCTGCAACTTCTCCAACAAGGTAACCACTTAAGCTGTAGGTGGCTCCAGACACTCCTGGCCTTGGCATAGAAAGTGTCAAGTGCAACGATCTTTTCTGAGAACTCTCCCCAAAAGAGTGGTTGCTCTATCGCTCTCGCTTCATTTCTGTGGAAAAAAATTCTGTTTGTAGTCAGAAAGTCATATTAAAAAGAAAAAATTTATTAAGGAAAAATTTACATTCAGTGAATGCACCTATTTTAAGTACATAATTTGATGAATTTTGGCAAACACACCTGTGTAGCCATGACGACAGTCAAGATACACGATATTATCATCACCCCAAGGAGTTCCCTTGTGCCTCTAGCAGTCATTCACCACCTCACGCCCTTGCCCCAACTAACCACTGATATTTCTTTGACACTATATGTTAGCTTGCATTCTCTGAAAATTCCTTTAAACAGAATCATACAGAAATTTCTCTTTTTTTGGTGTGTCTTTCACTCAGCATAATAGTTCAAGCCCTATCCATGTTGTGCATACGTAGTTTGTTCTTTTTTATTACTGATGTATATTGTATTATATGATTGTACAACTGTTTGCTTATTCATTCATCTTTGATGGATCCAGTGTTGATTGTTTCCTGTATTGGCTATTACAAACAAAACATTTGCAAATATGCATGCAAAAGTATTTGTTGACATATGATTTAATTTGTTTTGAGTACATACCTAGGAGATGAATTGTTAGGTCGTATAAGAAACTGCCTGTGGCAGAATAATGTCCTCCCAAAGATGTCCATATCATAGTCCCCAGAACCTGTGAATATGTGACCTCAGATGGCAAAAGAGATTTTACAGATGTGATTATGTTAAAAGACTTTGAGATGGAGGATTGTTCTGGATTACCCAGATGGGCCCAGTGTGATCACAAGAGTCCTTTATAAGAAGGAGACAGGAGAGTCACAGTCAAAAAAGAGATGTGATGACAGAAGCAGAAGTCAGAGCGATGCAGGCCAAGAGCCAAGGAATGTAGCAACATCTAGAAGGTGGAAAAAGCGAGGAAAGGGACTCTCCCCTAATGTCTCCAGAAGGATGAAGCCCTGCCAACATCTTGATTTTAGCCCGCTGAGACCCATAGGCTTTTGATCTTCAGAACTGTAAGATAATAAATTTGTGTTTTTTAAGCCACTGTTTGTGATAATTTATTACATCCATAATAGGAAACAAATACACTGACAAACTGTTTCTAAAGTTTGTACCATTTTACATTCCCCCCAGCAATGCATGAGAGTTCCAGTTGCTTGACATCCTAGACTACTATCAGACTTGTAAATGGTAATCATTATACAGAGGGTGTAGTGATATCTCATTGGGGTTTTAAATTGCATTTCTCTCATGACTAAACTATGCTGAGCATCTTTTCAACTGACTTTTGGACATCCACATATCTGTTGTAAAGTGCCTGCTAAAATTTTGCCTATTTTTATAGAGTGATTTGTTTTCTTGCTACTTATGTAGATTCAAGTTGCTACTTGGGGTTATTTCCCTTTAGCCTAAAATATCTTCCCATAGTGTGATTTGTAATGCAGATCTGGTGACACTAAATTTCCTTACTTTTTGTTTATATGAAAATATATTTATTTTGTCCTCATTTTTGAGGAGTAATTTACTGGAGATATATGTATATATACTTATACACATATATATGTGTATATATATATAGTTTCTTGGTTATATGATTAAATTTTTTATTTTTAATTAGCACTTTGAATTATCATTTGTATGTCTCTTGGCCTCTATTTTTTTCTAATGAGAAATCAGCCACTAGTTATACAATTGTTCTCACATAATTTTTCATCAGTGCTTGTAAGATTGTCTCTTTAGTTCTGACTTTCAGCAATTCAACTGTGCTTGCCCAGGAGTGAATTTCTTTATCCTGCTTGAGATTTGTTAAGTTTCTGAATTTTCAAGCCCTTTTTTAACCAGTTTGGGGATTCCTGGCCATCATTTCTTCATTTTTTGTTTTTACTCCTTTCTTTTTGTCTTCTTATTCTGGGACTCTAGCTTCACTTATGTTGGACTATTTAATATTATCCCACAAGTTTTCATTTCTTTTAGCAATCTTTTTTACCTGGTCTTTTGATTGAGTTATTTCTACTGATTCATTTTCACGTTTCTCCTTTCTTCTGCCATGTCCAATCTGTTATTGAGACTTTTTTAATTTTACGTAGTTATTATACTTTTCACATTTAGAATTTCCATTTGTTTCATTTCCATTTTTTTCTATTGAGATTCCTTACATGTTCATTCATTAAAACCATTTTTATTTTAATTCCTTGAACATATTTATAATTGCTGCTTTGAAAACTTTAGCTGAAAAATTCTCACTATATCTGCTGTTACTCAGAGATGGTTTTTATTGGCAGCTATTTGCTCCTGAGTATGGGTCACATTTTCCTCTTTGTGTACATGTACAGTAATGTTTGGTTGACAACTGGATGTTGTAGATAATACACTTTAGTGACTCTGGATTCTCTTATATTTATCTGAGGATTGTTTTTCATTTTTCTGGTAACTGGTTAACTTAGCTGGACTCAAACTTCAAGATCTCTTCCCTGCGGTATATAGCAACAAATATCTGTCCTCGGTTTTACAGTTTCTAGCTGCTGCCTCTTTTAGCTTGGCCTCCTGAGGGTCTCCTTTAAACTTGTGTTTTTGTGCATGGATTTGTGAAGTCAGTTAATGAAGCAGAAAACTCACAAATCTCTGTTTCAAAGATGCCTGTCTCTATTGTCTCTTCCTACTTTTTCACTGAGTCTCTTGGGATCTTTCTATGCACTTATATTTTTGCAGTGAAACAGGGATTTTGGTGTTTATACTCATATTTTAGATCTCATCCCTTCTGTAGTTACCTTCCACGACTTTCCATAAAGTTTCCAATTGTTTGCTCTGGTCGTGAATCTGTTTTCTGCCTTCTCAAACTGATAATGATATGGTTTTCCACAACCACAGTCAAGGGGGCTATAGAATACCCTCAGGGAGGAACAATATAGACCCACTATTCTCATCCATCACAGTTGCAATTTTTCAAAAGCAGCCTCTCCGTCAGATTTTGTCTGAGTTTTTAGTCAATTGTTGTTATAATTTATCCAGGTTTTCTAATAGTTACCTGCAGGTGGTTTTACATATCCACTCTGGTGTCATTACTGGACCATCCCTCCTCCACCCATAAGGAGTTTTGATTTTCTCTTGGTAAGATGTGTACATGTGGGTGTGCAGGGAGAGGGTATTTGGGGAGGTGGGATACAGACAAGTATTGGAAATTAACCTCAAAAAAGTCTTTAAAAAGAACTTTATATGGAGAGTCTTTGAGTCTTGATATTTAAAGACAAGTGTTGGAACTCAAAATCCCTCTTCCCTCTCAATAAGTTTTAAATGTTATTTCTTCTGGGAATTAAAAGCAAGTTCTACTTTAAACTTAGTCAACAAAATTGCTTTCTCTAGGTTCTATTGTGTTCTCTTGTCTAGCAAATGAATGCCTCCTGAGACAGTGAAGGTGACTGAATCCGTGACAGAAGGAAGACCATTATAACAAAAAAAGTGAAGGGAGCTCAGTTACTATTCCAAATTCTGTCTCTGCCACAGATAGCATTTGTATTATAATCCATATATCACTTATTTTCACATATTCCTCTAGAGCACCTGCCACCTCTGGGACACTGATCTGCTTTAATCTATTTTTCTTTTGGATGCACCCAGCTATAGAACCCTCTTTCACGCTGCCTCCATTGGTACTTTCAGCAGGGTCTGCATCCTCTTGGCATCTCCACTCTCTCCCAGGCAACTCTTCCTTCTGTGGTATCAGTTCCCTCAGGCAAGCAGATCATCTGGGATCTGATAAGCCATGGCTTTCCTTTGTCCCTTCAGCCAGAGGTAGATAGCAGCCTCTTGCTGTTAACCCTCTTTGGGCTCTCAGCTCTCCCATCACCAGTTCAACAAATTCCTTATTTAAATTCTCTCTGAAACCCATAAAGGTTAATGATTTTTTTACTGGAAACTGGAAAACCTTCCTCATAAATAGTTAAACTGCTGTGTTGGAATGGAAATTTTTAAAAAATAAATAAATTAAACGAAATAATTGTTATAGGAGAACCTAACAGACAACTGATTCCAGTAGGTGATGTCCTCACTGACAATCACAGCAGCACCAGAAGTAGTGAGGAAATGACCAGGGTTTCTATTCTGTCTGGCTTGGTCACATGTTTATAGAGACAGTTCACAAATCTTCTCTCATTATACTATCTTCTCTTATAATGGGGTAATCGTATTAGTTCAGGTTGAAAAGCGACTATACTTTATTATGTGTAAAGTACATCACAATGACTTGCAATTGGTTTCTGTTATTGTGGTATTCCTGTGCTTTGAGCGTGAAATTGTTAAACATGTATCCCTACCATTTAACCCATAATCTAGCAGTCCTGTCTGACAAGTTGTCATTTCTCACTCTTCAACTGTTGTTCTGTTAGCTTTATGAAATCTGCTGATAGTTTGCTCTTCAGGTTAATAGTGGACACTCCTGATGTCCTGCCTAGACACACTTTGAGCTAGTTAACTTAACCTCTGACTATTGTGAGTATTGAATGATAGTGGCAAATGATTGCACTCTTCTTGGATAACTGCCTTAATTTATGAGAGGTTTCTTGCCCAGAGACAGCTAAGAGTTACTGAAACAGGAGTATAAACTCCTGGTCTCCTGGTTTCAAAGCAGGACAATGCTAGTGTGTTCTTTAAGCTCCAGAGCTCCATGTTGGATACGGCTGAGGGTAAATTTTACCTAACGTCATATTTTTCCTTAACTTCTTTCCCTGTTCTATCTCGCTTTTCTCACTTATTTTACAAGTTTCTTCTGAGATCCTTCTTTCAATAAATCATTACACAGGAACTCCCCTTTCGAGATCAGATTCTAGGGAATCCTAAGTCCAGGTATAAAGTAACCATTCCTACAGCCAGATAGGACTATTCATAACACAAATGACTGAAAGGTAGATTTTCTCAGTGAGACATTGAAATACTGTCCATTTCCCTTATTATAATACTTCACAAAAACATGTCTTTACCTGTGAAAAAACTCCAAAAATATATAGAGTACCAAATTTGTATATCTGTCTTCAGGTGACTTCAATTTCTTCATACACAAAATTAAGATCATATCCCCTTATAAATATTTGTTAAGATAAGTATGAATGAGATACTACAAGTGGTCCCATGTAGCAAACTGCTCAACAGATAGTAGGTGTTAAAAGATAGGTAGTAAGATAATAAGGAGTTTTAAAAGATATATGGTAATATCAAAGTGAGATTTTTAGTATTTGATAGTATTATTGAATTTGGAAGAAAGATAGCAGTGCAGATATAGATGAATCCATTAAAATTTTTTTTTTGTATGCTAAGAAAGATTTAGAAAATAGATTGCACTAGCTTTAAAGGTAAAAATGCATCTACAGCTTCTTCCTAGTGTGATTAAAACTCTGTGTAAGAATAGAACTAGAATAAACAATCACTTAGAACTTTAGAGATCTTATGTGGAATAGTAATCAGGGATCTCTAACTTGCTTAACAGGAAGAGTGTTCATTCAAGTCAGGTGAGCTGGACTGCCTGACCTTGGAACTTGGGATTTGACAAATGAAGGTGGTCGCCACTTTAGAATATGGATTTGTGTTCCAACCAATCCCTGGGCAGGGAAGCAAGTCCCTCAGTTGACCTAGTACGATCAAATGTTCGCATCTGGGTTTGTCCTGCTGTGGTGGATTTGATATCAACTCAGTCTAGAGTGACCCGGGGAAATCGTGAGCAATCACTTAATCAGTAAAAATAAGTCCTGCTGTAAAGACAAATGTTTAAACCTAAGACAAAACAATGGTTTTATTTTCTCACATAAGAATACGTTACATAATTGTATTAATAAACAAGTACGATCATTTTAATAAACAATATTTCAGCTACAAAGAAATTTGAAACTTAGTCCAAAGGCAAACATAACTATTCAATAAAGATAACATTCTGCCAAAACAAATCTATTACTAAATGAAAAATAAGCTTAGAATGATGTTTTGTGGTGATTTGCATTATTGTAATTGAAATGCATTTTGCAACTTCGCTTTTTCAGCTGCTTGAACTTCTCTCCTGAGTAGTTCCAATTCTGGTAAGTTTTGTTGTTGCATATAGTTCTCCAAATAATTTTCAATTAGCTTTAATTTGGAAAAAGAACATTTTAGTGCGCTGTGATGGAAACTGTCAAAATAATATTAATAAAGAATGTACTTCATTTGTAGTCACACAGAATTTTATGATTACTCTCATCCAGTTTGTAAATAGTTTTTTTCTCTTATTTCATGTTTTAATTATTTTACACAAAGTTTTCCTCATATTGGTAACAATTAATTATGACAGATCACCTGCAAATTTATTTTACATGTTAACTGTGTTTTTTGAAATGGCCCTTTCTTTCAATTGTATCAATTTATTTGGAGTAACAAAAACATGTCAGCAGCTCTACCATATTCTATAAATATTGTGTTAGCTGGGAAGACAGTATATATATAAGCAGAGAGAGAAGAACAGAATTTTAAAATAAATTTTCTAAATTGGTTCTAGGGTTTCTGGAATTGATTCTCTAATCTGATTAGGTTTAAAGACACTAATGACTTCATTTCCAGCAGTAAAAAGAGCACTGATAACCCATGGCATGATCTGACAATAGCGATATATAAAACATCACTGTTGGATACTTCTAATCAAACCCTTGTAAGAAGTAGGGATATCAGTGAACATGTGCATGATACTCTCGAACATTTTTACCAAATTAACAAGTATAACAAGATTGGCTGGTTGCTTCTAATGTCACTGGACAAAGTGGGAAAAGAAAGGGATGAGGTCAGGGATTTGAAAACCTAGTTCAAGTTCCATATAAATGACCTGAAAACTTCTATGTCTACCCTGAAAGAGACCTTTATCTGCTGTAGTTGCTGGGCTGAGATTATTGAAAACCAAACTCAGAATCTCATACTGCAAATGGCTGAATTGCAACGCAAATTGAACTCCTAGCCTCTCAAAACGTATACTGCCAAAGAAAAGGTATTGACTGGGAAGGAATGGGATCCTGAACACTGGATACGTGGAAAGACCCTGATGGAGCTGTGGACATTGAGCCCCTAAATCCTGTTGAGTTTTCTTTGCCAGTAGAAGCAGCCTTTCCACCCTCTGGAGAAGAAGCCTTTCTAATTCTATCTGAGGGGATTAATCCTGCAATACCTGAAGAAACTGTAAAGGCTTCCTCTGTGGCAGTTGCCTTAAAGACAATGCCACTTCTCCTCAGGACCTACCCCACCACTCCTCTTCACTTCTTGATCTATAAATAGTTCAAGTCTTAGCAAACCCCTAAAAGTGAAATACAAATTGTGACCCATGAGAAGTTGCACTACACTCAAAAAGAACTACTTGAGTTTTCTAATTTATACAGTGAGAAATCTGGGGAACATGTGTGGGAATGGATATTAAGGGCACGGTACAATTGTGGAAGGAACATAAAGTAGAATCAGGCTGAACTTATTGATATGGGCCTACTGCGCTGAGATTCTGCAAATAATGTTGCAGCTTGGAGAATTAGAATGGACTCTAACAATTTGTTTAGTTGGTTGACTGAAACATATGCTGAAAGATGGTCACAGTGAATGAATTTGAAATACTGGGCATACTTGGTTTAGTGTACACAAGGGGATTCAAAGGCTTAGGAAGATTGGAATGTTAGAGTAAATTTGTCATTTAAAACCTACTCATCCACCTTAGGAGGGTCCAGAAAACATACTATTTACCATAATTGTGAGAAGTAAATTTGTCAGGAGAGCCCCAACATGCTTGCAGAGCTCTGTGTTCACTCTTCTCTGTAGGCCAGACCTTACAGTGGGAACTGCTATCAGTGAATTGGGAAAGCTGAATGCAGTGAGAGTAATCCAACCTGAGGATGTCAGGGAACAAGTAGCAGCACTCGATGACCAAAGGAAAAGTGGGCATTGTTACTGTAAAGGACAACAGAGCCAAAGCAACGCTCAGAATAGTTTGACTTGTACAGAGCTATTGCATTGGCTAGTTGATGATGATGTTCCTAGAAGTGAAATAGGAAGCCTGCTAAATTCTTACTTGATCTATATAAGTTAAAAAGTTCTAGGTCAAGAGACCAAAAGTTCAATCTGAATTATAAAAACAGGGATTAACTGTTCCTCAATCGATTCCCAGACTTGAGCCAGTTTATAGACTCAGAGGCCTTTGACTAAAGAGGAGATTGGATCCCCTTGAGGAAAGATCCCAGCATACTGCCAACAGTTTATACTGTTAATCTTTCCCTGAGTCTTTCCCAAAAAGAGCTGCAGCTTTTCTACTGGGGTAACTGTACATTGGGGAAAAGGAAATCAGAATTTTGGGGGACTTGTGGACACCTGCTCTGAACTGACACCGATTCCAGAAGACCCAAAACACCACTGTGGTCCCCCAGTCAGAGCAGGGGCTTATGGAGGTCAGGTGATCAGTGGAGTTATAGCTCAGATCCATCTCACATTGTGTCCAGTGTTTCCTTCAACCCATCCTATGGTTTTTTCTCAATTCTGGAATGTATACTCAGCATAGACATACATGGTATCTATCAGACTTCCCACACTGGTTCTCTGACCTGTGGCATGAGGGCTATTATGGTGGGAATGGCCAAATGGAAGTCATTAGAACTACATCTACTAGAAAGATAGTAAAACAAGTGCACTACCACCCACCTGGAGAGATTGCAGAGACTAGTTCCATCATCAAAGACTTGAAAGACCCAGGAGTAGAGATTCCCATCACATCCTCATTCAACTCATCTTTTTGGCACATACAGAAGACAGTTAGATCTTGGAGAATGACAGAGGGTTATCATAAGCTTAATGAGGGGGTGACCGCAAGTGCAGCTGTGGTACCAGTTGTACTTTCATTACTTGAGCAAATTAACACATCTTTGGTATCTGACATGCAGCTATTGATCTATCAAATGCTTTTTTCTCCATACCTGCTAATAAGACTCACCAGAAGCAGCTTGCTTGTAGATGACAAGGTCAGCCATGCATCTTCACTGTCGTATTTCAGGGATATATCAACTTACCAGCCCTAAGTCATAAGTTAGTTTGCAGAGATGTCCGTCACCATTCCCTTCCACAAGATATCATACTTGTTCATTACATTGATGATGTTTTGCTAATTCAAAGTACTAAGCAAAAAATGGTAACTTCTCTAGACTTATTGGTAAGATATTTGTATGTCAGAAGATGGGAAATAAATCTGACAAAAATTCAGAATCCTTCCACTTCAGTGAAATTTCTAGGGGTCCAGTGGTGTGAGAATGTTAAGTTACTCCTTCTAAGGTAAAGGATATTTTGCTGTAGCTGACCCTTACTGCAACTGAAAAAGAGACACAATGCCCAGTGTGCCAGTTTGAATTTTGGAGACAACATATTCCTCATTTGGATGAGTCTCATTTATCAAGTGACCTGAAAGGGTTCTAGTTTTGAGTGGGGCCCGGAATAAGAGAAGGCTCTGCAACAGTTCTAGGCTGTCATGCAAGCTGCTCTGCCATTTGGGCCATATGATGATCCAGTAGATCCACTGGTGCTTGAAGTGGCAGTGGCAGATAAAGATACTGCTTGCAGTCTTTGACAGGCCTCTATGGGTGGGTTGGATCATGGCACAAGCCTTTAGGATTTTGCAGCAAATCCTTGCCATCCTCTGTGGATGAATACTCTTCTTGTGATAAACAGCTCTTGACCTGCTACTGATCTTAGTAAAGACTGAATGTTTAATCATGGGTCACCAAGTTATCAATGGTCCTGAATTGTGCATCATGAACTGGACGTTATCTGACCCACCAGGCCATAAAGATGGGCATATATTCCATCACGCAATGGAAGTATGTGATTGGGCCTGAGCTGACTCTGAAGGCATAGGTAAGTTGCATGAAAAAGTGGCCAAAATGCCTGTGGTCCCCACTTCTGCTGTACTGCCTTCTCTCTCCCAGGCTGCAACCTATGACCTCATGAGGAGTTCCCTATGATCAACTGACAGAGAAAGAGAAGACTTGGGCTTGGTTTACAGATTGTTCTGCACAATATGCTGGCACCATCCCAAAGTGGATAGCTTCAGCACTATAGCCCCTTTCTGGGATATTCTTGAAGGATAAGTTGAAGGAAAATCCTCCCAGTGGGCAAAACGTTGAGCAGTGCACCTAGTGGATCACTTTCCTTGGAATGAGAAATGGCCAGAAGTGCAATTATGTACCAGTTCATGGGTTGTGGCTAATGGTTTGGCTTGATGGTCAGGGACTTTGAAGTAATATGATTAAAATTGGTGACAAAGATATTTGAGGAAGAAATATGAGGATAGACCTCTCTGAATGGCCAAAAAACATGAAGATATTTGTGTCCTGTGTGAATGCTCACTAAAGGGTAATGTCAGCAGAGAAGAATTTTAAAAATCAAGTGGATAGGATGACCTGTTCTGTGGATACCAGTCAACCTATCTTTCCAGTCACTCCTATCATTGTGCAATGGACTCATGAATAAAGTACCTATGGGTGGAGGGATGATAGTTATGCGTGGGCTCAGCAATATGGACTTCTATACACCAAGGCTTTACCTGGGTAGGGCCGCTAATGAGTCCTCAGTCTGTCAGCAGCAGAAATCAATATTGAGTCCCTGATACGGCACCATTCCCTGGTGTGATCAGCCAGCTACCTGGTGGCAGGTTGATTACATTGGACAACTTCTGTCATGGAAGGGGCAGTGTTTTGTTCTTACTGGAATAGACATTTAGTTTGGACATTAATTTTTAATCATCATGCAATATTTCTACCAAAACTACTATCTCTGGACTTATAGATTGCCTTATCCACTGCCATTGTATTCCAGACAGAATTTCTTCTGATCAATGAGCTCACTTCATAACAAATAAAATGTGGGGGCTGGTCCAGTGGTGTAGTGGTTAAGTTCACATGCTCTGCTTCAGTGGCCCAGGATTTGCAGGTTCAGATCCCGGGAACTGACCTACACATCACTCATTAAGCCATGCTATGGTGGCATCCCACATACAAAAAATAGAGGAAGACTGGCGCAGATGGTAGCTCAGGGAGAGTCTTCCTGAAGCAAAAAGAGGCAGATTGGCAACAGATGTTAACTCAGGGCCAATCTTCCTCACCAATAAACAAAAAACACGAAGTGTGGCTATGGCCCATGATGTGGGAATTCACTGGTCTTCTGATGTTCCCAACCATTCTGAAGCAGCTAGCTTAATAATAGTGTAATGGCTTTTTGAAGACTCAGTCACAGTACCAGCTAGGCTGCAGTACCTTACAGGGCTCTCCAGGAGGGCATATATTCTCTGAATCAGTATGTGATATACGGTACTGTTTCTTCCATAGCCAGGACTCACAGGTCTAGGAATCAAGGGGTGGAAATGGGAGTAGCACTATTCACTATTACTGTTAGTGACCCATTAGCAAAATTGTTACTTCCATGACATTGGTTTTTCCTATTTCTACAATAGCTGGCCTTTGGACTCAAACTAGAACATTGGCTCTGTAGATTTTCAACTTGCTAGCCTCCATAATTTCACAAGCCAATTTATTATTTCATATATGTGTGTGTATATATATACATATGCACACACATGTATATATATGTATACATATATATTGAGAGAGAAATATATTTTATACACATGAAATATTATTATGTATATAATATGTGTACATGTGTATCCTATTGCTTCTGTTTCTCTGGATAACCCTGACTAATACAATATTCAAACTTCATAAAGCTGAAGACAGAGAGGAAATCTTGAAAGAAGCCACAAAGGGGGAAAACACCTTACCTATATAGGAATAAGGTTAGAATTACATACAAACACCTCATCAGAAACCAAGCAAGAAAAAGTGAATGAAATGACATAATCAAATTATTGGAAGAAAATAACCCCACCAAACTAGAATTCTATATCCAACTAAATTATCCTAGAAGGAGAAATAAAAACTTTCTCAGACAAAAACTTACATAGGTCATTGAGAACTGACCTGCCCTGAAAGAAATGATAAAAGAAGTTCTTCATGTAAAAGGAAAATGATAAAGGTCAGAAACGCAGATCTACATAAAGAAAGGAAGAACTTCAGAGAAGGAATAAGTGAAGGTAAGATAAAATCTATCATTTTTCTTATTCCTAATTGATCTAAAAGACAACTGTTTAAAATGATAATGGTAACAACGTATTGGGTGATTATAGAATATGGATAAGTGAAATGAACAACAGCAACGTCATAAGAGATAGGAAGGAAGAACTAGGAATACCCTGTTATCAGTTACCAACATTACACATACAGTATATAGTGTTATTTAAAGGTGAGCATAGATTAGTTAAAAATGTATATTGGAAAGTATAGTGTAACCACTAAGAAAAATTTAAAAGGAAGTGTAATTTAAATGCTAAAAGAAGACATAAAATGGAATAATATAACATGTTCAAATAAAACCAGAGGAGGCAGAGAAAGAGGAAAAAGAAAAAAAACAAAGGATAAATGCAATAAACAGAAAATATTATAAACAAGGTAGATATTAATCCAAATATATCAGTAATTGACTTAAGTAGGAGTAGTCTAAATATATCAATTAAAAAACAAAGGCTGACATAATGGCTTGAGAAACAGAGCCAACTATATTTTGTCTACAAGAAACTCACTTTAAAATAAAGACTGAGATAAATTAAAAGTAACGGATTGGAGAGAGAGACACCATGCTAACCCTAATCAGAAAAAAAGCTGAAATAGCTATAGCAATATTAGACAAGGCAGATTTTAGAACAAGACACATTAACAGGAATAAAAGGGGGCATTGCATAATGACAAACACGTCAATTCTTAAAGATATAACAATCCTAAACATTTATGAACCTAATAACAAAGCATCAAAATATGTAAGGGAAAAACTCATAGTACTGAGAAGAGGAGTAGAGAAATCCACGATTACAGTCGGAGACTTTAACACCTCTCATTCAGTATTTGATAGATCAAGCGGGCAGAAAGTAAATAAGTAAAATAGTTGATCTGAGCAGCCTATTAATCTATTTGACATTTACAAAATACTCCATCCAGCAACAGTAAAATACACATTCTTTTGTATAAACCATTCGCTAAATAGACAATATTCTAGGCCATAAAGCGTACCTCAACAAATTTGAAAAACAGAAATCTTAAAAAATATGTTCTCAGGCCACAGTGAAAATCAGCTAGAAACCAATAACAGAAAGATACATGGAATCTCCAAATATTTTAAGATTAACCACCACACTTGCAAATAACACATGGGTCAAAGAAGATGTTTCAAGAGAAATTTTTAAATATTTTTTGAAATAAGGAAAAATAAAATATATAAAATATATTTATATCAAATATACAAAATAAGAGAAAACAAAAATATAACCAAAATTTTTGGAATGAAGTGAAAGCAGTCATAGACAGAAATTTATAGCACAAAATGTATACATTAGAAAAGAAGAAAGATCAAAATTCAATCCTCTAAGCTTCCACTTTAGGAAATTAGAGAAAGATCAATTTAAGTCTAAAGTGTGCATAAGAAAGAAAATGATTCCTACAATAAAAATCAATGAAATTGAAAACAGGAAAGCAATAGACATAATCAACTACATTAAAAGCTGGATCTTTGAAAGATCAATAACATCAATAAACCTCTAGCCAAGCTAACCAAAAAAAAAGGAGAAGATACAAATTATGACTGTCAGAAATAAATGAGGTTTCACTCCTATTGATCTTATGGTGAAAAGGATAATAAAGGAATACTATAAACAACCCTATACCCAGAAATTTCATAACTTAGATGAAAGAGATCAGTTCCTTGAAAAACGCAAAATATCAAAATTTATACAAGGAGAAACAGGTAATCTGTATGAGATTTGTTTTGGATTGAATGGTGTCCCCAAAAGATGTGTCGAAGTCCTAAACCATGATAGTTGTGATGTGATCTGATTTGGAAATAGGATCTTTGCATAGACAATCAAGTTGAGGTCATGTTGTCACAGCCAAGAAAACCTGGGGACACCAGAAGCAGAACTCAGCAAGAAAGGATCCTCTCCTAGAGTCTTCAGAGGGAGCATTGCACTGTTGATACCTTGATTTCAGACTTCTAGCCTCCACAATCAAGAGGATAAATTTATGTTGTTTTAAAACACCCAGTCATGATACTTCGTTATGGCAGCCCTAGAAAACTAATGTATATCTATTTTAAAAATTTAATCACAGGGGCTGGCCCTGTGGCCCAGTGGTGAAGTTTGGTGTGCTCCACTTCCTGGGTGGAGATCTACACTACTCATCAGCGACCATGCTGTGGTGGTGACTCGCATACAAAATAGGGGAAGATTGGCACAGATGTTAGCTCAGGGTGAATCTTCTTCAGAAGAAAAAAATAATAATCATCACTAATAACCTTCACAAAATGAAAGCACCAGACCCAGATGAATTCACTCCTGAATTCTACCAAACATTTATGAAAGAAATCACACAAAATCTCTGCAAACTGTTCCAGAGAATAGAAGCAAAGACTACATTTCCTGATGCATTCTGTGAGTCCATCATTACCCTGATAGGAAACCCAGATATAGATATAACAAGAAAGTAGAACTATGGATTAATATCCTTAGCAACAGATGCACAATTTCTCAACAAATTCTTACCAAATCTAATCTAATAATGCATAAAAAGAATTATACACCACAACCAAGTGGGATTCATTCCAGGTACACAAGGCTGATTTAACACTTGAAAATCAATGTATCCACCACATCACAGGCTAAAGAAGAAAATTCCTGTACTTGTATCAACTGGTACAGTAAAAGTTTTAAAATTCAATATGCTTTAATGATAAAAAATAAAAACTCCTTGCAAACTAGGAATCAAGGGGAACTTGCTCAACTTGATAGAGAACATCTAACAAACCTCTACAACTGACACTGTACTTGATAGTTAGAAACTGGGTGCTTTCCCCCAGAGTCAGGTCCCAGGCAAAGATGTCATCTTTTACCACTCACATTAAACACACTACTGTAAGTTCTAGCTAGTGCAGTGAGACAAGAAAAGGAAATAAAAGATAATCCTAAAAGTCATAGAGAAAGGCAAAAGACCTAAAATAGCCAGCACCACACTGAAGATGAACAAATTAGGAAGATTCCCATTGCCGAACTTCAAGACTATTATATAACTGCAGTAAACAAGACAATATCGTATGAGTGAAAGAATAGAAACAAAGATAAATGGCAGAGAACAGAAAGCCCAGAAATAGATCCATGCAAATATAGTTAATTACTGTTTGGCAGAGGAGAAAAGACAATTCAATGGAAAAAAAGCAGTCTTTTCAACCCATGGTTATGGACAAAACAGACATCCGTATGGAAAAAATCAAAACAAAAACTATTCACAGAACTTACATCTCTGACAAATATCAACTCAAAATGGACCATAGACCTAAGCGTGAAATTAAAAATTATAAACCTTCTAGAAGAAAGTGTAGGGGAAAATCTAGGTGGCCTTAGGTTTACTGATCAATTTTTAGGAACACAAAAAGAACAATCCGTTAAAAAATTGATATCTTAGACTTTATTAAAATTAAAAACTTCTGCTCTGTGAAAGATGCTGTTAAGAAAATGAAAAAGTAAGCCATAGGCTGGGATAAAATATTTACAAAATATATATCTGGTAAAAGATATGTATCCAAAATATACAAAGAACTCTTAAAATTTAACAATGAGAAAACAAACAACTCAATTGAAAAATGGGCAAATATCTGAACAGAAACCTCTCCAAAGAGGATTTGGAGATGACACATAAGCATATGAAAGAATGTTCAAAATCATTTGTCATTAGGCACTTGGAAATTAAAGCAAAAATGTAATACCATAGCACATCTACTAAAATGGACAAAACGTAGAATACCAATTGGGGGAAAGATGCAGAGCGATGGGAATTCTCATTCATTGATGGTGAGAATGCAAGACAAAAAGACAAAAGAGTCACTTTGGAAGACAGTTTAGCAGTTTCTTACAAAGCTAAATATAGTCTTCCCACATTGTCCTGCAATCATACTCCTAGATATTTATCCAAGTGATTTAAAAATATATGGTCACATAAAAACTTAAACACAAATTTTTTTCCTTTTTTTTTTTGCTTGAGGAAGATTAGCCCTGAGCTAACATCCATTCCAATCTTCATTTATTTTGTACGTGGGCTGCTGCCACAGCATGGTCAACAAGTGGTGTAGGTCTGTGCCCAGGATTTGAACCCATGAACCCGTGCCTCCAATGTGGAGTGCACCAAACTTAACCTCTATGCAGGGGGCCAGCCTCTAAACATAAATTTTTATAGCAGCATTATCGTAATCTCCCCAAACTGGAAACAGCCAAGATATTCTTTAATAGGTTATAGATAAAATATGGTATATTTATCCAATGGAATATTATGCCGTGATTAAAAGAAATTAGCTAGGGAGACACAAAAACATGGACAAACATTAATACATGTTGCTGCATAAAAGAAGTCTGTCGGCAAATACTACATACTGTATGATTCCAATCGTATGACATTCTGGTAAAGGTAGCACTACAGAATTGTTAAAAAGGTCACTGGTTGCCGTGGGTTTGGGAGAAGTGGGAGAGAGTTAAATGGGTGAAGCATAAGGGATTTTATCTGGCATTGGAAACATTGTGTTTGATACTGAATTGATTTACATAACATCACACATTTTTCAAAGCCCATAGTACTTCACAGCACAAAGAATGAACCTTAATATACCCAAATTAAAAATTATTTAGGAGGTTGAGGGCTCCCAGGATTGAATGTATAATGTGACAAAACAAGCTCACTATATTAATAATGCATGAAACGATCTCAGTGAAGTGAGAGGGCAAAACACTTCTGACCTAAGAAACTTTGGAAATGGGTGGATTCTGTGACTGTAAGTAAGATAATCTGTACATAAGCACTGTACTCTGGTTGATAACATTTTTCCCCATCTTAACTGTATGGGTTAACAGTTCTGATACCACTACACATGTGTACTAGAACTGAACAAATAAGTAGATAAATGGCAGATGGTGGGAGTGAGGTGTCTCACTGTTGGAGGGGGAGGGTACAGAAAAGGAAGTGAGTAGTCTAGAACGATCCACATGGCAACAGATTAGAGTTGGAGACATCAGTACAAACTCATGTTTGGCATAATGTAGATACAGATGGTTACATATAGAAATACTTACAGGTAACTCTGTATACTAGTTTTCTTTGCTGTTAGCTGAGAGGGTCTAGAAACAACATCCCAGTAGAGATGAGCACACCTACAACACATATCTTGGTTTTTAATATCATTCTGTAATAAAAACAAAACAAACAAAAACAAAAGAAGCAGAGCTTCTTGGAGAAATAGTTGATTCTAGGACAGAGGCAGAAAATAGATAAAATGAGCATTGATCAGTTTGTAGTGGTGGAAAGTGAGGAAGTCCTTAAAAAAATAAAAATAATAAAATAAACGGAAAAAACCCCACAGTAATGGGAACATGTCAAAGAAATACAGGATCCAACTGAAAGAGCTCTCAATGTTTAAAGGTGGAAAAAATTTTGCACAAAATGTATAAAGTTTTACTATATTATACCCAAAGTATAAAATAAATATCTATGAGTTCATACTGCTATGATTGAATAAATAAGTAAAAAGAAAAGAGACAAATCTTCCATTCAGAAGAATGCCAAATAACTTATGTAGATACTTTGCCCTCATGCAATTGGAGTATACATCTTTACCCTTTAAGTGTGGGCTGTGCACAGTGACTTTCTTCCAAAGAGGACAGTATGCAAAGTGGGGCAAAGAATCAATTTAGAGTGGAGAAACCTAAGAAACATGACCCCAGCAATGATTAAGGTCCTTTCTGGAGGTTCTGGGAAAGAGTTCATTTCCAAACTCATTCAAGTTGGTGGCAGAATTCAGCTTGTGGCAGTTGTAGATCTGAGGTCTCTGTCTCCTTGCTGGCCTTTGTGCTGGAGTTGTTCTGTTTGGAGAGGATGCTGCATTCTTTGATTCGTGGCCCTCCTCCTCCACCTTCACATCCAGCAATGGTGGATCAAGCTCTTCTCATGTTTCGGAACTCTCTCACCTCTCCTTCTGCCTCATCTACCCTCTGCATTCCTCTCTTGCCACATTTCTCTGACAGACTCTTCTGCCTCCCCCTTCTAATACTTTGAGTTTAGGTGATTACATTTGGCTCATCTGGATAATCCAGGACAATCTCCCTTCTTTAAGGTCAGCCTATGTTTAGCCTTAATTACATACGCAAAGTCTCCTCACAGCAGCACTTAGATTAGTACTTGATTGAATAACCAAAGGATGGGAATTTGGGGCCAAGGGGATCTTTGGAGTTCTGCCTGCCATGAGAAGTCTTTACCCTCCCTCTCTAGCCTCCAGTGCAGGCACAGAATTCACAAATATCTTGTGAATAAAATGAGGTGCGTATTTGAGACACTTTTCCTTCTCGTCCCATGTGAATGCCGAAAATTTTCTTTCCTTTCCCCGAGCTGGGGCTTTTCAGGGCCAATCCCCAGTCACACAGCTCATGCCCACAACTGGCAGACGGCCCTGGGTGGGAAGAGAACGGCAGTAGCTCACTCACAGCTTGCCTGCGAAGCGTTCTCCTCTCTGGAATTGTATTTCATCTCGTTTTCATTGATTCCACAATGATCTGAAGCCTTTAAAACTAGATAATTTCTGTAAATTATCTGGCTTTTTTCCCAAAAGTTGCAAAGGGGATCTTGTCTTGTGCAATCATCTCTATCCTACCCAGAAGTGGAATTTTCCACAAAGACTTACTTTTCATACGCTAGCTAGAGGAGGTTTCTGAATGCTGACGAGTAAAGTAACTTTAGCGTACTATTAGCCTTGTTCTCAAAGTTTTCCTGTAAGCATGACTTTCTTTTAAGTATTAAGGGCACCTATTAATATTCTTATTTTTATTATTAAGATTACTAATTAGGTTTAGGCTCACAGAGTCTACTTTTCTCTCTCTCTCCTGCTTTGTGCTGCATCCATGTCATTCAGACTTCTTATCATAGAAAGCATATATGAAATAACTTCCTAACAACCCTTCTGGCAGTTAACTTATGCCCCTTGTCTCCACAAGTTTTCAAATGCACCTTTATTTTTAGTACAGCTAAAGAAACAAAGATTTATTAATTAGGGCATATTGAGAGAAAGAAGGATTTTGAGTTGAAAGAGAAGATGTTTCAATGTTGAATATCTGAAGATTTTAAGAAAAGTTTTTGGAAGCCGTTGTACTTCTGAGTGTAAAATTGCAGGACAAATTGGAGGTAATCATGAGAAATAAAATTTCTGATAACAATAATGATAGTAATAATAATAATCAGAGCTGTTAAGAGAAAAGCAACTTCCCAAAGAGTCCACAAGGAGCTGATTCTGCCACCAAATGGGGCTTTGCACTTCCTGCTTCTGAAATTGTTCACTGAAGGTCAAATTCCCCATATCAGTTTGTGGCTCTGACTAGAAACTACAGCAATTAATCTCTAGGTGTCTTTCCAATCTAATATTTTGTGAGTTAATTCGGCCCCGGGTAGTGCCAAAGACAGACAGAGGGTTGTACCAATTGTGGATGGGAAAGGAGGGAGCAGGGAGAGATAAAAGGCTCTTCAAAAAAGCAGAGATGTTGAATATAGAACATTTATGGTTATAAATATAAATTTAAGATATACATATATATTTGAATGTATATATGTGCATATGTGCATATATACACACACACATATATACACGCACACATTTACATACCTTATAGTTTACTTTCATATGGAAAATAAGTCAGGGTTTACATGTTACTATGTAACCTGCTTTTCCTACTCAGTACATAGTGTTCCCATGACATTACATATTTTTCCATAACCTGGTTTTAATGGCTATGAAATACTTCATTGTATTTAATTTGCCATAATTTATTAAACAAGGCCATCTTAATTGGACATTTGGTCTATGTTTAATTTTACTTTTTAGTTAAAGGACTTTGTAGAGATCTTTATATTCCACAAAGTTTGCTATTATAGTATACAGGATCATTTTCAAACTGCATTGCCCAAGTGGATTATAGTGGAGTGTTTTTCACAACTCATTAGTAATTTTTTAAACAGATTATTTGAAAAATGAATAATTCTTGTGAATAGCATGTAAATGGCAGGCCCTGTGAGATCTGATTCCCTTCAGACACAGCAGATCTGACACTCAGTTGACTGATTAACGGACAACAGCAGAGCACTCCACACTCTGAGGCAATTGCCTTTGTGTTCCCTTGGGAAGAACTGATTGATATTCGCAGGTGAAAGGTTTACTGCTATTATTTTAGCATTTTACTTACTTCACATTTACAAAGAGCACTTGCTCTACGAAAGGATTTCTCAACATAAATTATTTTTATCTCATTTTCATGAAACTATATTATCACCAATAAAAAGTTTCCTATTCAATTATTATTCCCTTGGTTTAACATCACATGGAAGCTTTGATGAACAAATGCTAAAACTATTACTTTGTTGGTTTATTCCTTCCCAGTATTTACTGAGTTTAGCATTTTTTTATCCCACACGTTTGATCACATAACTCTCCATAAAACTGATTGGTAGAGCTAAAACAATTCTAATGAAACTTAGAATGGAGACACGATTAAAATGCAGAAACCCGTAGTTTCATATCTCATTTCCTAAAAAGAGAGCCTGAGGCAGGGATTCTTGAGTAAGTAATTTTGGAGAGGGGAAGTGAAGGAAGCAAGGAGGAAGAAAGAGAGAATATGCTCTCAGCTAGAGATGAGCTTCCAGCTCTCCTTTGAATGACACTACAGAATTGGTTCAACCTCCAGTCAAGGAACCCTTATATCCCCAGTCAATCAATGATTGGCATGTGGCTTCTTTGGGGATGATGGAGGGGAGAGTAACATCACCAGTGAGGTGTTTCCTATTCAGCAGAAGATGGCTGTCTGGAGAAGAGGACTTCTCAGAGCTATTAGCAACCAACATCAAGTTTATCTGAGCAGAGCACCAACAGCAATTACCATAGTATAAAACTTGCATCCCTTACGTTCCTTTTCTTCTTACATTGAGTTTATTTCATTCAGAGTCTGCTTCTTCAGGATTCTAATTGGTCATCATTTCTGGAAAACTTAGAGTGTTACTGGGGCAAACTACAAACACTACAATGCACAGATTATGGCATTCCTGAGGTTATGATGGATATCCTTTATCAAACTCCTCTGCCACACATTCTAGATTCCCCATCTCTATGGCTAATTAAGCAAGATGTCTTGCCTCATAGAGTGACCCAGTCTTATTCCTGAGAAGTCTGAGTTCTGGACATCCATGCCCTTATCAGCCATGGTTCTTGTATTTGTCCATTTACAGTCATAACAGGTTATGGAAATAACAAAAGATTCTATCATCTCTGTTGTTAATAGGGAGGCTAGTTCTGTCTCAGTATCTCCTACCATCATCTCTGTCCTACAGAGGATAACTGCCATTGAATTACCAATGAATAATGTTGGTGACCCGTTCACCTACACATTTCTTATTGCCTTGGTACACAGAGTGTCTCTGGGAACTATTTAGGAAGAAAGTCACCTGGTAGGTTTTTTGAACTTGATCCATTATAGTTTGTTGACTTCTTGGAGTACTTTTATTCCTTCCTCTGCAGCCTGCCACAGTCTCTACTTATTGTGGGTTATTGGGTAATGGGGAAGTTGCCAGGTTTAAAGCCCTATGGCACAGTAGTGCCTCTATATCAACACACTTGTACTTATCTAGATTTGTATTCAGCCTCTCCTGAAACAGCATCTCAGGACCCACTCCCAGGCACTCTTTCTTGATTCCTCTGGAACATGTTCCCAGGTACTGCAGTGTCTTCAGTGTATAATTCCTCTGCTCCTTTAGCAAACAGGCCAAACATTTTTTAAATGGATTTATTGAAGTGTAATTGACATATAAAAAACTGCTTATTTTTAAAGAGGACAATCTAATAAGTTTTGACATATATATGTAAACCTGAGAAACCACCTCCACAGTCACAGTAGTATGTCTATCACAATCAAAATTATCCTCTTTCCTGATTGTAATCCCACCCTCACACCTCACATACTTCCCCAGGCTCCTGGATAATCACTATCTGCTCTCTGTGACTATAGTTTGTATGTTCTACAGTTTTATAGAAATAGAATCACATAATGTGTACACTTTTTTGTCTGGGTTCCTTCACTCAGCATAATTATTTTAAGAATCATTCATATTATCACATGTATCAAAATTTTATTTCTTTATCTTGTTATTAAGTACTCCATTGCATGTATAGACCATTAATTTTTTTAAACACACACACACACACATACAGAATTGGTTGTATTTGTCCCCAAACTATGTTGGACCTATAATGTGTTATTATTTGTATGTAATTTCATTATATATTACATAAACAGCTGAAATTTTACAAAATAAAATAATTATTTTCTATAAAAATGTTATAACACCTTGGAAAGAATAAATAAAGAAAGTTGCTTTAAAATATTACTTCTGAATTAGAAATGGGCAGAGGTAGATTTAGCTGGAAGAGAATGAAGCTTAGTTTATAGGGTCTCTTACCTGCACAGATTCCTTTCAAGTCCTGGGGGAGACCCTAGGAAGGTATTTTTGTAAAATTTGTAAAAGTAAAGTATTCCACTTTCAATTGATTATGGCCTCTGTGTGTTCCACTCCAAGTTACCTTTGATTCTGCTTCATCTCTAATTGTGTGGTATTGGAATGGGGCAGATATTTTCTGACTAAGGGATTGTTAAGTTGGGGGTACATTGCTTTGGGTTTCACGCAGATTTGTGTTGTCTGAAGTCAGGTTTTGTTTGCACAAATGTGAAGTTGCTGTTAACTATCTTGCTGTAAGAGTGACTTCCAAGAAGATGATACAGTCCTTTGTATTGATTCACCAGGCATCATGAAGATGTGGGGTATGTCCTCTGGTGGTTGGCACCAGAAGTATATGGGTAGACTTGAAATGTGTAAATCCAGGAGCTAGTTTATGGAAATTCTTCCAAATCCTTAGGCCTGTCAAAACTCATATAACCACACAATAAGAAAAGCATACTGAAAATCTGGTTAATGTGTGTCAATTTAAGATTAACCGCTATTCCAGAAAACTTAAAGTGCCCTATATGAATTTGACAATAATCTAGAATATGTTTATGATATTACCAATTATTCATTGCAAGGCTTAAAGCTCAATAATAAAAAAAAAAAAAGAAAATTCAACCAATAATTTTACAGACTAGGAGATGTTTGTTCCTGTCCAAAATGTTCAGAAGATTTTGGTCCCTGCCAAAATGTCCTTGACATTTGGTCATGTCCAAAATGTCCATTAAAATATTTGGCCCATGCCAAACGGTTTTGGACAGGAGCAAATATCAAGGATCTTTTGGTGTGGACCCAATGTCTCCATGGACATTTTGGACAAGACCAAATATCCTGCAAGCATTCTAGAGGAAATGCTAAGTGATCTTTCTTTTCTCTTTGTAATCAGTGATATTACAATGGTATTGTCATATGAAGAGGAAATCAAAATTATGCAACCCAAAATATAGAATCAAGTATTATAGAGTTACATCTAACAGTTGATTACTAAAAAATCATATTTGAACGATTTTTTGATTTTGTGGTATTTATCAGCTCTTTGAAGTGTTCATTTGTTGTAATTATTTTTCTCATTCTAAATAAATATTCACTTTATTATCTAACTTTGTTTTCACACATTTTACATATTTTTCTTAAACAGCTTACACAATTATATGAATTTCAAAACCTTGCATTCATTCTGTAAACAAGACAATAGTAAATGGTTGGAGAGAAAAATTATAATATTTTGGAGTAAACATATTCAGTAATTCAGTATATTCACAGGTCTTTAAATGTATTTTAGGTCTATAAAACTTCGATCAGCAGCAACACTTAAAGAATACACCTGTGACACAAGATTGGTAAATGAGTGTAAAGCAGTATCTTGTCAAAAAACAAAATATTTAAAGTTGTGTGTGTATCATTTTAAAATATTCCCCACTTTAGTTAATTTTATTGTACTGATCCAACTGATGATCACCTTAGATAAGAGCGCATCTACTTCAATACAGTTATGGAGATTTTGCCATAAGATAGACACTTTGGGGCCTTTTAGTGTGTTATCTCATTTCATGGGAAGGCCAAGAGTGGCTTGGAGCTCCCTTCCTTCCAATCTCTATGCATCTCAACAAAGTCCCTAAATAATCTGTTTGCAGTCTAAGTAAATGTAATCTAAAAATACACACACACACACACACACACACACATACACAGCTTTACATCAAGTTGTCTTTCTTAAGCTTCTCCTGCTGTATAGAAATTTAGGAACTTCCAAGGATTTCATTCCATTGTTATACAACCCAATGTTGTACACAGAGAAAGAAACTGATGCATTAGGGTTACAAAATAAGTTGCCCAAACTCACAGTACGTAGAGAATAGATAAGCTGGAATGCAGTTCCAGGTCTGCCTGACCCCAAACCTCATTCTCCTACACCTGAGGGTCTTCCCCAGTTCCAACCCTCTCATACTTGCCTCCTTCACCTCACTAACATTTCAGCACCCTTCTAAACCCGGTCAACATGACTAGGTTTCATTCTTAAATGTCCACTGAGTTTGGTCATTCCATATAAGCCTTGAGTTGGTCAGTTCAGGCTACTGTAACAAGGAATCGTAGACTCAGTGGCTTATAAACAACAGAAATCTATTTCTCAGTTCTGGAGGCCAGAAATTTGAGATCAGGATACCTGTATGGTGAGGTTCTGGTGATGACACTTTTCTGGGCTGCAAACTGATGACCTCTCCTTGTGTCCTCACACGGCAGAGAGAAAAAGAGGGATCCCATGTTTCCTCCCTTTTTATAAGGGTATTGTAGGGGTGGGAAAAGTTTCCTTGCTTCCCTTCTAAATTCTCTGACTGGACTAATAACTAAATTGACATAAGACAGATTAACAGGAGAAAAATAAGTTTAACTATGTACATAAAGGAGCCCCATAAAAATATGACACCAAAAGGACAGCCAGGTATCTGAAGCTTATATAACATCCCAAGCTAAGGAAAGGGATAGAGGTCTGGGGGTACAAAGGGGAGGAGGGCCATTTACAGAAGGAAGGGGAGATATTTGGAAAGCAAAAGTTTGCCGTATTATAAGGATAAGTTTCTTAGGTAAAAAGGAATCTCTGGTAACAGCTCTTTTCCTGGTCCAGGCTTCCTTTCCAATGCAAATTTAGGCAATTGAGGGGGAGGTAAATAGCTTTTCCTGAATCTGCTGGGTTTTAATTGCTTTTAGCTTAAAACAGTCTTCATGCCAAAGTGGAATATTTTGAGGAGAATTGTTCTGAATCATTCAGCATTAATACCATTGATGAGGGCTCCACCCTTATGACCTAATTACCTCCCAAAGGCCCCACCTCCGAATACCATCACAGTGGGGGTAAGGCTTCAACACGGGGATTTTGTGGGGACACATTCAGTCCCTAGCAAGCCTGAACGCCAACACTGACACAAATGAAACCAATGAAGTATGAGGATAATTTTTGTTGTTTTTATATTATATATATATATATATATATAATTATTGCTGTTCTTAAGTGTTAATTTACAGTATATATAAAAATATTTCATTTTATTGACATCATTGAATCAGTGACACATGGACATTTTCTGAATTTTCCGAAGAGTCTCTGAATTTTTAGATACTTAAACGTTAATCATTTAGGTGTTTATTTCACTCTTTTTGAGAGAAATCATCCTAAAATTTTGTAACATGTTTTCTTAAGGGAATATGGAGAATATACATGCACACTTTACATGCTCAGAGAGAGCATCTATCTTCCTCTCTATTACAGTGAACATTTCTTAAGAGGTTAGAATAAGCCAATATAAACACCAAATAGCACATGTACTTAATTTATCAGACATTTCTTTGTGCCCTCACTTAAAAATAATAGTAAAAATTGCTTTAATTATTTACGGAGTTCTTATTACATTAGAGATTCTATGCTACATATATGCAAATTACCTCAGTATTTTAGCAAGTTGATAATCTAGTTAATAGCTTACTAATATCCAGTACCTGCTAGGTAAGTGAGTTGTTAGGTTGAAGGGAGGAATTTGTGCTTAAATGGAAAACTATGCAGCTTTTCTGATTCTAGCCTTTGAATTATTTTACAACTCTGTAAGTTGTAGATGACTGATATCAATGCAAACTTGTTTATAGACGTACAAATTCATTCTTCTTTCCTTCCCCATCACGAGAAAGTCAGTTTTGTATGTATTGATAAACTTATTTCAGCATTCCTTTATTCTGTTTTCCTTTACTCCTTATGATTCTTTAAACTGGATGCAACATATTGTCAGTTGCCTTACTACTGAATTAAATAAAATCTTTAATATGTGTACATTTCATATGAGAGACATGACTTTATTTCTTTTTCAAAATATCCTTTAACAAAATACAATCTAACGTGTGTTTTAAAAAGAAATTTTAGGGGCCAGCTAGGTGGCACAGTGGTTAAGCTTCCCTGCTCTGCTTCAGTGGCCAGGAGTGCATGGGTTTGGATCTCAGGCATGTGCCTTGTGATCACCAAGCCGTGCTGAGGCAGTGACCCACATACAAAATAGAGGAAGATTGACACAGATGTTAGCTCAGGGCAAGTCTTCCTCACCAAAAAATAAAAAAGAGAGAGAAATTTTATAAAATCTTCTCTCTGATTTCTGAGTTCTCTTGCTCCCTTTCAACATTCTGTGTCATTCCTGTCTCTACATATAGTCTTATTTTGCTCCCAGTTCTAATTTTTGGATTTCACTGTCTCTCTTTTATACTAAAGTCCATGAATTTGCAACAGCTATCTTTCTTATTTGGAGAGGAAAACTGTTCAAATTTACTTTGGGGTAACCAGTTGGACTTTGTTATACTGTATTTATTTGTGCTTAAATTTAATTTATTCATGTTTTGCATATTTAAAATTTTCACATTGTTCCCTGAGATAAGAGCTACATAGGATATTTGAAAACCATGGGGAACTCTTAAATCCAGGAATATGATTTGCATGATTTGAGTGACAGCTTGCTACATGACTAACAGGAATTGAATTAAAAGGCAGATTTTTTATAGGAAACAGTGAGAAGAGGGCCAAAATTAAGAATTTTATTTAAGGAAATATCTGCTAATATGTCTTTTTTAACAGGCTGGTAATTACTTAAACCAACATCCTTCAAAGACTAACTAAACAACTGAAATAGAGACAGAAACCTGCACAAAGGGTATTTTCTATGACAGGGTTATAGGCAGCTGAGAAAAAAGGAATTCCAACCCTCCCCACACACTCATCACACTGACATTTGTTAATCACTAGGGAAGAGCTTTTATGTCTATTAACTGGACCTACTGTTTTTTCTGGTCAATCCTTGCTGCTTTTAAGGGGTGCAAATGTTTCCCCCTCCTGTTCTTTCTCAGTTGTGCAACAGAATAGTTTAGCCCCTTGTCCCCAGCTTGTCACTTGTCGAACAAAAGAGATTATACAAGATTTGTTTTAAATGGTGTTTTGAAAAAATTTCTTAATGAAGCAAGCACTGTAACACAAATAGGCGTTAATACCTTGAGGCTTTGAGCCTAGAAGAAAAGGGGAGACTTACCTTCATGGTTGATTGGATTTTGTTTTTTTAGTCAGATGTTCCAATCGGAAATTTAAAGTGTTCCTTTTGATGTAAAAGCCTACAGCATAGGAAGCTATTCCTACCTTTTATGCAGGCATTTCTTTTTCTGAGAAGTCCATAAAATCAGGTTGATAATTCACTAAATGTTCTGTTTAAATTGAGAGCTTCTTCTGCTTAAAGTACATCATGTCCTGGAGACTTCTCTTTTTTTTCTCTGAGTTAAATGACAGCCCTTCTTTTATCTCTGCTATTTTTTTAAACAACTCTAAAGTTGGTGTCTAAAATGTCCAACCAGCTATCCGAGAATTTAACTTTTCCCCTGAGGAGGTGAGAAATGGTTCATTGACTGGGGTAGTAGGTGAGCAAATAGCTGTTCAGAGAGAAGAAGGAAACTGACTGGAAGTAGGGAAGCTAAAGTGGGACGGAGAGAGGAGGCTGAGGAAGCCAGAGGAAGGCCGTTTATTGTAGATAAACAAACCCCTACCTTACCAGTGTAAATGCAGTCATGGAATTAGTCTTTGTTTTCCCTTACAAAAAGCACTGAAAGGTAATATTTTCTATTTATGTGTCATCAAAATCATCAAAAGATTTGAATTTTCAAAGGAAAGCTAAAATAAAGTACTTAAAGTCTGTGACCATATTTCATGAGTATGGTTTGATTCGTTCTGTTTCAAATATGATTTGTAATACACAAACCAGTTTAAAAATAATACCTTGAGTTGTGAACAGACTGTTTAGCAAAGTAAATTCATTATAATATTTCACTATAGACCATGCTTCCCCCGCAAAAAATAGGTCATATCAATATGAAGTTCTTCATTAGAATAATAGCATGTTAAATAGATATAGGTGAAATTCTAGGAGCAAAAAATGATAGCAAAGTAGGAAATGATGCTTTTAACACCTTACTCCCTCACAGCACCCTGCAGAAATGTTAATAACTACCACAGTATTTGGCATTAGTCAAAGTTTATTCCATTTACTCTCACTTGTTTTTTTTAACTTTTTATTGAGATTATGATAGTTTACAACCTTGTGAAATTTCAGTTGTACATTATTGTTTGTCAGTCATGTTGTAGGTGCACCACTTCACTCTTTGTGCCCACCCCACACCCCTCCTTTCTCTGGTAGCCACTGATCTGTTCTCTTTGTCTAATGTGTTCAATTTCCACATATGAGTAGAGTCATACGGAGATTGTCTTTCTCTGTCTGGCTTGTTTCACTTAACATAATACCCTGCAGGTCCACCCCTGTTGTTGTGAATGGGATGAGTTTATCCTTTTTTATGGCTGAGTAGTATTTCATTGTATATATACCATATCTTCTTTATCCAATCATCAGTTGATGGGCACTTAGGTTGCTTCCACGTCTTGGCTATTGTAAATAATGTTGCAATGAACATAGGGGTGCGTGGTTATTTTAGAATTGCTGATTTCAAGCTCTTTGGATAGATACCCAGTAGTGGGATGGCTGTGTCATATGGTATTTCTGTTTTTAATTTTTTGAGAAATCTCCGTACTGTTTTCCATAGTGGCTGCACCAGTTTGCATTCCCATCAGCAGTCTGTGAGGGTTCCTTTTTCTCCACAACTGCTCCAAAATTTGTTACTTTTTGTTTTGATTGTTTTAGCCATTCTAATGGGTGTAGTGTAATATCTTAGTGTAGTTTTGATTTGCGTTTCCCTAATGATCAGTGATGATGAACATCTTTTCATGTGCTTATTGGCCATCTGTATATCTTCTTTGGATAAATGTCTGTTCATGTCCCCTGCCCATTTTTTGATCTGGTTGTTTGATTTTTTGTTTTTGAGTTGTGTGAGTTCTTTATATATTATGGAGATTAACCCTTTGTCGGATATCTGATTTGCAAATATTTTTTCTCAATTGATGGGTTGTTGTTTTCTTCAATCCTGTTTTCATTTGCCTTGAAAAGCTCTTTAGTCTGATGAAGTCCCGTTTGTTTATTATCTCTATTGTTTCCCTTGTCTGAGAAGACCTGGTGTCCTAAAAGATCCTTTTAAGACTGATGTCAGAGTGTACTGCCTATATTTTCTTCTAGAAGTCTTATGGTTTCAGGTCTTACCTTTAGGTCTTTGATCCATTTTGAGTTTATTTTTGTGAATGGTGTAAAAGAATGGTCGATTTTCATTCTTTTGCATGTGGCTGTCTAGTTTTTGCAACATCCTTTGTTATTTTGTTTTTTCTTTTTTTGAGGAAGATTAGCCCTGAGCTAACATCTGCCACCAACCCTCCTCTTTTTGCTGAGGAAGACTGGCCCTGAGCTAACATCTGTACCCAACTTCCTCTACTTTATATCTAGGACGCCTACCACAGCATGGTTTGCCAAGTGGTGCCATGTCCGACCCCGGGACCTGAACTGGCGAGCCCCAGGCCACCAAAGCACAATGTGCAAGCTTAACTGCTTTGCCACTGGGCTGGCCCAGCAACACCATTTGTTGAAAAGACTTTCTTTTCTCCATTGTATGCTCTCAGCTCCTTTGTCGAAGATTAGCTCTCCATAGATGTGTGGTTTTGTTTCTGGGCTTTCAATTCTGTTCCATTGATCTGTGCACCTCTTTTTGTACCAGTACCATGCTGTTTTGATTACTGTAGCTTTGTAGTATGTTTTGAAGTCGGGGATTTTGATGCCTCCAGCTTTGTTCTTTTTTCTCAGGATTGCTTTAACAATTCGGGGTCTTTTGTTGCCCCACATGAATTTTAGGATTCTTTGTTCTAATTCTTCAAAGAATGTCATTGGGATTCTGATTGGGATTGTGTTGAATCTGTAGATTGCTTTAGGTAGTATGGACATTTTAACTATGTTTATTCTTCTAATCCATGTGCATAGATTGCCTTTCCATCTCTTTATGTCGTCATCCATTTCTTTCAGGAAACTCTTGTAGTTTTCATTGTATAGGTCTTTCACTTCCTTGGTTAAATTTGCCCCAAGATATTTTATTCTTTTTGTTGTGATTGTGAATGGAATTGTGTTCTTCAGTTCTCTTTCTGTTACTTTGTTATTAGAGTATAGAAATGCTACTGACTTATGTAAGTTGATTTTATACCCTGCAACTTTGCTATAGTTGTTGATTATTACTAATAGTTTTCCAATGGATTCTTTGGAGTTTTCTATATATAAGATCATGTCGTCTGCAAACAGCAAGACTTTCATATCTTCCTTGCCTATTTGGATTCCTTTTATTTCTTTTTCCTGCCTAACTGCTCTGACCACAATCTCCAGTACTATGTTGAATAAGAGTAGTGAGAGTGGACACACTTGTCTTGTTCCTGTTCTCAGATGGATGGCTTTCAGTTTTTGCACTTTGAGTATGATGTTGGAGGTGGGTTTGTCATATATGGCATTTATTATGTTGAGGTACTTTCCTTCTATACCCATTTTATTGAGAGTTTTTATCATAAATGGATGTTGGATCTTGTCAAATGCTTTCTCTGTGTCTATTGAGATGATCATGTCGTTTTTGTTTCTCATTTTGTTAATGTGGTATGTCATGTTCATTGACTTGTGTATGTTGAACTATCCCTGTGTCCCTGGTATAAATCTAACTTGATCATGCCGTATGATCTTTTTAATGTATTGCTGTATTCAGTTTGCCAAAATTTTGTTGAGGATTTTTGCGTCTATGTTCATCAGTGATATTGGCCTGTAGTTTTCCTTCTTTGTGTTGTCCTTGTCTTAGGAAGTTCTCCATCTTCTTTGATTTTCTGGAACAATTTGAGAACGATAGGTACTAAATCTTCTTTGAATGTTTGGTAGAATTCTTCAGAGAAGCCATCTGGTCCTGGGCTTTTATTTTGGGGGAGGTTTTGATTCCTGTTTCAATTTCTTTACTTCGACTGCTATATTCAGAATCTCTATTTCTTCCTGATTCAGTTTTGGGAGGTTGTAAGAGTCTAAGAATTTATCCATTTCTTCTAGATTGTCCAATTTGTTGGCATATAGCTTTTCATAATATTCTCTTATAATCTTTTATATTTCTGTGGTATCCATTGTGATTTTATTTATTTGAGTCTTCTCTCTTTTTCTCTTAGTGAGCCTGGCTAAAGGTTTGTCAATTTTATTTTCTCAAATAATCAGCTCTTTGTATTATTGATCCTTTCTACTGTCTTTTTTGTTTCAATTTCGTTTATTTCTGCTGTGATTTTTATTGTTTCCCTCCTTCTACTGACTTTGGACTTTGTTTGTTCTTCTTTTTCTAATTCTGTTAGGCATACTTTGAGATTGCTTATTTGAGATTTTTCTTGTTTATTGAGGTGAGCCTGAATTGCAATAAATTTCCCTCTTAAGACCACTTTTGCTGCATCCCAAATGAGTTGGTATGGTGTGTTTTCATTTTCGTTAGTCTCCAGATAATATTTGATTTTTCCTTTAATTTCTTCAATAATCCACTGGTTGTTCAGTAGCATATTGTTTAATCTCCACATTTTTGCCTGTTTCCCAGCTTTTTTCTTGTAGTTGATTTCTCACTTCATAGCATTATGGTCAGAAAAGATGCTTGATATTATTTCAATCATCTTGATTTTGTTGAGGCTTGCTTTGTTTCGCAACATATGATCTATCCTTGAGAATGTGCCATGCACACTTGAGAAGAATGTGTAAACTGCTGTTTTTGGCTAGAGTGTTCTATATATATCTGTTAAGTCCATCTGGTCTAGTTGTTCATTTAATTCTGCAATTCCTTTTTGACTTTCTGTCTGGATGATCTATCCATTGGTGTTAGTGGGGTGCTGATGTCCCCTACTATATTGTATTGTTCTTGATATCTCCTTTTAATTTTGTTGATAGTTGCTTTACATACTTTGCTGCTCCTGTGTCGGGTGCATATAGATTTATAAGTGTTATGTCTTCTTGTTAGATTGTCCCTTTTATCATTATAAACTGCCCCTCTTTGTCTCTCTTTACCTGATTTGCCTTGAAGGTTACTTTGTCTGATGTGAGTGTGGTGACACCTGCTTTCTTATGTTCACTAGTAGCTTGGAGTATTATCTTCCATCCCTTCACTCTGAGTCTGTGTTTGTCTTTGTGGCTGAGGTGTGTTTCCTGGAGGCAGCAAATTGTTGGGTCTTATTCTTTCATCCATCCAGCCACTCTGTGTCTTCTGATTGGAGAGTTCAATCCATTTACATTTAGAGTGATTATTGAAATGTGGGGGCCTAATGCTGCCATTTTATCACTTGTTTTCCAGTTCTCCTGCATTTCCTTTGTTTCTCATCCCACGAATTTTGGACTACCAATTCATGTAGGTAGTTTTCTATAATGGCTTTCTTCTTATTTGTAATTTGTGTCTCTATTCTTGTTATTTGTTTAGTGCTTACCATTTTGTTTGTATAAAACATCTCATGGATGAGATAGTTCATTTTCTGATAGCCTATTATTTCCTCACATTGAGCCATTCCATCCATTTTCTCTTCCCCTTCTAGGTTGTTATTGTCAGGTCTTTTTTTTTTCTCCTTGTGTTGTGAGTTTGTGGTTAAATTGACAAGCTTATAATCATTCTTGATGTTTCGCTTCATGTTATCTTTAGTGTTACACTGAAGCATTTGCTAACCTGTTCTGATGGAGAGCTGAAATTTTCTGATTTTGTCATTCTATTTATCTCCTTTGCTCAGGGTTTTGTAACCCCTTTCCTTTCCTTTTTTTTTTTTTTTAGGTATGAGGGTCTTCCTGAGCATTTCTTGTAAAGGGGTCTTGTGGCAATGAACTCCCTTAACTTTTGTTGATCTGGGAAAGTTTTTATTTCTCCACCATATTTGAAGGCTATTTTCACTGGATAGAATATTCTTGGTTGCAAATTTTTGTCCTTCAGAGTTTTGAATATAACATTTCACTCTCTCCTAGCCTGTAAGGTATCTGCTGAGAAATCTGCTAACAACCTGATGGGTGTTCCTTTGTAGTTTATTTTCTTCTGCCTTGCTGTCCTTAATATTTTCTCTTTGTCATTGACTTTTGCAAGCTTCACTACTACATGCCTTGGGGGTGGTCTTTTTACATTGGTAAAGTTTGGAGATATATTAGCTTCTGTCACAGGGATTTCCAGTTCTCTCCCCAGGTTTTGGAAATTCTCAGCCATTATTTCTTTGAACAGGCTTTCTGTCCCCTTCTCCTTCTCTTCTCCTTCTTGGATATCTATAATCCTTATGTTGCACTCCCTAATTGAGTTGGATATTTCTCAGAGAGTTTCTTCATTTATTTTTAGTCTTAGTTCTCTCCTGTGTCTGAAGCATTTCTATATTCCTATCCTCCAAATTGCTAATTCTGCTCTCCATATTATCAGCCCTACTGTTCAGAGAGTCCAGAGTTTTCTTAATCTCCTCCATTGTGTTTTTCATCTGCAACATTTCTGATTGGTTCTACTTTATAGTATCAAGGTCTTTTGTGACGTAGCTTCTGAACTCATTGAGTTGTCTATCTGTATTCTCTTTTAACTCATTGACTTTTTTAATGATAGTTATTTTGAATTTGTTGTCATTTAGGTTATAGATTTCAGTGTCTTCAGATTTGTTTTCTGGGTACTTGTCATTCTCCTTCTTTTCTGGAGATTTAATATATTTTTTAACACTGCTTGATGGCGTGGATTTGTGCCTTCACATAGAGATAGAGTTTGGTTACTGATTCCACTTGTTTCTATCAGTGGGGAAGGGGTAGCAGCTGTATAATCTGCACTGACCAGGATCCCTGTCAGCTGTGCCTGACCAAGTATGGGCCCCTCCTTTGGATTACAGTGGCCCTGTGGGTTCTCCTATCAGCTGTGGGGACAATCACAAGGTGGCTTTGGTTTGCTGGTGCCTGCTTTCATCGACCGCCTAGACACACTCCCTCCTTAGGGTCTGCACTGGTGTTATGGGCTTTCACAGAAGCTGGGAGCTGGTCCACCTAGACTCCCAGCTCTGCCACCATCAAGTCCCACAGGATCTCACTTGTCCACTCTGGGCACAGGAGAACTATGCGTATCTAATGCAGCCAGTGGTTAGCTCACCCAGCTGTGCCACTTCTGCCCCAGGGCCTACCAGCCTTTGTGTTTGCTTGGTGGGGCCTCTCTGCTAGTGCCAACCAGAGACTTTCCTCACAGCCACTGTGGGATTTTCTCACTGGACTAAGGAGCAATCACAGGGGGCTTAGGGTTGTAGTCACCTGTTTCCAGTCACACCACTGATGTACACACCCACCCTCAGTGCTGTGTCAGTGCTATGAGTGTGTCAGCTGGGAGATAGTAGCTTGCAGGTACTAAGCTGTCTGGGGGTTGGAGAGTTTTCACCTATCCCCACCTCATTCCTGAGGGTAGTCCATCCACCTTGTGACATTAGCTGTGCAGGTCTCTCAGACATTCTGAGGTGCTGTGTGGATATCCTTTGTTGATCTACACATGTCCAATTAGTTGTAGTTCAAAGGAGGAGAGACAAAGAAAACCGCTCACTCTACCATGTTGTTGACATCACTCCTCTTGTTTTTTTATTTTGCATCTGAACACAGCTCCAAGAAAAGTCCTTGAAGTTGTCCATACTTCCGACTGTAGTTGGATAAAAAGCAAATATTTTTCATTGCAATGCATTTCCTCTCCTCTGTATACAACACAGTAAAGTGAATACCTTTGCCTTTATTTCCTTCCAATGTCCACCCCAGAGAAAAGAAAGACTATCTATTCATTTATTGTTGGAGCTTGTAAACTGAGTCAGCCATCTGCTTTACAGAATTGGAAATAAGACAATGTTTAAAATGTAACATTTTCTCCTGTTTTCTATTCAATCATGTGACGTTAGCTCAGAATAACCCTGCATCCAGTGAGGTTCTGAGACTGGTTTCCTAATTGCAATTGCTTGTGAAAGTCGATTGTGTGCATGTCTTCCAAGCTCTGTGTTCAGTGCCTGAATTAATAGCTTGAAATTGGCTTTGGTGGAAGTATTTATACTACAAAAATCAGCAAATGCTACAAATCAGAAACTGCCTTCCTTTCAGTGATTTGCCACACACAAATGGCTGCAACTAGGTCTCTCTTTTAACTGGAGAATTATCTCAGGTGGAAATGGTCTATTTTATGTAAATAGGTTACTATAAACCCCAATAATTCCTTTTGTAAAATTCTCTCATTCCCTTTACCAGAGGCATTACATCATTATTTCTTTTTTGCCCTTCCCAATTTTAGCCAATTGGCTGTCTTTTCTCTTGGTTTCCTTTATCTCCAATAATCTTTCCTTTTCAAGCTTTAGCCATTTATTTACATTTACAAGGTAGTTGAAAACAAGATTTCACACAAATAAGAAATGAAGATGTCATTCTCAGAAAACAGGACAACAATTGTCTTAACATATTAGAAACACTACATTATTCTTAGTTACTTCTACTCCAGTTGGAAGAGTGGTGGCTATATTAAGATAATTCAGAGAAACAGAATTAATAAGGGGTGTGTGTGTGTGTGTGTGTAGCATATCTGTGTGTGTGTGTAGCATATCTGTGTGTGAATATATGTGGAGAGAAAGATACAGAGAGAGGAAGAGAGAGAGAGAGATTTTAAGAACTGATTCACGCAATGGTAGAGGCTGACATCCAAAAAGCTAAAGCTAAAAAAATACCTTCACAGCAACGTCTAGACTGGTGTTTGACCAAATATCTGGGTACCGTGGCCAAGTTGACATTTTCACTTAATCATTGCAGTGGCTACTCTTAGACTTTGAGGAAATATGGTTTGTATTTTAAAATGAGTTAATTCATTTGTTAAAAACATGCAAAACAATCTTACCTTACTTGCTTGTGGGAAAGGAATGCTAAAGTGTTTATCTTTAAGACAAAGTCCTTTGGGATCCTAAGACCTAAGTTAAATGTATTCTAGTTCCAACCTTTCCTCTGACTTATGTGGACTTTATGTGGATCACTTAACTTTTCTGTGCCTGAGCTTGCTGATCACTAAAGTAGATTTTGCCAAATGAGGTCTGGGCAAAAACTGATACTCAGGGTTAATGGAGGTCATTTATCTCTCTTCACACTCCTTTGAAGAAATAAGCTCCGAGAATACAAATGTGATTATTATAAGAGATTTAACACTTTTGATAAGATAGAAACAGATAGGTCTGAAATTCTTCTTTGGGCATTCAAATTAAATGCATTTCTGAGCTACCTCAGGTACTGTATTGGGAATAATTACTAAAGTTTTCTCTAGCCAGGTACTTAAAAACTTTCATAATTACTACTGTTCTCCTGGAAAACATTCATATCAGATACTGAAAAAAATGTATGACAAGATTTTTGATTAAGATATAGTAAACTTGACAAATAATACAGCTAAATGTCTCCTTTTGTTTCTGGCCCAAAACTTAAAAAAATAAAAAATGAGATTTGTTTTTTTTTTTTTTCAGACATCAAAGAATGATTAGAGGGAAAATGTTGAATATTAAAATTTCATATGTTTCTGTTACTAACTGAAAGGGAACAAACTTTACCACCCCAAAATATGTCTGTTTAACATGAGGGTTTTTTAGACTGATTATTTTTAAGAAACAAAAGGCTCAGAAATCTTTTCTTGTTACCTCTCCCCTTTAGTACCTAAAGGAATTTAGACACATGGCCTTAACTGAAACAGAGCTATCACCAGAGATATCTGAAGGAATGTGAGCTAGGTTTGGCCCTGGAGACTCTTCAGGACTTAGAGGCCAGAGTCCTCTCCATGTCCCATTGTCTCTGTAAGGCATGGCAAATACTTGTGTACCAAACATTTGCTTTCTCATCTTGGTGTGAATTGCCTTCCTCCCTGTTAAAGTCCCCAAACACTATCTCCAACATCATCTTTTGGCTTTAGCTGAAAATGGTATTTAATATGGTGGCTATGACCATTTTGGTGAGTTGCTCAGTTTTCTTTCATGTATACATGTTATTAAACTTTGTTTGATTTTCTCCTATTTATCTGTCTCCTGTGAATTTAATTTTTAGGTCAGCCAGAAGAACCTAGAAGGGTAGAGAAAAATTACTTCCTCCCCTACATGACCATAAATGACATAGCCTTTAAGGTTATTGTCATAGTTTGTCAATCTAGTGACATTATTGATTTTATTATATACAAAATCCCATGTTGCTTCATACCAGAAAAGCAGCTAAAAGAATTATCTGAATAATTCTATTTAAAAAATACCTATTCTTTGCAAATTCTCCCAAGTGTCTAGGGAGGTGCTGGAGCTTGAGTTTAGAACCCACATTTTCAATGTTATTACTCTAATTCTTTGTGTAGACACAATTTATTTTCTTTTCATGACTAACAAGTGTAGATATACACTTTTATTTCCCTGTGGAGATTTTTAAACCTCATTCTTAAACAAGCTCTTATAAGGAGCTTATACTTACCTGAAACCACTTCTGTTTTGTTTTAAGGAAGAGATTGTGGAAAATTAGTTTCTCACTGTCATTAAGTATCAACATTAATTTGGCCTTAATTATACTTAATTTCTTATGGACCTTGAGAGATTTGATGATCAGTTTATAAAATGAGCCTTCTTATATTTGATATGTCCCTGAAATTAGAAAACATATTCTTCCATTCTTACAAGCACAAAGAAATGTGCAGTCTCCGCACTGATGAAATACTAAGTACCTTTGATGATTTTGTTTACTCCAGGTTCCCATAATTGATGACAAGATGATTATTTTCAGTCTTGGCAAACTAATTCTCAGTACAGACCATGAAATATATTCCAGACTCTAAGACCAATACATCTTGCTCTGTGGTCTTTAAATAACTTATCCTCTTACACTTATCCTCATTATTTTCTCACTTCTCATGCTAACATCCTATATTATTCCACTCTACAGATTCTTGCAAGGGCTGACCTATGAATCTTAAGGGTTTTTTTTTTCAAGATTTAGAAATGACTTTTATTCTAAATGGAAATTACCACAAAATTCACTCAGAATTTGGAAATTAAAGCTGTGGAAAGAATGTTACAGATTTTCAACTTCATTATTTTGTTACCACCCAAGGGGGGTTGTCTGCTTGTTGCAAGACATGCCAACAGTCAGGAGGCAAGGTGGTTGGAGAGAAAGGACTTTATTACATCTTGCAAGCGAGAGAAAAAATGGCTGAGAGGAAGGGCGCAATCCTGGTTCAAATACCTGGTTCAAGAACCATCTCCCAGAAGAAGGACTACAGGCCAGTTATATATGGGGCTGGTCTCCAGGTGAGGGAGGAGGCTGGTCTGTGAGTGGGGCAGACATCTGGTCCCAGTTCCTGATAGTCCTTTGTTTACTGGATATACATCAGAGGATGGAGCAATACCTTATACCCTGATCTTTCAGTTTTCATTGATGATGGCTATCAGCAGAGGCTCTCTGCCCAGAGGTCATCACATTCCTAAGGAACTCAAAAGTAAAAAAGTTATCATCTTAAAGCAGCTGAGAGGGGCCACAAAATCTACAGAACATGTCTGGGCTAGTTAATAAGAGGTCATTTAAGGTTACAATATGGTTTCTTTTCTACAATATGCCTTCCCCTATGTCAACCTCATGTTGAGCTGGTATCAATTTTAGAGTTAAAGAAACTAAGGCAAAGAAAGTTTGTTGTAGTTTTCCCCAAGGACACAATTATTTGGATCTGTGTTCCAGTCTTTTTCTATTATCCTACTAGGAATATAAGTAGATAGCTATTTATCAGTTACTAATCAATAATGGCTTATCACATTGGAATCTATTTACTCTGTTCAGCTATGTGTTTTTAAATTAAGTTAGAAAGTGAGTGAGTAAAAATGTTAGGGAGTGTTTGAGTGGAAATTTTAAATAAATGAGGTATTTAGTGGAGAAATTTTGATCTTGTGATTGAAAAAATATTTTTAAAATAGATCAGATCATGGATCAAATTCCAGCATGACAATGTGAGGTACTCTCCTGACCTACTTCCCAGTGAAATTAGTGAAAATTATTTATAAAATAAATCATTTAAAGCTTCTGGAAGTGGTTCTAAAGGCCAAAGGAAAATGAAGACATATTTATCCAGAAACATCTATAAAAATTTGTTAAGAAAGCCAAGAATCTGTGGTATTTGAACCAGGATTTCTCCCTTCCTCTCTGCTCTCACATCAGTGAGAGAGACTCCATTCCAGACTGCTGTAGCCAAGAATAAAGGTTTCACTCTCCACTTAGATACAAGTCAGAGGGCTTTCTTTCCAGAAAAGGCAGGACTTAAGCTTGTCTCATCCTGCCCCCAGCTTCCTGTTGCTGAGTCTAAGTCCAGGGAAAGTGCAGTTGAGACATGAGGGCATCCTTCTTCTGCCCTGCCCCCTTTCATTGGACACAGGCTCTATCTTGGGTACAAGACACAGAGATAGTAGCACCCAATAGCCACATGCCCTGGCTTGTGAGGTCATGTTTACCTGCCAGAAGAGGTAAGCTGAGAGGACCTCAGGCTGCTCATCTTCCGTCACACAGCCCCTAAAACAAGAGCATCATTCAGAGAGAACTTTGCCATCGTCTGCACCCTAGTTCCAGAGTTTTGGCTCAGAGCTTTTGCTGGGGGCCTAGGGAGAATCAGCCTATAAAACAAATAACTCCTAATCTTTTCCCAATAGAATTGATCTCATTTACAACAGAGCATGGAGAAGTTAAGACCAAGGGCACCGTTAACTACACTGGAGGTTGTGATGAAGGGCAATTGGGAGGACATTTGTAGATTGAATGAAGATACAACCTAGACTTTACACTGGCTACCTTGAAGGACAAAACCAGAGAATAAGGCAGCTGGAAAGAGGCCTCCTAAAGTCAGAACAAATACCAAACATGGAACTTAGAAGCTATTCTTTTAAAGGTACCACAATTTGATTGGATTAATTTATAGAACAATTTATGCCCCAGGGCATTTCTGAAAACAGTAGAGCAATCAGTCAGCAATTAGTGCAGTTCAATAGCTGGGCATGCTCAGGGAAAGAGAAAGCCATCCCTACCAATACAACTGTCATCACAGGGTCATTCTGAGTATATTGAGGAGTAACATCAGAGGTTTAAGAGTATTGGGGAAGGGAGAGCAGACTTCATTAAAATAATCCAGCCAGTCACTAAACAAATAAAAAATCAAATAACAAGAACAATCCTTGGAAAGCAGGGGTGGGTTCAGTAGCCAGAATTGCTATAATATATTATCTAAACCATGTTTATCTAAATCATAAAAACTCTTGAGTTGAAAAATATGATACAAAAAGTTCACTAAAGGGCTCAATAGGAGATTTGAACTGGCAGATGAAAGAATTAGCTAACTTGAAGGTAAATTGATAGAGATTATTCAATCTGAAAAACAAAAAGCAAAAAGATGAATAGAGCCTTGGAGAAATGTGAGCCACCATCAAGCAGAGCTACATAAACATAATAAGAGTACCAGAAGGAAAAGAGACAAAAACGAACAGAAAAAACTATTTGAAGAAATAATGTGAGGAAACTTCCCAAATTTATTGAAAGACAGTAGGCTTCACACCCAGGAGGCTCAATGAGCTCCACAAATGATAAATACAAGAATATTTACAAATGGACACATCATGGTAAACACATTGAAAATCAAGGGCAAGGAGAAAATCTTGAAGGTGACAAGAGAAAAACAACTCCTCATTTATGATATAACTCCAATAAAGTTTCCACTAATTTCTCAGCAGAGCAATGTTGGCCAGAAGGCAGTGGGATGACTTATTCATGCCATGTGCTCAAAACAAAACAGTCAATCAAGAACCCTATATCCAGCAAAGCTACCTTTCAAAAGTAAAGGTCAAATAACACTTTTCCCAGATAAACAAACACTGAATTTGTTGCTACTTGACCTGCCTTGCAAAAAGTACTAAATAAAGTTCTTCAGGTTAAAAACAAGTATCCCCAGAAAGTAATTCAAATCCACATGAAAAAACAAACAGCATCAGTAAAGATAATTATGTAATCATAAAAGACAGTAGTAATGTATACTTTTCTCATAACTGATTTTAATAGTTGTATAAAATAATATGTTCACATTGTAAAGTTGGACCTATATCATATAGAAATATGTATGTACACTTTATTTGCAAGACCCCCCCACACACACACACACAAAGGAAGTGGGTGGTAACAAAGCTGTATTAGGATAAGAAAATGAATATAGATGGTAAAATAATATTTATAATCAATTATTGTTGGGTTTGTAATAAGAGATGTGTTATGTATAACAATAATACAATGAAAAGGGGGAAAAGGGAATAGAATTATACAGAAGTAAGATTTATATATCTCACTGGAATGAAATTAGTATACATATGAAGCTGATTATGATAAGTAATGATATATATGGTAAACCCTAGAACAATTGCTAAAAAGTAACTCAAAAATATAATGAAAAAGTCATTAATGAAATTAAAATCTACATTAGAAAATATTCATTTAACGCAAAATAAAACAATTAAAAGAAGGATTAGAAGAACAAAAACCCCCCATGATATAGCAAAGATATGGTAGATGTAGATCCAACTATATCAAGAATAATAATAAATGTAAATGGGTCAAATAATCTAATCAAAAGACAGAGATTGTCAGACTGGATAAAAATGATGATCAAATTATAAGTTGTCTATAAGGCACACACTTTAGATTCAAAGATATAAATAGATTGAAAGTAGGACTGTGGCTAATTCATTTGGGCTACCTTCAAGATAATTCATTATAGAGTTACTGTGTGTGAAAGGATATGCTCAATGTTGCAGAAAATGTAAGGATAAATAGCTTTCAATCTATCCTAAGACTTCTAGTTTATAGAAAACAGAAAAATAAGTAAACTCTACTGTAAAGTAGCCAGATCAGTCCCTTTAATATATTGATTATTCAGAAAAGGAAGAATTGGAAAAATCAGGAAAGGATTTTGGAGGAGACAGCACTTAGAGACGGATAGAATTATGACATATAGACATGTAGACATGAGGAACACTCAACGGACAAACAAGGGCACAAATGTAGACTTTAAAGTTTTTGAGCCAATTAAGAGCCTTAAAGGTGTTTTGGCAGAAAGTAAACTATACTTATATCTGTCATATGGAAATATCAATCTAGATGAGAAAATGGTAAAAATAAATCCACATTCTGTTTCGTGTTTCAGTTTATGCAAACACTTATAACAAGAGAAAGGTAGCCAGTAACAGGGTTGAACTGCCTTTTGTTTATGGCTATTTTCTGTCTTCTCCTGAGAATGCCACCATGTTAAATTTTTCACAAGTTTGTAGAGAAATTGGCAATATCCAGGTGTGCTCCTGTAGAATTTAGGGGTGAAAAATTGCCAATGTACTGTACATATTTTCACTTTTAACATCTTTCTTTTTAAGAACAAGCATGGCTTAAAAAGAAGTAAAAGTGTATACAAGAATGGAGTAATTTAAATTAATACTAATTCTGTGTACTTCACTCCAAAAATACCTGGCATAAAAATTGTCTGATCATCTAAAAAAAAAGATAAGTTTATCCCCATCATAAATAATCTACTGTTGTATTCCTTTAAAAAAAACCAACTTCATTGATATTTTAAAATACGTATTTCCATGCTATCAAAAACTGATTTATGCAGTAAGTTTTCAGAACCTTATCTAAGATATAAAGTAAGATTCACAACATTTTTCTCTATAGAAACATATCCTTTAAGAACTTAATGCCTACCAATTAGCAGCTCATTATTCTTTAGAGATATTAAAAACCAGTCAGTATTAATAGTGCTAAGCAAGAGTTGGCTTTGATAAGTGCAGTATATAGGTATATACTACCCAGTTTTTACCCTAGTTATAAAGATAAAATACTCTGTCACAGAGAAAGTATGTGTCAGGCACATCAAAACATCTAGAAATTTGCAGTCCCCAGTTCCATCTCTCAGCAGGACAGTTCTTTTTGACAAGCCTTTTGCTGTCACTTCTTTGTTGTGAGTGTTTCTTTATGATTCCCTGTTACAGCTCTTACATACTGATTAATGGGAATAATACTGCCAAATGATTTTCTTAAGGATGAAATGGCAGTATTTTGAAGACGAGGCTGCTTACAAAGAAACAGATGGCTCTGCAGATGAATTTTAAGTTCCCAACGTCAAAATTTAGATTATTGCTTTTGTCAGTAGTGGGCAAAAAGAAATTTGTCCTTAGAGATGCTCTGCTAATTGATGTGTTCACACCATACACTCTCCAAATTTATTTTTGCATTTTCTACCTTAAAGGAACATATTATGTGACTTTATGTGTTGTCCAATGTATCAAGCATTTTATAAATTTTAAGAGAGTAAACTAATGTACTAATGATAAAGTACATTCTACCGGGTCAGGAGAAATCCGAGAAAAAGACTCCATGCTGTCCTTAGAATTTTCCCTCTTGTCCTTGTCTATTGGGTGACTGCTAGTTAAAAAAAAAATTGGACTTAACCAGCTTTCTCTCCCTCTAACATGACCTCTCGAGAAGCCTTCAAACACACATACTGATAGACCTCAGTTGATGAAAAACTTCCCACAATGTCTAGGGCCCACACCATGTGACCATGTGGAATTGCAGGAGGCACATTTTAAGACATAACAAAAACATACCAGGACTGGCATATAATACTCTTGTCTTTGAGAATTTCTCAACCTGAAGGAACTCTTAGGGAGATTCCTTTTAGAAGTTTTGGCTTTGTTTACCTAGCTTCCTTAACAACCACTTATAGAGAGTTGCTGTCCAGAGGTTTGACAAATATCAACTCATGCCTCCTCATAACAACTCTGAGGTAGGTACTTGGGTGACCTTCTTAGGAATCTTGCCCTGTGGTTGTTCTTCTTGCTTTTGATGTTTTAATCCAGAAGCTTATTTGGTAAGTGAAAAAAAAAATTCCATGAACAGTCCAAGAGATTTTTCTCTTGAGATGCGGTCACCAAGCAAAGAGCATTGATATTGTGGGAATCCTGCATTGACTCTTTTTGCATCAATTTATTTCATGTGATGTACACAGAGGCACTTCAGAGGAGCAAGAGAGTTTTTAAGAATCCCTTTTTAGATTAGGGAACATAGGATATTTGAGCTCAAGTGATTTCTTTCTGTCACTCTGTTTTGACAATAAGTGGTAGTGAGATAGCAAACATTTATACCATGTATCATTAGGGAAATTTTAAGATAAAAATAAGTGCTTACTAGTTTTTAAACAAGGACCAAAAATGTATTTCCCAACATCAACTATCTTCTCCTTAGTAGGGCATTTTTCCTTTAATTAAATTTCAACTTTTCCTGAGTATTAAGGGCAACTAAAAGTGGGCCTTTTGCTAGTGTTTTTTATTGATGCACATTATCACTTGTGAAAACGAGCACAAAATATAGAACATGGGGATGGAGCAACATGAATGAGAGACACTCAGCAATTCTTGTACAACATAAGAATATTTTTCGCTGCTGGTTTTAAAAACAGTACTTTCCTCCAGGTAAAATTAAGGGCATTTTCCCAAGGCACGGTAAACGCTTCAGAAAAGACAGAAAGACAGCTAGTACAATCCCTTTGCTTTAAACTCAGTGGTCTGAGAGGAATGGTTCAGCAAGTCCTTGCCATAACGTGTATTTTCGTATTTTGACTCACTGGGTCAGTATCAAGTCATAACTCACAAATAATAAGTAGAGCCTTACATCTCTTTGGCACCTTCTATGAGCCAGGCAAGGTTCTAGATGCTTTAGGTACCCATCTCACAGAACGTTCATCACAGCAGGTGGCACAACAAAAGGAGACAGAGAAAATACTTAACACTTTCAAAGACATCAAGCTAGGAAGCATTGTTTTACTTATTTTAATCTTAATGAAAATACTTCACTATAATTATTTCTGTTTCCATTTTATAGCTGAGGAATCAGGTCAGGAACTTCAAGGGGCTTGTCCATGGTCACATTTCAAGCAAATGACAGAGCAGATTGGTGCACATTTATGCACTGCTGCTGTAACAGGGGCTCTCTGACACTTTGCTCTTCAAAGGGTGGTCCTGATGGGAAGCATGGTGATCATCTGGGAGCTTGTTAGAAATGCAGAGTCTGGAGCCCTACCCATAACTGCAGCATCAGGATCTGCATTTTAACAGCCCCTTCCCCACCAAGAGATTCCACTACATTAACATTTGAGAAGCACTAGTCCTGTCACTCTGCTCCCCTCACAGAGACAGCTTGGCAACACTTGAATATTTCAGTGTTTCTAAGGCAGCTGATGACTGTTCCCAGCAGGAGCCATCAGCACTTTCCAGAAGCTACCTGAGAATTATAGTCACTCCTTCCCTGGCCCCCTCTCAGACACTCCTCTCCTTCCCATGTATAGAATCTCAGTTCCAGGCAAAGATGAATGACTAAATTCTCTTTTCAATTTAACTTAAGCATGTGAAGCAGCACTAACTCTTAAAAGCTATTTCTGGTCCAGCTGTGGAGAGGCAGGTCATCCATTTCTTCCTGGAGAGCCTCCCAAAAAGCTCTTCAGTTCCACGAGGCTCTGTAGTCGCACAGGCGGGAGGAATGAGCTGGTGTGTCGCATAGTCCTTTGTGCTGTGCACCTGGGGTTTTGCTGAATGGAGTGTTTACTGGAAGACTTCATTATTTCAATCTCATTATCTCTAAATGTGCTTGTTATCCTCTGGATAAGATCTAATTACAAGGCTGTCTTCTGTGTTCGCTTTCTTTCATGTAGCTTTCTGTAATGTATACAACATAACGTGTAAATAGGATTGGGCATGTCCCCCAGTGTTAGAGCAAAACTATTGAGAAACAGGTGCTACGTGATGGAACATTGAAAGGGCGTCTTCACAGGGAATCTACCAGCAAGAAGGAGCATATAAATGTGGGCCTTCTGAACAGTATAGAACAGGTTATAACGCTTTAAGACTCAGGAGGATTTTTTTTTTACTATAAAAAAACAAATTCTGGTTTAGCAGTTTGTACTATGCAAAGCACTTTCTCATTGTCAGTTACAGCAATCTTGTGATCTAATATGTATCTCTTCGTTATTCTAGGGACAACACATGCCACTAATAAATATAATTTCGTTTTTGGTTTTCTTAATGAATTTAATGGTAAAAAAGTTTCCCTAATGGAAAAAGTGGCAGAAAATATATATGAGTTATAGTTTCTTTCCTGTATTGGTGAAAATAATAGTGGCTAGGCCATAAAATCTCCATTGATATTGTCTCTTGATTTTCTTTATATCATTGAAGTTATCTTTTGGTTTATCTTAAAATCTTAATCTTTCATTGTCACTTTGGTTCAATTTAAAAAATATCATGGAAACTTAGAGACTATTAGCTCCCACCTCCTCATTAAACCTCTTGTCTAAATATTTTAAACAAATAATTTGTAAGTTGCTCCAACTATTTAGAGATTGTTTTTAATCAAATTATTCAACTTTGCCTTAATGAACGATTTCTGCAGAACTGGTGTTCAGGTCTAATTCTAGGCATAAGAGTGATTGTGGTAGATTGTTATTCTTCTATCTTTAAACCAAAAGCCATTCTAGCTGCTTAAAAATATAACCATGAATAGATAATATACCCCAAAAAGATAAAGGCTGTATCCTCAGTGTGCATATAATGCCTAGAAAGTAATATTTATTTATAATTCATTCAACATCAGACACTATCATAGGCTCTAGCGATATGTATTAATCATTGCCTTTCCCATTAAAAATGTGCACCTTAGGAGGTCAGGGTCTTTTTATCTTGTTCATTGCCTTAGAATCTATAATAGCATTTGGCACATAACTGTTGATCAATAAATATCTCTTGAATGAAGTAAATGATCAATGCCAGCAGTCAGAGGAGAAAAGTAAAAAGAAACAACAAAATATATGAGATTATTTTAAAATTATGATAATTGTTCTGAAGAAAAAAGAAAACAATTGCTGACAGAGAATAATAGAGGGAGATTCTTTTTCTAACATTTGTCATAACTACTTTTGATACAGTCTCAACTAATTATAGCCAAGGAAAGAGTAATGTTCTTGATAATTTTTTTATGGTAGAGAATATTTTATAATTCGAAATAGTGAAATAGCTTAGGGGAGCAGTTTAGGGGTAGGTCTTTTAAGAAATATTGCAGATTCATTTTTTTCAATCATATTTAGTTATTGCCTGCTAGAGAGCAGGCACTGTCCAGGATTTTGGAATTACAGTGATGGACAACAAAAACACCGTAAGACTCCTGGCTCCTGTCTGCTTGGAGTGTCTCCAATCACAGACTCACGGGGAGATTCCCAAGGTCACTTGCTGCAACTGTGTGAATGAGGACAAGGACAGGTTTGGGGAGATGATGTAGACCAGAGTTCCCTCAAAAAGGTCAGGACTTAGGGCAGATACAAGACGAAAACTCTTTTAAGACACGTTCAAGGTCCAAGTTATCCTTCAGCATAACAATAATAATTCAAATGCTCACCGGTAGCTTGGAGATCTAGTCTGATTTTAGTTTCCTAATCGATAAATCAGGAGTGTTAAACTAACTGTCACTTAGAGACTCCTGGATACCTTAGTAGTTCTTCAGCATGGGTTACCAGTTGATGATTTAAACATCCCTTCCTTGCATGAAATACTTAGTATAAACACCTAACTTATGAACAAGGCATGACTCAGGTTCTGAAGAGAACGGAGCGAGTGCACATTTCCTAACTTTCTGCGGGTTCCTACGCAACCATCCTCCACTCTTATCTCCATCCTTATTAACTTTTCTTGTATCCTCTCCTTCCTCATTCTTCTGCTCCCTGTTTCTACACCACACTCATACCTTCTGATAAGCACATGTCTCTAGGATGCCATTTCTCCTTTTCCTCTTTTACATAATCGTTTTAGCATCTTCATATTTAGATTTACTTTATCTGTGTTTCACACAGGTTAATGTTTTATATGCCTCTTCACAGTGTTAGATGGATAAAAGTCACTCCAAAAAGTAGCTTTCTCTACTTTTCTTCCCTGCAAATCTGTTACTTAATACAACAGTTATCCATTGAACATTACCATGTGCCAGAGACAGGAGCACATCAGACACAGCTCCCATCTTCCCAGAGTTGACAATCAGATGAGGAAGATGTGAAGTAAATGCTTAGGCAAATAGAAAATTCACTTAGATAAGTACTCTGAAAAAAAATGAACAATTTAGAGATTAGCAGACTGGTGTGGGGATGGTCAAGGCAGTCATTTCTGAGTATGTGGCATGTAAGCAGACACCGAAAGGGATGTGAAGGAGTCAGCCACACAATGGCCAAATATAAATGCATGCAAGGCAGCCACATCAGTCTGTGCAATAGCTTTGAGGTAGAAAAGACAGGTCTTTTTTTTAAAAAAAAAGTCTCTACTGAGTCAGATTTTGATGGTAAAATTAGAGAGAGATGAAGAAATGCCTATGATGTGAGGAATTCTCTCTCCTGGGATTTTGTGTCTGCACCCACACCAAGATGTTAGAGTCATACGTACATTCATAGCCCTAGCTCTATCTTGAATTCAAGACCCATGTGTTCACCTGGATGTTCCGCACACAGCTAAAAATCTGCCTGCTCAAACATGGGGTCCTTATCCTCCCCTAACAAGACAGCTCTCCCTCCAGTTGCCTCTTGCCTAGAGGCATTACTGCCATAAACAAAAAGCATCCGATTTAGACATTTCATTTATTCCTGACTTTACCAGTCTTAGCTGCCTACATCCAATTTGGCATCAGTCCTACTATTTTTTTTAGTGAACACCTTAGAATATGATATCTTTTTCTCTGTGCTTCCTGCCTTGGTTCTGGCTAGCATCAGCTCTCATCTGGGTCATTGCATATGCATATGCATAATGTACTAGCAGGCCTTATCCTTGGTGTCTTTCTACTTCAATCTGTTATCCTCACATCATTACCAGGGAAATCTTATACCCCTGCATAAGATCACTCCTGAGGGACATGCAAAGTGCCCAGCAAGTCTTCAATCTATTTTTCCCAGCGTCATCCCCCCCCGCCAAGATACCCTTTATGCTCACTCACAATGTACCTCTCTATGGCCTGGGCACACTGTTCTCTTTAATGTTACCATTCCTTTGTAGAAACCCTTCTGTTTCAATAGCTGTTTTATTTCTCTGCCAGATGAGTGCCTATTCTTCCTCAGAGACCCTGCTGAAATGTTTCCTCCCTGTAAAGTTTGTTTTTGACTCCCTACTAATCCACAGTGAGAATTTCTTTCTCCCTCAACTAGACTCACATTCTATTTTATTTATCAGCAGTTTTCTTAACTGAATCTCTCCCCGTGAACTGTATAATCCTGAAAAGGAGTGCCAGCATGCATTTATCTTTTATACCAGCAACTAAAATAGTGTCTGAACTGAAATAAAACCTAATATGTATTTATTAGATTAATAATCTAGGATTATTTGTCTATAGGAAGCAGAAATTCATTGGAAAGTCCCCTCCCAAACTATTAGCCAGGCAGAAATCAGCCTCTTTCCTATGCTATTATGAAAATGATACAAAGATGTAATGATCTTAGAAAATATACATATAGCCCTACTAAAAATCTCGACAAAAAGTATTTTGTCCCTCATGCTATAACCTCAGTAAATGCTAAGACTCCTTGTGACTCACTCTATTCAAGAAGTTGCATACAAAGAAGCATAGTAGAGAAACACAAAAGCAATCAAATGGCATCTATGCTAACCTCCAGCTGAATCTCTCAGAGAAAAGTGAAGGGCATTTAATTCATAGTAGAGCTACATTTCTCAAATCTCATCTCTCTCCTTCGCAAGCATCCTCACCTTAGTCTTCCACGTACTCCACCCATTTCTATCCATTTTAAAATATTCATTCCACTGAAACACCTGACTCCTCTCTAGGCTTATTTGGTATAGAACAATTTGGCTTTTTAATGCCTTTCATCCATATCCCTTTCTTCCATCTTCTCTTAATTCTGAATTACATGTAATCAGGGAACAAAACTAGCAACACCTTTCCATTGTGTGAGTGAGGAGAACTCAAAAATAAACACATTTTCTCAATTCATATATTCGTTAAGCATTACAAATTAAGATAAGTGTTTGCTTGGCTGAGTATAATTTGATTTTTAAAAATTAAATACCAAATGAGAAAAGGGTAAAATTCATAACACATTGAATCTAATTGCTTTTTAACATGGGTACCATATTTTTTAAATTGTTTAACCACTTCTATTCCTTATCCTAGATTTATACCATCTCACATAAACACTTAGGTGCAAGTTTTCAGTTATTTTTCTTTAATATGGCTGCATGAATCTGAATAGAAATTTCTTTGAAGATTCATTTTCTCTTGCAATATGGGCGTAGAGACAGTCAACAAATGTGACTTTTTACTTGGCTTGTTTATCTTTTCTTTTTTTCTTCCTTTTGTATCCAGTGGAAAGCAGAAATCAGGAGTGCTTTTTTCTAATGTTTGGCTATTCTCACATCATAAAATTCCTTTCCTAGAGTAGGTCATTTAAGAAAATAGTAGGCAGACACTTGAAATCAGTTGATAATTGCTTTCAGCTTAGTGATGCACCTCCCAGGAAGTGTTCTTTGTTGTTAGTTTTAATTTTTGATTTTTAAGCTGGCCTAAATTCTTAGAGGTGAGAATAAAAAATCTGGCAGTATGTAGCCTGTGTTGTTTGAAGCCATCTGTTTGTATGGAATACAAGATAACTTTTGAGGTGTCACTGTCATCACTGTTGATAGGCAGTAGGGCACTCCCCCCTCCCGCACTCCCCTGTACTCCCCCCCTCCAAGTCTCCTCTCATTGCCTTTTCCCTCAGTTCCCCCATTCAGTGAATGATCCAATTAATGTCAGGGCTGGAGGATTTGACAGCTTGCCAACACAGGTGTGCTGCAACTGCTCTCCTTTCATTTTTTTTTTCCTCCTATCTAAAGGAAAAAGAAAAGTGCATTTTCAATCATAGAGCTAAGAATCTTCCAGAATATTTCTAATGTCTTTTTTGGAAAAATAAAGCTTGTGAAATGTAATTTATATTGTAAGGCAACTATTCATCCACAGCTTTGTTATCACATCTAAAATTATAATTACTCAGTAGTAAATTTAATGATAAACATATACTAAATATATATTATTTTTCAGGAAATATTTGTTGTACCAAGGATCAAACAAGAGTAAGACCTATTTTCTGACATCAAGGGGCTCACTGACCAGTGATGAAGACCGAACTCCATAAATAGCACATAAATAAACATGAATGGAGATATGTAACAAAAGTCATAAAATAAATGTTATAGCAAAATGAGTATGATGTGCTGTGGAGGCAAGATGCAGAAGGTTAGTTGGTAAAGATGAAATTTAGCTTGGCCATGGAGGAGGAAAAGAGAAAGGTAAAGTAAACCAGCCAACCGAACAGCCTTAGCGAGACCGTCACTTAGTTGCTGACTAAGAGCACAGTCTCAAATGTCAGAGGACTTGGCTTCAGCCCCTGTTCTGGCCTTAACTTTTTAGCTGTGTGACTTTGGACAAGTCATTTAGCCTCTCTAAGTTTCCTCATATAAGAAAATGAGCATAATAGTATGAGACAATGTACATAATTCTCTTGGAATAGAATTGATCTTTTAGAATTATCTTCTAATTATTTTAGAATTTATGAAATAGGTGGAGACCTTGAAAATCAGTCAGAAGACAATAGTAAGAAGGAGGAATTAAGATGATTGAACACATGAAAAGACTGAGGGGCCGTCTTAGAAATATTCAAACAGACATATATTCAATGAATTTTTCTCCTGTTCTTCAGAAAGGATATAAAAATGATGAGTAACAGCTTTTATTGTCAGTTAAAAAAATGAGAAAATGATAAAACAACTGCAGGAAGAAATATTAGTGTTAGATATAAAGAAAGAACTTTCTGAGAGTAAAAATATATCTCACAAAACTTATAAAATAAATAGTAGCCTGTATATGAGGAACTGAGACGTGGCAAAGGGGCAACTTGGCCACAAGTTTTACATGTGTCCTTGAAGAGTCAACTGAATCATGGAGAAAAACAGAAGGAATAATTTGGGAAAGAAGAATGACTCCCTGAAGAGGAATCCCTGGGCTCTGATTATCTTTTCTGGGTCTTGATATACACTTTTATGATGCATATTTGTAACTTATTTAATAGGCAAAAGCGATCAGTGTGCCTCACATACATCCCTTGTATCACCCACTGAGATATCACTGTGCCAGAAAATTGTGGTTAAGGGTGTACCTGCCAATCAACCAACTAGTTTGTAAATTCCCGAAGAAAAGGAATGTCTTCTTCACATCACATCTACCATTGTAAACAGTTGCTCATAGTAATCTATCAATAAATATTTGTTGAATGCATGGACAGATGTATTAATCAACCAATTAAGCACTATAAAATATCATTAAACTGAATGATTTTATGGGGACTTTCCAAAATACGTATGTAAATTCACAGTGTAAAATCAAGATTTCAATAAATCTAAGGTTTTAACATGTGATGATTCATTAGAAGTGGTTTCCTCTGTCATCCACCTTGGGTAGTGAAATCTCAAAATCCTTTTGTCGTCCTTAAGAGTATATTTGCGAGGTTAGCTGTTCAAGGTCTCCTTACACAAGATAAAAAATGTATAGATTTTCTCCATGTGTCCCTGATTTGTCAAATAGAATGTTAAAAACTATGTCATTACTAAAACTATGAAAGAAACTAAATCTCTACCTAATGTATGTTAAACTTGTCTCTTTTAACTCTCTTTTACCAAGTGTTTGATGTACATTTTCCATTTTCTCAACAAATGATACCTACTACCCTGATAAGAAGTTAATGATATACTAACCAGTTTAAAGCAATCTTTCCAGAAAGGGATGGAAATGTTATTGAAAGAGTATGTACCTAGAAAATTTTAATAGTGAGAAACATATTTTCAGATTGAAATTGGAACCTGCTTGTGCTAACTTCCGCTAGGGGAAGGACCAGTAATGCTGCTCTGAGTGTGCGAAGTCTGGGTGAAAAACAGCAACAGACAATCACTTCATAATTTCCATAATATTCCTTCTTAACGACTGGATTCTGTCATTAATGGTTTTCATCCCATGAAGAAGTAAACACGATAATTGCATCTCCCATGAATAGCCCACCAGCATTGGAGCAGCAGAGTCAGTATCTAAATGCATTTTGCATCAACTTGCCAGGAGATCCTCAATGACTCTAAGGATCCTGATCTAAATCAGTTACAATCCAAGTAATAAACAAAGGCTCTGAGGGTGATCATGGTACGGCTGCGGGGTATGTTCATGTCTTGAGAAGAAATGGGATTAGACATTTTTGAGGTACAGATGAGAAAGCAACCCAAAAGCAAATGTATTAAAATCCATGCACCTTGGTGAAATGTTAGTTTCATTATTCTCATGGTTTGGTAGTTACTGGATCTATAAAAGGGAAAAGCCTGAATAAAATTTTTTGCCTTCAGTATTACTGAATACGTATTGTCAGTCTCTCCAGGATGAGACACATTTTCCGTATGAAAAACTCTTATTCATTTCAAAGCGAATTGGTCATCTAGAGGACACTCGAAGCTGTGCTGTCCACTTTGGAAGAAAACTACCAATATGATGACATGCTTCCTGATTTTGATGTCATTTAGTTCAGATAAATTTCTTGTTATAATTAGTGACACTTTACATTTCTGGAACACTTTACATTACAGAACATTATCACATACATTATTATAGAAGATCCTAATGACAGTCCCAGCTGTTTTATACTCCATTTAACACATGAGAAAAAGAGATTTAGAATTGAATTACATTCTGTAAGATAGAGCTGGTAAGTGTGAGATCAGCCCCTCATCAGAAACATATGGGGGCCCAAAGAATCTGTAGGTCTTTTCCCTTCCCTGGTGAAATTTGTTATACGTGTGTGACTTGAGGATCAAGTAGCACCAGCCTTAAGCAAAATGAAGACAGGTTGAGCTTGCCTTTGAAATCTCCAAGCTAATCCCTCTGCTTTGACAGGCTACTATATAGGCATCTCAGCCAAAAGATAGGCATTGAGAGCCCACGAGTGTGCCAGATCCTGGGTTAGACCACTTGCCATTCTCTTTTGGACTATTCTCAACCAACAGCTCCATTCAGCGGGTGATCAGGATTATCATATACCCAGACCTTTCCCCAGGTCAGCTATATGCTGGGCAACATGGAGTGAGGAGAAGATCAAGAGCTATGAGAACAGGCTTAGAATCACTTCTCACATTTGTCACTTCTTAGCTCTCTAGTCACTGGCACTTGTTTAGTATCTCAGAGCTACTGATTCCTGATGTATAAAATGAAGATTAAAATGCCTATATTGCAAGATTTTTGTGAAGACAGAGGATAACATAACGAATCACCTCTCAGATAATGGAAAACATATATTGGTCTCTGCCCCCAGTTCCCAGTGCAGAGCTCCTGAAACCCTTGTAATTTCCTAAGTGATAAGAGCACTAGAAGCTTCCTTTTTTCCTAATATTTGGTGTTTGAACCCTGGTTCCTGACGTAGGGCTCCTGAAACCCTTGCAGTTTCTTGTGTGATAGGAGTGTCTTTTGTTCTAATGAGGAGACTCTGGATGGGCTCCTGGTTGGGGGCTGGTCACTGGAAAGACCAAGCCATTGATTAGAAGCCAGGAGTTTTCAGCCTCATCCCCATTCTCTTGAGGAGGGAGAACCACTGAAAATGGAGTCAACGATTGATCACGCCTACACGATGAAGCCTCCATAAAAGTCCCAATAGTACGAAGTTCGGGGAACTTCCAGGCTGGTGAACACATCTGTGGACCAGGAGGGTGACATACCCCAACTCCATGGAGACAGAAGCTCATGTGCTCAAGACCCTCCCAGACTTCACCTTACGTATCTCTTCATCTGGCTGTTCAGCTCTATCTTTTATCATATCGTCTAATAAATTAGTAAATGTAAGTGTTTCCCTAAGTTCTGTGAGCCACTCAAAAATTAGTCAAACCCAAGAAAAGGGTCATAAGAACCTTAGATTTACAGCTTATCTCTCAGAGCACAGGGGACAACCTGAACTTGTGATTGACATCTGAAGTGGGGTGGGAGAAGTCTTGTGGTACTGAGCCCCTAACCTATGGAATCTGGCACTGTCTTCAGGTAGATAGTGTCAGAATTGAATTAAATTGAGTTAAATCATAGACACCCCACTGGTGTCAAAAAATTGCTTAGTGTGGGAAAAACTCCCACACATTTGGTGACCAGAATTGTCAGAAGTGAAGTGTTCTGTGTGAAAGTAAAGGAGACACACACAATGAAGACTGAGTGGCTTTTCAATACATCACCAGCCCGCAGCCTGCCCCGTTCTTGCCCTGTAATACCACAGTGAGACATAAGCAGATTAACTAAGCTCCAACCAAAGATGAATAGCTGATAAGGATCAATAGGATGGCCTTCCTTCATTTAGAAGGGAGTTTTGGAGCCTCCAAAGCCTTGACACAAAGGAATTTTTAGCATAAATTCACTCTTCTTGTTAGGGATGGGGCCTCTGATCATACCATTCATTCCTGTTGAAAAACACATATTGGGCACCTACCCTATGTCAGGCATTAATGGGGCTGAAGAAGAATAAGCTATGGTCTCTGACTTTGAAGAGTTCACTGCAGCAATTTATTACCCATCCACTACGGGGCCTGATGACCAACCATTCCCCAGCCTTACTGTCTGTCCTTTCCTTCTGGGGCATCCTCCTCATGTGCTCTCTGAGTTGTGAAGGTTGTCCTTTAGTGATCATCTGAGAAGTCGTCCTCCCTCAAATTATTCTGTGATAGTAGCCTATGGGACAAAACCCCCATCCTATACCTTCTATCCCAGAGAGGGCTGCAATTTAATTATACTCACTCATATCATCTTTGCATGCTTTCTTCAATGTAAGTGCTGTCATCTCAGCTTTACTACAAGCTTGTTACCTCCTCATAGCACCTGGTATAGTGCTGCCTTCTCCGCATCACCAGTGGGCATGCAATTCTTGTATTGAATTAAGTTGAACTGCGCAACATGAAAATGTGCAATATTTAGCTTAGATTTGAGACATTTCTAGCAGGAAAAACTGTTAAACATCGAGGCTGATATTCAAGTCAGGTCACACAATCCAGCGCCCTTGAGAAGAATCCATTCTGAGATGATTTAGACATGGTATTACACAAAAACTTCGAAGAAAAATGTAGATGAGCTTGCAATCTCCGTTTATCTGAGGAAGAGTTTATCCTCCACCAATCCCTTATTTGTCACTGCCTTTAACAGCAGTAAAATAGCTACATATTTTATCAGAAGCTGGAATTCTTGGTCTTTAGTAATAGAGTCCCTTTTTAAAGGAAAATTTTCTACTAAGTTACGAAATAGATTAGAAAAGCTATTATTTTAATAATATATTCTATAGGCTAATTGTTTATCCATGACTGTGAAAGGAGCAATTTTTCTCACTATTTCTTTCTACTCTGACTCACCTTTCTAAAGATATCATGTCTAAGATCTGGGCCCATCTTCTCCATTTTGAGGTGTTCATTCACACAAACAGCCTTCTGAAAACTACTGTGCTGTGACTATAGTTTGAAGAAAACATTTAGACAAGTCTCCCCATCTGGTATATCTATCTGCTTAATTGAGAGACCAGCGTAAGTACTAGAAAATAAAACCATGAGCTACTTTTTAAAATTTTGGTGGAAAAAAAATATAATAACAAGGTCCTGCCTAATTGGATACTTGGCATCTCAAGTGCCCCACTGATAAAGTTATTCTCCTGTATTTTCACAGCCTTTTGCTAATGAGAATCTTGAGCTTTTCTTGACCTCAAAAAACATTTTCTGTGTCCATACTGTTCATTTTGTATAATATTATAATAGGTTAGAGTGATGGTCTGACTTAAATGAGGTCACAAAAGTCAAGAGGACGCTTTGCAATTAGCACACAGTGGCGTGGTGATGGTCACTGCAGAGTGTTACAGCCCCTCCACCCCGCTTGTGGTATCAGACCTTTGTGACCATTTATGTGTGTGCCTGTAAACAGATGTGTTAGACGCAACTCACAAATGTTCTTAAGATAATATTTTCTTTCGCTAAAGTAAAAATGAATCAATGAAAATAATTTCTATTTCATTAGTCCCACATATTTCAAATGTTTTTAAAGATTATCTCCTTGAAAATCCGGTTCCTTTTGGCTAAATATTAACTATATTTATCACATAATATAGGAAGATATCACAGCAAATGACCTCAGTGCAGTTAAATGAGAAGCTAATTTCATGCCTGTACTACTATTATAAATCAAAGAGAAAAACTTACCATTATTTTTTCACAGTTTATTATATTGGTTAATCTACTGTCTTTTCTGTGTTGACTCATTCTTAGGGCAATTTTTGTGAAAATGTATCCGGTGGGTTTGTTTCAGATGAGTGATAACAAACCAGTAATAAACAATTTTAAATCTGGGTTAGTGGGAAAGTGAAGCAGGCTTAAATGAAAATTATTCTCTGATTGGAAATTAAACTAGGGTTTAGTCCAGAAAAACATTAGAATTTAGCATTTAGCTTTGGGTACTAAGGTGGTCAGATAAAATATAGGTTGTCAGATAAAATACAGAATGCCCCATTAAATTTGAATTTTAGATAATTGTTTAGTATCAATATGTCCCAAATGTTGCATGGGACATATTTATACTTAATTTTTATTTGTTGTTTACTTGAAAATCAAATTTAACTGGATATCGTGGTATTTTCATTTGCTAAATCTGGCAACCTTAATTAAGATATTGAGATTTAGGCAGAAAAAGGAAACAGGCTGAAGCCTCAATTCTAGGACTTAAATTTTTTTGTGTGATCACTCAATAAATATTTGGCAAATGAATTAATATATTCAAAATATACAGAAGAAGCCCTGAATTAGAGAGGCAAGATCGACAGCATTTGAATTCTCAGAACTCAGGCTGGAGAAGAACTTATTTCCTAACAGGAAAACTTCTCAGTCTCTGGAAAGAGTCACTCAAATAGCCTTTACTCTGGGGATTTCTAAAATTGGGAACATGCTCCTCTCCACAGAGGATGGTTCAAGAATCACCTTGTCAAAAAGCAATGGATGCTAAGCATTGTAACACTCAGAAAATATATAACAGAAATAGAGCTGAAGGATGCAAGGGATGAAATTCAAATGCCTCATGCTGAGTGGAGAAAATTAAGAAGGGGATTCTGCCAAAATAATTCAAGCTCAATGAAGCAGATGAGACATGACTATCAATTACCAAAAACAGCTTAAGTTTTAGACACCTTTTGCCTCCACCGTTTCATTGAGACTTACGAGGCTGAGCTGACCAAAGCAGACCCAGAGGAAAGCAGAGGTGAGGGAGGGCACATAGATCACAGAACAGGGTATCAGGACGCAAAATAACACTAAAAAGGCAAAGCAGATTCCTGGCTCATAGGTGATGGATGACACATGAAAAAAACAACTAGGTAGGGAGTGGGACTTACCAGCTCTGTGGATTTCAATCACTTCACAGTCCCTGGAGAATCTATTTTTTTTTTTTAATGTGCTGAATTGAAAAGCCCATGTTATTCTGCTTTATTTTAGAGTTTAACTCCAGCTAGTATTTGGTTGCCATTAAATGATAGTGGAGGATGGGAGCACTGCCATCAAGGTGTGTGGCCCAGTCATTACATTCCTCTCTGTAACTCCGGGGAACATTCAGATACAGAAACGTCTTTTTCTCTGTCGTTCTTCCCTCTGCTAGACCCTGAGAGGCATTACCGGTTTTTACAAAAGTGACTGGTATTCTTGCTATTCATGCAGAGACACTGTTGAGGAAAATCACTTTTCTCTGTTTCCATTTTTACTCCTTTTTTTTTAAAGCTTTTATTTTTTTCCTTTTCTCCCCACAGCTCCCCAGTACATAGTTGCATATTCTTCATTGTGGGTCCTTCTAGTCGTGGCATGTGGGATGCTGCCTCAGCATGGTTTGATGAGCATTACCATGTCTGCGCCAAGGATTTGAACCAACGATACACTGGGCCGCCTGCAGCAGAGTGGGCGAACTTAACTACTTGGCCACAGGTTCAGCCCCTCCATTTTTACCCTTAAGGTTAGAGGATTTTATGGTTATGAGTTCTAGCAAGAAAACCATACTGAACAAAATGCCACAAAGCAATGAATTCACATTCTTTGCAGAATCCTTTATCATTAAAAATTTAAAGTGCAAGGGACCCAATTCAAAGATTATGTACCACTTGGTGGAGAGGCGGACCAGATTGAACATTCCGTAGTTTAAAGTGTTGGTTCTGGAGAAAGTAAGGTATTTCATCCAGTCCTCTGCATGTTGCTGCTATGCCACTGAAAAAAACACTAGTGACAATAAGTCACAGTAACCGTCTCAAGTCACCTACCTCTGAAAGGTACTATTCTGAGAACAGGAGTCCACTTAGCAGTGATTACAGAGCAATAGATAAAGTAGACTTTACAGGGCAGATCTTTTGGGATCACAGTTAATAGCAATAATAATCACAATGATGATAATGATAGCTAGCATTTATTGAGTGCTGTTTATTGGATTCTATCCAATAATACTTCCAACAACTCTGACTGTTTACCTAAGAGAACACTGAGGCCTAGAGCAATGAAATGCTTTACCCATTTGCAGCTGGCTGTGAGCCATCAAGATTTGTACCTTGGCACTCGACTTTAGGGTGAATGGTTGTCACCATTTCCCTTAGTTCCAAGAGATGAGAGGAATGCCAAGGGAACACTTAAAAGTGCTTATTGTTTTGTCTATACTGATGTTTAATTAATAAATGATTTCTAAGACTTTTAAAGTCAATAACCAGTTCATCAAAAAAACCCATATTTTGACTTATAACCATTATGTATGCAAGGATGGTCAGGTCAAAAAGCTTATTTTGTGGGTACTGAAGCTGCTTTCTGCTTAAAAAAAAACAAACCTGTCAGAACCAGCAGTGAATTGTAGTCAGGCTGCAGTGGGCTGTGGCGTGGAGGTAATGTAGCAGAGTTAAAACGCTCTGACAAATACAAAGCTAGAGTCAGCATGAAAGTACAGTGAGTCCCACGTATTACGAATTTATAATGAGTAAAATAGAATCCTACTGTGGCAGACTATTTAATGGGTATTCTCAGTGCACAGCGTGTGGTGTGCCTTTGTGACACTGATCTGTTTAGCTTCTCGTTTTCAGCATGCGGGAAAGAGCACTGGCGCCTCGTGGGCACAGCAGAGATCTGGTAGGTGTGGAGAGGCTGATGAGCAGAACTTTCCAGAGACCGCAGCAGAAATGCCACCCTCCCCAACACCAGCACAGAGACCTGGATGACAAAATGCTTACATTGGAACAATCAGATTTCTCGAATGGGCATGAATTCCAATACAAAATTCTCTTGTTTATTAAAGATCGAAAGCAAATCTTTAGTCTCCAAATAGCTATAATTCTAGTGACTTCACACAACTTTTGTAAAGCGAATTCCCTGACAACCATATTTCTAGGGATTTAGTGAATTTTCTCTTTTTTTGCCACCGTTCCTGAAGCAAAAATTGTGTTGAATGGGCCCTTTTTCCTGTCACCATCTCACATCACGAGGCTTACCCGAGAAGTCCCTAAATTTAGCTCTAACCCAGATCACTATGGTCTATAACCTACGTAACTCTTATAATGGGTTGAGCCATCTGAAGTTGCCAATATTTGACTGTTTTTGATCTCCAGAAGTGGTAATATCTGATGGTTTCACTCAATACTCATAAGATTCAGGTTTCCCCTATTTTTTCACTTGCTAACTTTGAAACAGGCATGCTGCTGTCACACAAATCAGTGAGAAGGCCTCTGTCCTCTTCGGAACCAATCTCTACAGCTCCCAAAGTCCTCCCTCAAAATCCTCCGGGGCAGACTGCCTCATGCACACTTCCAATGTCTGCATTTCAGGGAATATATTTATTTTTAGTCTTTCAAGGCAATTTTAACATTTGGGTTACTGTGCCTGAGGCAGAAACCGTCGACTTTGTATACTGTGTGCGGGCACAGAGGCCAGGGGGAGCCTGTGCATTACTCAGCGATGTCGCTTAAATTTAAAATAAGAAAGCATGCTCTTCAGCAATCACATCTGCTGCGTCACAGCGCACCTCATCCCAGCTTCCCCTCTGCTAAGGAAGGAAAGGCACCAGCAGGTCCTTTCCGGGAGAGGGTGCTTGTATTGTTTTTTGCTCAGCAGTATGGGGCACTCGTAGGATTTTAAATGCCGGGACTGTGACTGGGAGCCAGCATCCCAAGATCACATCTTCCAGTCAAGGAAGAGAAAGCGGAGAGAGAGCCTGTTCCAGAAAGCTACGCTTTACTTACAGTTCTGCTCATTTATGTCACTCATAATGGCTTTCTCTTACCTCTTCTCAACCAGATTTTTGCTGTAGTACCTTGTGGACAAAAGTGCGTCTACGCATCTGTAGGGCTAGACAAAGCAGCTGCATTAGCAGCACCGACAGGACTGCCTGCTGCCTCGGGTTCAGGGACAAGAGGAACGCGGCTAGCCATGGTAAGCTGACGCAAGTATCCTCCAGGATCATAGTCGTTTAGACTAATGTTTTAGGGTTACACGAATAGAATAGATTTTAAAACAGATTAAGAAGATCTTGACCTTGAATATGCTCTGCAGTGGAAAACACAGGTTAACTTTTATCAAATTAAGACCCAATACTGTAAGACTTTCTTGAGTAACCTCTCTGAGGAGGACTCTGTAATTTATTGACAGTAACAGAAACCTTCTAGAAATGAAGCAGCCTGAATGTGGGACTAGAAACAATCCAAATTGGATTTTTAAAAAATATTTTAGGACATATTTGTCTAAGGAACGTATCTTAAAATCTTAAAGATATGATATCCTTGGAATTATTTATCAGTTGTGCCAATGGCTTTTAAAAGCTTAGACTTTCTAATCCTTCTTGATTAAATCTTGATAGGATGTATATTTCTAAAAATTTATCCATTTTTTTCTAGGTTGTTCAATTTGTTGTTGAATAACTGTACATAATAGTCCTTTATGATCTTTTTTATTTCTGTGGCATCAGTCCTAATGTCTCCACTTTCATTTCTGATTTTATTTGAGTCTTTTTTCCTTCATTAGTGTAGCTAAGGGTTTGACAATTTGTTCATCTTTTCAGAAAATCAACTCAGTTTCATCAAATTTTTCTATTATTTTTTATTCTCTCTTTCACTTATCTCTGCTCTAATCTTTACAACTTCCTTCCTTCCACAACTTTGGGGTTAGTTTTTTTTCTTTTTCTGGTTCCTTGAAGTGTAAGTTTAGATTGTTTGAGATCTTCTTTTTTAATATAGGCATTTATCACTATAAATTTCCCTCCTGGTATGGCTTTTGTTGCATCACTTAAGTTTGGTACAGTATGTTTCATTTTTTTTTAAAGATTTTATTTTTTTCCTTTTTCTCCCCAAAGACCCCCGGTACATAGTTGTATATTCTTCATTGTGGGTCCTTCTAGTTGTGGCATGCGAGACGCTGCCTCAGCATGGTTTGATGAGCAGTGCCATGTCCGCACCCAGGATTTGAACCAATGAAACACTGGGCCGCCTACAGCAGAGTGCGCGAACTTAACCACTCGGCCACGGGGCCAGCCCCATTATGTTTCAGGTTTATTTGTCTCAAGATATTTTCTAATTTTCCTTTTGATTTCTTCTTTAACCCAATGTTTGTTGAAATTAATTGGGTTAATTTCCAGGTATTTGTGAGTTTTCTCATCTTCCTTTTGTTTTGATTTCTAGTTTTATTCCATAGTGGTTGGAAAAGTTACTTGGAATGACTTCAGTCTTCTTCAATTTGTTAAGACTTGTTTTGTGACCCAGCATGTGCTCTGTCCTCGAGGGTGTTCCATGTGCCCTTGAGAAGAATGTGTATCCTGCTGCTGTTGGGTGGAATGTTTACATATGTCTGTTAGGTCCATTTGGTCTATGGTATTGTTCAAGTCTGCTGTTTCCTTATTGATTTTTCGTCTGGATGATCTATCCATTATTTAAAGTAGGGCATTGGAGTCTCTTACTATTATTGCATTTCTGTCTGTTTCTCCCTTCAGATCTGTCAATGTTTGCTTTATATATTCAGTCACTCTGATGTTGGGTACATATATATTTATAATTGTTATATTTTCCTTCTGAATTGATCCTTTTATCATTGTGCAATGACCTTCTTTGTTTCTTGTGACAGTTTTTGACACACTTTGTTTCCTCTGATATAAGTATAGCTACCCCTGCTCTCTTTTGTTTACCATTTTCATGGAATATTTTCTTCATCCCTTCACTTTCAGCTTATGTATATACTTAAATATAAAATAAGTCTCTTGTAGATAGCACATAGTTGAGTTATGTTTTTTATCCATTCAGCCACTCTATACTTCTTGGTTGATGAGTTTATTCCATTTACATTTAAAGTAATTATTAATAGATACAGACATACTATTGCCATCTTGTTAATTTTTCTGTCTATTTTGTAGTTCTTTGTTGCCTTTCTTCTTTTCTTGATCTTTTCCTTTGTGATTTGATGATTTTGGAGTGATATACTTTGGTTATTTTCGCTTTACCTTTTTTGTATCTTCTGTAGGTTTTATCTTTATAGTTACCATTAGGCTACCTAAAACATTTTATCACTATAAATGCTTATTTTAAATTGATAACAGCTTAACTTCAATTGCATACAAAAACTCTAAACCTTTACTTCCCTGACACACAAATTTTATGTTATTGATATCAGAATTTACTTTTATAATATTCTGTATCAGTTAACAAATTGTTGTGATTATTGTTGTTCTTAATAAATCTTTCTTTTAACTTTTATACTAGGGTTAAAAGTGACTTATGTACACCATTACTGCTTATATTATTCTGTGTTTGTCTACATATTTACCTTTTCCTCTGCGATTTATACTTTCATATTCTCAAAAACCCCAAATAGCCAAAACAATTTTGAGCAAGATGAACAAAGCTGGAAACATCACACTTACAGATTTCAAAATATGTTACAAAGATACAGTAATCAAAAACATCTATTATTGGAATAAAAACAGACACATACATCAATACAACAGAATAAACAGCCCCAAAATAAACCTATGTGTATATAGTCATGAACTACATAATGACAGGTCAACAATGGGCAGCGTATATGATGGTGGTCCCATAAGATTATAAAGGAGCTGAAAAATTCCTATCACCTAGTGATGTCATAGCTATCATAACATCATAGCACAATGCATTACTCATATGTTCATGGTGATGCTGGTGTAAACAAGCCTATTGCACTGCCAGTCTTGTTAAAATATAGCACATACAATTATGTACAGAACATCATAATTGATAATGATAATAAAGGACTATGTTACTGGTATGTATTTACTATGCTATACTTTTTATCATTATTTTAGAGTGTACTCTTTCTACTTATAAAAAAATTTACTGTAAAACAGGATGTCATGTTACACGAGCAGCAGCGTCATATACCTCCTGTTTACCTCATCTCTTGATAGCATCATTTTCTTTTGTGCTTGATTTAATATTGAGTTTTGTTCATCATGGCCACTAAGCATACAAAATCCACTGCTAACGTTGCCAGTAAGAGGTCACATGGAGTGATTTACATGGAAATACAATTAAAAGTGATTAAGGACTACAAAGGTGGAAAATCAGTGATGGTTATTGTTTGCCAGTTAGACATGTCTCATTCTTTCACAGCTATGATCTTGAAGAGTAAGTAAAAAATGATGGAAGCTGTTAAAGGATCTGCTTCATTGAAGGCAATGAGACTAACAAAAATTTGAGAAGGTCTTATATCAGGCGTGGAGAAACTTCTAACAACTTGGATTGAAAATCAGACCCAGAAGAATACCCTTCTCAGCACCGTGACAATCACAAGCAAAGGAAAAATGTTTTGTTTGCAGTGTTGAAATAAAAGTCTGAACCTACTAAGACATTGAATTTACTGCTGGCTCTAGATGGTTTAAATGATTCCAGAACTGTTATTCATTAAATAATGTGAAAGTGAGTGGAGAGCCTGCAAGTGCTGATATGAAGGCAGCTGGGAAACTTTTGGAACTCTAGATAAGCTGATTGTGGAGGAAAATTACTTGCGAGGGTAAATATTCAAGATGGATGAAACCTCCCTATTCTGAAAACGGATGCTTAAAATGACTTTCCTCCGTAAGGAGGCCAAATCAATACTAGGTTTCAAGGCTTTAAGGACAGATAACAGCCTTGCTTGGGGACAGTGTTGCGGGCTACAAATTGGAATCCTTCGTGATCTGGCACAGTGAGAACCCCAAGGCTCTGAAGCATATCAGTAACAAACACTGCCAGTATACTACAAGGGCAATAAGAAGTCATGGATGACCTAGCTCCTCTTCCAAGATTCCCTCCTGAATTGTTTTGCCACCAAAATGTGGAAGTGCTATTTGGAGAATATCATACTTTTCAAGATTTTGCTTACTGTTGATAATGCTTCCAGACATTCTCCTTTTATTGGTGATCTCCATTCCAATATCGAAGTGGAACTTCTCCTTCCAAATACAACCTCTCTGATCCAATCAATGAATCAGGGAGTTATAATAGTTTGTAAGGCCTATTAGCTGAGGAAGACCTTTTTACCTAGGCTATTGCTGCAACTGAGGAAGACATTGATGCAATTAAAATATCTATGGAAGGATTACAATATCTATGACTTCGTTAAGAACCTTGCTTGGGCTTGAGATGGTGTCACAGGAGTGTATGAATGGCATCTAGAAAGAGATGCTCAAGAAATTCACCCACTTCAAAGGATTTGCCAAGGATGAGGGTGTTGCAAAAATCAACAAGACTGTAGTTGAGATGGCAAACAAATTTAACCTGGATGTGGATGAGAATGACATTGAGGAGCTCCTAAATGTGCTTCCTGAGGAACTGACTGATGAAGAGTTGTTGCAACTGGAACAGGAATGCGTAGCTGAACAGACAAGAAAAAGGAAACTTTTCCTGGAGGAGAAAAAGAAAAAGAACCCTGAAGAAAATTCACAGTGAAGATTTAGCAGAAGATTTTGCAGACCTCAAGAATCTCCTTAAAATGTTTGAAAACATGGACCCCAACACCAAAAGGATTTCATTAATAGAGAAGAAAGTTCATGGTGCATGATCTGCTTATGAGCAAATCTATGATGAAAAAAAGAAACAAACCAAGCAAATCACCATGGACATGTTTCTGAAAAGAGTGACACCTCCTCAAGAAGAGCCTCAGGCAGGTCCTTCAGAAGATCCTCCAGAAGAAGGCATTGTTATCATGGGAGACGACAGCTCCATGTGTGGTACTGCCTCTGAAGATCTTCCTGTGGGACAAGATGTAGAGGTGGAAGACAGTGACATAGATGATCCTCACTCTGTGTAGACCTGGGTTAATGTGTGTGTTTGCGTCTTAAGTTTTAACAAAAAGGTTTAAAAAGTAAAAATATAAATAAATTGAAAACACAAAAAAGCTTATAGAATAAAGGTATAAAGAAAGAAAATATTTTTGTACAAAGTATTTGTGTTTTAAACCCAGTGTTATTACAAAAGAGTCAAAAAGTTTAAAAAAATTAATAAGTTTATAAAGTAAAAATTTACAGTAAGCTAAGGTTAATTTATTATTGAGGAAAGAAAAAGATTTTTATATAAATTTAGAGCAACCGAAGTGTACAGTGTTTGTAAAGTCTGCAGTACTGTACAATGTGTCCTAGGCCTTCACATTCACTCACCATTCACTCACTGCCTCCCCCAGAGCAACTTCTGGTCCTGCAAGCTCCATTCATGGTAAGTGCACTCTACACGTTTATCATTTTTTATCTTTTATACCGTATTTTTACTGTATTTTGTCTATGCTTACATATATAAATACTTACTGTTGTGTTGCAATTGCCTAGAGTAGTCAGTACAGTAACATGCTGCATAGGTTTGTAGCCTAGGAGCAATAGGCTGTATCACATAGCTTAGATGTGTACTAGGCTATGCCATCTCGATTTGTGTCAGTACACTCTGCAATGTTCGCACAATGATAAAAATCACCTAATGATGCATGTCTCAGAACGTAGCACCATGATTAAGTGACATATGACTATATATCAACTAAGCTTCAATAAGGAGGCCAAGAACACACAATGGAGAAAGGATAGTCTCTTCCGTAAATGGTGCTGGAAACACTGGATATCCACGTGCAAAAGAATGAAATGGACTCTTGCACCATACACAAAATTTAACTCAAAATAGATTAAAGACCTAAACATGAGACCTGAAACCATAAAACTCAAAGAAGGAAATATAGGAGAAGAATTTCTTGACATTGGTTTTGGTAATGATTTATTGGATGTGATACCAAAAGCAAAGACAACAAAAGCAAAAATAGAGAAGTGAGGCTACATCAAACTAAGAAGTTTCTGCACAGCAAAGGATACAATCAACAAAATGAAAAGACAACCTACAGAATAGGATAAAATTTGAAAAAATACTATAAAGGCTTAATATCCAAAATATGTAACAAACTCCTACAACTCAATAGCAAGTAAAAAATAGCCCGATTAAAACATGGGCAAAGAAATTAAATAGACATTTTTCCAAAGAGGACATACAAATGGCCAATAGATTCATGAAAAGGTGATCAACATCACTAATCACCTGGGAAATGCAAATCTAAACCACGATAAAATATTATTTCATACCTGTCAGGATGGCTATTATCAACAAAACAAAAAATAACAAGTGAGGAAGTGGAGGAAAAGGAACCCTTGTGCACTGTTTGTGGGCATGTAAATTGGCACAGCCACTACGGAAAATAGTAGGGAGGTTTCCACAAAATTAAAAATAGAACTACCACATGATCCAGCAATCCCACATCTGAATATATATCCAAAGGACTAGAAATCAGAATTTTGAAGAGACATTTGCACTCCTGTATCCATTGCAGCGTTATTCACAATAGCTAAGACATGGAAACAACCTAAATGTCCATCGAAGGACAAATGGATGAAGAAAATTTGGTGTATGCATAAAATAGAATATTATTCAGCCTTTAAAAAGAAGGAAATCCTTTCATTTGCAACAAGATGGATGAACCTGGAGGACATTATACTAAGTGAAATAAGTCAGACACCAAAGGACAAATACTATGTGATACTACTTATATAAGGAATCTGAAAGGTCAAACTCTAGAAGCAGAGAGTAGAATGGTGGTTGTCAGGGGCAGGGGAGAGGGGAAATTAAGCAGGTATTAAAGGGCCCAAAGTCAGTTATGCAAATAACCCACATAAATAAATAATGGAATGAGTAAATCCTAGAGATCCAAACAGCATAGTGCCCATAGCTAACAATACTGTATTGGACACTTAAAAATTGGCTGAGAGGATAGATCTTCTGTTAAGTATTCTCATACAATGGCAACAAGGATAATAATAATAATAAGTAAAGAGGGCAGGAGGAAACTTCTGGAGGTGATGAATATGTTTATGATGTAGATTGTGGTAATGGTTTCATAGATATGTGCTTATCTCCAAGTTTACTTATTTCTATACGTTTACTGTGGTGCAGCTTTTTGTATGTCAATCATACTTTTAAAAAGTGGCTTTAAAAAAGCTTAGAAAGTGGTGCTTTGAACTTGTATTTTTAAAAAGTTACCATTGCCTCTTTAGCAAACATTTTTTTCCAGTTTATCTCTGTAAAAGGCATGAAGGAAATGATAAAACCATGGAGTTTGCTGGCTTTAAAAGATGACGGGTACCATTTTGTGATTAAAGCATCTACTGGCGGTTAAAACAAAAAAGAAAAATTATGCCTATGTTATGCTATGTCACTCTCCATATCACTTATAATGAATAACCTTGATCTAATCAGTTTTCCCATTTCTATAGAAGTTTTCAGGATGTGGTTGTTGTCCTGCAAAGTGACTGTGTACTTTGGCTGTTCTCCAGATTGTGCCCCAGACAACCCTCACACCATACATGGCTTCAGATGCCATGCCCTCTTGATTTGAAATCAAGACCCAGAAGCTTTGAGGAAAAGATATCTTCCGAGTAGGAATTCTGAGCAATTCTGACAGTTATGGGAACTTTTCTTAGAATGGGCTTCCTGGCAGTGTGGCCCAGGCTGTGTGCCATCCATAAACCACAGCACCATTTGGAGAAAAGCACACACACATTGAACGGTCCTTCATGCTGCGGGAGAGAAGTCCGTTCCCTGCATCTCTGGATCTGGAACTCCCACTCGTTATGGTCTTCTTTCTTAACTTAGAGCTTTCTCTTGCCCTCTAGTATCTAAGATCTTTTTCTAATGTTTCTAGTGGGAATCTTAAATGTGTTTTCTTCACCTTGCAGAAGGCTTCACGGAGGCCTTTCAGATTCAAGCAGCGCATTCAGCCATGTGTGCCGAAAAATGAGTGACTGAAATAATAACTTTTAAAATTTATATATATATTTTATTCTGGCATTTTGAGAGCATTTACCATTGGCCTGGGCATTTGATTCAGTGAAGTAATTCCTCCTCCTTCTGGCACCAAACTGGTCTGTGACTGACCATTTATGGATGGTTCATCCGCTTTGCAGATTTGAACTGCCAGTCCCTTTAAAAACAATTAAGTGGAGCAGTTGAAAATCTTTTTAATACTATTCACTATCTTTTACTTACTTATGCTCACTGCTCTGTGGCCTGTGACCCCTCACGAGAGCTTTCAAATTAGGGAAATTTAGCTTTCCCCAGGGAAGGTCCTAACCTGAAAGAGACCAAATGCCGCCTGTGAGAGGGCAGCTCAGCTTGGCGCCGATTTGTGAGGGAGGGCTGCTTCTCTTCAGCATGGAGCCTACAAGTTCCAGACAGGAGAGCATGACAGAACACAGAGAATTAGGGACACAGGACACATTCAGTGTGCAGGGAGGGTGGCACAGAGGATGCCAGCCTGGGAGCATCCAGCAGGAGCAGTGGCCCGGTCAGGGGAGCAGTGGGGCAGAGGCTCTCTTGAAGAGAAGCTGTCAGTCCTGCTTTCACTGGGCTTCCTTAGAGGCTGCAGACCCTGGCTTTCGCAAACTATATGCATCCTGAGTCCTCCTGGGTTTTGCTGAGATTCTGCTAGGGCAGCCCAGGCAGTGATAGGAAGGGCCCATACAATGTTGGAGGGGAAGGCGATCAATGAGGGGGAGAGGGGCTGGGACCCACAACTTTAGTTTGGAGACATCTCCACTGCTCTCCTCTTGCTCCTTGTTTTCTCCTCGGAGGACAAAGAATCCCTCTTATTCCTAAGACTGTAGGTTATGGGTCCTCTCCACATAGCTCTCTTCTCAGAATCAAGATTGGCCAACAGCCACTTTCAGGGAAACTTGCTGCTGGGAAAAGAAATGAGGGTACACGAGGAAAAACCCAAATGAATGATGTTCTCACCTTGAGTTTACCGAGAAGCTGAGTGAGAGTTCTTGATTTCAAAAAAAGTCTGCCAGCCCCATCTACCAGAATGTGGCCTATGTGGTGTTTTACCAGCTCCAAGGACTGTGGCAACATGCCATTTTTACTAAGTAATTTCATCATTTTTACTAAGTAATTAAACTATCTTCAAAGTTCTATGAAAGGGGCGTTGTACTTAAACTACACCAGAAAGTAGAAGCTATCTCCATCTTTCTGGACCCAAAGGGCTTTGTACAAAGATGAAAGTACCATTTGGGATCTCTCACACTGTCTTCACCACTCCCACCCCACATCCTACCCTGCCTTACTCATGACTACTAGGTGGGACCAGGACTCAGTTCCAACTACCTGCATACACTCTGCTTTATGCTTGCCAAGTGGGCAAAAGAGAACTAAAGGATGGCACAAAGAGGCTTGCCACTGTGTAATTTCCAGGACCATTGAGAGCCTTGGCCATCCTAGGAAAATCATCTTTCCCTGCTGGTAGGGAAAATGAGATTGGCCCTATTGGCATCATCAAAATAAGCTCACACGCAATCCCCAGGGAATATTCAATGTCACGGTGGAATTGAGGGTAATAGACCCAAGTATGCACACAAAGCAATTGTATAGTTGTAGAAACTTAGTATACAGCTGGCCTAGACACACTCCATTTGCTACTGGGGTCTCCTGTGTGCTGGTGTTGCTCATCTACTGTTGTCCATTTTTCATCTTGATATTACGTGTTCCCCGACTGGAGATCCACAGTCTCAGCATGGCTTGGAAGCCCTATATTCCTCAATTTAATTTGGGACACCATTGTCAGTATTGTTTGTAATATTTTGGCTCCTACTATTAAAAGTGACCTTGCCTCACCAAACAATGCTCTTATCCAAGCCATTTTCATTCCACAATGCAGAGCAGTTGCTCTATCACTCCATGATCAATCTGGCCCCAAGTTCCTTCCAAAGGGATGTGCTAGCACTCTAAAGCCAAAACAGGCTCTGCGTAAGTGCATAAGCTTTACGTCTGTCAGTGTTTCATCAGCACCTCAGTCACTCTGGCAGAGAGCCTGGTGCCCTTAATGAAGATGGAGAGAGAGATCTGACTGGGTCGAAAGAATTAAATCAAGGTACTGGATGCTGAGATGAGACTTGATAACACATCTCGAGGTTTCTTCTAACAAAATTTGGGTGCCTTGCTTTATCTTGACTTATCCTGATTACCTTATTACCAGGAACATTGGCAAAGGAGAATTTACCAACAGAGGTGATATTTATGAAACTAATGATTCTGATTTCACAATATCATTCACAGAGATTTCACTTGTGAAAGCGTGCATGAAAAGATAAATGTGGATCTCCAGCTACTAGTATAACATAAAGTAATAATATATGTTGAATGACTCTTTTCTAAAAGTATGAAAAATCAAAGACGAGTTAAGAAGACGTACTAAAACTGAAAATAATTGTCTTTTGTCCTGTCTTAGAATTCCTATTTGATTGCTTCTCAGATTAAAATGGCTAATTTCAGGCCATGTAGATTGGACACTATAGGTTTAGTGTTGTCAATATCAAATATTAGATCCTTACTTAGTATATAACAGAGAAAATAGAGGCTGTGAAATCCCTCAATTTGCCATATCCCTGTGTTCTCACTTTCAAACAGATATCCATGACCCATCTTTACCACCCTCTGTCCTGTTTCAGAGAATTTCCTCCCCTTATCAAAGACAAATTTCCATACCTGACCATGCTCTGGAAATCATTTCTTTGTTGTATGTTCTTTCAGTCCTTGTTTGGTCCATAAATTATCCCTTCTGCTTCATGTGTCTCTACTCTCTTTCATCTTTGGCTTCTTGTCTTCAGCTTATAAACATATCTCACATCTTAAAAAATATCATCATTTATAAAGTCCTTTTTAGCTAAGACCCTGGCTCTCTTCTTTTTTTTTTTTTTATTAAGATTGTGATAGATTACAACCTTGTGAGATTTCAGTTGTACATTATTGTTAGTAATGTTGTGGGCACACCACTTCACCCTTTGTGCCCTCACCCCATCCCCCCTTTTCCCTGGTAACCACTGATCAGTTCTCCATGTCTATATGTTAACTTCCACCTATAAGTAGGGTCATATAGAGTTCGTCTTTCTCTGTCTGGCTTATTTCACTTAACATAATACCCTCAAGGTCCATCCATGTTGATGCGAACGGAACAATTTGGTCCTTTTTATGGCTGAGTAGTATTCCATTGTGTATATATACCATATCTTCTTTATCCAGTCGTCAGTTTCTGGGCATTTAGGTTGGTTCCACATCTTGGCTATTGTAAATAATGCTGCAATGAACATAGGGGTGCATGGGATTCTTGGGATTGCTGATTTCAGGTTCTTAGGATAGATACCCAGTAGTGGGATAGCTGGATCATAGGGTATTTCTATTTTTAACGTTTTGAGAAATCTCCATGCTGTTTTCTATAGTGGCTGCACTAGTTTGCATTCCCACCAACAGTGTATGAGGGTTCCTTTTTCTCCACAACCTCTCCAACATTTGTCACTTTTGGTTTTAGATATTTTTGCCAATATAACAGGTGTAAGGTGATATCTTAGTGTAGTTTTGATTTGCATTTCCCTGATGATTAGCAATGATGAACATCTTTTCATGTGTCTCTTGGCCATACTTATATCTTCTTTGGAGAAATGTTTTTTCATGTCCTCTGCCCATTTTTTGATTGGGTTGTTTGTTTTTTTCGTTGTTAAGCTGTGTGTGTTCTTTGTATATTATGGATATTAATCCTTTGTCGGATAAGTAGCTTGTAAATATTTTTTCCCAATTAGTGGGCTGTTTTTTTGTTTCAATCCTGTTTTCCCTTGCTTTGAAGAAACTCTTTAGTCAGATGAAGTCCCATTTGTTTATTCTTTCTATTGTTTCCCTCATCTGAGGAGTTACAGTGTCTGAAAAGATTCTTTTGAAACTGATGTCAAAGAGTGTACTGCCTATATTCTCTTCCAAAAGACTTATTGTTTCAGGCCTAATCTTTAGGTCTTTGATCCATTTTGAGTTTATTTTTGTGAATGGTGAAAAAGAATGGTCGATTTTCATTCTTTTCCATGTGGCTGTCCAGTTTTCCCAGCACCATTTGTTGAAGAGACTTTCTTTTCTCCATTGTAGGCCCTCAGCTCCTTTGTCAAAGATCAGCTGTCCACAGATGTGTGGTTTTACCTCTGGGCTTTCAATTCTGTTCCATTGATGTGTGGACCTGTTTTTGTACCAGTACCATGCTGTTTTGATCACTGTAGCTTTGTAGTATGTTTTGAAATTGGGGATTGTGATGCCTCCAGCTTTGTTTTTCTTACTCAGGATTGCTTTGGCAATTCGCGGTCTTTTGCTGACCCATATGAATTTTAGGATTCTTTGTTCAATTTCTGTAAAGAATGTCCTTGGGATTCTGATTGGGATAGTGTTGAATCTGTAGATTGCTTTAGGTAGTATGGACATTTTAACTATGTTTATTCTTCCAATCCATGTGCATGGAATGTCTTTCCATCTCTTTATGTCATTGTCAATTTCTTTCAAGAAAGTCTTGTAGTTTTCATTGTATAAATCTTTCACTTCCTTGGTTAAATTTATCCCAAGGTATTTTATTCTTTTCATTGTGAATATGAATGGGATTGAGTTCTTGAGTTCTTTTTCTGTTGTTTCATTGTTTGTGTATAGAAATGCTACTGATTTATGTATGTTGACTTTATACCCTGCAACTTTGCTGTAGCTGTTGATTGTTTCTAATAGTTTTCCTATGGATTCTTTGGGGTTTTCTATATATAAGATCATGTCGTCTGCAAACAGTGAGAGTTTTACTTCTTCATTGCCTATTTGGATTCCTTTTATTTCTTTTTCCTGCCTAATTGCTCTGGCTAACACCTCCAGTACTATGTTGAATAGGAGTGGTGAAAGTGGGCACCTTGTCTTGTTCCTGTCCTCAAAGGGATGGCTTTCAGTTTTTGTCCATTGAGTATGATGTTGGCTGTGGGTTTGTCATATATGGCCTTTATTATGGTGAGGTACTTTCCTTCTATACCCATTTTATTGAGGGATTTTATCATAAGTGGGTGTTGGATCTTGTCAAATGCTTTCTCTGCATCTATTGAGATGATCATGTGGTTTTTGTTTCTCATTTTGTTAATGTAGTGTATCAGGTTGATTGACTTGTGGATGTTGAACCATCCCTGTGTCCCTGGTATAAATCCCAGTTGATCATGGTGTATAATCTTTTTGATGTATTGCTGTATTCAGTTTGCCAGAATTTTGTTGAGGATTTTTGCATCTATGTTCATCAGTGATATTGGCCTGTAGTTCTCCTTCTTTGTGTTGTCCTTGTCAGGTTTGGGGGTTAAGAGTGATGTTGGCTTCATAGAATGTGTTGGGGAGTACTCCATCTTCCTCAATTTTCTGGAATAGTTTGAGGAGGATAGGTATTAAATCTTCTTTGAATGTTTGGTAGAATTCTCCAGAGAAGCCGTCTGGTCCTGGACTCTTGTTTTGGGGGAGGTTTTTGATTACTGTTTCTATTTCTTTACTTGTGATTGGCCTATTGAGATTCTCCATTTCTTCCTGGTTCAGTTTGGGGAGGTTGTAAGAGTCCAGGAATTTGCCCATTTCTTCTAGGTTGTTCAATTTGTTGGCATACAGTTTTTCATAGTATTCTCTTGTGATCCCTTGTATTTCTTTGGTATCTGTTGTGATTTTTCCTCTCTTATTCCTAATTTTATTTATTTGAGATTTCTCTCTTCTTTTCTTGGTGAGTCTGGCCAAGGGTTTGTCGATTTTGTTAATTTTTTCGAAGAACCAACTCTTTGTTTCATTGATCCTTTCTACTGTCTTTTTAGTTTCAATATCGTTTATTTCTGCTCTTATTTTTATTATTTCCCTCCTTCTACTGACTTTGGGCTTTGCTTGTTCTTCTTTTTCTAAAAAAGGTGTTGTTTGAGGTTGCTTATGTGAGCTTTTTCTTGTTTTCTGAGGTGAGCCTGTATTGCGATGAATTTCCCTCTTAGGACTGCTTTTGCTGTATCCCAAATGATTTGGTATGACGTGTTCTCATTTTCATTTGTCTCCAGATAATATTTGATTTCTTCTTTAATTTCATCAATAATCCATTGTTTACTCAGTAGCGTGTTGTTTAGTCTCCACATTTTTGCACCTTTCTCTGCTTTATTCTTATAGTTGATTTCTAGTTTCATAGCATTGTGATCAGAAAAGATGCTTGATATTATTTCAACTCTCTTGTATTTATTGATGCTTGCTTTGTTTCCCAAAATATGGTCTATTCTTGAGAATGTTCCATGCGCACTTGAGAAGAATGTGTAGCCTGCTGTTTTCGGATGGAGTGTTCTATATCTATCTATTAAGTCCAGGTGGTCTAATTTTTCATTTAATTCTATAATTTCCTTGTTGATTTTCTGTCTGGATGTTCTATCCATTGGTGTTAATGGGGTGTTGAGGTCCCCTACTATTATAGTATTGTTGTTGATGTCTTCTTATAGTTCTGTTAAGAGTTGCTTTACAAATTTTGGTGCTCCTGTGTTAGGTGCGTATGTATTTACAAGTGTTATGTCTTCTTGGTGGAGAGTCCCTTTTATCATTATATACTGTCGCTCTTTGTCTTTCTTTATCTGTTTTGCTTTGAAGTCTACTTTGATATTAGTATAGCGACCCCTGCTTTCTTTTGTTCATTATTAGCTTGGAGTATTGTCTTCCATCCTTTCACTCTGAGTCTGTGTTTGTCTTTGGGGCTGAGGTGTGTTTCCTGGAGGCAGCATATTGTTGGGTCTTGTTCTTTGATCCATCCTGCCACTCTGTGTCTTTTGATTGCAGAGTTCAATCCATTTACATTTAGAGTGATTATTGAAATGTGGGGTCCTACCACTGCCATTTTATGTCTTGTTTTCCGGTTCTCTTCAATTTCCTTTGTTTCTTGTCCCATGGTTTAGTCTGTTCTGATGGAGAGCTGCTACTCTCTGTTGTTGTCCTTCTACTTATCTCCTTTGCTCTTGGTTTTGTAGTCCCTTTCCTTTTTTTGATTTTTCAGGAATGAGGGTTTTCCTGAGCATTTCTTGAAGAGCAGGTTTGGTGACAATGAACTCCCTTAATTTTTGTTTATCTGGGAACGTTTTTATTTCTCCTTCGTATTTGAAGGATATTTTCACTGGGTAGAGAATTCTCAGCTGCAGGTTTTTGTCCTTCAGATTTTTGAATATATCATTCCACTCTCTTCTAGCCTGTAAAGTTTCTGCTGAGAAATCTGCTGAAAGCCTGATGGGGGTTCCTTTGTAGGTTAATTTCTTCTGCCTGGCTGCCCTTAGTATTCTCTCCTTGTCGTTGACATTTGCTAGCTTCACTACTATATGTCTTGGGGTTGGTCTACTTGCATTGATAAAGTTTGGAGATCTATTGGCTTCTGTCACATGAAGTTCCATCTCTCTCCCCAGGTTTGGGAAGTTCTCAGACATTATTTCTTTGAATAGGCTTTCTGCCCCCTTCTCCCTCTCCACTCCCTCTGGTATACCTATAATCCTTAGGTTGCATCTCCTAATTGCATCAGATAATTCTCCAAGAGTTTCTTCATTTCTTTTTAGTCTTAGCTCTCTCTCTTCCTCTGCCTGCAGCATTTCTATATTCCTATCTTCCAAATTGCTAATTCTTTCCTCCGTATTATCGGCCCTACTGTTCAGTGTGTCTAGATTTTTCTTAATCTCCTCCATTGTGTTCTTCATTTCCAGTATTTCTGTTTGGTTCTTCTTTATAGTATCAAACTCTTTTGTGACATAGCTCCTGAACTCATTGAGTTGTCTATCTGAATTCTCTTATAACTCATTGAGTTTTTTAATGATGGCTGTTTTGAAGTCGTCATCATTTAGGTTGTATATTTCATTGTCTTTGGGATTGTTTTCTGTGTGTTTGTCATTTTCCTTCTGTTCTGGAGATTTAATATATTTTTTAATATTGCTTGATGGTGTAGATTTGTGCCTCCACATAGAGATAGAGTTTAGTTACTGCTTCCACTTGTTTCTACTGGTGTGCTGGGGGGACAGCTGTTTATATTGCACCAACCAGGGACCCTATCAGCTGTTGCTAACTGGGCCTGGGCCCCTCCTCACAGTCACAGTGATCCTGTGGATTCCCTCTTCAGCTGTGGAGGCTGTCACACGGGGGCTTCAGACTACTGGTGCCTACTGTTGCAGACCACCTAGACGTGCTCCCTCCTTAGGGTCTGCAGTGGTTTTATGGGCTTTCCTAGTGGTCAGGGGCAGGATCACTTATATTTGCAGCTCTGTCACTGTCTGCGCCCACAAAAATCTCTCTTGTCCACTATGGGTCACAGCAGAGCTATGGGCATTTTCTACAGTCTGTGGTTAGCTCGCCTAGCTATGCTACTTTTGTCCCAGGGTCTTCCAGCCTTGTGGTTGCCAGATGGGTGCTCTCTACTAGTGCTGCACAGAGGCTATTGCTGAGGCTTCTGTGAGACTGTAGAGTTTCCCCCTGGGCCACAGAGCCAGGTCGCTGGAACTCCACCCAGCCCCAGTCCGCTCCCCTAGGATCTTGGGGAGCCCACTGCCCTATCTGGGGGATAGCCGGATACCTTGAGTTCAGTGGCAGCTGGTCGGGGGCTGCCCTGCCTGGGATTCTCCTCTTTGGGACCCTCCCAGCATTGTGGATGCTGGGCGGGGCCTCTTCGCTAATGGCAGGCCACGACCCTGCCTGCTGCCTGGACGGGACTTCAGAGTTTCTCCCCCAGGCCGTGTAGCCAGTGGCTGGAGCTCCACCTAGCCCTGGTCCTCTCCCAGGAGGTCTCCGGTAGTCCCGAGCCCCTCCCAGGTGAAAGCCCAGTCAGTGGAGCCGGCAGTGGCATCTGGCGTGCTGGCACGCCCTTTGGGAGAGCCCCAAGGCGTTTTGGAGGCTGGGCAGGGCCTCTCTGCTAATGGCAGGCAAAGACCCTGCCTGCTGCCCCGGCGGGACTTCAGAGTTTCTCCCCCAGGCCACTTAGCTGGCCGCCGGAGCTCCACCCAGCCCCAGTCCTCTCCCAGGAGATCTCCGGTAGTCCGGAGCCTCTTCCAGGCAAAAGCCCAGTCAGTGGAGCCAGTTGCGGCAGCTGGTGGGCTGTCGTGCCATTTGGGAGAGCCCCCAGGTGTTGTGGAGCCTGGGCGGAGCCTCTCCGATAATGGCAGGCAAAGACCCTGCCTACCACTGGGGCAGGACTTCAGAGTTTCTCCCGCAGGCCACGTAGCTGGCCACTGGAGCTCCACCCAGCCCCGGACCTCTCCCAGGAGATCTTCGGTAGTCCAGACCCCCTCCGGGCAAAAGCCCGGTCAGAGGAGCCTGCAGTGGCAGCCGGCAGGCTGGTGCGCCGCTTGGGATTCTCTCCGGGGGCCCCCAGGCATTGTGGATGCTGGGCAAGACCTCTCCGCTAATGGCAGGTAGGTGTTTTCCCAAGGGCCTCTGGTGTGTAACTCTGGAGCTTCCCTCTGGGCTCAGGTGTAATTGCAGGGGTCTTAAGTAGGGCTCTGTTCACCTGTTTCCACCGTCACTCGTCTGGTGTGGGCTCCCTCCTGCCCTTGGCGTGTGGTGATGCTCTGGGGGCGTCCACAGGGAGAAAGCCGCCCGCAGGCTCTAGGCTGTTCGGGGGTCGGAGTCGGAGAGTTTTCACCTATCTCCACCTCCTCCTGGAGGGAAGTCCGTCCGCCTTCTGATGTATAGCAGTGTGAGTCTCTCCAACGTCCTGAGATGCTATATAGTATCCTTTGTCAAGCATGAATGTCCAATTAGGTGTAGATTCGAAGGGGGAGAGACAAAGAAGTCTGCTCACGCCGCCATCTTGGATCTTCCTCCTCTCTTCTTCTTTTAATAGCTAAAATTCTTGAAAGTATTTTGTATATTGGCTGATTCCAATTTTCCACTATCCAACTTTCCAGAAACCATTGAAATTTGGTATATGTTCCCATCACTATAGGAACTGCTATTACAAAGATCTCCATTGACCTCTATGAGGCCAAACAACATAAACATGTTCAATGTCTATTATTCATGGCCATTTTGCGTATTTGAAACTGTTAATCCTCCTCTCTTTGATCTTCTTTAGATTTTTGACATCATTCTTTCCTGATTCTTTCCCTCCAAGTCCCCATGACCTACTTGGAACTTAGTATTTACCATCTCCAGGATTCTATCACCAACACTTTCCTCTAGCTCCCTAGCTATCTCACCTATCCTCTGGTTTCAAGTGCCAGCTATATACTAGTGACTCCTAAAGCTGTATCTCTGGCTCTACTCTCTTCTGTATAAAATCTAAAGTTGCACAACCTTTGGTCTAAAATTTAACTCATTATATCTCACCACTTGTATTCCCAATAATAATAATATTTTGCTTCCTATATTGATTAATGATACAACCATTTATCCAGTTCTTATCTTTAGATAACTCTTCATGCACATCTAGTCAGTCATTACTTCTTATCCATTCAACATCCTAAATTCAGTCAAATCTTCCTTCATTCTCTTTTACTCTGTCTAGACTGTTCCCATCTACTGTTGCCTACACCATAATCAGTCTCCTAACGGATCTCCTGTAATTAATACTCTGCACTGTCATTTACAACACTGCTGTCAAAAGAGTGCTTTCTAAAAATATGTATCTAATCATCCCAGCTATCCTCCTAGATGGTTTTTGAGAACATAAGAGGCAAAAACTGGCCCCTGCAGTGGCAGCTTTGATGAGTCTTTCCTCCCAGAAAAAGTCAAGGAATGTATTTGAAGAATTATTTTGAGTAGGACAAAAAAATCCTTTTTTTATTTTTGGTCTTTATCTGTCTTTAAAATTCACCTAGTCTCTTTAGTTGAAGATTTGTTTTCAACCATTGATGTTAGAATCCTTTCCCCAGGACCTCCTCTCAGGGCTCCTCTGTCACCAGGTCCACCCACTCTCTTCCCTAGTTGCAGAAGCTCTATCAGCCCCTCATGATACTGCCTCCTAGATTGTGTTCTAAACCTACTTCCCACCATAGCAGGTACCAATGCATGTTAGAGGGAAAGATGGAATTGCTAAAAATTGTCACTAATATTAAAAATCACTGTATAGTCACTAGTATTAGAAATATTTTCTTATAATCTGAAATAAATTGAGTATTTTATGAACATAATAAAATTTAAAGACAATTATAGTCTTGAATACAGCCAAATTTCCTTAAAAATACTAACAGCATAATATTTTGATAAGGAAAAAGAGCTAATTACAAAAATTGGATAATTCTAATTTTGTAAAACTAAGGAACGTAGAGTGCATATTTATGAGTGGTTGACTAAAATAATATAAACAAATTGTTGAAACTAATTATCTTTAGGTGATAGGGTTATGGTGGGTTCATTTTCTCTTTATTGTTTGGTTGATTTTCCTAAGTGTTCTACAAATTGTAGCAATTGAATAATCTAAAAAGAAAATAAGTGCAAAAGAAGACAGCTGCAATACATGAACATGTGTTATTGATAACAGTGGTTATTTATGAATGAGAGAATTGTAGATGATTTATACTTTCACTTTTATAATTTTGAGGTTGTCTAATTTTTAATTGTTTATTAAATTAGCTATTTCTAATTCATTAAATATATTTTATAATATAATTTTAAATTAAAAACACTAAATATTATTTTTATATGAAAATTTAGAAGTGTGTTATGCAGGATGTCACTGAAAGTTAATTTCAGTGGGCTAATGGGGCTGCCTAAATTGTTAGCTACTTTTCCCATATTCTTAGAATTTTCTCTCCAGATCAATTACTAGGAAAAAGCACAGGAAGGATGGAAAGGAAACTGAAAATGCTGAGTGTGTGACTGGCTGGGAAATCTTAGGAATCGTGAGACCCCAGTGGCTATACAAGTATATCCGTTGCATGCGTGCCATGCTCCTGTTGTGCAGTAATGCCCAAAGGTAGACTTCTGGAAACTGAAAACTGTTCAGGTGGCTATTCTATGACTGCTACTCTATTCATCTGCCATTAGTGCTTCTCTGTCTACCTTGCAGGATGAAGCAGAAAAGTAGGAGTTTGCAGCCTCTGGATGTTTCCTAGGCTGGGATTTCTCCCTTATCTCAGCACCACAGGCTTGGATGTAGGAGATGAGGCAATATCTTAGTGTCATTCCTTATGGGAAGAAGAGACAGTGCTTTCTGCCTTGTGACCAGTGACCCAGGAAACAAATCACATCCCTTCTGTCCATGATGCCCTTTTCTCCTTATCGCTTTCAGGCATGGCAGAACACATTCAGATTTCAAATGTAAATCTTTTCTTGGTCTAGAACACAAGGAAAGTGATTCTCCATGGTGATTTATCTGGCAGATTGTCAGCCTAGCCTAATTTCTCCACATCACTCTGCATGTTTATGGGTGATCTGCGGCAAAATCTGAATTGTTGAGTAATCAAGGAATGCAAATCAATCTTAATGCCTAGCCTTAAAACATAGCTAGAAAGGTGAGTTGGAAAGTGCATCAATATATTCGAACATTGCACATTGATAGAATAATGTTTCTTATGCAACATCATCAGAAAATGTACCCATCTATATAGATTAATTTCCTACAGCTGAAGAAAAGACATTGTAAGTATGGAAACTTTTATTTTAAGCATTTTTATTGACCAAAGCACATTACCCTGTACAATAGTACACAGAGAGAAAAGTTAGCCTTTTAGGGACATAAAAACATCATGATGAACTTCAATTCATGGGCTACGTTATAATGCAATGTACCTCCTTCCTAGACTATTGACAAGGAAGAACTTTCACTTATGGCCACCTCAGGCTACGGGGTTTCTTAGCAGCAGGTATGTGGTTGATGTGAAGCAGTGATAATCCTAAGCACCACTAAAAGGATACTTTGCAGCCTGCTCCAAGACCGCATTGCTATTTTGAGTCAGTGTTAACCAGGGTGACCAACTGTCCTGATTAGACTGCTACTGCGTGGTTTCCTGGGATACAGGACTTTCAGTGCTAAGACTGGGACATTTCCAGGGAGAGTGGGAACTTAGTCACCCACGTGTTCACCCAATGCAGCACAGTAATGCAAGTGGGGATGACAGAGGAATATAGAACGATTTGCTCCTAACATGTAGAGTTGTGAAAGTGGATTGCTTTTAGTTAATTTAGATTTTTTCCTTTCATAGGCAACGCTCTCTTCCTCTACTGTAATTTCTTGCTATTGCTACTACCAACAGCTTAATTTATCATCTTCTCTTCTAATCACTTTCACTTCTGCTGCCCACCACCTCTGCTCTGTTTTGCTTTTCCATCTTCTCTTTCCTGTCACTTCTCCACACACTTTCTCGTTATCTCCACACAATTCTCATTCTTATTCTAACGATTTCCATTGCCTGTCTCAGCCTTCCCTGAAGTGAATCTTAATTGTGTATCCCCTTTCTGCCAGTGAGATTTCTTTTCTCTTAACCTAGTGAAACTAATGTTTATGTCACATTGCGTGCTATCTCTGCCTTCCCGCTATTTTTAACAATATTCAGTGTTTTAAAGGCTCTCAATTAATCTTCCAAAGGTGATGTTGTTCTAGTGGTTGAGATACGCATAGTTCTGACCTCCAAATGAGGGTGTTCTTCAAAGTGTGGCCAACAAAATATTCCTGTTTCACAAATCATTGTAAGTGTGATACAGAAAAGTAGGTTCAGCATTGAGTAAGTTTGGGAAACATGGAAATGGGTGTGTTGTGGAAAGGTGTCCACTGTGGATCACCATTAGGGATCATGGAGCTTCCTGAGGTGCAGCTGTGAAAGGCTACATTGAACATCTCCAGAGCACACTCACCGTGTGGTCGCTGGAGACCACCAGAGTCAAAGCATTTTTTCTGGTGGATGGCAACAAAGTGTCCTGAGAAAGCAGCTCCTTTTGCTAAATCATAGAAAGTCTTTGAATCAGGTAGAGGTGGATCAACAATCAGAGTTTTCCAAACTCTCTTTATCCAAGGAACATCTTATGGAGAAGTGTTCTGTGGACACCAATTTGGGAAAGTGGCTGTAATACATTTCCAACTATATGTGAGAATTTCCTTCATTACCTCATCATTATTACGATCTCCATCTTTAGTGATTGTTTATGTATTTTATAGAAAAAGAAAAGAGTAGGCAAAATGCCACAAGGATAAAGACATATATTTCTCAATTCTCTTCTATTATCTGCTATCAGATTATCTACTAGTTCCACTGTAAATCTAGATGTGCAAGAGGCTTAAAGTCTAGGTAATATGGCAGTCAAAGCTACATATACTTCTCCCTCTTAGAGGTTCACAATGTACATCCTCTGTGTCATAGGCTCTGGAGAGTTCTGCAATGTATCCCATTTCACTGTATTCAACCGTTTCCAACCTTGTTTTATTACAGAATACTGGCACGTTTCCTGTTTAATACTTCATTATAATCTGTGGCATTAGTGTTCATTTTGGAGACAGTGGCATAATATATTTTGTCTCCTTTCAAATTTACTTCCTTTATACCCACCATCTGCAAAATGCAAACCTTTCTACCATATAGTGTCACTTCAGAACACTTTTTATATGTAAGAAGAAATATTTGCCGGTTACTAGAACAAAAAAAATATTTAAAAAGAGGATTAATTATTCTTTTTCCAGAATGATTTGAGAAGAGTTCTGCTGATATAGAGATTTCTGTTAGTTTTCATAATAAGATCTTTTATTTATTTATTTATTTTTTTTTTAAGATTAGCCCTGAGATAACTACTGCCAGTCCTCCTCTTTTTGCTGAGGAAGCCTGGCCCTGAGCTAACATCCATGCCCGTCTTCCTCTACTTTATGTGTGGGGTGCCTACCACAGCATGGCGTGCCAAGCGGGATCCAGACCGGCAAACCCCAGGCCGCCGAGAAGCAGAACGTGCGAACTTAACCACTGAGCCACCGGGCCAGCCCCAACAAGATCTTTTAAAGATCTATTGGTTTATGGTGAGGTGCTTGAGAAACATGGGAGTAAATTGCTGAACAAGTTGTATTTGTAAATTTAATATTCATTTATAATTACAGTAGGGAAAACGTCTCTTCAGAAATAATACTGTCTTAGAACACAGAGGAGGAAAGTCTCTTGACTAAACAGTTAATGTTTGTGGAATAGATGGGTCATCAATATTTCATAACGTGCTTTTTATATTCAAGACTCTGAATGCTTTATAAGTTTTACACAGTATTCACAATATTTCTCTTACATAAGTAAGTGGCCAGCACAGCTTAATAACCTATTTCAAAATTTGGAAAACCGAGCCACCTAAAAGCTTATTCTTTGACTCTGTTGAGAAAAATTAGTTGCAGAGATGGACATTGAACAGAAAGTGAGGTACAGGTCCATAATGGAGAGTTGAAGAAAGACTGAAAAGAAGGACATTGTGCAAGCTCACAATAGAGTGATGCTTCTCAAGGAAGCCCTGAGTCACAGTCTCCTGGGGAGGTTGTTAAAATGTGCTGCTTTGATCTAATCATCAGAGCTTGATTCTGTAGGTCTGGAGTGTAATTTAACAACCTGCTGATGAAACAACATTTTGCTGTGGTTCCTCACTACCCCAAATTTTAAAAACTACTGCAATAAAGAAAGGGGTGAATGATCATAGTGCTTCTATTAAGTATTGAACTTGGAAGATGAGGACATGACATGGGCATTACAGCAGAGGAACAACAAAGGGATTAACCTGCATTATCTGAGATGAAGGCTGAGGCAAGTTTTTGATGTGACCATTATTTTTCCTCAATTTATAAAGGAGAATGAGGTGAAAACTATGGATGGAGACTTCTGGACATGCTCCTAAGACCAGAGATCAAAATGCTTTAATTTAAACGTTGGCATATATAATTAGTGTTCGGGCTGTGAACATGATGTAATGCATACAGAATTCGAAATATGATGTACATCCGAAAAAAATAAAAATATAAAAAATAAATAAATAAACGTTGGCATAAGAGGAAGATATGAGCAAAACCACACAATATTCTGTTGGGTTTGTGATCCTGCAGAAAGGTCAGCACCAGGGACATTTTCCTAAAGGTGCAAGACCCAATTTGGAATGGGATTCCTTCAACTCCCACTCACCCCCACCAGCTTATGCTTTTCCCAATGTAAATCATCATGGGTTAAGCATTACCTGGGTTGCAGGGATGAACAAAATGTTAAACGTAGGAGTCTTTCTGAGTCACTTAAAGCGGGAGTACTGTACAAATATGCCACATGCTCCCATCATCTAAAGTGAAGTGTCAGGTCACCTATGCAGGTCTTGTAAAGGAGCTGGGTTTGTGACCCTGGGCCCAACATGTATTTCGAAGTATAAACCTAAGGATCTTTTTAGATAGTTCTTGGAGGGCTGTGCCTCAGACAAGGGAGAGGGGTTTCACTCCGAGGCCTTGACCCAGATTTCTTGAAGCCTAGGCCAGGGCAGAGTCCATGGTTGGCAAAGCCTCAGGGGAGCATTCCACAGTGAGAGATGCTCCAATGACTACAAAATACCTTTCCTTCCTAAGTGTTAGCGAAAGGGGAATCCCAGGTGTGAAGGAAATGGGATTCGCAGATGCAAACATGCCCAGGTGAGAGGACAGGGCCTGGGAGTGGGGGGCACTAGAAGGTTCTGCTTACAGAGGTGCCCTCTGTGGAGGGTCCTCCTAGCCATTCAAGGCTTCAGCTGAGAGTCAGAAAGGATCCCATTTCAACCTCCTTAATATATGCATTCAAATGCAAAGAGCCTGGTATTCACCGTTAATGAAGCAGGGGGGTGAAATTTTCTTGCGGAACCTACTATTCAGCTGAGCAACTTTGCACCTTTGGGCTGACGGCCTGGCTTCACTGGCTCTTAGTATCTCTACAGATATAGATAAAGTATCTGTACAGATAAAGTGACCGTGGTTGGGCTAAGTTTCTGATCCTCATAGCTTCTCTGCAAACCAGTGCTGTGATAATAACCTGAGGTTGGAGCTGGGTAATCAATGATTTAAAAATCTTTCTAGTTGATTTTAGGAACCTCGGATGTAGACAACCCTCAAAGCCACTTCCCACGCTCAGATTCCATAATTCTTTTATCAGATCACCTTCCAGATCAACAGCTTATGAAGCACATTACATTAATGAGAATAGGGCACAACGTGGGTAGGTCTAGTTCGTGGAGGTTATTCTGAGCACACGCCTGACAGTCAGGCCAGTCCGAGGGTGGCACCAGAGTGGAGTGGGGTTAAAGATGAGTGAAAAGGAAAACTTCATCACAGTAGTCCCAGGACTACTCTGTTTGAGAGTTAAAAACGATCAGGAAAATAAGACTAAAATAAAGTTTAGAGGAAAAAGAAGAAAGTATTGTCTCAGCTGTGCTCTCCTTGAGGTGACAGCTGGACGTCCAGGAAAACATGATTTTGAAGAGGCTTAATCATTTTGTTAAACATTGCACATCGAGGCACAAAAGATCATACTATGTGAGTCTGAGGAGGTGTCCGGGTAGCTGACAACAGCTTTATCCCATTGCCAACAGGGATTCATTCTAAGTTATAAAGGCTATGCCTGCAGGGCAGCATGTATTGATTGAGTTGAAATGACATGCGAGACTGCCAGCAGCCATGGGATGACTGGTTCTGCCGTCTGTCCGTGAGCTGATGTTGCCATGGATAACACAGCCAGGTAGGAGAATCATTCAGCTTTTACAATCGTTATATGGTAACTGCGATGGCAGAGAGGAGGCCCCTAACCCAGCCTGCAGAGGGCCAGAGGAGTTTTCTGGACTTTTGTTGTTGCTCTGTCCTTCTTGTCCCTCTCCTGACATGTAGTCCTTTCTTAGGTACCAGGTGGTGATGAGGTGAGCCTCCAGGACCACGCTCACACCATCAGTCTCAGAGCAGGAAAAGTTTTGCATTTCCTTTCTCCAATCACAAAAATTTTAAATCAGCAAAAACTCATGGATTGAATTAAAATTTGGAAGCTCAGTGAGCAACTCAGAATCTCTGTCAGGGTGGTATGTATGTTATTTAACACTCAGAGGAAATTTTAAGTAAGTGAGAATTTCCCCTAGGCCAAGAACACACTTTCTCTAGCTTCCCTGGACTGGTTGTCCACATTTTTCTAATTCCCCATTTCACAGTCTGATCAGCTCTTCATATCTCTGGGCTTCCTGCAGGAGTCTGTGTTCTGGCTGCCTGCCTCACACAATCTCACCTATTCTCCTCAGGTGGGTACTGAAGTCAGGTGTAGCCCTGAGGTATGAAACACTGCCCCACTTACATTCTTTGTCGGCTTTAGTTCACTCTTTGTTTCTGGCACCCAGAAATCTCTTTGTTTTTTTCAGCATTGGTGTATATAAAAATACTGAATAGAGCAATAGTAAAGTTCAGAGTGACTTTATCTTTCTTAAACTTGAATCTTGTTTCTGTTATTTACTTTTAATATTTTGGACAATTTTTAAAATATCTCTCTGCTTAAGTTTGCTCATCATGAAGTATTTTATTTTTTTATTTTTCATTTTTTATTGCAGTAACATTGGATTATATAACTTTCAGGTGTACATTGTCATATATTTTGAATACTGTGTAGTTTATATCCTGTTCACCACCCAAAGACTACTTATAATCCATCAGGACACATGTGCCTAATCACTCCTCTCACCCTCCTCCCTCCCCACTTCCCCTCTGGTAACCACCAATCCAATCTCTGTCTCTACGTGATTGTTGGTTGTTGTTTTTATCTTCTACTTATACGTGAGATCATACGGTATTTGACTTTCTCCCTCTGACTTATTTCACTCAGCATAATACCCTCAAGGTCCATCCATGTTTTCACAAATGGCTGGATTTTATCATTTCTTATGGCTGAGTAGTAGTCCATCATGTATAAATACCACATCTTCTTTATCCATTCGTCCATTGATGGGCACCTAGATTGCTTCCAAGTCTTGGCTATTGTGAATAATGCTGCGATGAACATAGGGGTGCATGTATCTTTATGTATTTGGTTTTCAAGCTCTTTGATAAATACCCATGAGTGGAATACCTGGATCATATGGTAGATCTATTCTTAATTTTCTGAGGCCACTGCATACTGCTTTCCATAGGGGCTGCACCAGTTTGCACTCCCACCAGCAGTGTACGAGGGTTCCCTTCTCTCCACATCCTCTCCAACACTTGTTGTTTCCTGTCTTATTAATTATAGCCATTCTGACTGGAGTGAGGTGATACCTCATTGTAGTATTGATTTGCATATCCCTGATAGCTAACAAGGCTGAACATCTTTTCATATGCCTGTTGGCCATCTGTATATCTTCTTTGGAGAAAATCTCTCTTCAGAACTTTTGCCCATTTTTTAATTGTGTTGTTGGTTTTTTTGTTGTTGAGATGTATGAGTTTTTGTATATTTTGGATGTTAACCCCTTATCTGATATATGGTTTGCAAATATTTTCTCCCAATTGTTAGGTTGTCTTTTTATTTTGTTGATGGTTTCCTTTGATGTGCAGAAGCTCTTTAGTTTGACGTAGTCTCATTTGTTTACTTTTTCTTTTGTTTCCCTTTGCCCAGTCAGACATGGTACTTGAAAATATGCTGCTAAAACCAATGTCAAAGAGCGTACTGCCTGTTTTCTTCTAGAAGTTTCATGGTTGTAGGTTTTACATTTAAGTCTTTAACCCATTTTGAGTTGATTTTTGTGCATGGTGTAAGATAATGGTCTGCCTTCATCCTTTTGAATGTGTCTGTCCAGTTTTCCCAACTCCATTTATTGAAGAGACTCTCCTTTCTCCATTGTATGCTCTTGTCTCCCTTGTTGAAAATTAGGTGTCCATAAACATGTAGGTTTATTTCCGCGTTCTCGATCCTGTTTCATTGATCTGTGTGTCTGTTTTTGTGCCAGTACCATGCAGTTTGGTTGCTATAGCTTTGTAGTAAATTTTGAAATCAGGGAGTGTCATACCACCAGCATTGTTCTTTTTCCTCAGGATTCCTTTGGTTATCTGGGGTCTTTTGTTGTTCCATATAAATTTTAGGACCCTTTGTTCTATTTCTGTGAAAAATGTTGTTGGAACTTTGCTTTAGGAAGTATGGGCATTTTAGCTCTGCTAATTCTTCCAATCCAAGAGTATGGAATATCTTTCCATTTCTTTGTGTCATCTTCAATTTCTTTCAGCAATGTTTTATAGTTTTCAGTGTACAGATCCTTCACCTCTTTAAGTTTATTCCCAGGTATTTTATACTTTTTGTTGCAATTATAAATAGGACTGTATTCTTAATTTCTCTTTCTGCTACTTTGTTGTTAGTGAACAGGCATGCAACTGATTTTTGTATGTTGATTTTGTATCCCGTGACTTGACTGTATTCATTTATTTCTAAAAGGTTTTTAGTGGATTCTTTAGGATTTTCCATATATAAAATCATGTTGTCTGCAAATAGTGACAGTTTCACTTCTTCTTTTCCAATTTGGATCTCTTTTATTTCTTTTTCTTGCCTGGTTGCTCTGGCTAGGACTTCAAATACTATGTTAAATAAGAGTGGTGACAGTGGGCATCCTTATCTGGTTCCTGTTCTTAGAGGGATAGCTTTCAGTTTTTCTCATGGAGAATGATATTAGCTGTGGGTTTGTCATATATTGCCTTTATTATTTTCTATTACTTTACTATTTTCCTTCTATACTCTTTATTTAGAGTTTTTGCCATAAGTGGATGCTGTATCTTGTCAAATGCTTTCTCTGCATCTATTGAGATGATCATGTGATTTTTATTCTTCATTTTGTTAATGTGATGTATCACGTTGATAGATTTGCAGATGTTGAACCATCCCTGCATACCTGGAATGAAACCCACTTGACCATTATGTATGAACTTTTTAATGTTTTATTGTATTCGATTTACTAGTATTTTGTTGAGGATTTTTCCATTGATGTTCATTAGTGATATTGGCCTGCAATTTTCTTTTTGATGTTATCCTTGTTTGGTTTTGGTATCAGGATAATGTTAGCTTCATAAAATGAGTTAGGAGGCTTCCCCTCCTTTTCAAATTTTTGGAACAATTTGAGAAGGATAGGTGTTAATTCTTCTTTGAACGTTTGGTCGAATTCACTAGGGAAGCTGTCTGGTCATGGACTTTTTTGGGGGGTTAGAATTTTTATTACTGTTTTGATCTCCTTGCTGGTGATTGGTCTATTCAAATTCTCTACTTCTTCTTCCTTTTTTTTTTTTAAAGATTGACACCTGAGCTAACAACTGTTGCCAATCTTCTTTTTTTTTTTTTTTTCTGCTTTATCTTCCTCAAACCCCCTGTACATAGTTGTATATCTTAGTTGCGGGTCCTTCTAGTTGTGGGATGCGGGACGCCACCTCAACATAGCCTGACGAGCAGTACCATGTCCGCGCCCAGGATCTGAACCCTGGACCGCCACAGCAGAGTGTACAAACTTAACCACTCGGCCACGGAGTCGGCCCCACTACTCATTCTTTATCCAGTTTTGAAAAGTTATATGACTCTAAGAATTTATCCATTTCTTCTAGATTATCCAATTTGTTGGCATATAGCTTTTCATGGTATTCTCTTATAAACTTTTTTAGATCTGAGGTGTCCATTGTAATTTCTTCTCTTTCATTTTTGATTTTATTTATTTGAGACTTTTCTCTTTTTTTTCATAGTGAGTCTAACTAAAGTTTTGTCAATTTTTTTTTATCTTTTCAAAGAACGAGCTCTTGGTTTCATTAATTTTTTTCTATTTTTTTTTTTAGCCTCTATTTCATTTAATTCTGCTCTGATTTTTATTATTTCCTTCCTTCTGCTGATTTGGGACTTTGTTTATTCTTCTTTTTCCAGTTCCTAAGGAGTTAGATTGCTTATTTGGAAATCTTCTCGTTTGTTGAGGTAGACTTGAATTGCTATAAACTTCTCTCTTAGAACCACTTTTGTTTTATCCCATAGATTTTTGCATGCTGTATTTTCATTTTCATTTTCATTTTTATCCAGGTAATTTTTGATTTCTCCTTTGATTTCTTCATTGACTCAATCGTTTTTTGGTAGCATTTTATTTAATCTCCACATTTTTGTGGCTTGTCTGATTTTCTTCCTGTAGTTAATTACTAGTTTCATACCTTTGTGGTCAGAAAAGATGCTAAGTATTATTTTGGTCTTCTTAAATTTATTGAGATTTGCTTTGTGGCCTAACACGTGATCAATTCTGGAGAGCGTTCTGTGTGTATTTGAAAAGAATGTGTATTCTGTGGTTTTTGGATGGAATCTTCTATATACATGTACTAAGTCCATCTGGTTTAATGTGTTATTTAAGGCCAGTATTTCCTTATTGATCTTCTGTTTGGATGATCTATCCATTGGTGTAAATACAGTGTTAAAGTCCTCTACTATTATTGTGTTACTGTCTCTTTCTCCTTTTATGCCTTTAATTCATACAATTATGCCTATTTATGCCTAATTAATTGCTGGGTGCATAGATATTTATAAGTGTTATATCCTCTTGTTGGACTGTTTCCTTTATCACTATCTAGTGCCCTTCTTTGTCTGTTGTTATAGTTTTGTTTTAAAGTCTATTTTGTCTGATTTAAGTCTTGCTACCCCGGCTTTCTTTTCTTTGCCATTTGCATGGAGTATCTTTTTCCATCCTTTCACTTTCAGTTTGTGAGTGTCTTTAGCTCTGAAGTGTGTCTCTTGTATGCAGCATAGGTACAGGTCTTGTTTTTTTATCCAATCACCCACACTATGCCTTTTGATTGGAGCATTTAGTCCATTGACATTTAAAGTAGCTATTGATAAATATGTATTTATAGCTATTTTGTTACCTTTTTTCTGGCTGTTTTAGTAGTTATTCTCTGTTCCTTTTTTCCTCTCTTGTTCTCTTCCCTTGTGATTTGATGGCTTTCTTTAGTAATATGTTTGATTTCTTTCCTCTTACTTATTTGTTTATTTATTATAGGTTTCTGGTTTGTGATTACCATGAAGTTTCTATATAATATTCTACATATATAGCAATCTATACTGAGCTGTTAGTCTCTTTAGCTTGACATCTTTCTAAAAGTTCTACTCTTTTACTCCCCTCCTCCCACATTTTATGTTTTTCAAATCGTGTCTAGTCTCTTGTTCTGTGTGCGTCTATCCATTACCTTTTTATCATTAAAATAGGTAATTTTAGTACTTTTGTCTTTTAACCTTCATATTATCTTTGTAGGTGGTTGATCTGCTACCTTTACTATATTTTTGCATTTAGTAGTGATTTTATTGGCTGATTTTTTTTGTTTTTTTTTTTTTTAGGTAATTTTCTTATCCCTATTTGCAGTCTTCTCTTTCACACCTAAATAAGTCCCTTCAGCATTTCTTGGAGAACTGGTTTCTTGGTGATAAACTCATTTAACTTTTGCTTGTCTGGGAAGGTCTTTATCACTCCTACCATTCTGAATGAAAACCTTGGTGGATAGAGTATTCTTGGCTGTAGGTTTTTTCCTTTCAGCACTTTGAATATGTCATGCCATTCTCTTGTAGCCTGTAAGGTTTTGACTGAGAAGTCTGCTGATAGCTTTATGGGCTTTCCTTTGTATATCACTTGTTGTCTTTCTCTTGCCACTTTTGGATTCTCTCTTGATCTTTAATTTTGAACATTTTAATTATAATATGTCTTGGTGTGGGCCCATTGGTCTTCATCTTGTTTGGTGCTCTCTGTGCTTCCTGTACTTGGGTGTCTGTTTCCTTCCTTATGTTAGGAAAGTTTTCAGCTACTATTTCTTCAACTATATTCTCTGCCTCTTTGTCTCTGTCTTCTCCTTCTGGGACACCTATAATATGAATGTTGGTGCACTTGATATTGTCCCAGAATTCCCTTAGACTGTCCTCTCTCTTTTTAATTCTGTTTTCTTTTATCTCTTCAGCTTGGGTGATTTCCTCTAGGATTTCATCCAGCTCACTGATCTGTTCTTCTCTAGCATCTACTCTGCTATTGATTCCTTCTAGTGAATTTTTCATTTCCAGCATTTTAGTCTTCATTTCTTTTTTTTTTTTTTGAGGAAGATTATCCCTGAGCTAACTACTGCCAATCCTCCTGTTTTTGCTGAGGAAGACTGGCCCTGAGCTAATATCCACACCCATCTTCCTTTACTTTATACGTGGAATGCCTACCACAGCATGACTTTTGCCAAGTGGTGCCATGCCTGCACCTGGGTACTGAACTGGCGAACCCTGGGCTTCTGAGAAGCGGAAAGTGCAAACTTAACCACTATGCCACTGGGCTGGCACCAAGTAGTCTTCATTTCTGATTGGTTCCTTTTTATATTTCTCAATTCCTTGTTAACATTCTCACCATGTTCATCCACTCTTCTCCCAATGTCAGTGAACACTCTTATGAGTTTTTCTTTGAACTATTTGTCAGGTAGATTGCTTATTTCTGTTGCATTTAATTCTTTTTATGGGGTTTTGTGCTGTTCCTTTGCTTGGAATGTATTCCTTTGCTTCCTCATTATGCCTTTTTCTCTGTGCTTATATCTATGTATTATGTGAGTCAGCTGTGTCTCCTGATCTTAGAGATGTGGCCTTATGTAAGAGATCCCTTTTGAGACCAAGCAGTGTGCTTCCCTCTCATCACCAATCCAAATGATCCAGGAGTGTCCCTTGTGTGATCTACTTGTGTCCTTTTGCTGTGTCAGGGTTGCTCTTACTTCAGGTACCCAGAGAGTCTAGTCTTTCTCTCCCTGGCTGGCTGTTTGTAAATTGGGTTTGGGAGACCTAGCACTGTTAGTCACAAGATCCAATAGCACACTCCTGTTGCAGTTTTCCTGTTAATTGGGTAGATACCAAGTGTAGGTGGTTGCTAGGCTCAGGGGCTTACAGTTGCTGTAGGCCTCAGGCCTACAAGGCTGTTGAGCTCTCAGGATTGCAGCTGAATGGTTCTGGCCCTAGTCACGGGAGCATCCAATTGTTTCAGGCTTTGGTAGGTGGGGCTGATACTCTTTGTGTGGCCGTTTCTGAAGCCCAGGTCTTCTGCCACTGATAAGCCCCATCCCCCACAGGTCCACACACATGGTCAACACAGTCTTGGCCCATGCACACTTCCAGAACCCCTGGAGCATATCCAGTCACCCCACTGTGGAGACCCCTACCTCTCCACCAACACCCCCCACAGTTCACCTGGTCCTCACACAGGCCATGCCCCACAGAGGCAGACACACTTGCCTGCCTGCAGAGGATCAATGCACCCAGTCTATGCTGGCTGACAAGTAGCCTGAGGGCTTGCTTTTGGGTGGGGCCAGTCCCTAGGGTTGCCTTCCCTGGTTGAACTGGATTAAATCTGCTCTCTAGTGAGTGTGGCAGGCCCCTGGGTTAATAGACCTGGGGAGGAGCTTTAATTGAGTCTGCCAGCATCCGTGTCAGCACACCTGTAATAATCACAACAATGGCTGCCACCAATTTCTCAGTCTCTGCAGATGTCTCACCTCTCACTGAGATGCATCCAGAGCCTACCAAGTGAGTCTCTCTTCACCAAAAGACTGTGCACCTTTCTTTCTGGTGATTTTAGTTTGCTCTCTGAGATGTGTGCATTTGTGTGTGGGCCCTTTAAGAGCTGGATATTTTCGGCCTTTGTTGGATAGCTTTTCTGGTGATATCCTCACTGCCGTTAATAGCCAGTGAAGCCAGATAGTAGGACTCTTGTCTCAGTTGTGCTGGGTCTGAATGATGCTTATAGCTGTATCAACACCCACTCCAGACCTCACTCCTCCAGGGAGGGCTGCATGCCTTAGGGTGGCTCCTGCCCCAATGGCTATGAATCTCTACAGCTCGTGAAGGTGGCTTTTTTTCTATCCAGAAGGAATTTCTGCCTCTCCTGCCTCAGTCAAGACCGTTCCTTGTTGTGGGGTTCCTTTTATCCAGTTTTCAGTCTTCTCTCCAGGGTAATTTTTCCAAAAATAGTTGTAACCTGGTTGTGATCATGGGAGGAGGTGATTTCAGAGTCTGCCTATGCTGCCATCTTGATGAGATCTCATCATGAATTATTTTCAATATTTTTTTAATTATAGAAATGTTTTAGATTTAGAGATAATTGCAAATGTAGTTCAGAGAGTTCCCTTAAATCTCACACCCAGTTTCCTTAATTGTTAACATCTTACATTAGAATGGTACATTTGTAACAACTAATGAAATATTATTGATATGCTATTATTAACTAAAGGCCATATTTTTTCAGATTTCCTTAGTTTTAATCTAATTTCCTTTTTCTGTCCCAAGACCCCATCCAGAGGACCACATAACATTTAGTTTTATGTCTACTTAAGTTCTCCCTGGCTGTGACAGTTTCTGAGACTCTCCTTGTCTTTGATGACCTTGACAGTTCTGAGGAATGCTGGCCAAATATTTTGCAGAACGTCCCTCAGTTTGGGTTGTGTTGGGTGTTTTTCTCTTGATAAGATTGGGGTTATGGGTTTGGGGAAATGAGAACACGGGGTAATGTGGCATTTTCATTACATCATATCAAGGTTACATACTATCAACATGACTTATCATGTTGATGTTTAGCTTGATCACCTGGCTGAGGTAGTATTTAATGTAATATTGTATCCTAGGTGGGATTCTGGGGCACAGAACTACATTAGACAAAAATAAGTTAATCTGAATACAGTATGGACGTTAGTTAATAATAGTGTATAATAACGTATTCTGGTTAAGTACAGTAAGAGTACATCAATATCAATATTAGTGGTGACAAATATACCATACCAAAGTAAGATATCAATAATTGGAGAAATTGAGTGTGGCTATTTAAGAGTCTTCTGTATTGTATTTGCAATTTTCCTGTAACTGAAAATTATTTTAATTAAAATAAAAAGTTATTTTTTGAATAAATAAATTAAATCATGAAGAAAAAGAAAATCTCCCGTGCTTCATCTGTTCAACTCTTCTCCTTCCTCAAAGCCCTATCACAGATCCACTTTAAATCTCTGTAGTTTTGGGGTTTTTTTTTGCAAAGTTATATACTGTATGGAAACATACAGTATGTAGGCTTCTGAGACTTGTTTCTTTCACTTAGCAATGTGAATTTAAGATTTCTCCATTTTTTTGTATGGGTTGACAGCACATTCTTTTTTAGTGCTAAATAATATTCCAGTGAGTCAATTTTATCCATTTACTTATTGAAGTACATCTTGGCTGCTTCAGTTTTTGATGATCATGACTAAGGCTGCTATAAACATTTGCATGGATAGTTTTATATGGGCTTAAGTTTACAAATAAGTTAGGTAAATACTTAGGAGCATAATTGTTGGATTATATGTTACACTATGTTTAGCTTTGTACAAAACTGTTTCGCAAAGTGATTGTACCATATTGCATTCCTACGAGCAATGAATACAAGTTCTTGCTACTCCACATCTCCTCTAGCAATTGGTATTTCAGTTTTTTGGATTTTAGCCATTCTAATAGGATCGTAGTGACATTTCACTGCTATTTTCATTGGCCACTTTTTGTGAGAATTAAATGAGTAGTTGGTATATAGTTTTGCTTATATTATTGTTATCATATTTAATTCAAGATTTCTATGTCTTTTAGTGGACTGAGTTGATGAGACTCAGTCCACTATGTAGCTTTTTCTTTCATGTAATGTTTTGCCACCATTTAGCATGAACTTAAGCAAGGTCATTTATCAAAGCCAATCCTCACCTCTCTCTACAAGTTATTATTTCACTGATGCACATCCCAAATTAAACGTTAGGAACATTTGCTACTCATAGAGTACCAAGATCTCTAAAAGCTTATCAGTAAATGTTTGTGAGTGATCTACTTAATGAATACAGTAATCATGTTTAAAAAATGTATCCTACCTTCTTCCTCAGGCCTTTGTCTCACAATAAGTAATTCGGAGCGCGCAGGCTTATGAAAATTGTTCAGGTGAATTACACACAAACAATTGGAGACAACTGACACCACCAAATCTGCTTGCAGATGTGTTGATGCAGTGAATGTTGCTCTCATCTTTTACCAGTTTGTGCTGAGTGCTCACCTCATCATTACAAAATGACCGAGTTTGTTAAATATGCCATCTTTTTCTGAAGTTTTGATTTAGTTGTAACTAGTGCAATACATCACAATACATGTTAATTTCTTATTAAAACATAGATATCATATTTTTTTCTATGTTTCTATTCCAATTATTTAAAAATGCTTTCTGTCAAGGAAAGTTTTAATTGACAACCCCAGAGCTCTGTTGAGAGTGGTAGAATTCAGATTTTGTCTATGTACATTAAGGAAATTGGAAAATTGTGACAATGCAAAGTCTTCAAGGTAAAACAGCATAGTGTCCAAGGTTATTGAGCAAACAGTTATGGACATTCTTTATCCATAATATGAGGTGTGGAAGCAACAGCTAAATAATATTTGCTGCTGCTGTTAGGCATGACAAAACAGTGGTGTGGAAAGTTCTGTTGACCTGTCACAAGGGAAAACAGATGAAAACAATCCTCTGATTCACTGCAGCCAAATAAACTTGGAACATTTTGTGTGCTTCTGTAGCTAATGAAAAAGCTAACATTTTCTGCTAAGTCAAGACAGACATATAATAGAGAGTAAAGGCTAAATTGAGAATCTGCCAGGACTTCATATCCTCAGAAATTCAAACTTTCTCTTCATTATAGTCATAGAAACATGAGTTCCCAGTGTTTCAAAGAGCTCAGACAAATAGAAAAGAGCAACAGAAGAGGCAGATTTTTGGGAGAACTATGGTCACTGTATCATGGGTAGTAATTAAAACAGTCTATTTCGGTTAGTAAGATGAGCTTCATTCTATTAATAGACTGAAGCCAAGAGATGATCTACTCAGAAATAGTGTATAAGGGAATTATTATAAAACAAAAGATAACCAATATAACATTGATAAAACTGCGTCATCTGTCATCCACGTGGAATAGCACCTACTCCCGTAACATTTTAAAAGTGAATAGATCAAAAGCTGAAAAGATAGAGGGGATGTTTTATTCCAAGGAATGGTGTAAGCTGAGTCGGAAGAGACCAATCTATTATGTTTGAAGTAAGATCAAAAATAATTTTTTATATACGCACCTTCTAAATTAACTCTGATACTGCTGAAGTATTAAAGAAATCTTTGAAGAAAGCAACCCACATTTCTGTCTTTAGCTCAGGTGACCTACTTTGGACCAAGTACATGTATAACAAATGAAAAAGACAATATGCGAAGGCAGTATTGTAGAGGAGATTTTGTACACACAAAACCCAAGAATATCAAATTTATAGTTCCCATGACAACTGTAACTATGCCATACTGCACATTATAGTAATCACTGCAGTGAGCTGTATAGTTACAGTTGCAAGATATTTTGGGCTGTAACTCCTTATTTTCCATTGCTTGCAGTAATTTTCAGAAAAATTCTCATTCAGGGCTCTACTTTTAAAGTTTGCCTCTACTGAATGGAGAATAATACTGGAAATTGAAAACAATAGTTGAAAGACTCTTGTGGAAGAAAAATCTAGAGAAATTAGTTTTATTTTTCAAGTATATATTTACTTGAAATATGCATATGTATATGAAATAATATGTATGTATATATATATATATATGCACACATATATACATATTTACTCCTTGTCCATGTAAGGCATTCTGAGAGCATAAATTGCTAGTATAAAATATATTCTTACCCATTAACACCATTAACACAGAGTTTGTATATATGCTCATGCAACAAATGCACACATGCATGTGCCTACACCTAGAACCTCAAATGTAGTAAGTAATCCATAGAACTTTGTTGAAATAAAAAACAAAGGTAATAGCATTCAAAAATGTTATAGGAGTTCAAAGAGGGATGTCATGATTTTTATCTACATCTTTGCAGAGAAGCTGAATGCCGTGTTTGGGAAGGTAGTACTTGGTTGTGAAGTTAGATTATTAGATTCCAGACTTTACTACCAACTAAACTGTGACTTTGGCAAGTGTATGGACAACTGTCATTGCTTATCCACTCCCGTTTTTCTCCTAAACAGAATGCCAAATGTGTTTTGATAACCGTCTTTTTCCAAGGGATCCCAAAGGAGGTGACTCACCCCCAACACTAGGAGTATATCCTGTTTAGCCAAGTCAGCCAAGATAGCCCATCATTTTGCTCTTGAGTGCTCAGACCTTGGGCATGTGACCCAGGCGTGACCAATGAGAAATGAAATCAATCTTTAGGAGGAGTTTCTGGGAAAGGTTCCTTGACCTTAAATCATGAGCCAGGGGGAGATAGTCTTCACCATTGCACTAGACATTGTCAAGTCCAGCTGGGCTGCCTGAAACAGCTGAAAATCTGAGTAGAAAGTTCAGCCAATACCAAGAATGTCAGAAGAGAGAGAGAGAATGCAGTAAGATGCTTAAGCACATCATGAGCCATATAAACCATTCTAAAATCTGGTTTTCCCCATAGGGTCCCCATTATGGAAGATATTAAATTCCTTATTTTCAAGTCAATTTCATTAAAAGAGTTTTATTATTGGCTGCCAAAAGCATCCTTCCTGATACTATAAGTCATTAAGCTCTGTGACTTTTAATTTACTCATTTATTAAAAATAATAATACCATGTCTTCCAGAAAATCTGTACAAAATACTGTGAATTGAAAGTCATTATACAAATATAAGGCAAGTAAATTAACCTTCATACATACATTATTTATATCCAGCGGTGTGCTAGAGCCAGCTTCTACCAGTTCACAAGAGCCAATTTTCAAATTTTTAGGAATTTTGAAAGCTAGTTGACATCACATACTTAGATTAAAATCAACCATGATGAGATATTTATGCCCCAGGAAAATACTATTTGTCAGGGCTCTTCTTTACTTCAGAGAGTGAGTTGTTAAACATTTACCAATATGCCATTATTTATATCTATCCTGGAAACAAAAGAGGAATGTCCTAGGATGTCCTGAATACCTCAAAGAGGAGTGGATGTCTAGTTTTAAAACATGCCAGTTTCCCTTAGACATCTTCCATCTGTTCATAAGTTCCTTCCTTTATATTTTCCCAGACCCTGACCCTATAGATGCCATGCCATTTGTAGAACCCAGCCATTCATGCTCTTGCTCAAAAGAAAGCAAAAGAAAATGTTAACAGTAATGACTATAGGAGTTCGCACCTTCATCTTCATTCACCCATCAAATATATACTGAGATCCTCCTACAACAGGCACTGTAGCAATGGGCTAAACATGGTATAAGACATAAAGCATATGATACCTCTCCTCAAGGAGCTCACCTTCCTGTAGTAGAAGACAGATAATGCAAAAGTTGCATTAGAAGCACAAAGATTTCAGACCTAGCTAGAAATTGTCAGGGAAGCCTTCCTGGAAGAAGGTGGGTTCAGTAGGTTAAGAAGAAAGCAAAGGAAGGGAGAAAGCAAACTATCCATTTGGGAAATACTAAGTTGCTCAGTTGTCTGGTGACCTGGACTTATACAACAGGTACTTGAAAGTAGAGAAGATCAACAGCAGGAAAGAGGTGGCCAATAGAACCAAATTTTACATAGATGTAAAATGCAATAAGAATTGAAAATTATCTACTGTATTTATTAGTTAGGGTGTCACCATTGATCTCAGAGCATTTTAAATGAAATGGGCATGGGAGTCTCATTGTAGTGATGGATGGTCATGGATTAAATGGGGAGTTAGAGTCTGTGAATACATATAAAATTACAAACTGTAACTGTGTGTGTGTGTATGAAAGAGAGAGACAGAAAGAGACAGAGAGAGAGAGGAAGAGGCTGAAGTGAAAGAGCCAGCAGATGAAGCTATAGGAGCAAGAGGAAATGATTAATAGGATAAGAAGAAGTGGTTTGAGGGAAAAATATGAAAGGCTGTCTTATGCAAATGGAAAGATAATTTTTTCTCCAGGATGCAAAAAGAAATGGTACATTTTTGGTGTATTCATGGATGTATTTGCAAATTACGTGAGGAAGGTGTTGGGAAACCAAAGATAAAATTGCCTAGGAAAACTGGTAAGTACAGAATAGAGGAGAACCAATAAAAACCTGAATCAAATGCATAAAGTAAATGATTTACAACACAGACAGAAGGGGAGGAAGTGAAAACAAAAGGAAGAGTGGCAGACAGATGGTAAGAAATTTAAGAGAAACTGGTGCCATAGAACCCAAAGAAAAAGGAAAAGGAAGTTTTAAGAAAGACGGTGTGGTCCCCAGGGGTCTGCCAAGGTTAGGAGAGCTTGCAGCTTTCATCAGAAACAACTTTAGAAGCTACTAGACAGATGAGGACAGCCAGATATTAATGAGTGAGAAGAAAAGGGACAAAATTCTAGGGAAAATCAACGTGTGTACACATAGCTTTGTGGCAGAGTTTAGGAGACAGTGGCTTGATGTCCTTAGATAGTGTCTCCTGCTCTAGATCCCTCTGTCTCTCACTGACACCTAACCTAGTGGCTGAGAGGTCTCCCTAACAGGTAATACATTAACATTTCAGTGAAGATCTCCTAAGGTCTAAGAAAATAAAAATTTGGGCAGGGCAGAGGCATATGAACTATTTGATGTCTAAAATTCAATCAGGTGAGTGTCTATATACCTTAAATAAAGAAAACACTAACCGTGTGTACATATGTGACAGGCTCTGTCAACTCAAGGATGCTCCATTTACTGAGGCACATTTTTTGTAGTCTCTAAAATAATTTTTTTCTATCTGCGGTCTTTTCTGATGGTCTCATACTTTAAATGGTGGTTTCTCTGATGTTTCATTGCTTTAAAATGGTGACGTCTTCTATTGATTTAATCATTACATAAAGAGTTATTTTTGTTCTGTATCTGACATTTCAAATAACCGAAGTCCTCACCAGAGTGGAAGTGTGGAAGAAAGGGGGACATCTAAAATGGGTCTGTGTTGTTTTAATGAACTCTCAGAGAGGATTCTCTCCTCCCTCTCTCTCCCTCCCTTACCCCCTCCTTCCCTCTCTCTCTTTCTCTCTCTCTGTGCATGCTTATTAGATTTGACCAAAAGACTACATATTATTCTAATTTCAGTAGGCCTAAATTGAAGAATTTTGACAAATCATTTTGAGATGCTTTGATGTATATCCTTGATAGAAGTACCTTTGAGATTATGTATTGCAAATATTTCCTCCCAGTCTGTGGCTTGTCTTTCATTTTTTTAAACGTAATGTCTTTCAAAGAGTAAAAGTTTTAATTTTGATAAAGATTATTTTATGATTTTTCTTTTATGACACAATTTTTACGTCCTGTCTATAAAATTTTTATATCCACCAAAGTTGCAAAGATTTGCTCTATTATTTCTACTATTATACTTTAACATTTGTGTTTAGGCATATGATCCTTTTGGAGTTAATTTTGGCATATGATACGAGGTGAGGGTAAAGGTTTACTTATTTATTGTCTGTACAGATATTCATTTGTTCCAGGACCATTTGTTGAAAACATGACCCTTTCTCCATTGTATGACTTTCACCCCTTTGTTGAGAATTAATTGAATTATTAAACATGGGTCTATTTCTGGACTCTTTATTCTGTTCCAGTGATCTAATATTTATCCTTACACAAGTATCATCATTCCTTAGTTCCTGTAGGTGTGCATAATATAACTTGAAATCAGATAATGAGATTCTTCCACATTTTTTCTTTATTCAAAATGCTTTTGGCTGTTCTTGGTCCTATATATTTTCATATAAATTTTAGAATCAGTTTCATAAGCACTAAAAAAAAATCTTCTGGGATTTTTATGTAATTGTATCAAATCTAGAAATTATTTTGAGAACTAACATCTTAATAATGTCAATTCTTCTAATCCACAAACACCGTATATTTATCGATTCGTTTGGACCTTTAATATTTCTCTCAGCAAAGTTTTATGATTTTCAGTGTATAGGTTGTGTGTATACATATTAAATATATCCCTAAATATTTTATGATTTTATTCTATTGTAGGTTTGTTTTTTTATTTCAATTTATAATTATTCATTGCTAATATATAGAATACAATAGAATTTTTGCATGTTGCTCTTGTATTGTTCCTTGATTATTTTTAAAATCCAAATAAGATATTATTATTTTTTTATACATTCAATGGTATTTTGGATTTATCCTCATATTAGTAAATTACTTAGCTCTCCTCTCCTCTGTATATTAGAGAACTTCCTTCTGGGAATTTTACTCTTCTTGTTGAAATACAGCTTTTAGTAAGTGTTTGTTGTGGTAAATTCAATTTTTGTTTGACTAAAACTATATTTACTTAATCAGTTTTTAATGAACCTTTAATTGGACATAAAAATGAAGAACTTGTTCCTTTTTAAAAAGCTTTCTAGTGAAAAGTATTATACGTTAAAAAGCACAAAGTAGATATACACAATTGAAGGATGGTAATAAAACAAATGCACAAAATTGTTATTTGAGTGAAAAACTAGATTATTGCCAGTACCTTAGGAATTCCATATGTGCACCTGTTGCTCCTCTCATCTTCCATTAGATGAGTTCTGGCTCATTGATATGATTTCAGGTTTGAAGTTCAAGCTTTACTTCTCAGGCACTTCTCAAGCTTCTGCTGCAACACATTTGATAATGTCCCGCTGACCAAAGCAAGACGGGTCTCCATCCACATTCAAAAGGTGGAGATGTAAATTTATGAAGTCTATATATAAAGACTCATGGCATATACATACTATATATAAAAGTGGTGATATAGACACATTTCTTCATGGAAGTAGAATAACTTTTGGTCATTTTTGCCAATTATCACATCTTTTCATTCATAAATATCAGTATATATGAAAAAGTAAGTTATATATACGTATATATAAATTCAAAACATCCTATATATCTGCATTGGGTATGTATACATAATACATATATATATATATATAAATTTGGTATGTTTTGAACTTCATTTATATGAAATCATGTTATATTTAAGCCTCTATGATAAACTTTTTTCACTTATATTTTGTTTTTAATATTTATTGTTACTGGATTTAACTGTATTTTGTCTTTATCTTTGTATAGTACTCAGTTTTATGAATATACTTAAATTCATTTATTCATTTTATTATTGATGGACATTTGAGCTGTTACCAGCTTAATATATTCTCACTCTATTTATGGTGCTTTCAGACAAACAGAAGTTTTAAATTTTAAAAAGCTTGAATTTACCAATCTCTTGCTTATTATTTTTATCATTTTTCTTATTTAAGAAATCTTTCCCTATGCTAAAGTCACAGAGATATTCCTGTATATTGTCTACCAAGTATTTTAGAGATCATGATACAATTTTATTTTTATATATATAATCAGTGTCACGATTCTTGAATATCCTATTGCTTCTCTGGTGATCAGCAATGCCATCTCTATCACAATTCGTTTCTATTATGCATATATGTTTCTATTTTATGAATTTGTTAGGAAAATGTCAATATTCTGTAGTATAAATATACATTATATTGCATTAATTTCAACTCATCATTATTTATTTCCTTCTGCTTTCTTTTCATTCATCCCTTTTGTCCTTTTTCTAATGTATTAGTTCACTCATTTTCACCTTTTTTCCAAATAAAAAGCATTTGATGTGTAGATTTCTTTTTAAATACTATTTTGTCCACATCTCCCAAGTCATTTGTGTATAAATGTCATAGCTATTTTATTATGAATCTTTTCCAAATTTTATTATGATGTCTTTTATTACCTTAAATTTCCACATATATGGAGGTTTACTAGTTATTTACATGATTGTGTTCTAACTGAATTAAATTATATTCTGAGAATGGGTTTTGGGTGATAGTAATACTTTAAAATTAGCTAAGACTAATTTTTATAAATGTTTCCTGTTTGCTTGAGAAAAATTTTATGCACATTTTTACATAATATGGTTGAATTTAGTAATTTTTTGTATATAAATAAAGAAATATGTAGAGGTGTTCAGCATTCTATCTAAGTCCATAAGGTAAACTTCATCACTTGCTCTTGAAGTCTTTTATAGTTTTTCTGAGCTTTTTTGCTAGAGTTTTCAATTACTGAGAGAGGCATATGAAAATCTCCCACAAAAATTATGACTTTTTCCAATTCTACTTGTAAATCTGTCTGTTTTTGCTCTCTATATTTTGAAACTCTGTCAGATAGATTTCTGTTTTTGTTAGTCCAAAAATGTCTTTATTTCACCATTCTTGAAAGAAAGACTCACTGTGAATAGTATTCTAGGTTGACAGCTGTTTTCTTTGAGTACAATTGAAGGCACTATTCCTCCATCTTCTGTCTTCCAACATGCTGACAAGGAGAGCAGTAAGCCTTCCTTTGCAGGTGAGCTGGCTTATTTCACTCTCTCAATTTCTCTGTCTATATCTCTTCACATATTCTGAATCTAGATTTCTTTTTTAAATCTGGAGACATTACTTCTGGATTTGTGAATCAAGTACTTTTTTCTGCTTTTATCTTTTCAAATGCTTCCACTCCTTTATTTTTTCAATTTCCTTTATCTAGAATTCAATTAGATGTACATCAAATCTATGCATTTATTTTCCATTTCTCTCTCATATTCTTTCTCTGTGCTTCTCTGAGCTGTGCTGTGGGGAAGTTCGTCACATCTCACAATTCAGTTTGCTACTTCTCTTTTCATCTATACCCAATATTGTGTGTCCTCATCCATTGAAGTTTTCATTCTAACATAAAGGTTTCACTTCTAGAAGTTGTATTTGAACCTCTTCCAAGTCAGCTTGGTTATTTTCGATAACAAATTGTACCTTGTTCATATAGCCTATTTCCTCTTTTGCAGCTTCAAACATTTATCATACTTCTTTTATTTAGTATCACATAGTTCCAATGGCTGAATCTCTTGGTTAGGCAAAGTAAAGATCTGATTCCGCTGCTGTTGTTTCTTCTATAGTTCATGGTGATTTGTTTCATTGTGTGTGCATAAGAGTGTGTGTGCATGAGTGTGTCTGTATGTATGTGTGATATTGGATTAAGACTTCAACATATTTCAGCCTCTATCTGTGTAGTCTCATTTTGAGGTGAGCATGCAAATCTACTGAAGTTTTCACCCTTCCAACCCAGGAACATGCTCTTACCAGAAGGTATCTACATTCAGAATTTAAAGCCACATTAAGAAGGCTGTGGCTACAAATGAATTCTGAAATAGATTTTTCCCTCTAGAGCCAAATCCACGTGGCTTAATGCTGTTGGAATCTCTCCACATTGGCAAGATTTCTTTCTATTCCACTTTTTCACAGAAGGTGCAGCTTGTCAAAGTTCCTGGCTCTTTATACAAGTTTTCCACTCTAACTGCCCATTTTGCTATCGTTCAAGGTCCTGTCCCCTCTGTTCTATATGGCCCTTAAAGCCTAGTCATCTGGATCACCAAAATCCTCACACATCTGAGGGCAGTAGTAGCTTTGGTGTCGTTTTGTGGCTTTTTGTATCAGAAAGTATTCTCATTTACCAAACTTGCCTTTCATCATTGTTTCCCTTCCTGTAAGTTGAGTAATGTGTCCAGCATACTGAACTGAAGTGTTAAAGAATCCAATTTATACACATCTAAGTGATAACAACTAGTAGCTAGTCAACCTTTCCAGATGCTTTTGGATCTTAGACTAGGAATTTATTAGCCTAAACCTAAACAAGTCCCTAATGATAACATTTCTGTGGATGCATTTGAGGGGAAGGAGATTTCTGAAACCCGCACACTTTACCAGCTAACCCTTGTTGTATAAATAATGTTGTATTGAAGCCAAGACATTTCTTTTTCAAAGATGCTATGGTAGAGATCATAACATCTCTCTTTCATTTATCAGTTTCTTCATTTATTTATTCAATCAGTAGATATTTATCAAGTGCCTGCTATGAGCCAGGCACTGTGCTGGGACAGCATGAAGGAATGGTGAGAAAAGTAGAGCCAGTCCCTTGTGGCCTAGTGGGGAAACAAAGAGCTTGATAGTCACACAGATGTGAAAATGTAAAAGGACATCCGAGAGAATGCTTTGGAGTAGACACACTCTGTACTAGAAGAGATTGTGATCACATATTTGAGGTAGTCTGAAGGGTAGACCAGGTTCCTTAGGAAGTGATGCCAGTGGAAAGATGGGAAGAATGACTCAAGCCTGGTGAGTGCATGAAGAGGCTACAGTGGCTGAGTGAAGAGAAAGAGAAAGAGTGATGGGAAATGAGGCTGCAAAGGTTGGCAGGATCAGACTTTAAGATGGGAAGATGTTTCTCTATTTTCAGTTTCTGTTAATCAGGAGACAAGCATAGAGTTCTACACTAGAGAGAAAGGATAAGGACAAGAGATCAACATGGTTAACACTCTCAGAATTTTCTTTCCAGCGAAAATAATTCAGATGTCTTAGCCATGACTAAACCAGAATACTCCATGTTCCTCTCTTTTAAAATATAAAAGTTCTTGTGAAATTAAAGTCTTAAAGGAATCAGATCAGTCAGTCAAAATAATTTCATATTTCCCAGCATTCAAATTCTGCAAAAGCAGCCAACTTAAACTTTGCAGAGAAACATTCTCGAAATCCGTTTCATTTCTCAAATAATGTGCAATCAAAGGGGCTGTATCTCTTATTCAGCATCAGTCCCTCTCCAAGTGGCAGACAAGACAGTTAATCAACTAGTCCACTGGGGAACCTCACCCCAAACAACTAACATTTAAGGATAAAAGAGCACCAATTCTACAGTGATCATGCATTCATTTATTCATTTAGCTAGTGAAAACTTATTAAGCATATACTATGTCTTGAGCTCCATATTTTATTCTATAAAAGGAAAATTAACTCCCAATAGTCTTATTTTTATTAACAAACTTATCAAGGTCTGTCTGAGTTGTCACTAATCCAAATGATTGGTTATTTTGAGTTGGAGTATTGTGGGGTAGAGTGGGGACATTTCAGGCCAGCACAGAGGTGGCTAATCAAGAAGACCCAAATATTGTATCAATCCAAGTTCTGCCCTTGTCTTGCTTGTAGAAATGCCTCAGAAACAGCCTGCATGCCTGCTGCTGCTCTGTGAACAAAATCTTGGAAGGAAAAGGAGAGAGAGTAAAGCAGCCTTTTACAACATCAACAAATGGGCTCAATTCCTAGTTCACAAATTTTCAGTAAGTATTGCTCACAAATATTCAGTAAATATATTGGTGGACCTTAGCCTCACCTTATTTTTGCACAAGATATGAGATGAAATTAACATATGGACTGACAGCTCAGCTTACAAGTCAAAAGGAAGAGATCTCAGGAACAGATACTGTCTTAAAAAACACAGAAAGAAATGGTTATGTATACATTACTACTGCATTTTTCTATTTTTTATACCCAACCAAGCCAAATGAAGTGTGTGGCATTAGAGATGTAGCTCCACTTCAATAATGTATTTGTATTTACGTTCTTATTGTTCTAGTTGTAAGTAGTCTAAATTTCAACATTTTTAGTTCTAGCTATTGATTGGGTTCAGAATGGACTTAGCTTTTATGAGGATAAGTCATTTCTGTCCATGAAAATCTTATGATGTCTTATAGTTAAATCTATCTAGGTTTTTATCTCTTGGCAATAAGGAGAAATCATGCGTGCATCCTTTCTGGTCATCCTGAGGAAATGTAGATCTGTTTGTTCTCTGGAAATACTTTAAAAAGAGGCTGCTCCTCTGCAGGGCATAGTTTATGAGGAGGTATTCTTGAAGGCAGGGGAAGGGCTTGGAAGCCCCTCTGAATCCTCTCCAGCAGTAATCTCCGCTGGTGACTCTAATGGGGAACTTCTTTCCTCTGTGCAGCTTCGTGTGAATGGTAATAAGCTATGACACCTATGGTGATCCCAGAAATGGAATTGCTGCCCACTGAGTGCCATTTTCTGTCTCTTTAGGAGGGTAGACTCTTGCCTCTGTTGCACTTTGCAGTAATGTAGATAACTGCAAAGAGGCAAACGCTTACCAGGAGTTTTCCCTATCACAAAGTCCTGGCCCTTAGCAAGATTACTTTCCTCCTATAGTGATGAAATGGAATATTAAATACATATCTCAAAATGAAAAATATGATAAAAATCCTTCTTATCTGCCTGTTGTAGAAACTTTTCATTCTGGGTGCATTGGTGACATATTCTTTTTAATTGATGGCAGATAAAATTAAAGATGGGCCAACCATAGCAGAGAATGTCTCTTTCCGTGAAAATGGAAGATCTAAAAATAATGTCAAACAGAAAATACTTTCCACACCACAGGTAACTCCACTTATCACTTTATATCTCCACAAACTAAAAGAACAGCCAGTATAATCACTTAAGGATACTATCATCCCATGGACGGAAATGTTATTAAAAGAAGGACAAAGAAAAAAGATTAGAAAAGATAGAGACACTTTTCACTCTGTAGTCTGTATTTGACCATGAGTATCTAATATAACACGTGTGGCAGCAGAAAGACAGAGCTGTACAAAGTGCCCTCACCAATGTAGGGCACTGTTGAAGTTGCATGCAAGGTGGCAGTGACTACAGGTTAAGCAGTTGTTGTAAGTGTGTGCTTGTGTGGATTAGAAAGGTGAGAAAATTGATTTAGGATTAGTTCTAGAGCTTTACAAATATGGACTAGGCTTTGGGAGTTTTTTGAGCCTTTAAAAGCCCAATGGAAAGCATTTCCAAGGGCCCTCTGCTCTTACTGCTGTGATAGGAACGAGCTTACAAAGAAGCAAAATGGGTTGGAAAAAGACAGAGCTGTACTGAAAACAAGGTTGCTGGACCAAATCAGGAATTATCGATTTGGAGTCACTTTGGAGTGTCCATTTACTGAGGTATGTAAAATCACCAGAGGAGCAGAATTTGGTGGGACTTGTGGGTGGGTGAAAAAGTCAAAAGCTCAATTTTGGACAAGTTAATTTAGAGACGTCTATTAGTCACAGAAGTGGAGAGGACATTGTTGGAGATATGAGTTTAAGGTAGAGTCTAGGCTATGGATGTGAATTTGGGACTTGCCGGTATATAAAATGCATTTATAGACACACAACTGAATGAAATCATCTTAGCAGAGAGAATAGTTAAAGAAGGGAAGCCTGGGGGCATTTAAGACTGCAGGGAGGAGGGGGAGGGTTAGGGGGACATATATGGAGGAGCTAGTGAAGGAAACTGACAAGTATCGATTAAGGGAGGAAAAGAACCATGAGAGAGTTGAGCCAAGAGGAGAAAGTATTTCAAGAAGGGAGGAGTGATCAGCTGTGTCATGTGCAGCTTAAGAGAAGTGAAATAGCCGTGAAAATTGACCAGTGGCTTTGGAAAGGTAGAGGTGATTTCTGATCTTGATGAGAATTCTCTTGATGAGAATTTATTGGAATGTTGGGGGCAATACCTGACAGAATTGGACTCAAGAGACAATGAAAGAAGACCAGGTGGAGCCAGTAAATATGTATGAATATTTTGAAGGGTAACATAAGCAGGCATCTAGGTGGAGATACTAAGTAGGCACACAGAATAACCATTCTTGAGGAAATTGGGCACTGGGAAATTGGTGTTTCAGGTGTTACATTTGATTTAAAGATATAATTATCATCCATGAGGAAACAGGTCAAAATTTCTCAAAAGAGTTACTCAGTTTTATTGCATCTAAACAAACCCCAGACAATAGAGTCAAGTAGAGGGTCTCAGAAATCAAGATGTAATATTCAAATGAGGATGGAAATTCAGCTTAATTGATACCAAATATGAGTGTAAAGAAGAGAATTCAGCAAGATTACAGGAAGCAAATTGAATTTGTCCTGCAACGCATTTTAATGGGGCCAAGTTTTAAATATCAGAGCCAAATTTTTATTTCTAGTTCCTTTGGTGGTAAGGAACAATGACTCAAAATGATAAAGTTTTTGGTGTTATAGCCCCTCTAAAAAGATAAACCTATGCTTGGCTACAGAAAGTAGATATTTATCAGGTGAAGTTAAAGGGTCATAGGGCAAGTTCCTGCCAGCAAATTTTCACGGTGCCTGTGAATTTCAACTCACTTATTTCTTTGGGCTTTGAAGCACTTCCTGGAAGAGTTAATACCCTAACCTCTTACCAGGAAAAATCTTAGTGAAGGTTAACTTTGCATTGGTGGGAACTTTTTCTAGCTCACACTAATTCCCTGAGAAAAGATTAATCTGGAAGAAAGGAAAGGGCAGAGCCTGAACCATCCATGTCTGAATTTTGCTGACTGCTCATGGGGCCTCCCTGGCTGCCTCTTGCCTCAAGGTTTGGATGCACAGGGAAAGCCCAATGGAACAGACAGTCTCCAGGGAAACTGAGTCAAAATAGCATGGGGATGGATTTCAATGAAAAAGCACAGGAGAAAGAAGTGTTGTCTGTCGTATCATGAAATTTACAGCCTTCTGGTGGATTTTTTCCCATGCTTTGAGTGAATCTGCAAGGAAAACAGTTAAGTTTGCATATCATTGAATTGGATGACTTGGCAATGTTCTCAAACAAGGAACAGAAGAATAATATTGTTCATCTTTTTTTTTGGTTTGTTTTGCTTTTTAAATTGTGATGAAAGTTTTGAGATTCAGAAAGAAACAGTGAACCAGAGAGAGAGAGTGTGCAGCAGATATAACACCTTTCAGAGAAAATAAAATGTTCCATATCTCAAAATAAACAAACATATTTTGCTTTTAAAGGAAAAAACTTGCATTATTTATTTCATCTATGGGGCTTTTCAACCCACAAATGAGTTTTTCTTAGATCCTCCACGGTTGCCATCACTTCAATACCTATCTTGATTTTGTCTTCTTTCTCCCTTTTCTTCTTTGATGTCAATATTTCTTCTTGGTTTTTCATTACTAAATACAACTTTCACTTACTTTTCTGCATTCTGGTTTTACCCTAAACCTCTGGTGTTACACCAATTGATTATACTAACTGTAAGTTATACTCTCTGCTCACAGCAGGAACTGCAAATAACATTTCTATCATGTTTATGCTTACTTTGGTCTATGATGCAGGTAGTTTCATTACTTCTGTTTATGCATAGTATCTATTAGAAGCCTACAGTATTTATAGATGCAAGTACACTTTGGGGGTAATTCCTATCCATATGTTTCATTCTATGGGGCTCCTTCTTCATACAAGAAAGATTAAATTTATTTCAAAATATAAGTGAAATAAATCCTTTAAGAATAACAAAAAAACAAAGGTAAAACAGAATGTTCAGATCTTGGAAGAGGACAGCCAAATATTTCTATATTTTAATTTCAGGTTTTTGTTTTTTACCTAATATTTTGCAGGGCAAGATATACCATCTAGCTTGATACTCTCCTTTAAATTTTACAGTAATTCCTTCTCTGTTTCCATATTGCTTACCACAGTTTTTCTGATTCCTTCATCTTCTAAAAAGATGCATTTTACAATTTCTGTTACTTTTAAAGTTTTCTTTTTTGTTTGCCAATTTTTCTCTTGGGGTTACCCTCTGTCTCCTCCATCCAGCTGAATTCCTGTCCATCTCTGAACACACTCATTCTTGCATGAGCTATAAATCCATCCTTTTACATTCTGACTGGGCTTATCACCTGGACACCCAACAGGCTCAACATGTCAAAATGAACATCATCTTTTGACTCCCCAATCTAGTCACTTATACTGATTTCCTGATATTGGTCAGTAACCACACAGGAAGAGTAGCTGAGCCAGTGCTGCCATAACAACCACTAAGCTAAAGTGTGGCTAAAGTCTAAACACCAAGTGTGTTTGGACAAACACACTAAAAGTAGTTTTTGTCTCCAGAATGAAGCAAAGAATATAGTCTTCTGAAGGAGAAGTTCTGACATTACAGACTCTTGTTCTGGGGTAACAGTCATAAGTAACATAAAGCCATGGGAAGTATGAGGAGTCCCAGGAAATAAACTATATGTGAATTCCAACTTAATTCCCATCGTAGTGGCCTCTTCAAATCACCAAGTGTGATATTCTTAACGTGAAGTTTCATTTTTTTCTAGGAATGCTCTCTGTGAATGAGAAAATAGACTACACCTAGTAAAATATATATATATTTTTTGCTGAGGAAGATTTGCTCTGAGCTAACAACTGTTGCCAGTCTTCCTCTATTTTGTATGTGAACCACTGTCACAGCATGGCCACTGATACATGAGTGGTGTAGGTCTGCACCCAGGAACCAAACCCAGGCCACCAAAGTGGGGTGCCAAACTTAACCACTAGGCCACCAGGGTTGGCTCACCTAGTAATATATTTAATTTAGACTCTTATCTACAAATATTTACAGACAAACAAGAATAAAAGCCTAAGAAAGAGGCATCAAATACCAACAATAGAACAAATCCTAAGGAGAGAAATCAAGTGGAAAAAGAAAGCCTTGAAATAAACAGTCCTCATCAAGAATGGAGATATAATCCATTAAAAAAGAAGACGAAGGCAAGGAAGAGGAGGAGAAAGTGAAGGAAGAGGTGAAGAAAGAAGATAAGAAAATGAACATATGGAAAGGAAGTATTTAATAGGAAATAATGAAACCTTTCAAGAGTTCTTGGAGCTCTAAAATATTGTCATAGAAATAAAGGTTTAAAGATTAACTGAGTGGCATAATTAAGAGTCTTGGTAAGAAGGTAATTTGTAAGGTGTAAACTTGTGTGAAGGAGACAAAAGATGTCTCTTGTTTTCTTGGTGACTCTGGCTAAGGGTTTGTCAATTTTGTTATCTTTTCAAAGAACCAGCTCTTAGTTTCATGGATCCTTTCTATTGTGTTTTTAAAACTCTGTTTCATTTATTTATGCTGATTTTTATTAGAACTTTCCTTCTACTAAGAATAAAATAAATAAAATCAATAATGAAAGAGGATAAATTACAATGGATACTGCAGAAGTGCAAAGGATTATAAGAGAATACTACGAAAAAATGATATGCCACAAATTGGATAACATAGAAGAAATGGATAAATTCATAGAATCATACAACCTCCCAAAACTGAATCAAGAAGAAATAGAGACTATGAATAGACCAATCACAAGTAAAGAGATTGAAACAATTATCAAAAACCTCCCCAAAACCAAAAGCCCAGGACCGGAAGTCATCTGTGGTGAATTCTACCAAACATTCAAAGAAGATTTAATACTTATCCTTCTTATACTCTTACAAAAATTTGCAAAGGACAGGGAACTTCCTAACTCATTTTGTGAGACCAACATAACCCTGATACCAAAACCTGATGAAGACTACACAATAAAAGAAACTTACAGGCCAATATCACTGATGAACATAGATGCAAAAATCCACAACAAAATATTACAAAATTAAATAACATGATTCATTAAAAGGATTATACACCACAATCGAGAGGGATTTATTCCAAGGATGCATGGATGTTTCTTTAT